>NC_054374.1:153473767-154109838 GCF_017654675.1 Xenopus laevis | reverse complement strand
TTGGGGATCACTGTTCTAGAGCCTTATTTATTAAAAACTATTTAAATAAAAAAAAGTCCGACCAAGCTAGAATCCACAATTAGACCTTATTTATTATTAAAAAATCACGATTTAATCGGATCAGAGACAAAGCCCTAAAAGCCTGAATTTTTGGGATATAGTCGGATTTTAGGGCTAATTCCAACACATACCACCGTAACTTCCAAATAAGATATGGACATCAGCCATTATATACAACCTCGGTAGGTCTGAGAAGTTGAATTTTTGAATTCTGACTTTGTCCATCCTCGGGGTATAATAAATCTCAAAAAATGGTTTTTTTACCAATAAAAATTCAGATTTTATAGTAAAAAAAAAAACCTCACATTTTTTACATTTTTGCCATTCGGACTTCAATAATGACAGGATCCCCTATTCTTGTACTACCTTCACCCACCCTGACATCTACCCTGTTCTTAGATCCTCCGATTCGTGATCTTGAAGAGTAGCCTGGAGCTGCACCTCTATTACCCCATGGGCCTCTAGCTACTGTAACTCAGTGATAAATTCTGTATTTGATTGATAAAGGCAAATAAATAAAGACATAAATCCCCTGAGGAATCCTGCCTAATGGGGTGCAGGGAAAATGATGGAACCGTGACCGGCATGACAAAATTGGAACTCGTTCCCTGAGGCCCTAACAGCCTAAATGTGGGTTGGGAAACAAACATAATTATGCTTTAACATTGGCTCTGTGCATTACAGAAGAATTCAGCCAAAAAGCTTTTCATTAAAGTGATGGGAATCCTCTATGAATCTGTGACTGCCAATAATGGCCACAGGCTCATGTTCACATTATGGATAGTAAATTGCTAAATGCAAATAAAGGAAACTAATTCCAGAGAACAAATTTCTCTTTGGAGCTTCCAGACATAGAATTGGCACCAATGTACCATAACATAGGGGAAACAAAGCACCTTAAAATTTTCAAACAGCAGGATCTTAGTATTACAGCAGTTGGATCACTAAGGAAGAACATAATCCATGTGAGAGCGAAGATATTATTCCATTGATATTGGAAACCCAAGCAAAAAGGAGAGCATACAACCATCGTGCAGACTGTGCTCTGGTTGGGGCAGGAACATTTCTAAATAGCACTTACCTGTGTGCAATTTTACAGTTATATCTGTTTTCATAAAGGAGCCCTGTGTAAAAGGCAGCTAAAGGGTTACATGAGGCAATTTCGATAATCGCTGTCAATCAGCCGCAGAATGATAAGGGAGACAGGTGACAATCACTATAAGCATTACAGCATTGAATGTATTTTATATCGAGAGTGGAAAGAAAGTAAACCAGATTCAGCATTTAAACAGCAGTTATTTTAAGTCACACAATTATGGGCAGATTTAGAAGGGTCGAATTAAAAATTCGAATTTAGAATTTTCAAGTTTTTTAAATGACCAAAACTGTCAAATTCGACTAGGGAATTGTTAAAGTTCGATTCAATTTTTTTTCAAAAAATGTAATTTGATTTTCGAGATTTATCATACCCTGTCCTTTTAAGAACTCAAATTCGAATATTCGCCACCTAAAACCTGCCGACTTGCTGTTTTAGTCAATGGAAGACGTCCTGGGATCAAAGTTGTTTGCAGCCTTCCTGACATTCAAGTTTTTTTCGGAGAAAAAAGTCAAATCGAGTTTTTAAAACTTGAATCGAATTCGTTTCGAGTTTAAGGGGCGATCCTATTCACCCGAGTTTAGAAAATTAGATTTTTTATTTAAAAAATTTTGATTGGTCGAATTTCGAGTTCATGGGAGTTAAAAAAAACCTCCAGTGAATTCGAAATTTGACCCTTGATAAACTTGCCCCAAATATAGTTGTACCCATAATAATATAGGGCATAAAGGAAAAGGAAAGATAGGAAAGATGACGGAAAGTACGAGTATATTTTGGTTCCATATGTAACAATTTTGCTTACAATGGAGATACAGAAACTAGGGATGCACTGAATCCACTATTTTTGGATTCGGCCGAACCCCCGAATCCTTCACAAAAGATTTGGCCGAATACCAACCGAATCCCAATCCTAATTTGCATATGCAAATTAGCGGTGGGAAAGGGAAAACATTTTTTACTTCCTTGTTCTGTGACAAAAAGTCACATGATTTTCCTCCACACCCCTAATTTGCATATGCAAATTAGGATTCGGGTTCATTTCGGCAGGGCAGAAGGATTCGAACCGAATAGGAATCTCTGTGCAATAACATTGTCACAGTGTACAACAGGGATTATAATATTGGGTCCCCATACTCTGTAGGGTGGGGTCCCTTTAAATGGGGAAGTTCACCTTTAAATAAACTTGTAGTATGTTGGAGCTGTTCAGAGCAACCTTTCGACTGGTATTTATTTTGTATTCTTTATGTTTTTTTAATCATTAGCCATATTGGTCTGGGGTCGTTCCCAAGTACATGTTCTGTGCTTTCAACTTTATGGAACAGTTTGGGGAAGGCCCTTTCCCAAAGAACAAAGGGAGGTCTATACAGAATAGGTTTTTGGAGAGATGGGAGTGGAAGAACTTAAATGACCTGCACAGATCCTTCACCTCAACCCAACTAAACACCTGTAAGGATTAATTCGACACCGATGTGAGCCAGACCTGATTATGCAGCACCAGTGCCCAAACTGGCAATCAAATCCCACCAACTATGTTCCAACATTTTGCAGAAAGCTGTTATAGCAGCAAAGAATGGACTCATTTTATAGTATAGGTATGGGACCTGTAATCCACAATGCTCAGGACCTGGGGTTTTCTTGATAAGGGATCTTTCTGTAATTTGGATCTTCATAGCTGTAGTCTACTAGAATATTGTGTAAACATGAAATAAACCCAATAGGCTGGTTTTGCGTCCAATAAGGATTAATTATATCTTAGTTGGGATCAAGTACAAGCTACTGTTTTATTATTACAGAGAAAAAGGAAATAATTTTTAAAAATGTGGATTATTTGGATTTAATGGGGTCCATGGGAGACGGCCTTTCCATACTTCTGAGCTTTCTGGATAACGGGTTTGCGAATAAAGGATCCCATGCCTGTACTACGCTTGGTTTGGGAATGAGATATTGCACAGCCAGGTGTCCAGATACTTCTGTCCATAAAGTGATCGTGTGCTTATACCATGTGCAGATACAGGTAAAAGTTCAATATGTTTCAGGGATTAGACGAAGGCTCGGCCATTTAAAAATAATATCTCTGTATCTGAGCTTTTGATATAAACCTGGACATGTCTCAAAGCTCCCCGTGCACGTCAACAGGGACACAAACAAAAAGCAGCCGGCACAGTGGATAACTAGAGATGCTGAGGGAGAATTAGTCAGGACTCTTGGAAAAAAGGTTGGACCTCAATGTTCTGGCAACTACTGGGAAAATAAATCAAATCTTATTATTGGCACAATAATACATACATGAAAGCAGTGAAATGTAATTTATAAATAGTTAAATCAAATTGATATATGTGAGCAATCTGTGTAGCTCTTGACCACAGAAGCAATCATGCAATGCAAGGTTCCCCGACCAAACATGGAGCAGCTTCACTTTCCCTGTTTGCCAGCAAAAAACCATAGATTGTTCCTATTGCATCCTATTTATACGTATGGTGTACTGCCCCTTTAACTGCATATGGATGTAACTAGAGTATGAAGTGAGTGGGGGATAACTGGGGGCAAACATTTAAACCTCTGATGGGTTGCTGTATACAGAGGGATCATTCCTATGCGGTCTCATTTTGGACATCAGATAAACTATAAAATGTAGTCAGTTAATACAAATTGTGTATATACAACCTGACGTATGAAAAAAAACCAATAGAATCATAGTAACATAGTAAGTAAGGTTGAAAAAAGACAAATGTCCATCGAGTTCAACCTTTTTTTTTTTTTATTAACTACCTATCTGCCAGTTGATCCAGAGGAAGGCAAAAAACCCATCTGAAGTCTCTCCAATTTGCCTTAGAGGGGGAAAAATTCCTTCCTGACTCCGAAATGGCAATCGGACCAGTCCCTGGATCAACTTGTACTATGAGCTATTTCCCATATCCCTGTATTCCCTTACTTGCTAAAAAGCCATCCTACCCCTTCTTAAAGCTATCTAATGTATCAGCCTGTACAACTGATTCAGGGAGAGAATTCCACATCTTCACAGCTCTCACTGTAAAAAACCCCTTCCGAATATTTAGGCGGAACCTCTTTTCTTCTAATCGGAATGGGTGACCTTGTGTCAGCTGGAAAGACCTACTGGTAAATAAAGCATTAGAGAGATTATTATATGATCCCCTTATATATTTATACATAGTCATCATATCACCCCTTAAGCGCCTCTTCTCCAGCGTGAACATCTCCAATTTGGCCAGTCTTTCCTCATAGCTAAGATTTTCAATACCTTTTACCAGCTTAGTTGCCCTTCTCTGTACTCTCTCTAATACAATAATGTCCTGTTTGAGTGATGGAGACCAAAACTGTACGGCATATTCTAGATGGGGCCTTACAAGTGCTCTATACAGTGGAAGAATAACCCCCTCCTCCCGTGACTCTCTGTCCCTTTTAATACAACTCAAGACCTTATTTGCCCTTGATGCTGCTGACTGGCATTGCTTGCTACAGCCAAGTTTATCATCTACAAGGACTCCAAGGTCCTTTTCCATAATGGATTTGCCTAGTGCAGTCCCATTAAGGGTATAAGTGGATATTTTTACATCCCAGGTGCATGACTTTACATTTATCAACATTGAATCTCATTTGCCACTTAGCTGCCCAGATTGCCAGTTTGTCAAGATCCTGAATCTTACTTACCAAGATCCTGAATCTTACTTACCACATCATAAAATGCAATCAAATTCGTCTGACATGACCTATCCTTCATAAAGCCATGCTGATTGTTGCTCATAATGCCATTCATTAGGACAAAATTTTGAATGTGATCCCTTAACAAGCCTTCAGATAATTTGCCCACCACAGATGTCAATCTTACTGGCCTATAATTGCCAGGCTGAGATCGTAATCCCTTTTTAAATATTGGAATAACATCAGCTTTTCTCCAATCCATAGGCACCATACCAGATGACAGTGAATCTGAGAAAATCAGAAATAAGGGCTGGTCTAAAACTGAACTAAGCTCTCTTAGAACCCAGGGGTGTATGCCATCAGGCCCTGGAGCCTTGTTTACATTAATTTGTATTATAGCTTTTTGAATCATATCCTGAGTCAGCCACTGACTAGATTGAGCTGAACCATTCGTGCAGTTATTAAGTGAGCCTGTGAACCCAGACTCCTCTATTGTATACACTGAAGAAAAGAACTGATTTAACACATTTGCCTTATCTGTATCTGTTACAACCATACTGGTACCATTATTTAATGGAGCAACACTCTCAACCTGCATCTTTTTACTATTAATATATTTAAAAAACTTTTTAGGGTTAGTTTTCACCTCCACCGCAATTAACTCTTCATTTCTTTTCTTAGCCTTCCGGATTGCTGATTTACAACATTTATTACAGTGTTTATATTCATTAAATGCAGCTTCTGTCCCTACAGATTTGTAGTTTTTAAATGCCTTTCTCTTCTTTCCCATTAACATCTTTACCTCTGTATTAAGCCACACAGGATGATTCTTAGAGCTTCTACGTTTAGTCCTTAAGGGAATAAATTGAGAACAGTAATGATTTAATATCATTTTAAAGGACAACCATTTCTGTTCTGTGTTTTTAGCTGAAAACCTAATGCCCCAATCAATGCTCTGTAGGGCAGCCCTCAAGGCACTAAAATTAGCTTTTGCAAAATTCATGGTTTTTGTTGCCCCAGTATATTTTTGTTTTTTGCACCAGACATTAAAAGATATAACATCATGGTCACTATTACCCAGGGGTTCAATGACTTGCACATTTGCTATAAGTTCTGGGTCATTTGAGATCACTAAATCAAGAATAGCATTATTTCTGGTAGGCTCCTCAACAACCTGTGCCAAAAAATTGTCGTGCAATAAGTTTATAAACTTGTTCCCATTAACTGATCTAGCAGTACCGTTGCTCCAGTCAATATCTGGGTAATTAAAATCCACCATTATCATTACTTTACCTAAACTAGTAGCCTTTTCTATTTGCATTAGGAGCTTTGTCTCTTCCTCCTGACTTACATTAGGGGGTCTATAGTGACTCCTACAATTAATTTGCTGGATTCTTTACAATTGGTGAAGAACTCCACCCATACGACTTCTGGCCCCTCATTTTCTAACATAACCTCCTCCTTTATATGAGCTTTTAAATCCTGCCTAACATACAGACATACCCCTCCTCCTTTTCTATTGCCTCTGTCCCTCCGAAACAAAGTATAGCCACTGATATTTACTGCCCAGTCATGCGACTCATTCAGCCATGTTTCGGCCACACCAATCACATCATATTTTCCTTCCAACAGCAGCAGCTCCAGCTCTCCCATTTTACCAGTCAGACTCCTTGCATTTGTAAACATACATTTAATACTGGCACCATATTGAACATATGACATGTGGTCCTCCCTATCCTTAACAGTATCCCCAGCCAAATCTCCTCCCCATTTTCCCTTTCTTTGCCCACTCTCATCTAACCTGTCTACCACTGAATCTTTTACTGAACCCTCCCCCCCCACACCTAGTTTATAATCTCCTCCAACCCTCTAGCCATCTTCTCTCCCAAAACAGCTGCCCCATCATCATTGAGGTGCACTTAAAGGGACTTGCGCTCTTGTGTGACCTCTCTTTTAACGCACAAGCAGTGAGTCAATCTACTCACCAGATACAGACCAGTACTAAGCCAAATGGAAAGGAATAAAGCTGCATATGGTCCTGCAGCTCCAAAAATGCTCCAATGCTCCACAGGTTGGACTTAAAACATAGAAACGAGTATATAGTGTAGCAAGCTTTAATAAATGAATAAAACACTACTTACTATACATCCAATATAATGATAAAACAGTATCTTGTACTTGATCCCAACTAAGATATAATTAATCCTTATTGGACGCAAAACCAGCCTATTGGGGTTATTTCATGTTTACACAATATTCTAGTAGAAAACAGGTATGAAGTTCCAAATTACAGAAAGATCTGTTATCCGTAAAAACTCACGTCCCGTGCATTCTGGATAACAGGTCCCATACCTGTACTTCCTTATCGCCTATGGTCTCCCGAATCTTGTGCATGCATAAATGGCGTCATTTAAGAAAAACGTATCTTCTTTCTTATCTTTTCGAAACTGCCGTCTATGGGAAAATCTAAAAATGAGGCTGGAGATCAGTATTTCTCAAGCAAATCTGGCTCAATGTTTGATATCTATCTGTTATTATAATGCAGTCCATTCACTCTAACAGAACGAGAGAGGAAACAATTCCACAGAGACCTTTGTTTTTGAAGCTATTATTAGAAAAAGACTTGAGGGCATATTTATCAAGGGTCGAATTTAGAGTTTATAAAAACCATCGAAATTGATTAAAAAATTCTATTTTTTTTACATTCGGGGTGAATAGGATCGACTTGCAAACTTGAATCGAGTTTTTTTCACCAAAAAAAAAAGTGATTTTCAAAAATCAAGCAAACGACTCCAAATTGATTGTAAAAGGGCCCCCATAGGCTAAAACACCAATTCAGCAGGTTTTTAGATGGCAAATAGTCAAATGCTTAAAGGGACAGTACATGATACATTTCGAATTTTGTATTTTAAACTCAAATCGAATTTGGAGTGTTCAATAGTTAAATTACACTAAAATAAACTCGAAATTAGAATTTAAAAATTAGAATTTTCTATTCGACCCTTAATAAATCTGCCCCTTAGACATATACAGAGGAATTTGGGGCTTTATTAAACTAAGGTTCTTCCTTGTTTAAAATGCATCATTGTATTATCCAAAATTGCTCCACAATTATAGCAATCTGAATCCTGCATTCAGAAAACCAGCATTGATGGGGGGGGGGGGTGTCAGCAAGACAAATGGGGAAGTTGTAGCCCATATCGACCAATCAGAAGACAGAATTTAATGCTCTGAGCCAATAGGAAACAGGGAAGACACAAACAGGTCACAGCCTAATCTTATATGTAGTTCTGGAACATATCCAGATATCTCTGGGATGCACTGAATCCACTATTTGGGATTTGGCCGAATCCCCGAATCCTTGGTGAAAGATTCATCCGAATACCGACCCGAATACTAATTTGCATATGCAAAGTAGGGCCGGGAATGGAAAAAATAGAAAAAATTATTCTTTCGTGCCGAAAAATCAAGTGATTTCCCTACCCGCCCCTAATTTACTTATGCAAATTAGGATTAGGTTCAGCCAGGCACAAGGCCGAATCTGAATCCTGCTGAAAAAGGGCGAATCCTGGCTAAATCCCAAACTGAATCCTGGATTCAGTGCATCCCTAAAATGAATGCTAAGACTTCGGGGCACATTTACTAAGGGTCGAAGTAAAATCCTTCGACTTCGAATATCGAAGTTGAAGGATTTACCGCAAATACTTCGATCGAACAATCGAAGGAAAAATAGTTCGATCGAACGATTAAATCCTTCGAATAGAACGATTCTAAAGATTTTAATCCATTGATCGAAGGATTTTCCTTCGATCAAAAAAAGCTTAGAAAGCTTATGGGGAAGGTCCCCATAGGCTAACATTGATGCTCGGTAGGTTTAAAGTGCCGAAGTAGCTAGTCACAGTAATTCCACTATGGAATGGTCGAATAGTCGAAGTCGTAGTCGAAGGTCGAAGTAGCCTATTCGATGGTTGAAGTACCCAATTTACGTAGAAATCCTTCACTCGAGCTATGTAAATGTGCCCCCAAATGTCTGCTCCCAAAACTGATAAATCATACGCAGCATTGGAGACCTTTGCTATACAGTATTGTCATGATTGTGCCTGCGACAGAGGAAACCCCCAGTTCAACCCAGAAGATCCTCTATAATTCAAAGCATTAAGCACCCATATACAAGTATGGGATCCGTTATCCGGAAACCCGTTATCCAGAAAGCTCCAAATTATGTAACAGCTGGATCCCATAAACTCCATTTTATCTAAATAATCCAAAATTGCTAAAATTATTTCCCTTTTTCTCAGTAATAATAAAACAGTAGCTTGTACTTGATCCCAACTATGATATAATTAATCCTTATTGGAAGCAAAACCAGCCTTTTGGGTTTATTTAATGTTTACATGATTTTCTAGTAGACTTAAGGTATGAAGATCCAAATTACAGAAAGATCTGGAAAAATCCCAGGTCTCGAGCATTCTGGATAAGAGGTCCCATACCTGTAAAACCCATCCGATCACTCTTAGGGGGTTATTTATCAAAGTCCGAATTTATCTCAATATTTTCTACTACAAAGTCCGATAAAATCCACTCAGGTTTTTTAAGCATATTTATTATTGCATTTTCAAGAAAATTTGCTTTGCAGCAAAAAAACAGATTTTCACGATTTTTTCATCTGATTTTCGGAATTTTTACCCGGAAAACTCTGGGGTATTGCACGAAACCCAGCGCACATCAAAAAATCATTGGGACTTCTCCCATTGACTTATATACAACCTCGACAGGTCTGAGATGCCAGATTTTCAGATTCGGACTTTTCCATCCTCTGGGTTTTTTTAAAAAAAAAGAAATTCTTGTTTTTTGCATTCTGAAATTAGTAAATAACCCCCTGACTGTTGTAAGTATAACATTGTTTCCAAGTCTACTGAAAAACGAACATGTGTTTTGCTACAGTTTCAATCTCTCGTAACAATATTCATAATGGCAATGTTAGAAAGCCCAACAATTTTTGTTTATTGTATTTTAATGTAAAAATGTAATTATTTAAGCTCACACACAGTCACACTGGGCCATTTAGCAGACCTCAGTCGCCAGACTTATCTCAGTACCTAGTTTCATGGCAGCATTTGTCTTCACTGTATGATCATTACACTGAATAATAAAAAGTAATTTCCTTAAGCCTCTTTAAAAAATGTTATATTTTGTTCTGTACTGTGGCTGAACCAAAACGAACTCTATTATTTTGAACTGGGGAGGATTAAAATATAAGTATATCCTTCTGTTTATGTCAATCTAATCAAGATAAAAGCTTTCTAGCTCTGTACATACATTTATAAAAGAATAATGCTCATCGCTTATATATAAAAACTCATCTTTGTGGGGCATATTTATCAAGGGTCGAATTTCGAATTTGAAAAACTTCGAAATTCAAATTCAAAAAGACCAACCGAAATGAAGGCCAAATAGGTCAGTTTTTCGATTGAATAGGTCTGCAATCGTACGAATACGAAGTAAAAACGCATTCTATTAAATTTGAATCAAAGTTTTTCCTCCTAAAACCAAATAGGTTCTGGGAGATCCCCCATAGGCTAAAACAGCAATTTGGCAGGTTTTAGATGGCGAATGGTCGAAGTCGAATTTTTAAAGAGACAGTATATGATACGATATTCTAATTTTCGCATTTTTCTCAAATTCAAATCGAATTTGGACTATTTCTTAGTTGAAGTACACAAAAAATAGCTCAGAATTAGAAAATTCACCTCGACCTTTAATAAATCTCCCCCATGTTAATGTCTGGTCACAACCTCAGTTAACAAAACGACTTGCCTAGGGCTCGCATCATTTTATAATGAAAAAGGAAACATCTTTGCAAACACATTTCATTCTGCCCATATTCAATTTCTACAACAATTATTCGGCCGTGGGCATCCGTGGGAAATGTTCAAGTTGAGGAAAAAAGTCAATAGTCAACATAATTATAACAATAAGAAAGAGTGTTCTATACGTAACATAATAATGAATATAGATTGAGAGGAAGAACCTTATGCCACACTCCTGTTTTTCACAGAGGTCAAGGTTCAATAATTGTATCAGGTCTTTGGGGAGTCTTCTTAATTCTCTTTATTTATGGAACCAGCAATCAGAGCCAGGCCAAGCATCTATGGCTCCCAAGACAAGGTTAGCAATCAGGCTCTCCCATTATGGACCAACCACATCATTACCTCTTGTCTTAAAAAGTTTTTTGGAAAATAAAGACCAGCTGACACCTCCAACTGGGAAGTAGTATGCGGGACAAAGAACTTATCTAATGATGAGACCTTTAAATAATTTGTATATTTATATATTTTACTTGTTGTCTACTCCCATCTCCGGCCTGACTTTTATAAGTTATCAAACTTACAAAACAAAATTGTGTTTAGTGCACTAGGTTAAAACTAGGGATGCACCGAATCCAGGATTCGGTTCAGGATTCAGGCCAGGATTCTGCCTTTTTCAGCAGGATTCGGATTCGGCCAAATCCTTCTGCCCAGCCAAACCGAATCCAAATCCTAATTTGCATATGTAAATTAGGGGCAAGGAGGGAAATCACATGACTTTTTGTCACAAAACAAGGAAGAAAAAAATGTTTTCCCCTTCCCACCCCTAATTTGCATATGCAAATTCGGTTCGGTATTCGGCCGAATCTCTCGCAAAGGATTCAGGGGTTCGGCCGAATCCAAAATAGTGGATTTGATGCATCCCTAGTTAAAACATAATTTTTCATATAGGATGCATCAATTTAAGGGATTGTTAAGGGATTGTTAACCTTTAAATTAACTTTTAGTATAATGTAGACTAGAGAGTGATTTGCAAATGGTTTTAATTTTTTATGGTTTTTGATTTATTTAGCTTTTTATCCAGCAGCTCTCCAGTTTGCAATTTCAGCAATTTCGTTGCTAGTAGAGATGCACCAAATCCAGGATTCGGTTCAGGATTCGGCCTTTATCAGGAATCGCTCTCCTTCTGCCTGGTCGAACCGAATCCGAATCCTAATTTGCGTATGTAAATTAGGGGCGGGGAGGGAAATTACATGACATTTTGTCACAAAACAAGGAAATAAAAAATGTTTTCCCCTTCCCACCCCTAATTTGCATATTCAAATTAGGATTCGGATTCGGTTCGGTATTAGGCTGAATCTTTCGCGAAAGATTCGGGGATTTGGCCGAATCCAAAATAGTGTATTTGGTGCATTCCTAGTTGCTAGGGTCTAAATTACCTTAGCAACCATGTTCTGATTTGAATAAGAGTCTGGAATATGAGCAGGAGAGGCCTGAATAGAAAGACATTGCCACTGTCGGCACCCAAAACCAGAACAAATGCCAAGCACCCTTTTCTCGGCTCGTGCTTCACCTGTAGTGTGACCGCCGTTGGCCTCGGGAGGAGCCCTCAGCTACTTGGATGCCACCAAGACTTAAACGAGAGATGCAAGGCTATGGGTTCTGGATAAGCAGAGGGGCATGACTGTTAGCAAAGTCTTTGGGCAGAAGGTCGTGGTACAAGGTGTTAAACGGAATAGTCGGAACTGGCCGGGTCGAGGCAGGCAGAAAGCGTGCGTAAACAAATCAGGCCGGGTCTGGGCACGCAGCGTTCAAAGCGAGGTCAGGCAGGCAAGGGTCAAACCCGGGAGATCAATCAGAGGGATAAAGCAGAAGAGGTAGCCGAAATTCAGGCAATAGTTCAGGAAACAGAGGTCAGAATCGTCAGGAACAGGCAGGGGTCACAACAGATAATCAGGAACAAGCTCAGGATCAAAACAGCAAAAGCTAAAGGCACCAGGAACAAACCTATAACGGGCAATGAGAATCTGTACAATGGGCCATTAAATTTTAAAATTTTCGCGCCATTGCGCGCTAACGTCATCACGCCAGCGCGCATGCACCAATATAAACAGCAGAGGAGTGTTACACGCGCCCTAACAGTTCGGCGCAGGAAGAAGAGGACGCGGCAGGCGTCCCCGCCGAGGGTCCCCCCACTAGACCACCAGGGTAAGCCCTCACAGACATGTTATAACAAGTACCAACAACAAGAAATTAGTAGCCTTACAGATCATTTGTTTTTAAAAATAGGGTAAATGACCCCCATTTGAATGCTATAACTATAAAATAGCTAAAGTATATAAAAAGAAAAAAATAAAGGCCAATTAACCATTCTATAAAATACTAAAGGTTAACTCAAAGGTGAACCACCTCTTTAACTTCTTCTTTAACATCTGTAAATGGTGAAACTCCCTGTCTTACTGAATTCCAACAAATTCAGTGAAGTACACTACTTTATTCTCAAAACATACGGTGAGTGGCTAATTGTACAGCTGAGGCTACTAACTTGAAACATATTCACAAATACAGGTATGGGACCTGTTATCCAGAATACCCGGGACCTGGAGCTTTCCAGATAATGGATATTTCTTTAATTTGGATTTGTGTACCTTAAGTCTATTAGAAAATCATGTAAACATTAAATAAACCCAATAGGCTGGTTTTGCTTTCAATAAGGATTAATTATATCTTAGTTGGGATCAAGTACAAGCGACTGTTTTATTATTACAGAGAAAAAGGAATCATTTTTTTAAAAATTTGGATTATTTGGATAAAAAGGAGTCTATGGGAGACGGCCTTTCTGTAATTAGGAACTTTCAGGATTACGGGTTTCAGTATAAGGGATCCCATACCTGTACATTCGAATACCATGAAAAAATTGTTCCTCTCAAGAAATTGATTTCACAAAAACTCTCGTTCTGCGAGTTAAGAAATCACTCCCGAAGGAATACAAAGCTGACACTTCACACTTCTGTAACTAATCCACATCAAATGCAAATTGCTACTCAAAAGTGGGTTTTATTCCTTTGTTTTCTTTCTTTCCTTTTTAAAGGAGGTTTGCAGATTACGACTAGTGGAATAGTTGAATAACTATAGAATGTTTTGTTCTTTCTTTACAATGAAGGGAATAAATGGCTTTGCATTTAAAACAAAAATAACATTTTCTCAGTCGGGAAAGAACACATAGAAAGATCTTATTTTTAGGCAAAATGCAGAAATAATTAGAGTAATACTGCCACTTTTAAATGATTTAGCCTGTTCTAAGGCACTTCTCCAGCCATGATGGGCTTTTGTTTTTTTTAATTTCAGACTCTTATTGAGGTTCTGCCAACAGAACATTACACTGCCCACAGCCCAAGTGGACAGAATTATCTTGATAAATGACATAATCACATTTCTAGGGGGTTCATCATGTACCCATTGCCATTGAGGATATACTGTATATGCTTAATGTGCATTTGTAGCACTATTGATATTTGGGCACCTTTATCCAGCTGCTTTCTACGGAAGGGCACTGCAACATGTGACACTTCAATTCAACCGGGCAAAAGTATTGGAGGAAGGGTCTCCAGGCTGAACTATAACTCTTAGCACATTCAGTTTTCTTGGGTGGCAGACATTCTTAATCAAGAACAGTAGGTTTATTGAAGAAATAACAGAAAATAAAGCAATTTCTCAACCTCAGGCTCATACTGTGGCCTCCTGCAGTGTCGGACTGGCCCACAGGGACACCAGCAAAAGTCCCGGTGGGCCAAGTGTCAGTGGGCCCTCATGCTGCTAAACATTTGGCCTATTTCATGGCCATTCCCTATTTCTATGAGAACAAAGTGGCTAAATAGATGCAATAATAGATTATAGCATGTAAAGAAAAGGAGAATAGATGAGTGAGGAAAGGAAGAATAATAGTAGGGCCCCTGGTCTAAGATAAATTGGTGGGCCCCTAGTGTCCCAGTCCGACACTGGCCTCCTGCCTCAGGCTCTCCAGCAGCAACTACCTCCAAAAAGACAAATCATTATATTCACCTCTCCTTATACAGACTAGGGAACAGGAACCACACTCACTACCTATGGGACTGTGGAAATACATCAATCCCCCAGGGCACATTTCTGTTTTAGTTAAACTTCAACACCAAGAACGCCCGCATTGTAGTTCAATAAGAGCTGGAAGGTTGCAGGAGGACATCATAGTTCCATGGCACTGCAATCTTAATAACAGTAAACACCTGAATTGCAAATGCCTGACCCCACTTTTCAGCTGCATGCATTTTACCTAAATTGCACCCTAAGCAGACTTCAGGATGAGCGGAAGAAACCAAACTTCCAGTCTTGGGGAAGGGAGACCATCAGCTTAGGAACAACAGCTTTAAGGATCCATGTTTTGATGGTATATACAGTGTCACTGAGGTTCCACATTATCCTTCTCCTGCTCTTATTATGCACGACGGCTGCTTATCTCCTGCTTTCATTTCTTATTTACATTTGCCTTTTATCAATCGTTCTCCCCTAAATAGAATTCATTACATTTTCCTGCAGAGCAAATGATGCATTTTAATGTTTTTGTCAGATAATTCTGTTTATTTCATGCTTCTGCTTGTTCATGCTTTATGTTTACTGTAAAAATGCATGGGCTACTGTTTATAAAAAAAAATGTCATTTGAATATACCCCCAAAATAGCATACCTCCCAACATTTTGGAAGTAAAAAGAGGGACAAAAAATTTTTTCCGCATGTAGCGCAGCAATTTTTTGACCACACCCCTTTATGTGGCCACACCCCCTAATTACCATGTTCGTTTTACAAAATTTGGCAGGTTATGAAAGTTTGAAAATATTTCTCCTTATCTAAACTGTGTTTTTGTGTCTCAAAATTGTTAAAAAGTATCTTATTTGCACCTGTTAGCTGTTCTGGGCTCCCTGCTAAAAGCCAATTAAGTGAGAAACATTGTTTCTTTTTCTGGCTGTTCAGTGCAGAGAAAAGAGGGACTTTCCAGTAAAAATGAGGGACTGCGGGTTGAGCTGTCAAAAAAGGGACTGTCCCTCCGAAAAAGGGACAGTTGGGAGGTATGAAATAGAATTGCTGGGTTGCTGAAGGGAACAATGAACATTGTATAGGAGAAAACGTTGGCATTTTGCAATAACTTCTCCTCAATTTATTAAAGGAATGACTGCCCCGCTATTCTCCACAGGTGTTTGTAGAAGATCTATAGAATCTCCTGAATTCTAAAGTCCTATTGATTTATTTCACACATGATAGTGGTAAGCAAGGAAAAGTATCCTCTAAAGTTATCTAAGCACCTCTGATCACTTGGAACTCTTCTCTACAGACCATGGAAAGGGAAGAGGACATTGTACTCAATACTCATGAACCAGGATAGTTAGAATATAGCCCTAGCCTTTTGTCTGATATAATAACTCTGGACAGAGCTTACAGCCATAACTCATTCAGAGAGTATACAGAGATATGAAACACCTTTTCACATGCCTCTTCCCATCTCAGACGCCAAAGTTGTGCACCTCAGTGCATTTAATCTGGTGCCATGAGATAACAGGATAGAGTTGTCCTAAGGCTACTGTAGAACCTTCTATATGCAGCAAATGTATGGAAGTAATAATGGTAAGAACCAGGGTCCTGACTTCAATTCTATCATTTCCCTTTCCAAGTTGTGGGCTACAACAAGTTTGAGAAACCCTGTTTCCTCCATTTATACCGTCAAAGTAAGCAGTTGCCCTTTTTAGCCAGAGATCAATAAAGCACGTGCACAGAACAATGGCTAAATTAATTACACTGCCATCCCCCGAAGCACCTCACTCACAATCAGTCAATGCAAACACAACCTTCAGGGGAAAAACCCTTTTTTTTGGTATCAGGTGATGCAACTAAGGATCAATAATGAGACCCAAGGGGTGTGTTTGGTTTGAACTGCTCACAGTTGACCGGTTCAGTAGATATAAAGTATTATTCGCAATTAGAAAGTCTGAGTATATTTGAAAAGCTAGAAGAAGCTGACACTACAATTACAGTATTGATTTTGTGCACAAATTTGTATAATTTATGGATTATTAATGGGTTACAGGAGATAAACGTTCTCACCAGCAGTTTTAGTGGTGTGATTATGTACAAAAAAGAGCTCTTGCATTATTGTAATGAAGCATTTTGTTACCTTGTAAAGGAAAACTATAACTTGTTAATACTATAACTTATGTGTACATAATTGTATATACTGTAGATAACACAATGATGTTTTATTCCTTGACACAAGGCATGTCACACTTGAGAGGCTTCACGTATTATGAACAACTGCGGCCGGCACTAGCTGGTGGGGAATGATGAAATGCTGAAATACTGGATCCAAGGTTATAATTCACAAAGCTACAGTAGATTTATATAGAGGATATAAGTATAGAATACATGTAAGAAGAACAAGACTTATGTACCTTGCTTTGTTTCAAAGGGGATTGATCAAGCGGCCATTGCAGCATCCAAGTAAAATATGATCATACATAGGTATAAATATTGCTGTTGGAAAATATATAAACACATAACAGATACCCTTTAACCCCAAAAATGGTTAGAGGCAGGAGCATTTAAATGGAGACGGCAGACCTAGAGTCTCCTGCGGGTCTGAGAATAAGGTGGTGGTTCTGAATGATGAGCCATTATTCTTTGTGATGAGAAACTGATCATCTTTCATGAAGTTGAAGGAAGGACGGAGCGAATTCATGTTTCAATAGCTCATTGTTCCACCAACAACCTGGAAAATGGGAGCTTGAATCAAATACAATGCTTGCTACGTATATATATATGACCTGTTATACAGAATGCTTGGGACCTGGGGTTTTCCAGATAATTGATCTTTCCGTAATTTGGATCTTTATACCTTAAATCTACTAGAAAATAATATAAACATTAAATAAACCCAATAGGCTGGTTTTACTTCCAATAAGGATTAATTATATCTTAGTTGGGATCAAGTACAAGCTACTGTTTTATTATTACAGAGAAAAAGGAATCATTTAAAAAAAATTGGATTATTTTGATAAGATTTAGTTTACAGGAGATGGTTTTTCCATTGTTCTGAATAACAGGTTTCTGGATAACGGATGCCATAGCTGTAATTTGAAACAAGCAATTCTGTGATAAAACCAACAAATCTTATAGGATACAGGTATGGGATCTGTTATGCGGAAACCCATTACAGGAATTATGAGAAAAGATCGTCTCCCACAGACTCTTATTTAATCAAATAATTCAAAATGTAAAAACATGTTCCCCTTTTCTCTGTAATAATAAAACAGTGCCTTGTACTTGATCCCAACTAGGATATAATTATTCCTTATTGGAGGCAAAACACTCGTTTCCATCCAATAACAGAAGAATAAACAATCGCTCAAGGTAAACAATTAAGGGCACAAGATGCCGCCACCATGTAAGGGCTGGTATGTGGGTAAGATAAGGGTGTTCACTTGGAGTGCTGGGTAAGCATGAAACGTGTTAGGCTTTATTGGGGGGGACTAATGCATTTTAACTTGATATAATAAAAATGTGACTTTTTAATATTTTTAGTTTAGTTTGAGTATTTATCTTTTATAGTTTGTCCACTTGGATTGATTATCGCTTGGCACAAGAGCAAGCTCTTTAATGTGGACCTGTCACCTCACATAAAAATCTGCATAATGAAAGTCCTTTGCAAATTAAATATGAGACCCCAAAAAAATTTTTCAATAAAACATCCATACCTGTAATAATGGTGTTTAAATATCTAGACTGTCAATCAAATATTACCTGCCCCGCCTCTATGCCCGTGGCATAGAGGAGGGGCAGTCAATTACTTTCACTTTCCATTCAGAACTTCCTACATGTCACTGCTCTCCCCACATTCCCCCTTCCCTCCTCAGGCTCTATAATTGTGTAGGGCACTGCACATGGACATTTGGTCCCCCATTCTGGTGCACACACAAGATTTTGGGGTGATACACAATTGCCCTTAATAACCGTGTCCACAAAATGGCCGCTGCCTGCTTGCTGTGATTGTATAATTCCAAGACAGAAGGAAACAAAATTTAAATAATAAATACAGTGTCAGTAAAGTTTATTTTGCTCAACTACCATGATAGAAAAGAATTTGAAATTATTTCTTAGGGTGACAGGTCCCCTTTAAGGCTCAATGTGCACTATAAGAGTATAACCCTAGGCACCGGACCTCACAGCACCCCCACCCTCCCAAAGTACGGAATGTGGAGTGAGTGTGATATCATGTATGGATTTCTTGCAATGGGCCCTTCACCCCTCACCCCTAGATCCGCCACTGGATTTAAGCAGTAAGCCTCCTGCACTGGATCTGGGGATTTTTTCATTTTGTTCAATTGTATAGGAACCCAGGGTCGGACTAGGCTGGTCGACACTGGGAAAAAACCCGGTGGGCTCCTGGCTCTTGTGGAGGGGCATAGGGGGGGCATGAGGCAGCAGCCCCAGTTAGACCCTGGCTGCCCCCAAAGCTATTTCACCTTATGCTTGAACTCCCCTTTGATAAAGGAGTGAAGTCCATTTATAAGCATAGAGTAGTCATAAGCACATCACTATCCTTGAATGCACTGGACTATAAACAAGGATTTATGTTACAGTCTAGAAATATTCACTGCTGGCAATCTCACAAAGGACAACAGTAAATTCATTTCCTAACAACCTATTTTAATATATTGCTCTCTGGTCTTTGTAAGGCACATTGGAATTCTGCTCCTTTCTCTCTTCAGCGATGATTCTCCTTTTTTAATGGACACAAACAACCCAACCACTTCTGGGGTTTTTTTTCCCTCTGGAGATTTATACATCCATCTGGATCATTTGATCAATTAAAGGTTGTCCTTGAAACCATAGTATGAAATGTTATTATTAAATACATGGATTCGCATCAGTGGGTTCAGTGTAATGATGATTTATAACTTTTATAATTCTGCCGCATATCCACAATAGCTCCAGCAGGTCTTGGCAGAAAAGAAACATGTTTATCATTGTAGTGTGCAGACAGAACAAATAGGGCTATTCGGCACTCTTAAAGGCACTCTATAAACTTTAATGTGTATTCTATATCTATTTGTGCACTTTGCATTACTAATGGTCATGTGTGATCTTTGCTAATTTTGCTTTAATTCTGTATATATTAGACTCTTTGTATATATTGAACTTTATGGTTTATTTAAAGGAGAACTAAACCCCCTTGCTAATAAAAACCCTTACCCTCCCTAGTCCCCCCTTCCTGCTCCCCCCGCACAGGTGTTCACACAAGTAAATGCCCCTAAGCTGGTAATTACCCCTCGTTGCAGAGACAGCGCAATGGAGCTCAAGGAGGCCATCTTCAGTGCTTCGGGAATCTTCAGTAAGTAAGCATCGTATCGGCACATGCCCAGTTGTAGCAATATTCTGGTCCTGTGCCAAAAGCCAGGGACATTGATGAAGGATCCTGAAGATTTCCGAAGCGTCTGTGGGCTCTGCTGCGCTGACTCTGCATTGAGGGGTAATTACCAGCTATGGGGCATTTGCTTGTGTGAACACCTGTGTGTGGGGGGGGGAGAAAGGAAGGGGGACTATGGAGGGTAGAGGTTAGGGTTTTTCATTAGCAAGGGGGTTTAGTTCTCCTTTAAGACATTTATGGGATACTGTGTCTTTAAGGAATTTTTTTCTAATTGTCTCCGATTGGCTGTGATTCTCTTTAATTCCTACTTCCTGTAGGTGAGATTTCAGCCAATGGCTAAGTGCCTCTTGGACACGAAACACGTAGGGCCTATGGGCATGTGTCATTTAAACTTTAACCAATAAATGTTGTTTTTACTTTCATTATTTTGGCCCTGTGGATTCCCCTGAGTGCCAGATCTGTATATTACAGACTTGCCACTCCCTGAGCTGAGGGACTGGTTCTTCTTGGTGAGTTATCTACATTGGTATTCTGCAGCACCTCTCCTTATTCGTGTCTATCATTGTAGAGGTATGGGATCCTTTATCCAGAAACCCATTACCTGGAAAGCTCCAAATTATGTAAAGGATGTCTCCATAATTAATCCTAATTGGAAGCAAAACCAGCCTATTGGGTTTATTTAATGTTTACCTGCTTACCTCAAACTATTACAAAAGTATCTAAGTATCTATTCTGGGCTCTCTGCCAAAAGCCAATTAAGTTAGAAACTTTGTATCTTTTTCTGGCTGTTCAGTGCCGGAGATCAAATAGAAAGTCGGGACATTTAAGTACAAATGTAGGACTGCGGGTTGAGATGTCAAAAGCGGAACTGTCCTGCGGGAAGTCCAAATGCCAAAAACTCAAAAAATTCTAGGCTTTTTTTGTATAAAATCTGGATTTTTAGTGGAATTTTTTTTTTTTAAATTTATTAAACCCTGAGGATGGAAAAAGTTGTAATCCGAAAATCCCCATCTCAGACCTGCCGAGGTAGTATATAAGTCAATGGGAGAGGTCCCTATGATAATTGGAAGTTTCTTTGGTCTGTGCTGGAATTAGCCCGAAAATCCGATTATTTCAGGCTTTTCTTGGAAAAAGCTTGAAAAAAAAGTGCGATTCAGATTTTTGCTCGATTTTTTGTGTTTGTCCCCGATTCGAATAAATTGTGCTTTATTAATAATAAATAAGGTCCAATTGTGGATTCTAGTTTGGTCTGACTTTGTTATTAAAATAATCAGAAAAATTCCAAATTTGACAAATAAGGCCTGTAAAGCCCAAACTAAAGGTTTCTCCAAAATAAAATGTCATCTTCTAGAACAAAAAGTCATTTTAAAGTCTACTTTAAAAAGGGACACCCGTCCTGTGCCTTCTCCAACCAGCACAGAACCAGCACAGAGACACAAGCTCATTTTAAGAAAAAATTTTGCCCGTTTGCAGGTAAATTCGTTGGTTTCAAAGGGTTGGTTCACCTTCAAGTTAACTTTAAGTATGTTATAGAATGTCCAATTCTAAACAGCTTCATAATTTTTTTTTAGATAGTTTTTGAATTATTTGCCTTCTTCGTCTGACTCTTTCCAGCTTTCAAATGGGGGTCACTGACCCCATCTAAAAAAAACAAATGCTCTGTAAGGCTACAGATTGTTGCTGTTTTTTATTACTCTTCTTTCTGTTCAGGCCTCTCCTATTCATATTCCAGTGTCTTATTCAAATCAATGCATGGTTGCTAGGGGAATTTGGATCATAGCAACCAGATTGGAAAAATTGCAACTGGAGAGCTGCTGAATAAATCTAAATAACTCAAAAACCACAAATAATAAAAAATGAAAACTAATTGCAAATTGTCTCAGAATATCTCTCTCTACATCATACTAAAAGTTAACTCAAAGGCGAACAACCCCTTTAAGGAACAATTAATGATAAGCCCTTCAGTTGTTCTGCATTAACACAAGGGGTTTATATTTGCCATTTTTTCTCATTTCACCCACTACAGGGTTCAGTGACTAGTCTATATGTAGCTTTAAATATTCATACTCCTTACTGGAAGATAAGTAATTGCACCAGCTCTTGTAATGACTTATCTGCAACAATTCTCCAATAACTATGTCCTTTGGGGCTTTACGCAAATTCATTATCACAAAAAAACATTTTTTAGTGCATATTCAAAATAGAAAACACAATTTTACATGTTTTTAGCCACCCAGAAACCAGATTTCCAGCGGGTTTATCTGTCCTTGACTTGTGTATAAAACCAACTCCGGTTCCCACAAAGGAGTAAGTGGAATTTCTTTCCCTGTAAAACTAATGGCTGAGAACTCGTTTATCATAATTAATTAACCTTTTAAAATGATTGTGGCTGGCAAGGCTCGTTGTTTAGAAGGGGAATCTCATGAGAACTGTTGGCATAGACTGAATGACTAAATGCTTGTGGTCTATAATGGATTATATTGGCAAATCCTAGAGAAAGCTCCCACGGGACCTGCTGCTATTCTCTATGAACAGGAACGCTCAGCCTTTTCCCTTTAATCCAGCCATAGCCAATGCTAGCTCCATACAAGATCTTAAAGCTACAGAAATGTCAAGCTATAATTGCTATTATATGTAGCAGTCTGTCAAAGACACATATCATGCTCCCACTTGCCAGGTACCCTATATAACGACTGAAATAGCTTTCCTCTGCACAATGAAATATTGTACAATTCTTGAATTTTCTTATTAATGGTCCACTGGTTGTTGAGATGATTCCAAAAATAATAATGAAAAAAAAAAATCCAGAAATCTATTGAGAAAAAAAAGGAGAGTATTGCTTCAAGGGCAACTAAACCCCTCAACTCTACAATTTAACATCTTGACACCATATTGCACTAAAAATGTTTTTTTTGACAATCTCTGTAATAAATCGACCCTTAATCTAGCAATTACACATTATACTTTAGCTTGCACTTATTCTTTAGCTCACACTGCACAGAGCTAGCACTTTATTTTATGGCAGCATTCTTACTGTAGGTCCCTCCAACACTGTAGCTCACACTCAAATTTAGCACTGCACCTTTTTTATAATGAAGTGGCACCAAACTAGAGGAGATAGGAAATGGTACAAGGCAGAGCCTTTCAGCTGCAAAACAATATTGTTTGGATTTATCCCATCCAGCTGAATGTTCCCAGCATGCCCCACAAAGCTGGCTGTTAACGGACACGTACATAATGCAGACAATCAAAATAGTTATGTGCCATTTTGGAATGTCATATAAGATAAATTAAAGCTGCAATTAAGCGCTTCTTGATGCATGGATGTGTTGTCTATACAGGTATGGGATGCGTAATCCGCAAACCCGTTATCCAGAAAACTCTGAATTATGGAATTATGAATTATTTTAAAAATGATTCCTTTTTCTCTGTAATAATAAAACAGTAGTTTTTCTACTTGATCCCAACTAAGATACAATTAAACCAAACCAGTCTATTGGGTTTATTTAATGTTTACATGATTTTCTAGTAGACTAAAGGTATGAAGATCAAAATATGGAAAAATACGTTATCCGGAAAACCCCAGGTCCCGAGCATTCTGGATGGCAGGTCCCATACCTGTATATAGAATCATACCTATCTGATCAGTGCTCTTTGTCAAAAATGCTTCCCAACAGGCCCATATCTTTGGCAGAAAGCTGCCTCTTCCTTTGCATTATCTCTGCCTGCATTTATTTATTATATTATTTATTCTAAGTACCATCCATGCCACTAAATTCTCCCTTTCTCAGGCTCCACTATGAGACCTCCACCTTCAACCCTCCTCCATGAACTCCTACACGTCACATGCCTCCATGTGCCTATAACATACTTAATGGTTCTGAGACATTGTGTGCCCATTCAATTCCTAAAATCTCCCCCTGTCGCTACACATTTTGCTCAGTGGAAACTGATTTTTTTCAGCCAACTGTCATTTGAAAATTCACTTGAAGGTTATGCATTGGGCCAAAAACAACATGGATGCTGGTTATAAGAAAAAGAAAAGGGGGGGTATGGAAAACAGACTGTACATCTCTAGGCAGTGTCAATGTCTGCTAAAGCGAAGGAAGCACTCTTATATAAAAATGATTCAAGCATGAAAATGTAGGGGTTGTTCACTTTAGTATGATGTAGAGAGTGAGATTTTGAGACATTTTGCACTTGGTTTTCTTTTATTATTATTTATGTTTTTTGAGTTAATTTAGCTTTTTATTCAGCAGTTTGCAATTCCATCAGTCTGGTTACTAGGCTCCAAATTACCCTAGCAACCTTTGATTTGAATGACAGACTGGGATATAAACAGGAGAAGACAAGCTGAAAATACCATTAAAAGCACAAACTTGGACAATTTGCTATCAAACACAATTGGGAGATGCCATTGCACTTGCATTTTGATGCATCGGCCACAACTTCTCCTCGCAGCTGGAATCGCTCTGCATTCTGGGTCCAACGCAAGTCCAATTTTAATCTTTCATCCTTCGCAAATATTCCCTTATGCTTTGCCATTGAAATTCAGCCCAGTGTCCCCTACTCAGGTGTCCCCTCCCTGTTTTTCAGCTGAATGAACAAATAATTCTTTTTGAATAAGAAATGACTGAAAATTCCTTTATCATAATGAATTGGAAGTTACATAGTGTTGGCTGGTGAGGCTGATTGTTTATAAAGCAGATCCCTCGAGTATTGCTGGCACAGACTGACTGAATGTGTTTGGTTTAAAAACGGATTGCATTGTACTGGCACATCTCACAGAAAGCTCCCACAGGAATTGCTACTGAAATATATGAGCAGGAAATTTCCTGATTGATTCCTTTAAAAAGCCCCAGAATAAACACAATCTCTAATCTCTTCTAAAAAGTCCATCTGTTCTTTTTGTCCCCGGTATAGTAATACAGGTATGAAACCTGTTATCCAGAATGCTCAGGACCTGGGGTTTTCCGGATAATGGATCTTTCTGTAATTAGTCTTGTAGCGCTATAGTAAACTGCCTCTTATATAGCAGTTATAGCTACTTTCCTTTGTGGACTCTCACCACAGATGAGCTCTCTTTCTCAGGGGCAAGCCCTCGCAACGAGGTGGAGGAAGGATGTAATGCAACTGTAACTCGGTGCAATAGCACAATGATGGGCGCCAGTAGTTCTTTAACCGTAAACCAAAAGAATATTTATTAAACAATAGAGCATGAAGATGATCAGTACAATTATCCACAATGGAGCATCAAATACCACAGCAGCATTAAAGGAGCTTATACTCACAGCACGCATAGGCTGAATCCCCACAGGCCAGGGAATAACAGCAGAGAGTAGTTGCAACAGGTGTGGGTATTAATATATCTTCAGTACTCAGGAACTCCTGGTTGCTCTTAGGGGAAACCTACCATCCCTAATCTCAACACTTTAGTCCCTCTCTGGGTCAGTATTACCCGGGAATCTTAATCCCACTAATCTCCTCGTAGGAGCCTTGAGCTGCTCAACTAGTTAACCTCTCTATCACTCCTAGAGTGATCTATGAACAAGTATAGCTATCTACTTACTAGGATGCTGGGCTCTAGGGTCAGCACTACCCATTCCCTTCCAGCCTGCTTGGTTGGGCTAAAGTAATGGACCTAGAGCACATGGCTCCTAAACCTTTTATACTCTGGCACAGCGCCACTCAGGTCACCGTGTGAATTGCAAGGGTTACATAAGACAGGAGCACAATACCCCTCCCAACTGTATTTTAGGACCCACTTAGGTATCCAAATAGCTAGGGATGGGCCTGTCAATAAAGTGTAAGGGTGTCTAAGATTTTCACATCCCTACATTCTCCCCCTGGTGAATTCCTTCCGTCCCGGCAAGGAACCTTCAAAGAATCAATACTGAAAATATAGCAGTTAAGGCACATCATGCAAGAAACCTTTTCAAAGAACACATTGCATTACTACACCATTATCTTATAACCTCTTCGGGGTAACTCTCCTGAGTAAACCCAGGTACAATGGCATAACTGAAAGAAAACATATCAATAGCACAGTTTCCTTCATGAACAGGTAAACTTTTATTGGTACACCTATAAAAGAACACAAGTTAGAAATACTGCAGTTCAAACACAATCAGTATTCTAGTCCATCAAACATTCGAACCCACAATCCTTTTTGAAAATGCACTTAGGAGAAATTGGATGAACCTACCAACGGACAGGTATTACCTAAAACAGTCCTTGGGCATAACTCCAACTGAAGTAAAACGAAAAACAATCTTCCCCTGTAGAAAGTTCAGTACCTTGAAGGGACAGGAAAATAGGCAGATAGCTCAAAAAAAATAGCTACAAACAAACTCCCAATGGAGTATCAGCAGATTAAATCATGTGAAGAAATCTTGCCTTGGTATCTTCATAGGGGATGTAGTATTTGGGATGGGGTTTGTCCACCCACTGTCCATCTCCCAAATAGACTTCCAAGTTGAAGTACTTGGTGGGGTTATACTTGCCACAGCTTTTCACGGCATTCTTTAAAATGGTGCGGCCATACCACCATTCCCTTTCTATGGAACGCAGATACTGCCAATCCTTCTCTCTCCTCACTTTGTCAGGATTGGTAAGGCAACTGTGGTGCATCTTTTCTTTGCGGAGAATCTCATCTATGAGCCAATTTTCATAAGATGCCGCCACCTTCTCATACACCCACAGTGGTGCATAGGGCATGAAATATCCCCAAGTTCTATGAACATGAAAATTTATCACCCTCTGTACTCTGGATACAGAGGTGAATACATTGGGGTCTGCCCGTCCTGGCAGCACCCAAAAATCTTTTTCCTCCTCAGGGCCAATGATGGGAGGTGCAGTGAGGCTGGAAGGTCTCTCTATAGAAGGTGTTGGCTCAGACACGGCTTCGGGAGTTTCCTCTTCATATTCTTCCCATCCAGGGGCTCTTTTGAGGATGGAGTCATCAGCAACAACAGGAATGATAGCAACCAGTCCTTCCTCCCTCTCTAGGGATATCTTACCCCACTCGTGATGGTACAACTCCGACACGTGAATGCTCTCTCCTGGCTCACTAAGAGTTTGAAACACGGTCACCTTGGGGCACACATTCTTTGTTGGCTCACTAGCCACAGATCGTCGGCTCTGACATCTGACCTGAGCCGGAAGGTCCAATGTGGAAACTCCATCACTGTCCACACTGGCAGAGATCCACTTTTCTAACAGGTCCTCCTCATCCTCCAGGATTGGAGGATCTCGGATGGTTGGTGCAACAGGCGCAATAGTCCCCAACCTGCCAAAAGAAAACTTCCTCCATTCCACATCAGAACTAAGGACTGGAAGTGGTGCAGGAACAGCTAGGGCTGTATAGACAGTCACTGTTAAATCCCCATGAGGTCCCATGCCACTGAGCAATACTTTGCGGGGCAAAGGATCATCTTTGGGGCAAATCGTCACAAGAGGCTCCTGGTCAGTTCCAACATTCTCCTCTGCTGAGGCATGGAACAATTCAGGATTTGAATTCACCTCCCACGAAACATCAGACTCAGCATAGCTAGATATGAACGGCTGAAACATTTCCTCCTCTGAGGATACAAGAGCAGCTTCAGGCCTGCAAGCTGCATCAGGCTCTAACACGTGCCACACCCCTTCTGGAAAGTTCTCTTGGGGTGTGCCAGGGACCCAACAGTCAGGATCCTCAACTGTTAGTAAGGGATCCAAATCTCCCCCTGGTACATCTGAAACTGGGGAAGACACTTTAAGAGGCAAAAGCGCAGGACACGCCAGAATATTTTGTTCACCCTCGGACTTTAGCAAGGGGGTAGTAGGAGTCACATCAGCCGCCCGGCAAGACGGCACTCTTTCGTGACCCGCAGTGGCGATCACAAGTTCCTCTCCCCCTGGTAGAATCAGATCAGTCTGCGAAGCACAATCGCACATGAGCTTAACCTCACTGAGTTTTAAGGCCGGCACTGTTGCAGACACTGAGACAGACTCGGGCATAGACACAAAGTCCATAGCAGGCTCAGGGACCGGTGTAGGGACAGGCTCTGGAGCGGAGTCGGAGACAAGCTTGGGTGCAGCTCCAGATATGGGGCCCGCAGCCGCTGACACCCCGGGGGCACCCTCTATCTCGTTGTAGATGAGAATAGTTTTGCCGCTCACCTTGTCCCGTATCCGGTCCACCAAGGGGGATTGATCAGCCCGCTTGAATGGTCCCATCCACAGATGAGCTTCACACTGGAAACAAACACTCTCCGGATCTTCCAAGGCGTCGGGTGCTTCCAAGTCGCACACTCCACAGCCCGGAATCATGGTTCCCCATTCACTTGGGGTAAAGGTTCCTTGGTATATATACTGCCACTCAGCCTCCACCCGGATAGGAACGGAATCAGCTCTCGCTCGAGGGGGCAAAGACTCCATGGGCAACTCTGGAACACCGGGTTCGGAAATCGGCTCCATAACAGAATTCAGGTCCCGGTCTACTAGCTCCGAAGATCCTAGCAGCATGAACGGCAAACAGGATATCCCAGCCAAGCTATCTTTTAAATTAGGACGTCGCGACATCTCCTCAATAACGCCTCTTAGAGGTGAGTGAGCACGCCCCTTATTTCTTCGCGGGCTTTCCGACTTAACCCCTTCTGGGCAGGTCAAGGACACAGGGTGTGGCGCAGCAGAAAATTTCTTAACAGCCACTTTTCCTGTGCGAGGGGGAATAGGTGGCGGTATAGCAAAACAGCTATCCACCAACGAGTCTTTTTCCTGGGCAATATTAGGACATTCCTCAACGGGCAAACTGTCACTACAGTCCTTGACATCATCAGCTAGGAACGGATTAAGCCCAGGGGTAGACACATTAATCTCATAATCATCAGACACTTTAGTACTGCAGCCCTCTTGTTCTCCCGATAAACTCGAGCAGTTGAAAGAGTCAGTTACACAGTCACTAAAAGGAGCTAGCGGAAACCCAAATGGAGGGAGTGTTGGCGGGCTCTGGTACCGACAAGGGCACCCTTCCTTCTGTACTCCCATCGGATAGACTCTAGAAGGCCAGGTGCTTTTCTGGGGCACTGCAGGAACCCAATATAAGAGCCGAACAAATCCCTTCTTGTCTGAGGGTTCTCTAGCTACATAAGCAAACGCATCAAATATAGAATTTCCCATTAGCGATTGATTCACAACGTCTATGGGACATTTCTCAGGTACATCATCGACCATAAATGTGTATTCAGGATCCGCTCCCATATCCAGGGACCAATCCCACATTGCAGCTTCAGATAGGGGAGCCATAATGTTTAATAAGGACAGAACCAAGCAAACAATACACTTCTCACTGGAATCAGTATGGCAGCACTGGGGGAATAAGAACTACAGACTTTCCCCACAGTAAGGTGCCTTTTTCCTACTGGGTCCGCACACGCAGCGCCTGTCACACTAGGCTGCGTGCAGTATAACAATTAATGGTTACAGTTAACCCTTTAGAGCCCCACGTTGGGCGCCAAAATGTAGCGCTATAGTAAACTGCCTCTTATATAGCAGTTATAGCTACTTTCCTTTGTGGACTCTCACCACAGATGAGCTCTCTTTCTCAGGGGCAAGCCCTCGCAACGAGGTGGAGGAAGGATGTAATGCAACTGTAACTCGGTGCAATAGCACAATGATGGGCGCCAGTAGTTCTTTAACCGTAAACCAAAAGAATATTTATTAAACAATAGAGCATGAAGATGATCAGTACAATTATCCACAATGGAGCATCAAATACCACAGCAGCATTAAAGGAGCTTATACTCACAGCACGCATAGGCTGAATCCCCACAGGCCAGGGAATAACAGCAGAGAGTAGTTGCAACAGGTGTGGGTATTAATATATCTTCAGTACTCAGGAACTCCTGGTTGCTCTTAGGGGAAACCTACCATCCCTAATCTCAACACTTTAGTCCCTCTCTGGGTCAGTATTACCCGGGAATCTTAATCCCACTAATCTCCTCGTAGGAGCCTTGAGCTGCTCAACTAGTTAACCTCTCTATCACTCCTAGAGTGATCTATGAACAAGTATAGCTATCTACTTACTAGGATGCTGGGCTCTAGGGTCAGCACTACCCATTCCCTTCCAGCCTGCTTGGTTGGGCTAAAGTAATGGACCTAGAGCACATGGCTCCTAAACCTTTTATACTCTGGCACAGCGCCACTCAGGTCACCGTGTGAATTGCAAGGGTTACATAAGACAGGAGCACAATACCCCTCCCAACTGTATTTTAGGACCCACTTAGGTATCCAAATAGCTAGGGATGGGCCTGTCAATAAAGTGTAAGGGTGTCTAAGATTTTCACATCCCTACAGTCTACTAGAGCATCACGTAAACATTTAATAACCCCAATATGCTGATTTTGTTTCCAATAAGGATTAATTATATCTTAGTTGAGATCAAGTACAAGATGCTGTTTTATTATTACTAAAAAAAAAGGCAATTGTTTTTTAAAAAATTGGATAAAATGGAGTCTACGGGAGACAGCCTTTCCATAATTCGGATCTTTCTGGATGACAGGTTTCCAGATTACGGATCCCAAATGATTTACTACACAATTCCCAAAATATATGTTAATGATCCACTGGTTGTTTGGAAGATTATCTTGTATCACAGTTATATCGTAGCCAAATAAGAGATTCTATGGTGCTGTAAAAAAGGTTTTCAGGGCCATTTCTCATACCTTTATTATGTATTATTCTTCGCCTCCTCTTCTTTTGGTCAATTTAATCAGGAATTGAATTAGCATTCCTTTACTATTGAGATCATCTGGGGAAGAACTGTGGTGCACTCCCGAAAGTTTTTAGCCCCATCAGTCACAGGATAAGGTGCTTGCCACCAGAAGTAACATCACATTGAATTAGCTGGAGAAACCTGGGAGAATGACGTTAGGTGACAGGAGGCTAGTGACAGGCAGTTAGGGTTGCCACCTGTCCAATTTGGATCCAGACAGTCCGGTTTCAGAAAGGCTGCCTGGGTTGAAACTTTTTACAAATTAGTAAAACTGGGCAGGACTTTACTAGATTGACAGAGCAACTAGTCAATCGCCACATCATATTCCCGTTCCCGACACCACCCCATGATGTCACCATACGCAACCCCTGTCTGAAAATCTTAATGTGGAAAGTTGGCAACCATAGAGGCAGTTTAAAGCAGGTAACTCCAACAGAATTGGGTGAGTTGACATGTCTGATTTTTAGATCAAGATCCTGTATTGAGGAACTCTAGGCAGTGGAGATTCTGAGTTTGCTGCCACCTCCGATGGGACTGCTCTTAGGATCTCTCTTGCAGAGAGTGCAGCTGTGATCTCTACACTACAAAAGCCAAACTTCAAATTAGAATAAACAAAAAATGTGTCTCTTTAAGTTACCAAGAGTCTTTAAGCTACCATGGTAAAGTAGCACCATCTGAGGCAAGGTTTTCACTTCACCACAGGTCTGCAAGATAGAAAGGTTCATTTACTGAGCAGCCAATAACTCCACTAAGGAGTGTCAGCAGGGGCAGACTTTATTTTTGTGCACCCTCAGCCCCCAATACTCGAACATCCCATCACCCCAGTATGCTGCCCTAGGCCCCGGCCTTTGTTACCTTCCCACAAAAACAGTAATTTGGACCATTGTACCTTAAGTCTACTAGAAAATCATTTAAATATTAAATAAACCCAACAAGCTTTATTTGCTTCCAATAAGGATTAATTATATCTTAGGTACTAAGTACTGTTTTATTACTACAGACAAAAAGGAAAATATTTTTAAAAAATTTGGATTATTTCAATATAATTATTATAATAATATAATTGAGTCTATTCGGACAGCCTTTCCATAATTGGGAGCTTTCTGGATAACAGGTTTCCGGATAACAGATCCCTTACCTGTATGTTTAATACCATATATAAACAAGTTAACTGTAAAGGAGAGATGATAACATCTATGATTCCCACTCAGGGCAGTAGCAGAAAATGAATATACACAGCAAATCACACAGGTACTATGGTGCCCACCATGCTCACTATAACACTATAACACTGCATCATACAAAGTTTGTGTGTTTTTTCTAGCCCTGCATTTTACTTTATTGTGCTGCTCTGTTGTTCTTCTCAAAGACTTGGGCTTCTGCTGTTTTGCCTTTGTTGTGCGGCTTATAACCAACCTGCTGCTGCTGTGAATCAGGTTCCACTTTGCAAAAAGAATGCAACAAAAATAACTATTTCTGATGTCAAATCCTGCTGTAAATTTAGCAGCTCCCCACGCAAATCTCACCAGTTGTACACTTTAAAACAATATTTACAGAACCAGTTCGTAAAGAATGGGAACATATTGCTTTTGTACCCACAAGTAGGTTCTCCATAGGAATCATGAACGGAAGCCAAATCTCTTGCTGATTCTCTTGTGTCATAACAACACTTGTCAACATCTTCACCAGCCAACAACTTTTCCTCCATGTCGGAATTGTAATAACATTTTATCATACACTGCACTCCTCATGCGTTACACAAGGAACCACATACACATTAGGGGAGATGGTCTGCCCAGTTTATCATTCAGTTTTCCCAAAATGCAAAGCTAAATCATAAACCCATTAGCTGTAAGTAGTAAATACTACTATACTGGGGGTGATTTATTAGTTCAACACCATAGATTGTGCAAAATATGTAAAATAATTTCTCATATATTATATTTATGAAAAAAATAATGATTGATCTGCTAGGTTGCCCAATTTATAAACAATAACATTAATGATATGGTGGATGCTCTCCAGGCATAAGTATTTTATCAAGGCAAGTCTATGAAAATAAGAAAAGTCTAAATTAGGCAACAAGTCTTTCATTCCAACCAGTCGAGTCATCCTATATGAAGACACCCAACTCAAACTGGCACAGATTACCCAACTCAAGTTCTCCATCTAATTTCATGGGTGACGCAAGTTAAGCACATCCAACAATATAGATCTCCAAACTGTTCAATCCATGCTGATTTCCACATACCTACTGTATATCTAAGTGCCAAATATAGGAAGACTAACAATTTCATTCATGACGTCATACCGTTGTCTTCTGTAGGGTTGAGACACAAAAGAGACAGAATAAGACACTCCAAAGTAGTCCTTTCAAAGAGAGATTAAGGGCTATGTCACATACAGCATTTGATGGCTTAACATAAACCTAAGTGTCTAGATGATACTGTGTTAGGTATTAGCTTAAGCAACTTTTTGGAGTAAAACAGATAGATGTGAAGGTGACTCTCCATGAGTTACAGGATAAATATTAAGGATGAATTCTTGGATAAATATTAAGGATGAGTTCTTGGATAAATATTAAGGATGAGTTCCTGGATAAATATTATGGCTGAGCAGTTTCCTAGGACAGAAATTAGCCTCCTGCTGTGTAGATCCAGGTGGGTCTATTGCTGACATATACTGCAGTAAATAATGTTAACCCTACTGCAAAATATATAGATATGAGACGTCAACACAAAACACAAAAGCAGAAAGCCATGGCATCAGTTCACGGAACTCAGAGGAGGCGGCACTGCAAGGACTTTTCTGAATTCTGCCAATTCCGCTAATACAAATGAAATGAATGGTAATTAAAATAACTACGGGTTCTAACCTTGAGTTATATTGTCCTTTTTTGCATTCCTGCAACATCAGAAATGCCACCAAACATCTTATAAACCTGTCCCAGATGCTGTTATAAAGTCTAGACTAAACAGCAAGGTCTTTTATCTTGATTATTTACAATCTCTCATTATTGTGTTTGGTAGGAAGCCTTGCTTGCCCTTAAGTAATTGTTACTTAGCACAAAAATACCAATACTAATCCACTTTACTAGCTATTATACTGAAGCTGTATATATGTGTGTGTATACAAATAGGTATTCCATCAAAAGAGGATCTTCTGTTTTAAATTGGTTGGATTTGGAAACTGGGTTTGCCACAGACAAAAATCTAGTTCAGCTGTTTTGGCTTCCTTAGCGCAATAGGCCCTCAACTTCGACCCTGCTGCCAACAACTCAGCTTTCCCTGCATATATGGGGCATCATGGTAAACAAGCTTAAGATTAAAACGTTCCCGTCATCTTTGACTCCTATTGCAGCATTGAAATATCTTATTCCGAATGTCAATCTCCATGATTGGGAGCTCCGAGGGATACATACCATTGGTCATTTGTATTTTGCGAATACTCTGAAAAGATTTGAGGATCTGGTTGTAGGATTTGGCTTACCACACTCTCAGTATTACACTTATCTGCAAATATCTCATCTTTTGAGATCCCACTCTTCAAAAGCAGTCAACGCAAGCTATAGTACTGGAATGGCACGTCTATGTGGCAAAGCATGGAATGGTAAGGAAGTTATATCAGACTGCTATCGGCAACAACTCCAGCTGCCAGAGGATTTTACATTTCCATACATGCTAAAATGGGAGGAAGATCTCCAACTCTGGATCTCTCCGCAACAATGGTGCAATGTTCTATCAGCGGCTAAGGGAGCCACCAGTTGCACAAATCATGTGGAAACACACACCAAAATCACACATAGATGGTACCTCACCCCACAGCGTATTGCAAACATGAACCCCCAACAATGTTGGAGACAATGTGGGCAAATTGGAACACTCCTGCACATGTGGTGGCACTGCCCCATAGTTCAACCTTTCTGGTCTAAAGTTTTTGACCTCCTCAAAGGGATACTGTCATGGGAAAAAACATTTTTTTCAAAATGAATCAGTTAATAGTGCTGCTCCAGCAGAATTCTGCACTGAAATCCATTTCTCAAAAGAGCAAACAGATTTTTTTATATTCAATTTTGAAATCTGACATGGGGCTAGACATTTTGTCAATTTCCCAGCTGCCCCCAGTCATGAGACTTGTGCCTGCACTTTAGGAGAGAAATGCTTTCTGGCAGGCTGCTGTTTTTCCTTCTCAATGTAACTGAATGTGTCTCAGTGGGACATGGGTTTTTACTATTGAGTGTTGGTCTTAGATCTACCAGGCAGCTGTTATCTTGTGTTAGGGAGCTGCTATCTGGTTACCTTCCCATTGTTCTTTTGTTTGGCTGCTGGGGGGAAAAGGGAGGGGGGAGATATCACTCTAAAGGTGGCCATACACGGATAGATCCGCTCGTTTGGCGATGTCACCAAACGAGCGGATCTCCCTCCAATATGCCCACCTTGAGGTGGGCAATATCGGGCTGATCCGATCGTGGGCCCTAGGGCCCAACGATCGGATCCTTCACGTTCGCAAACGGGCGGTCGGATCGCGGGACCGCATCAACGAACAGATGCGGCCGCGATCCGACGGGATTTTTAACCCCATCCGATCGAGATCTGGCCGACTTTCGGCCAGATCTCGATCGGGGAAGCCCGTCGGGGGCCCCCATACACGGGCCAATAAGCTGCCGACTCGGTCTGTCGACAGCTTTTATCGGCCCGTGTATGGCCACCTTAACTTGCAGTACAGCAGTAAAGAGTGATTGAAATTTATCAGAGCACAAGTCACATGACTTGGGGCAGCTGGGAAATTGACAATATGTCTAGCCCCATGTCAGATTTCAAAATTGAATATAAAAAAATCTGTTTGCTCTTTTGAGAAATGGATTTCAGTGCAGAATTCTGCTTGAGCAGCACTATTAACTGATACATTTTGAAAAAAAAAATGTTTCCCATGACAGTATCCCTTTAAGGATCGGCTGAGCTACACGTTACCTTGTCAGCCTCAAATAGCTCTTCTTCAAACTTACCCTGACCATCTTGCTGGCTTAAACAAAAAACTATTGTTCCACTTATTTAATACTGCAGCTAATTTGATAGCACAAACTGAGACTCCAAACATTCAACATCTGATCAAACAGCTGGATTCCAGAGAGAGGATGGAGAGGATGGCAGCAGGGTCACTGGAAGCCAGAACTAAATGTGCGCAAATATGGGATGATTGGCACCCTGTACAAACCTTATAGAGGTGTCCGTTCAATACACACCTAGTTTATCTGTCACAGAGACTGTGCATAGTCTTCACTCCATTACACAATGAATCAGGAAACTATCCTTATACCATGTATGATTTATATTTTTTTTGTTCTCTATTATTATTTAGTTTGTTCATAGTATAACTTGCTTCTGCCATTATGCTTTGACTTTGTCTTGTGCAATAACAGCATGCCTATCTATTCTCAATATGTACATTTTGACTCTTGCTGTTTTACAATAAACTTGCAAGTTATAAAAAAAAGAGGATCTTCTGTTTCAAGGGCTCCATCCTTTATTAAACAGCAGTGAAAGTTAGTGAAGACCATGCTGATATAATATATATAATAATATATGTAGCTGTGAGGCAATATACGGACATGTATATATTTATGGGAGATGACCTTCCTGTAATTCAGAGCTTTCTGGATAGTGGATCCCATACCTATATGTGATTTCTTCTATGCTTCCAAAGTTCTAAAGAGGAAAATTGTTTATGAACTATGATAGATAACCAAGAATGTGACCATAACTCAACCAAACAACCTTTTTCTCTTTAGTCTTTCCTAGTTGGACCCATTGAGTGTATCTATCCCAAAAGGAGGAGGCACTGGGTCTTTATGGATTAGGTTTCCCACTCCTCCACCTTTACTATGGAGGGTTCAAAGGTCTGACACAATGCTGGCAAGTAAGCGCCCTAACTGGATACTGGAGCATAATCCTAATTTTGAAGGCAGTGCAAGAAGAGGGTTATACTTGTGCGTATACTTAAGGTATGTACAATCTGTTTCCCAAACCCTGTATCAGAAATTGTGTGCTGCTGTGTAATTTGCCAGAGCTTTATAAATAAAAACATAATAAATGGCCACTGTACGTTTTAGCATTCATACAAAATAACAGTAACAGAGGTCATTCCCTATGTCCACACTTGTGTAAATGTAGAGGCTTCCCACACTAATCTTTCAGCTCTGCCCTCAGTACTTCTCTATGGGAAATAACTGGCACGGCACAGTATACTGCTTGTATTCCATTTCAACATAAAAGGCAATCAAAAGGCAATTTTCAAGAGTTTTGAATAAATTCCTACATACCTTTATAGTTTCTATATTTTCAGTCTCCTTATCTGACTTATTTTTTGATGATAAATCTAAAACACTGCCTATTTTATGTTATTTTCAATACAGAAAAAATTTTGCCAAAAGAAGCCGACACATACCTTACAAGTTGTCCCCCTAATTTCATGGGTGATACAGTCATCAATAACAATCCAAGCATTGCAGCGCACTCCTGAGGTCAATGATCGCTCAGCTCAATACTCAGTTAAAACATCCACCTTTATTTGTTACATTTGATAAAAGGAAAAAACAGCCCAAGGTCTGATGCGTTTCGAAACTACGTACTTCCTCAGAGACCTGAGCATGCACCATTCAATCCCTTAATTTATACCCCCATGGGGAACTCCCCTTCTTCCTGTAAAAACAGGTTGTCTCAATTAGTGTACTAATTAGTAACATATAAGGAAATAGTTTCTTTTTTTTTCAAAACACATCAGTTAATAGTGCTACTCCAGCAGAATTCTGCACTGAAATCCATTTCTCAAAAGAGCAAACAGATTTTTTTATATTCAATTTTGAAATCTGACATGGGGCTAGACATTTTGTCAATTTCCCAGCTGCCCCCAGTCATGTGACTTGTGCCTGCACTTCAGGAGAGAAATGCTTTCTGGCAGGCTGCTGTTTTTCTTTCTCAATGTAACTGAATGTGTCTCAGTGGGACATGGGTTTTTACTGTTGAGTGTTGTTCTTAGATCTACCAGGCAGCTGTTATCTTGTGTTAGGGAGCTGTTATCTGGTTACCTTCCCATTGTTCTTTTGTTAGGCTGCTGGGGTGGGAAAAGGGAGGGAGGTGATATCAGTCCAAATTGCAGTACAGCAGTAAAGAGTGATTGAAGTTTATCAGAGCACAAGTCACATGACCAGGGGCAGCTTGGAAATTGACAATATGTCTAGCCCCATGTCAGATTTCACAATTGAATATAAAAAAATCTGTTTTTGAGAAATGGATTTCAGTACAGAATTCTGCTGGAGCAGCACTATTAACTGATTCATTTTGAAAAAATTATTTTTTCCCATGACAGTATCCCTTTAATAAACAAGCAACATCCTTAATCAAATGTTTCCAGAACTTCAGTAATATATACAAATGTTTCAATGGGTCGATAAAAACACCTCTATGTTTCTTCAGACAATGTTTCAATCTAATCGATTATGAGTATGTTACTCTGTCACATTATGAGTTAATTTAAAGGGGTTGTTCACCTTCAAACAAATAGTTGGTTTCAGATAGATCACCAGAAATAACAACTTTTTCCAATGACTTTCTATTTTCTATGTGTCACGGTTTTTCTAATATTGAAGTATAAAGTGTAATTTCTCTCCTTCTGAAGCAGCTCTGGGAGGGGGGGTCGCCGATCCTGTAAACTGTTCTAAATTGATACATTTAGTTGATACATTTCTTATCTTTGTCCCTGCTGAGCAGAATCTCTGGGTTTCATTACAGGCAGCTGTTAGAATTGATACAATAGTTGCTAATACTCCAGAGATGCTGCTGAGAAATGTATCAACTAAATGTTGCAAAATTGTAACAGTTCAGAATCTGCACCTGAATTACTGAGCTGTCAGACTCAAACACCAGAGACACGAACATTCAACTTTAAACTTAGATTTTGGAAAAAACTTAAAAAATAAATAATGGAAAGTAATTGGAAAAAGTCATTATTTCAAGGGAACAATCTAAAAACAACTAAATTGAAAAAAGTGTTTGGAAGGTGAACAACCCCTTTAAACACGGTAAGTATAAAGTTTAGTTCAGTTCATAAAAAGTTAAATAGGTTAATAAGACCGTAAATCCACTGTTCATTCAATCTATTCCGATCATCTCTATTCTATTCCATAAAATTGAAATATAGCAACTGATGTCAAATATGCAGTTTAATCCTTGCGGTTGTCTCGTGTGTAATTTGTATATCCATTTGACCTCCGCTTGCAATAATTTGGTTTGCAGGTTACCACCTCTTTGCCCTAAAGTTACATGCTCTATTCCCTGCGCTATTAGTGCCCCTATATTGCTATTGTTACACTCTTTGAAATGTCTTGACACTACCGTAGTATCACTTCCAGATTTAATGGAGTTCATGTGCTTTCTCATCCTCTCCTTCAATGGTGCCACCAACATACTGTTTGTAGCACGCCCCACATGTTAACACAACAGGTACACAACAGATTTTGGATTACAATTTATAAATTCATTAACCCTATACTTTTCGTGTGTAGCGCTACATTCAAAGCTATCTCTCACTTGGATCACAGAACATGTTATACACCTTAAAGGACAAGGAAACTCTAAAATAGAATTAGGCTAGAAATACTGTATTTTGTATACTAAACATAAACATGAACTTACTGCACCACAAGCCTAATCAAACAAATGATTTATACTTTCAAAGTTGGCCACAGGGGGCTGTCATCTTGTAACTTTGTTATACATCTTTGCCTGACCCTGACCCTGCACATGCTCAGTGTGGTCTGGGCTGCTTAGGGATCGTCATAAACAGAGCTGCTTCAATTCTGCTTGGCTGGTAAGTAAGGTGGGGGCTCCCCCTGCTGTTCATAAGTTTGATTGTTTCCCTGCTCAGCAGTTAGGGACCATCTGACAATTTCTATCCACAGCAGTAAATGAAGGGAGAATTTCACTGCATACAGTCAGGTTTCTTATAAAAACTGTACACATTTTTTAATTAAAGTATATTGGAGATAGGTTTATTTTTCATTAAAGAAAGTAAAAATGGGATTTAACTTTTTTGCCTTACCTTGTCCTTTAAACTTTCCCCTGCTTTGCAATCATGTACCCGGCCTCAAGCTCCTACAGCAAAAACTTGGTGCCAAGATGGACCCTAACGTGGGGGCTTTCCTAGCCACAACCCAATGCCCTGAATGGAGTATCTCTTCAAAGTCTTTATCAGCTTATAGTACTGGTAGGTATTTATTAACAATATTAATAAATACAGTCATCAATATAGGACTCCAAGTCATGCTGATTTCCATATAACCAGTGTCACATATAGGAAGACTAGAAATTCTTTTATGATGTCATACTGTCATCCATTCATTGTCATACACGTGTCCATAACACTACAGGTATGGGATCTATTATCCGAAAACCCATTATCCAGAAAGCTCAGAATTACTCTGAACTCCCATAGACTCCATTTTATCCAAATAATTTAAAAATGATTACCTTTTTCTCTGTGACAATAAAACAGTACCGTATATACTCGAGTATAAGCCGTCCCGAGTATAAGCCGAGGTGAGAAATGCAGCAGCTTCTGGTAAGTTTCAATCAAAAAATTGAGGGTTTCTGCTCCCATTGGAGGTGCCGGCGTCTCGTTTTTGGAAGCCGACGACCATTCTTGGATGCCGGCGACTATTCTTGGAGACTATTCTAGGACGCCGGCGACTACTCTTGGACGCCGGCGACTACTCTTAGACGCCGTCGACTACTCTTAGACGCCGGCAACCGTTTTTGCGCTTGACCCGAGTATAAGCCGAGGTAGAGTTTTTCAGCATATTTTGGGGGCTGAAAAACTCGACTTATACTCGAGTATATACGGTATCTTGTACTTGATCCCAACTAAGATATAATTAATCCTATTGAGTTTATGAAAATCATTTAATGTTTACATGATTTTCTAGAAGATTTAAAAGTATGGAAATCCATGTTACAGAAAGACCCCTTTTCCAGAAAACCCCAGGCCCAAGCATGCTGAATAACAAGTCCCATACTTGTTCTTGTAGCCATATCTTATCTTTATGCAGGGAAGAATGCTCCATGTGCCATAGGCCTCAAGTACACTATGTAAAATGGTGAGCAGTTTGGGGGTGGAAGGGAAGAAGTGATTCCCCAGCTTGGACTAGATGTAGCACAGTGTTGAACTTTTGCTCTTTTTTTATGAGGCTTCCTCTAAACCACCATTAATCCCCACTCATCATTCTATTTTAGTCTCCTGTCTTATTTTATGTTTGTGCGTAAAATGTATCTTTTTACAACACGACATTTGCAGAAGTTTTAAATGTCTCTTTCCACTGTTTATCCTCTACTTAACCCAAATAACGGAGCACAGGGAAAAGCTTTCTTGTGGTTTATTTAGAATATTAATCCCTCCTTTACTCATGCTAAACTTATCATTAGATTAAGGTCTCAAAAAACCTTGATTCTTCTTTCCAGGCTAAAAGTTGCTTTAGAATGTATTTATTCACCCTATTTTACTTACAAATGTAGAGAGAAATGAGGCCATGGAAACCCACCTAAAAAACCTGGGGGGGGGGGTTATTCTTTACAATAATAACCCTGGGGGCATATCAACTAGATTAGCAAAATAAAAATATGGGGGGAAGTGATCAAAACAATTATACATGAACATTTGCTCTGCCTTAAACACATAGTAACATAGTTAGTTAGGTTAAAAAAAGACACACGTCCATCAAGTTCAACCTTTTAACTTTTTTTTAACCTGCCTAACTGCCAGTTGATCCAGAGGAAGGCAAAAAAAACCCATCTGAAGCCTCTCCAATTTGCCTCAGAGGGGCTAAAAATTCCATCCTGACTCCAACTTGTACTATGAGCTATCTCCCATAACCCTGTATTCCCTCACTTGCTAAACACCATCCAACCCCTTCTTAAAGCTATCTAATGTATCAGCCTGTACCACTGATTCAGGGAGACAATTCCACATCTTCACAGCTCTCACTGTAACAAACCCCTTCCCAATATTTAGGTGGAACCTCTTTTCTTCTAATCGGAATGGGTGACCTTGTGTCAGCTGGAAAGACCTACTGGTAAATAAAGCATTAGAGAGATTATTATATGATCCCCTTATATATTTATACATAGTTATCATATCATCCCTTAAGCGCCTCTTCTCCAGCGTGAACATCCACAATTTGGCCAGTCTTTCCTCATAGCTAAGATTTTCAATACCTTTTACCAGCTTAGTTGCCCTTCTCTGTACCCTCTCTAATACAATAATGTCCTGTTTGAGTGATGGAGACCAAAACTGTACGGCATATTCTAGATGGGGCCTTACCAGTGCTCTATACAGTGGAAGAATGACCCCTCCTCCCTTGACTCTATGCCCCTTTTAATACAGCTCAAGACTTTATTTGCCCTTGATGCTGCTGACTGGCATTGCTTGCTACAGACAAGTTTATCATCTACAAGGACTCCAAGGTCCTTTTCCATAATGGATTTAGTGCATAGTGATAGTGCAGTCCCATTAAGGGTATAAGTGGATATTTTTACATCCCAGGTGCATGACTTTACATTTATCAACATTGAATCTCATTTGCCACTTAGCTGCCCAGATTGCCAGTTTGTCAAGATCATGTTGCAAGTGCCACATCCTGGATGGAATTAATTGGGCTGGATAGTTCTGTGTCATCTGCAAACACTGATACATTACTTACAACACCCTCCCCTAAGTCATTAATGAACAAGTTAAATAAAAGTGGACCCAATACTGAGCCCTGGGGGACCCCACTAAGAACCTTACTCCAAGTAGAGAATGTCCCATTAACAACCACCCTCTGTACCCAATCCTTTAGCCAGTTTCCTATCCATGTGCAAACGACTTCATTAAGCCCAACAGACCTTAGTTTAGAAAGAAGTTGTTTGTTGAGCACAGTACCAAACACTTTGACAAAAAACACGACTAAGCGCAGGGGCTACACTGCAGCTTGTTTATATAAACTATAGTAGTACTTATCTGTTATCTACTGTGTATCCTGTGCTTGAATGGCTGCCCCCATGGCTACACAGCAGCTTGTTTATATAAACTATAGTAGTACTTATCTGTTAACTACTGTGTATCCTGTGCTTGAATGGCTACCCCCATGGCTACACAGCAGCTTGTTTATATAAACTATAGTAGTACTTATCTGTTATCTACTGTGTATCCTGTGCTTGAATGGATGCTCCCATGGCTACACAGCAGCTTGTTTATATAAACTATAGTAGTACTTATCTGTTATCTACTGTGTATCCTGTGCTTGAATGGCTGCTCCCATGGCTACACAGCAGCTTGTTTATATAAACTATAGTAGTACTTATCTGTTATCTACTGTGTATCCTGTGCTTGAATGGCTGTCCCCATGGCTACACATCAGCTTGTTTATATAAACTATAGTAGTACTTATCTGTTATCTACTGTGTATCCTGTGCTTAAATGGCTGCCCCCATGGCTACACAGCAGCTTGTTTATATAAACTATAGTAGTACTTATCTGTTATCTACTGTGTATCCTGTGCTTGAATGGCTACCCCCATGGCTACACAGCAGCTTGTTTATATAAACTATAGTAGTAATTATCTGTTATCTACTGTGTATCCTGTGCTTGAATGGATGCTCCCATGGCTACACAGCAGCTTGTTTATATAAACTATAGTAGTACTTATCTGTTATCTACTGTGTATCCTGTGCTTGAATGGCTGTCCCCATGGCTACACATCAGCTTGTTTATATAAACTATAGTAGTACTTATCTGTTATCTACTGTGTATCCTGTGCTTAAATGGCTGCCCCCATGGCTACACAGCAGCTTGTTTATATAAACTATAGTAGTACTTATCTGTTATCTACTGTGTATCCTGTGCTTGAATGGCTACCCCCATGGCTACACAGCAGCTTGTTTATATAAACTATAGTAGTAATTATCTGTTATCTACTGTGTATCATGTGCTTGAATGGCTGCTCCCATGGCTACACAGCAGCTTGTTTATATAAACTATAGTAGTACTTATCTGTTAACTACTGTGTATCCTGTGCTTGAATGGCTACCCCCATGGCTACACAGCAGCTTGTTTATATAAACTATAGTAGTACTTATCTGTTATCTACTGTGTATCCTGTGCTTGAATGGATGCTCCCATGGCTACACAGCAGCTTGTTTATATAAACTATAGTAGTACTTATCTGTTATCTACTGTGTATCCTGTGCTTGAATGGCTGCTCCCATGGCTACACAGCAGCTTGTTTATATAAACTATAGTAGTACTTATCTGTTATCTACTGTGTATCCTGTGCTTGAATGGCTGTCCCCATGGCTACACATCAGCTTGTTTATATAAACTATAGTAGTACTTATCTGTTATCTACTGTGTATCCTGTGCTTGAATGGCTACCCCCATGGCTACACAGCAGCTTGTTTATATAAACTATAGTAGTAATTATCTGTTATCTACTGTGTATCCTGTGCTTGAATGGATGCTCCCATGGCTACACAGCAGCTTGTTTATATAAACTATAGTAGTACTTATCTGTTATCTACTGTGTATCATGTGCTTGAATGGCTGCTCCCATGGCTACACATCAGCTTGTTTATATAAACTATAGTAGTACTTATCTGTTATCTACTGTGTATCCTGTACTTGAATGGCTGCCCCCATGGCTACAAAGCAGCTTGTTTATATAAACTATAGTAGTACTTATCTGTTATCTACTGTGTATCCTGTGCTTGAATGGCTGCCCCCATGGCTACACAGCAGCTTGTTTATATAAACTATCGTAGAGTTTCTGAAGCAAACACACCAGTTATACCAGTGCAGCACAATCAGTACATTATATTTTCATTACTTTAAAAGACAGAGACCTCTGTATAAACACTGCCCCATGTGAGCTAGTTATGTTTATCATCTCCGTTATCCAACAAAGGTATCACCTTTACATTTTTCATTTCAGCTATTTCCCTGATGTCATTCAGTGAGCACTGATATATGAATGCCTCTTGGGTGATGGGGCAATCTGTCTCTCTTTCCTTTCTTTAGTTCAACAAATCCATTTACTTTCCCTTCCACGAAGACTATGGAAGCAATTCCATTTAATGCTGAGTCTGGAACTTGCACCTGCAATGGAGCGAATTGAAAGGCGTCAGTTTAATCGGATGTTACTGGTCTGGAGAGAGAAAGATGCCATGCACCATTTAGTTGGCTCCTTTAACTAATATCCACAAGCACAGAACACTGGACATTAATATTGTTGGATGTCATAAAGCCGAATAACACGGCTAATGAGTTGGGTGGGGGCTCAGTGGTTGAGATCTAAAGATGTATTAGACATAACGGGCAAGAAGATGATTTGGATGAATGACAGTGAGCCGCCTGTCTGCTAACATGACATTGAGCAGCCGCCAGTTGATGTTTCCCAGGGGTCACTGAATATTTTCCTTGGTAATCAGTTGCTCATTTTAATCCCTTGTATTTGTTGAGATTGATATTTAGTTAAATAGAAATTCCTTCGCAGCTGATTTACTTTCCTGATAAATATAAGGCACGTGCAGCCATTGGGGTCGTCTTGGCAATAATCCCCCACCTAAAGGTCTGTCTCTAAACCTTCTTCATTTCCTTCCTATCACTTCCTTTCAACAAAATAATTCCCTGTTCAGCCAGTGGTATGTTGCCTTGGCTGTCTACATCTACCTCCATTCTTGGCCCGTAAACTGGGTTGCCATATCTATATATCAAGGGCTTTCTTTATCAAAGTCCGAATTCATCAGACTATTTTAATGAAAAAAAGTCCGACCAAACTAGAATCCACAATTGGATTGGACCATCGGGGACAAACATGAAAAAATGGAGCGAAAATCCAAATCATACCATTTTTTCAGCTTTTTTCCCAAATCCATTTTTGCAGATTTTTGACGAAAAGCTGATTTTTGGGCTAATTCCAGTGCAGGCCACAGAACCTCTGGAACCTCTCCCATTGACTTATATAGTACAATCTCGGCAGGTCTGAGATGCCGGATTTTAGGATTCAGACTTTTTTCATCAGGGTATGATAAAGCTCAAAAAAAGCATTTTTTGAGTTTTTGGCATTCAGACTTTAATAAATAACCCCCCCCAAATGTACAGATGGACCTGTCGGAAATTCCCAGAGCCCACCATCAGACCATTGATATGCTATAACCTTCTACTAATGTACCACCCTTCCTCCCAAGAAATGGAACATCTTAATCAACTGGAAGTGGTCTCCAATATAACCATTTTCATTTCAATGCTTCTATTGGAACAATTATTTCTAAGGGATCTATCTCATGAAAAAAAATGTTTTTTTGCTTGTGGGGTCCCATGTAGAGGTGGATTGTGATAATCTGATGTTTGTTTTACAGCAATGAGCACAAAATGAAATCTCACTCTCCCCTTGGACTCTCAGGTCTGGCAGACTTAACCCTTACAATAATGGGGATACGATGTCTTTAATATCAGTCCAGGCACATGGCACAAACTAAAAACAGCTCCTGCAAGTATTGTTTATTCATCATTAGCCCTAGAAAATGCACATAGTAAGCACTGTGAGAAAGGATAAAAGTAAATATATATTAAATATAATATATATTTCAACAGTTTTTTTATAACTGTTTTGTTTTTCTATAAAAATACAAAAAGCAGGAAAGGAAAATACAGGAATTGGACCTGTTACCCAAAATGTTCGGGACCTGGGGTATTGTGGATAATGGGACTTTCTATAATTTGGATCTCTACACCTTAGGTCTACAAAAAAATGTATTTAAACAATTAAACCCAATGGGATTGTTGTGCCTTCAACAAGGGTTAATTATATTAATTTTAATATCATTTTTCTGCATAACAGATTTCAAGATAAATGATCCGCATGGCTACACAGCAGTTTGTTTATATAAACTATAGTAGAGTTTCCAGTGTCGGACTGGCCCGGCGGGATACCGGGAAAAAACCCGGTGGGCCCCGACCCTCGTGGGCCCCCGCCGGGCCAGTCCCCCTCTCCCAAAATTAAAATTTTGAAAAAAAAAAGTTTTCGGCACATCACCACTCGCTCATGCGCATAAAGAAACACCACTCGCGCATGCGCACAAAGAAACCACTCGCGCGTGCGCAAAGAGAAACACCGCTCGCGTTCTTGCGTGCACACCGAGCGACACACCGAGCGGCGGGGGGGCGAAGGGGGGCCCTGGACCAGCAGTCCCGGTGGGCCCCGGGCCCCCCAGTCCGACCCTGAGAGTTTCTGAAGCAAATACACCAGTTTTGCCAGTGCAGGGCAACAGTACATTATATTTTTATTACTTTGATACACTTTCATTTTTTGGTGTTACTGTTCCTTTTAAGTTGCCAAAATCAGGCAGAAATAACCATTCAGACACATTTTCCGCACCACTAAAGAAGGGGTCCCCAACCGCTGGGCCGCGAACACTCCTGCACACAAAAACGAGGCACCCTGAATTGGACGCCGGCACGCCCAAATTGAATGTGTCCAAACTTGCTGCCGACCCCTGCTGACCCCTGTCTATCCCAACAGAGATTCCTTCTTTCCCTACATGGATGTCTGGACCTTCATCTGATACTTTCATTCCTGAAACACCAATGGTGCCCAGACATGACCAACTTGAGGTCCTCTTCTGGAAGAGCCTTCCCAACATGATCCACCAACTCAACTGCATTGTAGGAACGTCAGAAGTCGAATTTTAGCATTTTCAGCGATTTTTGAAACCGTGATTAAACTGTCTAAAACCAAGAATGCCATGAAAGTTATTAAAAGATTCAAATACAAAAAGGACGAACAAAAATAGCTGCCTGAAAATTTGAAAGCCACTAGTTTTTTTTGTGAATGAATGAAACTGAACTGAAACTGGTACAGGTACGGGATCCATTATCTGGAAACCCATTATGCAGAAAGCTCTGAATTATGGAAAGGCCTTCTCCCATAGACTCCATTTTTTCCAATTAATCCAAATTTTAAAAAATGATTTCCTTTTTCTCAGTAATAATAAAACAGTCCCTTGTAATTTAAATGATTTTTTCCTAGACTTAAGGTATGAAGATCCAAATTATGGAAATATTCATTATCCAGAAAACCCCAGGTTCCAAGAATGTATGTCAATAAGTGTTTTGATCTCCGAAAACCTTCAATACCACAAATGAAAGACTGATCTTTGCAAGGAAAGAAAGGGAACTTCTACATGACCTCGACAGCTTTAACTCTGGACCTTTGTTATCTGATACTTTCCTGAAACACCAATGGTGCCCAGAAATGGCCAATTTGAGATCCTCTTCTAAAAGAGCTTTCCCAACATGATCCATCAACTCAATTGCATTGTAGGAACGTAAAATAATATATATTGGAGGTTGAAATTTAGCAGTTTTATCAGTTTTTAAAACCACTATTAAACTCTATTTCTATAAAACCATGAATGCCATGAAAATTATTAAAAGATTCAAAAACAAAAGGACGAACAAAAAGAGCCGCCCCAAAATTTGAAAGCCACTAGTTTTTTTTCGTGAACCATTGAAGAACTGGTACAGATAAAGGATCCATTTTATGGCTTTTAAACTAAATTACAAAAAAATTGTGGCTTAAGGAACTATACAAAAAATGTATTTGTTTGCGCTTAAAGGAGAAGGAAAGGTTTAAAATAAGTAAGCCTTATCAGAAAGGTCTATATAAATATACCAGTAAACCCTCAAAGTAATGCTGCTCTGAGTCCTCTGTCAAAAGAAACACAGTATTTCTTTCCTTCTATTGTGTACTCATGGGCTTCTGTATTAGACTTCCTGCCTTCAGCTTAAACCTCCTTGCCCCGGGCTTGAGCATGCTCAGTTTGCTCCTCTCCCCCCCTCCCTTCTCTGCTGTAATCTGAGCCCAGAGCTATGAGTGAGCAGGGAGAGACTCAGGCAGGAATTGATGTCACACCAAGCTAATACTGCAGCTCCTATCCTAAACAAACAGCTTCTAGCGCTTTTTACTCAGGTATGGTAAAACATTCTACAGAATAAATATAGCATTCTAGCTTGCACTATTGTGGCTAATCTATTGGCAATAAAATGCCTCCGTAGCTTTCCTTCGATTCAGAGAGATTAACGTTCTACGAACTTTTATAAATCGCCCCTTAGAAACATTACACTGTGACAGACGGGCACAAAAATGACCTGCCCTCACCCAACCTGCTTCACCAAACTAGGATGGTTTATAACAGACTTGTGTTTGACTCCTGCAGCAGGTTGTGTTCCCGCAATAAATGCAGGTACCCTGCGTGTCACAGGTCTGCGGGTTGCGGGTCTCATCTGTATTTCCTATGTTATATTGTCTATAGTTTACTCCTTTTAACATTTTCCAAAACATTTTCTGTCTCCGCCCACTTTTAATGATGTCACTTCCGCTTTGTAGCAACAGTGGGTAAATAAGAGGGTTGCGGTTCAGGTCGCAGGCTGCGGGTTCAGGTCAATACGGGTATCAAAAATTGGTTTCGCGCAGGACTGTCAACCCTTCTCTGACATTAGCAGAGGAGGCAGGGCAATGTGGACACATATACAAATGAAATCATTTCACAGCCCCCTATAAAAAAAAAAAATCATTCCCGTACACCAAGGGGGTTATTTATCAAAGTCTGAATTTATCTCAATATGTTCTGAAAAAAACTCAGACCAAATCCGCACAGGTTTTTTTGACTTATTTATTAATACACTTTTTTTCTGAAATTTTTGTTTGCGGGAAAAAATCGTAAAAAAATCAGATTTTCACTATTTTTTCAGATTTTTTTATCCGATTTTCACTATTTTTTTCGGATTTTATACCCGAAAACTCAGAATTTTGCCTGCAAACTTCGGGGTATTGCCAAAAACCCAGCACACATCAAAAAATCATTGGGACTTCTCCCATTGACTTATAAGCAACCTCAACAGGTCTGAGATGCCAGATTTTCAGATTCGGACTTTTCCATCCTCGCGGTTTAATAAATTCCGAAAAATTCTTGATTTTTTTAAAAGTCTGATTTTATTAAAAAAATCACTAATTTTTCGTGATTTTTACATTTGGAGTTTAGTAAATAACCCCCCAAGTTTATGCACTACATATCTCTGCCAAAACATGGATCTAAACAAACCTAAATATAAAACAAATAATAAAGAGATCCCACAATCCCCCAGCTATAACAAGCAAGGGTAGATTTGTCATGGGCCCATAATAGAAAGACATTCATCTGAGAGATCAAATCCCATTGTGTCTCTTGTACATAATTTAGGCAGATCCATGAAATACATTATAGCAAATCCATATCACAATCAGATTTATTTATCAAGAGGGAGCTTTATGATTAAATTGTATGAGTGGGTATTAACTCAGAGCGGATGACAGCAAGTATCCAATGTCTGCAGCCCACCTCATACTCCTAGAAAGAGAGAAGGCATCTAATGATGTATGATTTATATACACTGACATTTATTTAACTGAGCAATTTGTCAGGAGAGCAAGTGACTGGCACTTATCTGATTAAGCAAGAAGAGCCCAACACTAATATAAATGAATGTGATACCTACTCATGTAAAAATATCCAGCAGAACTGCCGTTATCTATTCAACACCCTTGTTTAAAGGCCAAGCGCCACTTTGACGACAAATGGAAAAACTCTGGGGATCATCCACCAGTTGGTTTTCATCACCTGAATGTTCGAACGTTTTGGTTCAACAGCTGTGAACATCTCAGAAGAAACTGTAACTGCTCCTAATTTCCGGATCAGCCAGGGCTTCACCGACAGACACACATCAAGTCTAAAGTCTTCCTATGAAGTTACCTTTGCTGTTCTTTAGACTCATAATCAAAACTGCCCAACTTTATTGGTTTATGCACTTTGGCCTTGTTCTGGAAGGGGCATTAGCCACTAAGGGTCAGGGCACACACTAAGATTCAGGGAGATTTAGTCGCCCGAAGAAGAGTTAATGGTACTTGTAGCCTAGGCACCAAACATGTGAGAGCACCTCCCTTGTGACGTCACTTTTGTTGCACATTGATCCATGGACCTCTCTACCCCCAGCCCTGCTGAAGATTTAGTAGGGAAGTATCCAGCAGCAGGAAAAGTAGGTTTTGTTTACCATATAGGCATCCGAGGGCCACCCCTTAAAGCTACCGCCATAAGCACAGGCTCTAGAGTGCCTATATGGGAATTATGTCCCTGCTTGTAGCAACTTGCTCTCCTTGTACCTTCATCTAAATGCCCTCAGCACTACTTGGTCTTTCCTGCCTCCTGCTCTGCGGCAGTTGCTCCATAGAAGCCTATGTCATTCACTGCAGGGCAAGTTGGACCGAAAGAAGTCAAACTTGACACTTTGATGCCAAATACCAGAAATGACCTCAATCAGACTTTTTCAGAACAATTGAATCCAGTTACCATTAAAGTGCAAGGGCAACTGCATGAACCTTGGCTGCAACTGCATCAGGCCCATCTCCCCGGGCCACTGTAGTTATACTGGGATTATGGGGAAATAAATGCAGCACTTGCGGTTACAAATGCCCACCCATCACAATAAGCTGCCAGTATTCAGTGGTTTTGTGTAACAGGACATGCTCTAGATATGAAAAAATCTCTCATTTACATTTCCCAGGATGCCGTGGCTTTGTGCGTCTGTATAGGAGAGTGGGAATTGTTCCCGGGGGAGAATGTGCCTGTGCTAGCCAGATAAATGAGTTGCGGCAATGCTAAAGAGGCAGATGAAAGAGAAGGACCGGTGACAGGACAGAGCCACGTTATTACAAATAACCCGGCTTTCTAGCGTAATTACTCTAGATCAGAGCTGACATTTTATTTCACAAGGTCTGAACTTTTCAGATTACTCATTTAAAGGGGCACTTTGCACATGGAGAGTCTGACAGTTGCATTTTCTGTATAGTGCTCTGTATTGTATGGGCTTCTCGTTCCAGGTCCAGTGGCATTGAGTCCCTTCATCCCCATGGAACAAGGAATACAGGTATATCTGTTATCCAGAAACCTATTATCAGGAAAGCTCCTTATTTTGGGAAGCCGTCTCCCATAGACTCCATGTTATCCAAATAATCCAAATATCTAAAAACGATTTCCTTTTTCTCTGTAATAATAAAACAGTAGCTTGTACTTGATCCCAACTAAGATATAATTAATCCTTATTGGAAGTCAAACCATGTTATTGGGTTTAATTAATGCTTCAATGGTTTTTTTTTTTGTAGATTTAAGGTATGGTGATCCAAATTATGGAAGGATCCCATAACCAGAAAATTCCTAGGGCCATAAGCAGGTAAATTAAAGGGGTGGTTCACTTTCTTAAAAAAAATCCGTAGAGTTATTTGTGGGCTCAATGTTTTCTGCACAAGTACTACTGTCACTTCCAAATGCCGACTGGCTTTGTATGAAGCCCTAGCTTTGCCTTTAATTTGACGAGAGAAACAAACTCAGATCTAAGTACAATGCAGTGTAATAATTAGTGCTAATCTTCTATCTGTGTTATTTAATTACTTAACACAAGATTTATCTTGTAAGCCTCTGATATGATAATGTGTGTTTGTGTCCAGCAATTGCGCTTGCACCCCCTGATGCTGTGTCTAAATACAGGTATGGGACCCGTTATCCAAAATGCTCGGGAACTGAGGTTTTAAGGGTAACGTATCGTCCTGTAATTTGGATCTTCATACCTTAAATCTATTAGAAAATCATGTAAACATTAAATAAACCAATAGGCTGGTTCTGCTTCCAATAAGGATTAATTATATCTTAGTTGGGATCAAGTACAAGCTACAGTTTTATTACTACAAAGGAAAATAATTACAAATTGGATTATTTGGATATATTGAGTCTACAGGAGATGGGCATTCCATAATTTGGAGCTTTCTGGATATTGGATTTCCAGATTATGGATCACATAGATCCAGTAAAGACATTCGAACTGGAAAAAGAAACTTGGTGCTGCCCCACAGAGTTTACAATCTGATAAAAAATGTTATGCAACAATAATATTCCTACAGGGGTGGGGGCAGTCTAATACAAAGTGCTTTTAATCAATATCCCCTTGTTGGATCTATTATGCCATGTAAGTTCGATAGATATAGATATATATATATATTTTGGATTCGGCCAAAATTCCCTGAATCCTTTGCGAAAGATTCGGCCTAATACTGAACTGAATACGAATCCTAATTTGCATTTGCAAATTAGGGGTGGGAAGGGGAACACATTTTTTACTTCCTTGTTTTGTGACAAAAAGTCATGCGATTTCCCTTCCCACCCCTAATTTGCATATGCAAATAAGGATTTGGATTCGGTGCATCCCTAATATATATATATACACATACACACACACACAGGTATGGGATCTGTTATCCAGAATACTCGGGACCTGGGGCTTTCCAGATAATGGATCTTTCCGTAATTTGGAACTTCATGCCTTAAGCCTACTAGAAAATCATGTAAACCTTAGATAAACTAAAAAAAAAACAGTTTTGCTTCCAATAAGGATTAATTATATCTTAGTTGGGATGAAATACAAGATACTGTTTTATTATTACAGAGAAAAAGGAAATCAGTTTTTAAAAATTTGGATTATTTGGATAAAATGGAGTCTATGGGAGATGGCCTTTCCGTAATTCGGATCTTTCTGGATAACAGGGTCCAGATAACAGAACCTGTATATATATAAGTTATATTGCAGAGATATGGCTGGGGCTTTCAATTATTCCCATTAATTGGTGATTTTATGCGGTTTAACACGATACATAATGTACAAGAGGCTGCACTTCTTCTACACTTCCAGTATTGCAGCCCATTGATGAACAGTAGAAGTGTAACATTTCTATAACACGTGGACATGAGCATTTTTAAAAGCGTTCCAGGAGGGGAGGATGATGGAAGCAGTGTTTCTGGAACAGCTGCAAAGCTATGAATATGACTAAATTGGGATCAGTATCAGGTTCCTCACAGAAGTGCCACTCACACCTACTGACAGTTGGTGACTCCTTCTGCCACCTGCCAGACACATATATTTACCATACACCTTTAAATTAACTATTACTATGCTGTAGAGAGTGATATTCTTAGACAATTTTGCAATTGGTTTTATTTTTTTATTATTTGTGGTTTTTGAGTTATTTAGCCTATTATTCAGCAGCTTCCCAGTTTGCAATTTCAGCCGTCTGGTTGCTAGTACTCTTATTAGCCTAGCAACCATGCATTGATTTAAATAAAAGTCTGGAATATGAATAGGAGAGGCCTGAATAGAAAGATGAGTAATAAAAAGTAAAAATAACAATTTGTATCATTTGTAGCCCTCACAGAGCATCTATTGTTGGATGGGGTCAGTGACCCCCATTTAAAAGCTGGTATGAGTGAGAAGAAGGCAAATAATGCAAAAAATATAACAAATAAATAATGAAAAACAATTGAAAAGTTGCTTAGAATTGGCCATTCTATAACATACTAAGGGGCATATTTATCACGGATCAAATTCAAATTTGAAAAACTTTGAGATTCGAATTCAAAAAGACCAACCGAAATTAAGTCAACGTTTTTTGGGTTTTTTTTGGTTGAATAGGTCAGTTTTCGATCGAATAGGTCCGTATTCGGCTGAATTCGAACCATACGAATTGAAGGAATAGCGCATTCGATCGAATTCGAATCCACCAATTGATCCCAATTAGGTTCTAGGAGGTCCCCCATAGGCTAAAACAGCAATTTGACAGGTTTTAGGTGATGAATGGTCGAATTTTTAAAGAGACAGTACATGATAAATTTCAATGTTCAAATTTTCTAAATTTTTTCAAATTCAAATCGAATTTGGACTATTCCCTAGTCGAAGTACACAAAAAAATAGCTCGAAATTCGAATTTTTTGTATTCGAAAATTCACCTCGACCCTTGATAAATCTGCCCCTAAAAGTTACACATAAAAGACTATTCTGCAACGGAGTAGGGGTAGAGTATGAGTAATATATAGAGCAGGGATCTCCAACCAGTGAACCGCCAGCTATTTAAGCAGCACTACAAACACCCTGTGATCTACACTGAGATGAAGAACAACCTGGGACCCTTCAGTTGATGTAGAAGTGCCACTCCCAGGACAACAGCTTTCAGTAGGTTGCTGGGAGTTGCACATCAACTAAAACTGATGGGACCCAGGGCAGACTATGCTGATATAATGTCTTGCTGTTACTATGCTACTATGTCCTACCCTACCTAGCAACAGCACCGGCTCACCCCCCACACCAGTACCAAACAAATATTTCCTGAACGCAAACCCCCAGTGTCCTTGAATTGCAGATCTCTTACTTCTACAGGTACGGGACCTGTTATCCAGAATGCTCGAGACCTGGGGTTTTCCGGATAACAGATCTTTCTGTGAATTGGATCTTCATACCTTAAAGGGGTGGTTCGTCTTTAAGTTAACTTTTAGCATGTTATACAATGACTAATTCTAAGCAACTCAATATGTCTTCATTTATTCTTTTTTTATAGTTTTTTAAATATTTGCCGTCTTCTTCTGACTCTTTCCAGCTTTCAAATGGGAGGTCACTGACCCCATCTAAAAAAAAGCTCTATAAATCTACGAATGTATTGTTATTAATACTCATTCTATTCAGACCCTCTCCTATTCCTATTCCAGTCTGTTGTTTAAATTAATGAATGGTTGCTAGGGTAAATTGGACCCCAGCAACCAGGTAGCTGAAATTGCAAACTGGAGAGCTGCTGAATAAAAAGCTAAATAACTCAAAAACCACAATTAATAAAAAATGAAAACCAATGGCATATTGTCTCAGAATAAGACAGAAAAAGCCCGATCCGCACATCACTAGCGAATTTGTCTCGTTTCGCTTTGGTGAAAACGCGAATTTTGACACTTGCATCAATTTTGACGCCAGCATTAAAGTCAATGGGCGTCCGAATAATGTTGATGCGCAATGGTCTTGACATGAGCGACTTTTCCGACGTGCGTCCAAAATTGTTTAATGCCACCAAATTTTCGCGGCAGGTTTGCGGATTTATTCGTAGGCGGCGGATTTATGTCCATTGAAAACCAATGTAACAGCCGCGTATTCATAGACATAACTACATATTTATTGAGCCGGCGCCGCACTCATATTTATGATGGGAGCCCAAATGCATTTGTTTGTCGTTCCTTATCCGTCGGGAATTGGGTCTCGTGCCTGTTAGTTCCTCGCTTGGAAGTTTAGGAGACTGAAGTGGTGGATATAGGGATTTTTATTAAATGAAGTGGTGGATATAGGGTCTGTGCCACGGTGGAGCATTAAATTACGGGTTCAGATGTAAACTGCACGGAGAGCCGTGTATAAATCATAACTATGGCCTGAATATGTATTCTTGGATTTAAAGTCCAACTCAGCTTGTGCTATAACTATCTAACCACGGGAGGGTGCCACCAACCAAATTTTTGAACAGTCCCAATTGGGATGATTTAGGCCACCCCCCATCACCCCACACCCATGACCCACTGGGTAAATGCAAACCTTTGTTGGCTGTCTTGCCTAAACTGGGTCTTTAAATCCACTAGAAAAATAATTTATACATTAAATAAACCCAATAGTCTGGTTTGGAGTAAAGTTTTTTTGTTTATCAGCAACTGTAAGCAGTGTCCATCTGTCCTTTTCTGCTGGTACTGACTCTTATAACAATGTACACAGCACACGTCTTTTGTCTGCAACCAAGACAGGTTACCTGCTAGAGCAGCGCCCCCCAACCTTTTTTGGCCCAGGGACCGGTGTAAAGGAAAACATTTTTCAAGGACCGGGGGGAGTCAGGGGGTCGGGAGGAGGCGGCCAGCGGTAACTGCGCGTCCAATTTGGGTGTGCAGGTGGCCAATTCAGTGCACCGGCGTTATTTGCGGGCTAGACTTGGAGGCCCAGTTCAGGAGTGTCCGCGGCCCGGTGGTTGGGGACCCCTGTGCTAGAGGCACTTGCTGATGTGCCCAAATACTATTGGCTTAAGATGTACAGAGAAACAATGAGCCCCCCCTCGGGAACAACACAGTCTGGACCAATTGCAACCTGCTCTGTGTTGTGCGTGTCTGTCTGTGTGTGTGTGTGTGTGTGTGTGTGTGTGTGTGTCTGTGTGTGTGTGTGTGTCTGTGTGTGTGTCTGTGTGTCTGTGTGTGTGTGTGTGTGTCTGTGTGTGTGTGTGTGTGTGTGTGTGTGTGTCTGTGTGTGTCTGTGTGTGTGTGTGTCTGTGTGTGTGTGTCTGTGTGTGTCTGTGTGTGTGTGTGTGTCTGTGTGTGTGTGTCTGTGTGTGTCTGTGTGTGTGTGTATGTGTCTGTGTGTGTCTGTGTGTCTGTGTGTGTGTGTCTGTGTGTGTGTCTGTCTGTGTATGTGTATGTCTGTGTGTGTGTGTATGTGTGTGTGTCTGTGTGTGTGTGTGTATGTCTGTGTGTGTGTGTATGTGTCTCTGTGTGTGTGTCTGTGTGTGTCTGTGTGTGTCTGTGTGTGTGTCTGTGTGTCTGTGTGTGTGTGTGTGTGTATATACACATCCAATATTCCTTTATTGATTGACCAGAACCACCAATTAGATGAATCATTTCACTAATCTCTCACAGCAGCTGAGGGTTCATCTATACAGTTATTTTTCCTACTGGAATTCAGGTCCATCCCTCACTCACTGATCCTTATGAGATTGGCCGGCTGAGGTGCCATTTCATTAATAACAATGTGAAAGTGGCCACTGGTCCCCCCAGTGATCAATATATGAGATTTACTGTAGACTCTAAAAACAAGTTGCATTGTTTTCTATGGCGCATGCCACACACACCAGCTCAATCCTACTATATAAACAGCTGCCTCCTTTAACCTGTTGCTCCCAGCACCCCCCCTGTATAACTGCTGAACCTTGATCACAGCTGGAAACTGTAGTTCAGCAACAGCTTTAGAGACAGAGGTGACGTGAGGGACCAACAAGTTCTTAAGCAAAAATAAAGCAGCTGTCATAAATACGCTCCATATATCAGTAGAGCAAGCATGGGCAGCCTGTTTCATACTCACAGAGAGGATTATGGGAGTTGTAGTTCTGCGGGTGGCTATGGTACAGGGAGTACTTACATGGGGTAGTAACCATAGTGATGCAGGGAGTTGTCAGACAGCCCCTCCTCTGTGCCCATGAGCAGATAGTCCTGACTCTCATTGCGCTGCGCTGCGCTGGGACAGTTATTGTTGCGGGACACATCGCGCTCACACTGGCTCATCCTCAATGATCTCCCGGCGCTACTGAAGGGCAAGGAACGAGCTGCGCCTCTCACAGGGACTGTCCGCGATGTCTCAGGTGCGGCCGGGTTCAGCAGGTTCCATCAGCGGAGAAGGGCAGGAGCTACTGAGGCGCAGCGCAAAGGAGCAGAGAAGGATGAAGCGCTTGTTCTCCGGGAGCAGATTCAGCCTTTTATCCGCCGAGCTCTGCTGCTCATTCACTCCTGTCCCCACGCGCCCTCTAGTGGCCGAGACGAGAAACGCTGCTACTACTACTGTTGTTACTACTGCTGCTGCGATTGCAACTACTACGAGAGAGAGAGAAAGAGAGAGAGAGAGAGAGAGAGAGAGAGAGAGAGACGGATAGATAGATAGATAGATAGATAGATGATAGATAGATAGATAGATAGATAGATAGATAGATAGATAGATAGATGGATGGATGGATGGATGGATAGATAGATAGATAGATAGATAGATAGATAGATAGATAGATAGATGATAGATAGATAGATAGATAGATAGATAGATAGATAGATAGAATAGATAGATAGATAGATAGATAGATAGATAGATAGATAGATAGATAGATAGATAGATAGATGATAGATAGGAAATTTGCATGAGTTGCATAGTTGAGGTGGCACCACTTCTGGAATAGAAACAACGACATTTGCATCAGATTTATTTAGACATAAAACAGCAGGGGAGCTGTGGATTTGCCACTTACCAGGGTGACCAGGGCTGGACTGAGAATTAAAATAGTCCCTGGTATTTCAGGTACACAGAGGCCCAAACAGCCCCCACCAGCCCACTAAATACTGACTTTCTATGGCACCTTATAGCAGCCCCTCTGGCATTTGCCAGAACCCACAGATTGCCAGTCCAGACCTGAGGTTGACCCATCAGGGGGTTCTCAAGTCAGTGGTGAATTGGTGGGGAGTGTTTTGGAGGATCATGGGTGGGGGGAATTATTGAGCTTGGCAGAGGAAGATCTGGGGTGTAACCGTATGAGCACAGGCTACTTTTCTCTCATTGGGGTCCCATTCTTCTTTTTGGCAGGGCTTAATAAACCAGGGTAAATAATTGGGGTCCCCTGGGTGGGCCTCATGAAGCCCCATGATTATTGAGGACAGCCCTATGTGCAAGATCCTTTGTGAATAGCATCAGTACATGCTCAGTTGGCGGCATCCTCTCCAGTACTTTGCTCTTGTAAATATATTTGTACAACTTCATTCACCTCTTTGTTTCACACCCACTTCTGACTGAGCAGTGTTGCACTGGGGTGTACAGGGCCTACAGGGAGCCACCAATCCGAGGGCCCACCACCCCAGCCACGGAGGCCCCCCTCCACCCCTGTTGCACCCCACACTGCAGGGCTCCTCTTCCTTCCCTGCTGCAAACTGATCCCTGGGCAGATTCTAGACAGGAAACGGCTGATGTGCCATAAACCCCAGAGCCTCCCACGGCCCAGTCCAACCCACTTGTCCTCCTGCTGATGATCTTTTGCCCCAGCAATTTCCTTGTGTTGTGCACCATCTTTTCGTTTCATACATTAAAGGGATACTGTCATGGGAAAAAAAATTTTTTTTCCAAAACACATCAGTTAATAGAGCTGCTCCAGCAGAATTCTGCACTGAAATCCACTTCTCAAAAAAGCGAACAGATTTTTTATATTTAATTTTGAAATCTAACATGGGGCTAGACATATTGTCAGTTTCCCAGGTGCCCCCAGTCATGTGACTTGTGCTCTGATAAACTTCAGTCACTCTTTACTGCTGTGCTGCAAGTTGGAGTGATATCACCCCCCCCAGCAGCCTAACAACAGAACAATGGGAAGGTAACCAGATAGCAGCTCCTTGACACAAGATAACAGCTGCCTGGTAGATCTAAGAACAACACTCAATTGTAAAATCCAGGTCCCACTGAGACACATTCAGTTACATTGAGTAGTAGAAACAACAGCCTGCCAGAAAGCAGTTCCATCCTAAAGTGCTGGCTCTTTCTGAAAGCACATGACCAGGCAAAATGACCTGAGATGCACCTACACACCAATATTACAACTAAAAAAATACACTTGCTGGTTCTGGAATTAAATTGTATATTGTAGAGTGAATTATTTGCAGTGTAAACAGTGTAATTTAAAAATAAAAACTACATCATGAAAATCATGACAGAATCCCTTTAAAGAGAAATTATTCCCCACTTTTTGAATCAGGCTTTTATAGAAAAGGTGCATAAACACTAACTGACCACTTTCAACCAACTGTCAGCACCCAAAATCCTAGCAACAGAAACATTCCTTTTTTTTCTTGCATAATGAAAGAAAAAAAATCAGCGGTGTTCCCCATTAAATTGATTAGAAGTCGCCAGGTGCACATTCGTGACGAGTTTCCACGCTTCGCCGGCGAATAAATTCTTGAAACTGCTGCAAAAATTCAGTCAAAAAAAAAAAATTGGGGTGCGCGTCAGAATAATCGCACGCATAAACATTGTTGTGCGTCAGAATTATTCAGACGCCCATTGACTTTAATGCATTTGTCCAAAACAGCCGCACGTATAACAATTGTCGCGGGCGTCAAAATTGACGCACGTCAGAATCATTTTGCTCGCCCATTGACTTCAATCCGTTTTGCAATGTTTTTACCGTTTCGGGAAATTTGCGAATTTTCCGGCTAAGCAAAACGGGACAAATTCGCCCATCACTATATATCACCCATCCGTCTTTTAGATCCTTATTTAAATAAGGCATATTCCCATTTTCTCTCTTTTTCATTGTTGCATTATTATGATTAATCTGGAACATAAAGTCAGAAGGGTGTATTTTTAGGATTTATGGGACACATGACTGGGATTATTGGTATATGTGTATATGAGACAGCTCCTTAAATCTCTCTCTGCTACTGCTTGACATATTCGTTTGGTTTATGTGTATGTGCCGTCACCTTTGCTCCGTCAGTCGTTCATTAGCGCAGGAGTGATATGTGTTTTTAGGCAGGTCTATAAATATTTGGCCTGTTTATATTTTCAGATTGGAGCTAATTTTAAGGTTTTGCTTTGGTATCACATGTCGAAAAGAAAGGTCTCTATTAAATCAGTATGATTTATGCACTTTATATTCCAAGGAGAGTGTTCAGTAGTACAGTCATTTAGTTAAATATATTATTATATTATATTATAGAATGGCTAATTCTAAGCACCTTTTCAATTGACCTTATTTTTGTATTTTTTATATTTTTTTAATTATTTGCCTTGTTCTTCTTGAATCTTTCCAGCTTTCAAATGGGGGTCACAGACCCCATCTAAAAACAAATGCTCTATAAATCTACAAATGTATTGTTATTGCTACTTTTTATTACTTATCTTTCTATTCAGATCTTTCTTATTCATATACCTGTTTCTTATTAATATCAATGCATGGTTGCTAGGATAATTTGGACCTTAGCAACCAGAGTGCTGAAATTGCAAACCGAAGAGCTGCTGAATACAAAGCTAAATAACTCAAAAACCACAAATAATAAAAAAGGAATATCACTCTCTGCAACATACTTAGGGGCAGATTTATTAAGGTTAGAATTTTTGGTCAAAACTCACAAATTCGAATTTTAAATCACCAACTCGAATTTGAATTCAGATTTTAGATTTATCACAACTCGACCCGGAAACAGTTTTTATTTCACAGGAAAACTCGATTTGAATTCAATTCGAATTTTCAGCTCGTTCATATTTGATCGAATCTTAAAGTTTTTTTTTTTTTCAATTTTCTTCATAAATAACCTCCCGTTCGAGTTCTGAAAACAGATATGGGACCTGTTATCCAGAATGTTCGGGACTTGGGGTTTTCTGGATAAGGAATCCTTCTGTAATTTGGGTCTTCATGCCTTAAGTCTACTAGAAAATCATGTAAACATTAAATAATCCCAATAGGCTGGTTTTGCTTCCAATAAGGATAAATTATATCTTATTTGGGATTAAGTACAAGGTACTGTTTTATTATTACACAGAAAAGGGAAATCGTTTTTTAAAATGTGGGTTTATGGGAGATGACCTTTCTGTAATTTGTATCTTTCTGGATAACGGGATTCCGGATAATGGATCCTATACCTGTACATTCAAATTTATAAGAGTTAAAATAAATTCACATAACTGCGAAATTCGACCTTTGAGAAATCTGCCCCTATAAGTTAATTTAAACAAACAATCCCTTTACTGGGTAACTATTCACTAAAATTTTCTTGCTGGCACAGTTTTCCGGTATGTTTCTGTAGAGGCCTGACGGGCTGTTCCTGCTGAATTGCGCTTGGTCATTTTTTTTTTTATTTGGACATTTTTATTGATTTTCAAATATAGTAGATTAAACAGCTGATAATACTAATAACTCGGTATATATATATATTCATATCGCATAGTCACGTCATGTGTCTCAGTTTTTATATAATTAGTCATTGAGACACTACTACTACAACGTATTAGGGCCCCATACACGGGCCGATTAAAACTGCCTACAGACCGAGTGGGCAGTTTATCGGCCCGTTTGTGGGGCCATCCGACAGGCTTTCCCAATCTATATCTAGTTGAAAGTCGGGCAGATATATATATACAGTATATGGGCATATAGGGGAGAGATACGTTGGTTTGTCGCCAAACGAGCGCATCTCTACTTCTATGGCCTACTTTACGCCACAGTTAAGCTGTTTTATCAAACAGGTCGAATAGGTTGGGGGAAAAGAGACAGAAGTTAGGGTGAAAGTTTAGACACAGGTTCTAATCTGAATTCTATAAGAAATAGGCTTTATATTAGGGATGCATCGAATCCAGGATTCGGTTCGGGATTTGGCAAGGATTCGGCCTTTTTCAGCGAATCCTTCTGCCCAGCCGAACAGAATCCGAATCCTAATTTGCATGTGCAAATTAGGGGCGGGGAGGGAAATCTCGTGACTTTTTGCCAGAAAACAAGGAAGTAAAAAAAATTTCCCCTTCCCACCCTAATTTGCATTCGGTTTGGTATTCGGCCGAATCTTTCACAAAGGATTTGGGGGTTCGGCCGAATCCAAAAAAATGCATATTTCCCTGACCCGCACCAGCCCGCCACCCGCCTTCCCTCCACCTGCGCTCGCCCGAACCTGACTTGCATGTTCCTTTTATAGACCAGCACTGTCCCGCCACACCGATGACATCACAAAAGGGGTGGGGCGAGCAGGCGCAGCGTCTATAAAAGAAGAACCCGGAAGTTGGAAGCCGGCATTTGACTGTGTCGGGCAGGAAGAGCAGGGGAAGAGCTCAACCCGCACCCGCTCTCCACCCACGAAGAAGAGTATCGAGCCGGCTCGCACATCACTACCGCAGTCCCACGTTTGTACTGAAAAGTCCCATTTTTCTCTGTACTGAACAGCCAGAAAAAGAAACAAAGTTTCTAACTTAATCTGCTTTTGGCAGAGAGCCCAGAACAGCCACCAGGTGCATCTAAGATACTTTGTACCTGATAAGCAAATAAGTAATTACAACAATTTAGATAAGGAGGTCCCTTGGGAAAAGTTAGACTGACAGCTTAAAGGGCAATTCACCTTCATTAGCAAAACTGTTGTAACTGTTGGAAAAAAAAACAGAAATATGCTCAAACTTTTATAACCTGCCAAATTTTGCAAAATGAACATGGTAATTAGGGGGTGTGGCCACAAAATGGGCATGGTCAAAAAAAAATCGCCACCAGGCAAAGTATTTGTCCCTCTTAAAATGTATGTGACACTACAGAGAAAAGCAGGAAGGATTCCACTGGGAGCTGCAGCTTTCACTTCATGTTATGTGGAAACAGCACGACACAAAGTAGTAGCACGAGGCCACGGCTGTGCAGATGTGATTAGTGAGTCAGGCAGTGTTTAGTGGATTCATCATTCAGGGAAATGTCACCCTCTCTGAATCATGGGAAGCGTCGGTGCTGCCAGTGTGAGCGGAGCGTTGTACAATCATATGCTGGAACAAACAAGTGCAGACAACGCATGGCAACATCTCCCCTCTGATATGCCGGCTCTGAACAACTAAACCAATCAGTTTGCACCAATTTATAACAAGTATGTGTGTTTCTATAATAATATAATCATAATAAGGAAATCGATCCAATGACCGGCCTCATGAATGTACAGCCGGCATATCTAAATGCTGCAGCTGAATGCTCACCCAGGGGAAAATCAGTATTAGTGGGACGGTGGGAGTTATAGTTCAGCAACAACTAGGGACGCACATAATTCAGGATTCAGTTCGGGATTTGGCCAGGGTTTGACCTTTTTCAGCAGGATTCAGATTCAGCCAAATCAAATCCGAATCCTAATTTGAATATGTAGATAAGGGGCAGGGATGGAAATCACGTGACTTTTCATCACAAAACATGGAAGTAAAGTTTTTTGTCCACGTTTTTCTTTCCCTTCCCTAATTTGCATTTAGGATCCGATTTGGTATTCGGCTGCATCTTTCACAAAGGATTCCGGTATTTGGCCGAATTCCCAAAAAGTGGATTTGGTGCTTCCCTAGCAACAGCCAAACAATCTCAGGGAGAGGAGAGGTGATCTGTCTCTACCTGTTATTGATATTGGTCTTTCTATGTGTGGGCGTCTCTAGCAGAGAGTTAAACGGGTTGTTCACCTTTACATTCACTGATTAAAAGAAATGTAAGCCCTATAAAACACATTCTTGCATATAGTGACTTCAATTGAAACACGTCCTCTCCAGGATCATATTGAAATCGTATTTATTTTTATTTATATAAATACATTATAAGCTGTCAGCATTGGCTCAGTGCAATAAACAACTACTGACGCGTTTCGTGCTCCATTTCTCTGCAATTGCTCAGAGTACGACACAACATTCACAATATGCAACTTTATAGGTACCACTACCCAGCGCCGATTCTGATGAAAGAGCAGCCTGAGGTGGTACCTAAAATGCCACCACCCCCCTTGCCGGTTTACCTTATCGGGAGGGGGGGCATCTGAGGCAGGAACACTAGTGTGCAGAGCGCAACTGCGCTCTCTCGCACTAGTTCCGGTTTCAAAACAGCAAATTCGGCTCTTAAAAGTACGAAAAGTACAGCTTTTTGCCGCCCCTCGAAACGTATCTGGCTCTGCCGCCTAAGGCGAGCGCCCCAGCTCGCCTCATTGGCGGAGCGCCCCCTAACCCTACCCTCAAGCAAACGATTAAAATGAACACTTAAAGGGATTCCTTAAACGAGAAGGAAAGTCACCTTGCACTTGGGGGTGCCAAATGATAGGCACCCCCAAGTGTTACTTACCTGAAACCCCCATCTCGTGCTCCTATCAGCAGAAAACTGCACCAGCCCGGGGTTATACCAGTGAGCACCATGGAGCGATCTTCTTCCGGCTTCCGCTTTCTTCGCTCTGCGCATGTACAGTAGAATGAAAAGCCGAACTTTAACTAAAAAGTTGCCTATTATATTCTACTGCGCGTGCCCCGGAAAATTTGAAGAAAGGAGAAGCTTGAAGAGAATCGCTCCGTGGTGCTCACTGGTATTTTCTTACCTGACACTCCGGAATGGTGCTCCTATCAGCAGAAAAGTGCTCCAGCCCAGGGTTCTTCCAGTGAGCACCACTGATCTATCCTCTTCTTCACGCTTCAAATTTCCCGGGGCAGACGCATGCGCAGTAGAACGAAATAGTGACTTTTTCATTAAAGTTCAGCTGTACTACACATGTGCAGCAATGAGTTGAAAGAAGAAGCAGATTGCTCTGTGGTGTTCACTGGAAGAACCCGTGCCCTTTTATGTTCATAGGAGCACTGGCCTGGATTGTCAGGTAAGTAAACACTTGGGGGTGCCTAACATTTGGCACCCCAAGTGCAGGATGCCTTTGCTTCTCCTTTAAAGGTTTATTACCCCACCTGCATGGGGTCAGGACTTGGGCTGAATTTGAGTTTAGGCTGTAACAGACTTCTTTGTGTAGATGATAATGTGCAGGTATCTGGGTCCAGGATTTCTGATCTCGGATGTCTGCTTATCGGGTAATGGTGAGATGCGGGTCAGATGCAGCCAGACCCTGGTTCTTTATAAACAAACTAAGGGTGTGCTTTTCAACCCCTTGAAGCGCTTGCCTTTGCACCCAGGGTCAAACTAAATGACCCTCTAAACTCAATATAATTTAAATACAGGTATGGAATCCGTTATCCAGAAAGCGGTTATCCAGAAAGCTCCAGATTACAAGAAGGCCATCTCCCATAGACGCCATTTCATCCAAATAATCCAAATATCTAATAATGATTTCCTTTTTATCTAAAATAATAAAACAGCAGCTTGTACTTGATCCAAACTAAGATATAATTAATCCTTATTTGAAGCAAAACCAGGCAATTGGGTTTATTTTATGTTTACATGATTTTCTAGTAGACTTAAGGTATGGAGATCCAAATCATGGAATGATCCGTTATATGAAAACACCCAGAGCATTCTGGATAACAGGTCCCATACCTGTATAGGATCTGTTATCCAGAAACCAGTTATCCAGAAAGCTCCGGGTTACAAGAAGGCCATCTCCCATAGATGCCATTTTATCCAAATAATCCAAATTTTTTTTAAAAAAATCCTTTTTCTCTGTAATAATAAAACAGTAACTTGTACTTGATCCCAACTAAGATATAATTAATCCTTATTGGAGACAAAACCAGCCTATTGGGTTTATTTAATGTTTACATGATTTTCTAGTAGATTTAGGGGCCAATTCACCAAGCTCAAGTGAAGGATTCGAAGTAAAAAAACTTAGAATTTCAAAGTGTTTTTTGGGCTACTTCGACCATCGAATGTGCTACTTCGACCTTCGACTAGGACTTCAACTTCGAATCGAAGGATTCGAACTAAAAATCGTTCGACTATTCGACCATTCAATAGTCAAAGTACTGTCTCTTTAAGAAAAAACTTCGACCCCCTAGTTTGCCACCTAAAAGCTACCGAACCCAATGTTAGCCTATGGGGAAGGTCCCCATAGGCTTGGCTACTTTTTTTTGGTTGAAGGATATTCCTTCGATCGTTGGATTAAAATCCTTCAAATCGTTTGATTTGAAGGATTTAATCGTTCGATCGATTATTCCTTCAATCGTTCGATCGAAGTATTTGCGCAAAATCCTTCGACTTCGATATTCGACGTCGAAGGTTTTTCATTCCCCAGTCGAATATCGAGGGTTAATTAACCCTCGATATTCGACCCTTGGTGAATCGGCCTCTTAATGTATGGAGATCCAAATTACAGAAAGATTTTTTATCCAACCCCAGGTCCCGAGCATTCTGGATAACAGGTTCCATACCTTTACTGGTAAGAAATGACAACCTTCCAAAAGGTACAAAAAACAAGTTATTGACCATACAATAGATACGGAGGCAGAAAATAATCATACCATGATGCAACAACTCTGCACCGGACCTCTACGAAAAAAAAATCTAAGGGACAAACCCATTGGCCCTCTTCCCCTCGTCTGCACATGCCAATAAATTGCCGCCTGCGCTCCTACCTGAGAACTGGCAGCGAGTGGGAATTTCTACAACAATCGAGGAAGCAAAGTCTGTAGTCCAGACCACCCTGTCCCCCACAACCATGGGGTTTGCTTTCTTGAGTGTTACACCAATGAATCCTACAAATCACACTTTTTAGGAATAGCTTGCAGAGCCAAACGTTCCCCTTGTTACCTCGCCCAGACACATGAATAAGAGATGAACGTTTTAGTTCTACAAAACTATAATTTTACTTTCACGCTCTGAAAAATGTTTCCACTTCACTGAGGCCCAAATGGAGCAAGAAAAGGATCAATGGAAGGCCCCTTTGGTGTTTAAAAAGCGGTTTGTGAAAATAAACTGATTTTAATTGCGTCTCTGCTCGCTTTTTCACCTTGCACATGTCTTTGTGGCCTGACATCATCCTGACAATAAAAGAAGGTCAAGCCATAAGGGGACCCAAAGCAATTTACGAGCTACTAAGTAGCAGCAGCCACAACACAGGGGGATGGTTGCAGAGCTCAAAATCAGCCACAATGGGGCTCATTTACTAATACCAGGCACACGAGTCTGCAGTTGGAATTAATATTTAATAACCTGTACTGACTTACATTAAATTGCCTCGAGTGTGTGTGTGAATGTGATGGGGACCGTAGACTGTAAGCTCCACGGGAGAAGAGACATTGCACAATATATCGGCACTGACTAAATAACGGATAAGAATAATGATGATGTTGTTCACTAGGGAGGAAGACGTCATAAAGGGTTAATAATATGAGTATCAGTGTCCTGCAGCCGGCGGGTCTTTTTGTCTTGTTGCTACAGAAACCCGGTTCCCTGAAAGGTCTGGGGATGAGCTTTCACCCGTGTAGGACCAGCCAGATTAACCAGATATTTCATTGTACATTCATTTTAGGCAGTTCTAACGATGTCTGTACTTGCAGGGCGTCTCCCAGTCCAACACAATTTTCTACTTGGACGAAACATTGCTAAATCATAAGGCAGCAAAAGCAGGACAATGTGCAAACAAATGTGATTACGGAGGAAAATAATATTTCTATCGCTACTGGACTAAATATTGGGTGTAAAATAAATGTTAATGAGTCCCACTGCAAATTCCTTTTAGGGTCCCTTTCCAGAAGCTGATCTGATTGGCCAGTATATATTGAAAACACTTATCAGAACTTTACTGGACCCCCTGCACTCCTGGGTCCCCCCTTCAACCACAAGCAAGACTGAAGCTTTAGATAAATAAACTACAGATAATCAGATTATATTCTTGAAATCTATTCTTTTAGACAAATTGACTTTATCCTTGTTATCTTCAATCATTTAAACTAAATTATATATACTGAATGGACAGAATCCTGCTTTTATTGGGAGCAATGGGGAATATATCCAGCATCTTCCAGCTGTGTTTCTTTATAACTATATTCATGGAAAACCTATAACCGATATTCGGAACCCTGTTATGCAGAAAGCTCCAAATTAGGGCAATGCCGTCTCCCATAGACTCCATTACAATCTAATAATCAAAATTAATATAATTATATAATTTAAATACAGGTATGGGATCCGTTATCCAGAAAGCCGTTATCCAGAAAGCTCCAGATTACAAGAAGGCCATCTCCCACAGACGTCATTTTATCCAAATAATACAAAGTTTTAAAAATGATTTACTTTTTCTGTGTAATAATAAAACAGTAGCTTGTACTTGATCCCAACTAAGATATAATTAATCCTTATTGGAGGCAAAACCAGCCTATTGGGTTTATTTAGGGGCAAATTCATCAAGGGTCGAATTTCGATGGGTTAAATCCCTCGAAATTCGACTGGGGAATAGAATCGAATAGGCAATTTGGGCGAATTTACGCACTGGCGAATAGTCGAATTGGCAAATATTCGCCAGGCGAATAGGCGCTCGATCGAATATTCGCTCGAAGGATTTTCATTCGATCGAATGCCTTTTTATTCGATCAAAAACTTGGAAAACAAGCCTATGGGACTTTCCCATAGGCTTTTAAAGCAATTCGGTAGGTTTTAGGTGGCGAAGTAGGCAGTCTAAGTATTTTTAAAAGAGACAGTACTTCGACTATCGAATGGCGAATAGTCGCAGCGTTTTTGCGCTTGATCTATTCGAATCATTCTACTCAGGCGAATTTACGCCAATTCGATAGTCGAGGAGCACAAAAATTCGAAGATTTTTTACTTCGAATCCTTCACTCGAAGTTAGTGAATCAGCCCCTTAATGTTTACATGATTTTCTAGTAGATTTAAGGTACGAAGAACCAAATTATGAAAAGATCCGTTGTCTGGAAACTCGTTATCCAGAAAGCTCCAAATTACGGAAAGGCCATCTCCCACAGACTCCATTCTATCCAGCTAATCCAAATTTTAATAAATGATTTCCCTTTTCTCTATAATAATAAAACAGTAGCTTGTACTTGATCCCAACTAAGATATAATTAATCCTTATTGGAAGCAAAATCAGCCTATTGGGTTTATTTAATATTTACATGATTTTCTAGAAGACGTAAGGTATGAAGATCCAAATTACTGCATTGCTACATTGTGGCAAATGCAAAACATATATATATATATTGCTTTTCAATATATGTGAATGGCTTCCACAGCTCTGCAGCACATACAAGGGATTATTGTATATATATATGTGATCTTTTATTTCTACATCTCTTGGTTCACCTTTAGCCAATAGGGTAGAACTTGCCAAACATTCCTACAATCAACCCTGATGATCAAAAATCGCTATTTACATAATATTATTAAGAAATAAAAAGCACTTACCGATCATTGGGTTTAGGCCTCCACTCCAACGGTGCAGCAATTGATTGGGACAGTAAGAATTCCAATGCGCATTCCCCAGCTCTTCCTCCCTCATTTGCATGCCATTAATCAAACTGCCAGCCAAATGGATCAATGCAATGCATATGAGTGAGGACAGTCCGGCATGCTCAAGTGCCTGCATCTCTGCATGATTGGGTAAGTGCTTTCTTAGTAATATTATATAAAGCAGCCATTACTGTTAATGGTTTTGGCATGTATATGTTTATATTTATATGGTTTTGATATTTATATTGCCAGTTGTTACCAAATTGGTAGGACTTTGATAAAAGTGAACATCTCTTCTAAGGACACACTAATGTAATTCAACAATTACAATGTTTCAAGGGTTTAAAGAATATGGATGTAATTGTTCATTAGTGACTTAGGGGAGGGTGTTGTAAGTAATGTATCAGTGTTTGCAGATGACACAAAACTATCCAGCCCAATTAATTCCATCCAGGATGTGGCACTTGCAACATGATCTTGACAAACTGGCAATCTGGGCAGCTAAGTGGCAAATGAGATTCAATGTTGATAAATGTAAAGTCATGCACCTGGGATGTAAGAATATCCACTTATACCCTTAATGGGACTGCACTAGGCAAATCCATTATGGAAAAGGACCTTGGAGTCCTTGTAGATGATAAACTTGTCTGTAGCAAGCAATGCCAGTCAGCAGCATCAAGGGCAAATAAGGTCTTGAGCTGTATTAAATGGGGCATAGAGTCAAGGGAAGAGGGGGTTAGTCTTCCACTTTATAGAGCACTTGTAAGGCCCCCATCTAGGATATGCCGTACAGTTTTGGTCTCCATCACTCAAACAGGACATTATTGTATTAGAGAGGGTACAGAGAAGGGCAACTAAGCTGGTAAAAGGTATTGAAAATCTTAGCTATGAGGAAAGACTGGCCAAATTGGGGATGTTCACGCTGGAGAAGAGGCGCTTAAGGGGTGATATGATAACTATGTATAAATATATAAGGGGGTCATATAATAATCTCTCTAATGTTTTATTTACCAGTAGGTCTTTCCAGCTGACACAAGGTCACCCATTCCGATTAGAAGAAAAGAGGTTCCGCCTAAATATTGGGAAGGGGTTTTTTACAGTGAGAGCTGTGAAGATGTGGAATTGTCTCCCTGAATCAGTGGTACAGGCTGATACATTAGATAGCTTTAAGAAGGGGTTGGATGGTGTTTAGCAAGTGAGGGAATACAGGGTTATGGGAGATAGCTCATAGTACAAGTTGATCCAGGGACTGGTCCATTTTGGAGTCAGGAAGGAATTTTCCCCCTCTGAGGCAAATAATTGGAGAGGCTTCAAATGGGGGGGGGGGGTTGCCTTCCTCTGGATCAACTAGCAGTTAGGCAAGTTATTTATAGATGTAAAAGGTTAAACTTGATGGATATGGGTCTTTTTTCAACCTAACTTACTATGTCACTATGTTACAAATTCATGTAAAATGGCTTAGAACGCTCTTCTTAGGACTTTTCAATATCCAAGCCATTTTTGAAATGGTAATATAGTAAATCTGAAGCAACAGTGTCACCTGCTGGTCATTTTAGCAACTAGCTACAGTCGGATGAAATAAAAAAAAAAAGCAATGACTTGTGCCTTTGGCTTACAGAAACTTTAAATAATAAAATTAGAATTAGGCTAGAAATGTATCGAGAATGAAAGCTGAATTCCATGGAGGTGACAATCCCAGACCTGTGTTCTATTAGGGTAAAAAATGCAGTACAGAAAATCTAGCTCTACGGGGACTTCAACTTTTACTGTGCATAAATGAGTCTAATCTACACTAGGGATGCCTGGGAAAATAGGGTTGCAGTATATCACAGCAGTACTATTTTCCATTGTAAAGTCATTGTTTTTTTCCTAATAGGAGCACTGGTCTCGGGGGAAAAATTGTCGGGATTCACAGGGGGGTGCCAAACAGTGGCGTAAATAGAGTGTGCTGAGCCCCCCTGCAAAAACATCTTCAGAATGGCTCAGCACACTCCGATCTCCATCCTCCAACCCACTTCCTGTCTCCACCAACTTCCTGCCCTGACTTCGCCCACTCTCCGCCCTGACTCTGCCCACTCCCCACCTGACTCCGCCCACTCTCCATCCCCTGCCGGCTAGCGTTCTGCTTCCCCGCCGACGGTAAGAGTGGCTGGGGAAAGGGGGGTTCTTGTTCGCTATAGAGCAAGAAGACCCTGCTTCCTCTATAGTTACGCTACTGGTGCCAAACATGATTGTGAATGAAAGCTTTCCTTGTTCTTTAAGTATAAAATACACACATGCACAATATTGAAATGTTTCTGACCCTTTTAGAATACAAATGACACCATTAAACAAAAGACTTGCCATCTAAGCTCATTAAGTCCATAATTTATATGATTAAACCTTGCAATATTTATTCAGGTCTATAGCTGTTCCTTCTAAATCCGATTACAATTGCTGCTCTCTGCGCTAGTGATGGGCTCCCCAACCTGCTCTAACATAAAAAAACTAAGCACGGTGGTTGTGGCATCAACTTGAAATGCCCCTGAACGTTGTGGGGAGGAAAATGCCTCCATGTGTATGGAAGGAAAGCAGAGTAAACCCATGGGGAGAACAAGCAAACTCCTTGCAGATAGTGCCCTGGTTGGAATTGAACCTTGGAACCAAGATCTACATACAGCCGTACTCAGGCCGGGATTTGTAGAAGGACACAAAGGCCCAGGCCTAGGGTGGCAGATTTTTAGAGTAGGCATATGTATTATCCCGATATCCATATTGCTAGGGAGTCACACTGGGGATATCACTATATTCTGTCCTCAGCACAGATCCTTATTTCTTTCTTTTGGTATCACAGTTCAGGGGTGGGTCCTTAGAGAAGAGGGGACATTGCTTCTGAGCTGGTCACGGCAGGTTGTTGTGGCAGGTAGCATTAGGGTTACTGGGGTGCGGGTGATGAGGGGCGGCCTGGCCTAGGGGAGCAAAGATTTTTGCACTAACCATGCACTCTGTAGAGGCAGAAATAAATCTTTCACTTTATGCCAGAACAAATGAAAATCGTCCTTCCATAAACACTGAGAAGCAGGAGGTTACAATCATTTACAATCACAATTAGTCAACTAAGTGAAGGTAAAAGTCATTTAATTTCTGTAGGAATGTTATTTGTTCTAACACTGCAGAGCTGGAAGCGAAACTCACTGGCACATACAATCTTCAGAATCCATTGTGCAACCATGTAAATTGAATTGATTTTAAGGCAACAGTCATCGTCACGATTCTGATAGTCTGTTTTTTTTTCTGTTAATTGAAAATGCCACAATATAAGGAGAGCAGAGACTTATTACAAATTACCCCACGCTGCAGAACACTTTGTTATAGAAAGGGAATATAATAAAGCAAGATTTGATATAATTAAGTATAAAAGAAAGTGCAACAAGAGGTTTTACTTTTAGATTGTAAGCTCTTTTGGGAAGGGCCCTCTTCAAATTTTGTATTGGTTACTGGTGCTTATATATGTAATTCTGTATGTTCTTTGTATAAACGCATTTATTTTACAGCGCTGCACAATATGTCGGCACCCTAAAATGACATGAAATTAAATAAAACGTACTGAAACAGGAATTAGCAACAAAGATGACCTGGCACCAGCAAGGTCTTCCAGACAAAGTTCCACCCCCAAAGAGCTGAATTATAAGGGGTTATTTATTAAAGTCTGAATGCCAAAAACTAGAAAAAAATTTTTTACTATAAAATAAAATTCGAGATTTATTATACCCCGAGGATGGAAAGTCTGAATCCGAAAATACAGCATCTCACTGGGAGAAGTCCAGAAGATATCCTGATCTGCATTGGGTTTTCTGCAATAATCCAAAGATTTCGTGGGTTTTTGGGCAAAAATCGGAGTTTTTGGGCAAAAAATAGTTTGATTATAATTTTTCCCAATTTTTTAGAGTAAATAAGGGGAAATAACCCGTGCGGATTTGGTAGGAGTAGATTTCAGAAAATAATGAGATATTTTCCGATTTTGATAAATAACCCACTAAATGTGATAAATATAATCTTAAGGGTATAGAAAACAGGGTGCTTCTGATTCAGGTCACTGTTGCTGTATTCTTTGTGGCTGTGGATTCAGGTGTCTGTGTTACACCCTTAGTAATCAATAAAGCATAAAAGTGAATCAATCACAGCTCCAAGCAGTAGTTTTAAACTGCAAAATATTTATTAGCAGTGTTTGCGCACTACATGTTTCGGGCTGGGCCCTTTTTCAAGTGTAACAACAGTGAGGCATTGTGGGAAATAAATACCTTCATGGAACATAACACCTCCCCCAACTTAAAGTGACAGTGTTATAGTGAAGACCTTTCTGATCCATATGGTCCTATTACTTAGTCCATAATATCAAAGAAATATCAAAAATATCAAAAGGTATCAAAAAATATATATAATGTCCATCTCAGTGTCCAATTTGTAAGGATATTGCCTCTTCCAGCCTATCCTTGCAATATTAAAACCAGGAAAAACAAGTTTAACGAGAAATGGTACTGCCACAGGTAATGGCCTACCCTAGGGATGCTTCAAACATGTAGCAAGTTCGTATTTCAATGTATTTAAAACATTGATTCAAACATTTTTAGAAACATTTATATTTGTTCAATACTGCCAGCAATTACATTATAGCTCCTGTAACATTTCTGCAACATTTATGTTACCTTATCACGGCAGGAGTTCCGTAATGTGTATTTTCTAGCTGGCCAATTAATTCCTGAGAAAGGAGTAGGAGTAGATTTCAGAAAATAATGAGATATTTTCCGATTTTGATAAATAACCCACTAAATGTGATAAATATAATCTTAAGGGTATCACCCAGTTTATATACATTTCACTGGGGTCAATATTTGGCGTCACCTAAAGTATATCAGTATATCTGCTTTGGGAACTTAGCCCAACTATGGTATGTCAGTGATCCCCAACCAGTGGCTTATAAACAACATGTTGCTCTCCAACCCTCTTGGATGTTGCTCCCAGTGGCCTCAAAGCAGGTGCTTATTTTTGAAAATTTAGGCTTGAAGGCAAGTTTTTGGTTGCATAAAAATCAGGTGTACTGCCAAACAGAACCTGCACATAGATATATTATGCATTCTTGAGGTTTGATAGGAACACTAGACAGACAATTCAATAACTTCAGGCCTTGGCTACCTAGTTGACATTGTGTGGGTTTTTGTCCTGGTTCTGCTCATTGTTGACTTCCTATGCACGTGACCACATGATCTTATCACAGCTTGGTAGACATAGCCTTATACTCATATGATGGTATGGGGATAGTCAGGGCCATTAGAAATCACGTGGCCCCGTACAACACAATTTTCAGGGCCCCCTGGGCCCCGCCCACACTAGCACCCAAGCCCCACCCCAGATCCCGCTCACTCCACCCAAGCCCATACTCCATCCCGCCCAAAGACCACACAGACATCAGCGCTAAAAAAGTAACCCCCTCACACACAAGTTATAAAAAGCTATTGATGGTCAGGGCCACCTTATAAGTTAAAAAAAAAACATTGGTGTCTGGGTCTCCCTTACAAGTTAAAAAAAAATTGGGGCCCCAAAAAATATTTTTTAAAAAAACATTGGCGCCAGGGCCCCCCTTACAAGTTTAAAAAAATTGGGGCCCCAAAAAACTTTTTTTTAAAAACATCGGTACCAATGGCCTATAGAATATTAAAAAAAATTAATTGGTGGCCAGGGGATTAAAACAACATCGGTGTTCAGTAGAATTGAACTCATGGCTTCAGGACTTCAACTTTGCCTCCTTTCGTGACTTTGGGTCATTTCGCCGATTCAGGACTTCGGCTTTGGCTGTTTTCGTGGCTTCGGGTCCTTCGGCTGTTCTCCAGGCACGCTCCATATTCTTGTCCTGTTCCTCCTGAAGACTTAGCTGTGATTGGACAAGGGGGTGGGTTCTAATTGCTTTATCCAATGGGTGAAGGTCTTGATTGTGCAGGATAGAGGAGCATAAAGAAAACAGAAACGGCAGGCAGTGCAGTCTGATGCATGGAGGGGGCCCGGTTATTTGAAGTAAGTGCAGCACAGTCGGGCCCCCCCTCTAGACCCAAAACCCACCGGGCCCAGGACAACTGTCCCCCTGATGGCGGCCCTGGGGATAGTGGGGTCAATTCATTTGGACCTAATTCTAGGTAGGGTGGTCCCATTATTTTGTTGCAATATCCCTGCAATGCAATGCCCTGTTTACCATTTTGGACCCACTGGCATGACATCTCAAAGTATTTAGGAGGAGTCCATTGTAAACTCTCATTGGGTTTGCTTTTATGAATAATTAGCAATAATAACATTTTGTTCTGTTGCTGTACCTGGTTGGATCGTTTAAGGTACCCTAACAACGATTGTGGTTCAGCTGAGCAGTGATCCCCAACCAGTGGCTAATGAGCAACATGTTGCTTTCCAACCCCTTGGATGTTGCTCCCAGTGGCCTCAAAGCAGGTGCTTATTTTTGAATCCCTGGCTTGGAATAAAGTTTCAGTTTCATAAAAACCAGGTGCACTGCTAAACAGATTCTCCTGTAGTCTGCTAGTCCAAATAGGGGCTACCATCAGTCAATTACAGTCTGTAATGGCACCCCAGGAACTTTGTGTTGCTTGTGTTGCTCTCCAACTTGTTTTTCATTTGAATGTGGCTCACGGGTTAAAAAGGTTGGGGACCCCTGAGCTAGAGGATAAACATTGCTATCATTAATGGTGACCCTCTTCAGTGGAGGATTGTTCTTTATACTGTAGGTTGTAAGCCCCTTATAAATATCAGAGCGCTCATGCAGAACCTCTTTTCTTCTGTGTCCCATTTAAGAGGGCCAGTAGTAATGTTTCTCTCCTTGTGTATGATATCTATTAGGGTTACTTGCACCATACAGAGATGCAGCAGCTTTAATGGTCGATTCTGTTCAGCAAGTTGTAACATTAGACACCCTTTTCTATTGGAGTTACTGGCATCTCTGCAACGAGTTATAATGCATGAGTTATAATGCACCAACATATTCTGCTCCATCTGAACATATTAAATCCCATTAAATATACCTACTATGAACCATCTAACGCAGGCATTACCAAAGCATATGGCACGTTGTAAGCAATGTCTGTGCCAAATGCATTAGGGGCTTTAGATATAAAGTAAAATTCAATAAAAAGTAAATTAACTTTTAGTATAAGAGAGTGATATTCTGAGACAATTTGCAGTTGGTTTTAATTTCATTGATTTGTTGTTTTAAGTTATTTAGCTTTTGGAGCTTTCCAGTTTGCAGTTTCAGCAATCTGATTGCTAGGGTCCAAATTCCCCTAGCAACTATGCACTGATTTGAATAAGAGACTGGAAAATGAGTAGGAGAGGCCTTAATTCAAAGATGACAAATAAAAATCATCAATAACCATAAATCTGTAGCCTTACAGAGCATTTGTTTTTTTAGATGGAGTCAGTGACCCCCATTTGAAAGCTGGAAAGATTTAGAAGTAGAAGGCAAATAATTCAATAACTATTTAAAAAACAAATAAAATGAAGACCATTTGAAATGTTGCTTAGAATTAGCCATTCTATAACATACTAAAATTTAACTTAAATGTTTGTTAACCTTTGAATTTACTTGAATTAACTCAATATTTTCTGCTACAAACTCTGATCAAATCCGCTCAGGTTTTTCACGCTTATTTCTTATAATAAGCGAAAATTTGCTTTGCGGGAAAAAAAATTAAAATCTTAACGATTTTTTGTCCGATTTTCAGGAATTCCAAGATTTTTTCAGAATTTTCACCCAAAAACTCTGAAAACTTCGGGTATTGCACAAAAAACAAGTGCACATGGAAAAAAATCATTGGGACTTCTCTGGTTTGCCGGATGCCGGATTTTCAGATTTATAAATTCAGATTTGATAAATTCAGAAAAATTCGTGATTTTTTAAAAGTCCGATTTTATTAAAAAAATCAAGATTTTTTGGTGATTTCTGCATTCGGAATTTAGTAAATAACCCCTTTAGTGTGATGTAGAGGCTGATATTCTGAGACAATTTGCAATTGGTTTTCATTTTTATTATTTGTGGTTTTTGAGTTATTTAGCTTTTTAATTAGCAGCCCTCCAGTAGCATGAACCATGAACTGGTATAAACAAGAGACTAGGAAAGGCCTGAGTAGAAATAGAAATAATAGAAAGTAGCAATAACAATATATTTGTAGCCTTACAGAGCATTTCTTTTTTTAGATGGGGTCAGTGACCCCCATTTGAAAGCTGGGATGGGTCAGAAGAATAAGGCAAATAATTTAAAAACAATAATAAATAAACAATGAAAAGCAATTGAAAAATGTCTTAGAATTGGCCATACTATAGCATACTAAACATTAACTTAAAGGTAAACCACCCCTTTTATATTAGAGTGTACGGTTGCTCATTGATGATATATACTGTTATTGAAGCCAAGAATTCCAAAGGGTGTTACAATCAGTTCTCTGGGCTCCATCGCTATCTTCTTCCAAAGGAGCAACATACCAAACAATGTCATTCTCCCTTTTCTATTGCCAATAGCTGCCTTATACCATGTTTAAAAAAAAAACGATATTCCACTGAAACATAATTAACAATAAGAAATCCATCCAATTATGAGCTGATAATATGAACTCATTACTGGCTGCTTCTGGAGATGTAAATGCTTGGGCTATAGTTTTCCTTGCAATCAGACATGTCTCGTTAAATCTCCCACCCCATCAATGGAAGCGAGAGAGAGAAATCTGCTTTGCTAAAACTGTGCCTCCAGTTATCTTAGTTCTGCACTAGTGATGTGCGACCCTTACCCGCCCCGCTCCAGCCCGCGCTTCCGGGGTCCTTTAATAGACCCGCGCTGACCCGCCCAGCCAATGACATCACAATGACATCACAAAAGGGGCGGGGCGAGCAGGCAAGAGACTATAAAACCGGAACCCGGAAGTCGGAAGCCGGCTTTGAAGGTGGCGGGCGGGAAGAGCAGGAGAAGAGCAGCGTGAAGAGCAGTGCGAGGTCCACCCGAACCCACGGGTATTGGGTCGACCCGCACATCACTATTCTGCACAGCTACAAAAGAAGCCAGAAATAATGAAGGGATATCTCTGACTGTGAACAAAATGGAAAGACGAGGTAAATTCTGTAGAAACAACGAGCGCTTATCTAAAAATCAAAACTATTTAATGATTTCCTTTGCAAAAGAGATTATTATAAAACATGTCCTGTTAAGTTGAGTAAGAGATTTGCAAACTGAGCTGTAAGTAACAAACACAAATAGATCATAAAATACTGTTACGTTTGAAGAAAGGCAGCATTTTTAATGAAATTCAATAAATACATTGGGTAAAGAAATATCCTTTTCTTTTTTTTATTAAACAAAGTAGAAACACAAGGACAGTAAAATTGTCTGCGTTTGTGCTGCTCGCCCTATTAAGTGACCCTGATGGACGAGTACCGTGCGCTTACAGGCTAATTGCATCAAAACGCTTCGAGGGTACGACCCAAAGTTTAATGGGGTCCCATCATCATACAGTGAAATAGGACGAGAGAGTTTTTAGATGAAAGGTTACCATCGCTCCTTCCGTTTATCAGTATCAGAGAGTGACTAACCTCTTCGAAAACCTGTAGGAATAACTGTCAGGGAGGTTGAGATGGAGATATGTGCTCCCCAACCTCTTTCAGCAACCATCGTCTCTGAGAAAAATGAACTTTAAATGCCATGACTTTTTCTTGCAGGAATACAGTAAGTGCAAATAAATAAAATAAAACAAATACCAAATACAACTTTCAGAGTATTTATCCAATAAATGACATTCTTACATTAAAGGAATAGTTCAGTGTACAATAAAACTGGGTAAATAGATAGACTGTGCAAAATAAAAAATGTTTCTAATATAGTTAGTTAGCCGAAAATGTAATATATAAAGGCTGGAGTGATTTGATGTGTAACATAATAGCCAGAACATTACTTCCTGCTTTTCAGCTCTCTAACTCTGAGTTAGTCAGTGACTATAAGGGGGGCCACATGGGACATAACTGTTCAATGAGTTTGCAATTGATCCTCAGGTCACTGATTGGTTAATGCCTGGAGAGCTGCAAGCAGGAAGTAGTGTTCTGGCTATTATGTTAGACATCCAGTCACTCCAACCTTTATACATTACATTTTTTAGAAACATTTTTTATTTTGCACAGCGCATCTAATTTCCCACTTTTTATTTTATACTGAACAATTCCTTTAAGATGATTTTTTCAAACTGTACTGTAGCCCGTGAAACCCAGAGAGGGATTGTCACTGGGTCAAATGGAAACTACTGCTCTATACTGAGGCTTGTTATATGTGTTTCTGTATCAATGACAGTTGCATCAGGACAGATTAGTAAAGATCTCACTTTTTAGCACTTTTAGCATTTATCCATTGATCAACAGTTGAACACATCGTGAGGACAGATCTATAACGGCTCACACTAGGGAACACATTCAGTAAAGTATGAATTTGCTCCTCGTCTGACTTCAACAAAGTTCACCTTAATTCTCCAAGTGTATTTTAATAACACATCTCATTTTTACTGAAAAATCGTAAGTACACTTTTTCAAGAGAAATGTGATGCAGTTAATAGTGCTGCTCCAGCAGAATTCTGCACTGAAATCTGTTTCTCAAAACACAAACTGATGTTTTTATATTTAATTTTGAAATCTGACATGGGGCTAGACATATTGTCAGTTTCCCAGCTGCCACGAGTCATGTGACTTGTGCTCTGATAAACTTCAGTCACTCTTTATTACTGTACAGAAAGTTGGGTTGATATCAATCCCTCCCTTCCCCCCCAGCAGCCTAACAACAGAACAATGGGAAGGTAACCAGATAACAGCTCCCTAACACAAGATAACAGCTGCCCGGTAGATCTAAGAACAGCACTCAATAGTAAAATCCAGGTCCCACTGTGACACATTCAGTTACATTGAGTAGGAGAAACAACAGCCTGTCAGAAAGCAGTTCCATCCTAAAGTGCTGGCTCTTTCTGAAAGCACATGACCAGGCAAAATGACCTGAGATGCACCTACATACCAATATTACAACTAAAAAATATACACTTGCTGGTTCATGAATTTAATTTTATATTGTAAAGTGAATTATTTGCAGTGTAAACAGTGTCATTTAGAAATAAATATACATCATAAAAATCATGACAGAATCCCCTTTAAGAACATTTAATATTAAGTAAACATTACTTTCGAAGTAGGCAATAAGAAACAAGAGATCAAATATTGATGTTGCTACAAAATACAGGAGATTGCACACTTCAATTCACTTAACGCTCTGAGATTTAATTGTCAATTTGTATCCCTTCCAGGCTTAATCCTCTAAATTATTAACTAAGATTCAAGACTTCTTTAAGAGTTTGGTTTTGGGTGGAAAATGCTTTAAAAAAAACAGTTTTTCTGTCTTTTATCTTTCAATCATTAAAGAGCAAAACTTTCCTTCATTTTTAGGTGGAAGAAATTCACAAGAGGAAAGTTACATTTTGCCTCTTGTTTTGGATTTCCAAAAACGTAATTCACAGGAAAGTTTCATCTTGACATTTCCCTGGGAAATCAAAGGCCTCTTCTTTGACCTTGTAATATAACGAAAACAGATGGGGTGAATGGAAAATCTAAGGATAAAACTGCCCATTCAACATACAGCTGGTTCCAAGAAAAGACAAGGTTTTTGCAATGTAATATATTCACCGTTGACGGTTGCTGGCAGTTGCGTTTTTCAGTAAGAAAACCAGACAAAGTTCAGCTTGATGATGTCAAATGAGGCACTGCACATTCATAAAATCTGACTGTGGGGTCTGCTTTCTCTATTGCCAACAAAACAAACCCTCCTCCCTGGCCACTCTCTCTTACTGACGAGGAAGGGGGACATGACTTGGGCGGAGTTGGGGCAGGGTGGAGGCGGGATATGGGTGGGGCAGAGGCAGGACCGGAAGTGGGCAGGAGGGTGGGGATCGGAGTGCCCACTGAAGATTTTTTTACAGGGGTGCCTAGTACACTCTAGTTACGCCACTGGCTACAACCATGGACTAAACATTAAAGGGCATGTAAAGTCTAAAATAGAATAAGGCTATAAATGCTGTATTTTGTATACTAAACCTAAACATGAACTTACTGCACCACAAGCCTAATCAAACAAATAATTTATGCTTTAAGTTGGCTACAGGGGGTCACCATCCTGTAACTTTGTCAAACATCTTTGCAAGACTAAAGGTGGCCATACACGGGCCAATAAAAGCTGCCGACAGACTGTGTCGGCAGCTTATTGGCCCGTGTATGGGGGCCCCCGACAGACTTCCCCGATCGAGATCTGGCCGAAAGTCGGCCAGATCTCGATCGGATGGGACAGAAAATCCCGTCGGATCGCGGCCGCATCTGTTCGTTGATGCGGTCCCGCGATCCGACCGCCCGTTTGCCGAATGCTAGGATCTGATCGTTGGGCCCTAGGGCCCACGATCGGATCTGCCCGATATTGCCCACCTCAAGGTGGGCATATCGGAGGGAGATCCGCTCGTTTGGCGACATCGCCAAACGAGCGGATCTATCCATGTATGGCCACCTTAAGACTGTGCACATGCTCAGTGTGGTCTGGGCTGCTTAGGGATCGTCATAAACAAAGCTGCTTGAGTTCTGCATGGCTGGGAAGTAAGGCGGGGGCTCCCCCTGCTGTTCATAAGTATGATTGTTTCCCTGCTCAGCAGTTAGGGACTGTCTGAAAATTCCTATCAACAGCAGTAAATGAAGGGAGAATTTCACTGCATACAGTCAGGTTTCTTATAAAAACGGTACACATTTTTTAATTAAAGTATATTGGAGATAGGTTTCTTTTTCATTTAAGAAAGTAAAAATAGGATTTTATTTTTTTGCCTTTACATGCCCTTTAAGGGCCAGATTTATCAAAGGTCGAATTTCGAAAGTTATGTGAATTTTAACTGTGAATTCAAATGTACTCACAACTTGAATGGGAGCATATTTATGTAAAAATTTGAAGGTATAACATTCGATCGAATAGGAATGTCACAAAATTTTTATTCAAATTCAAATCAAGTTTTCCTCTGGAAAAAAAACCTAAAATTTTGAGCATCAAATTTATTTGACGCACAACAATTTTTTTATTTTTTTTGACACGCAACACATTTTATCTATGGGGCAACATTTTCGCAGAGAAACTTGCCAATAGTTTGGCTCATCACTACTATTAACATCTTCAAATAGTTCACGTGACCTCTGCCATTGACTTTTACATGAACTCAGCAGGTTTTAGGTGGTGAATATTCAAATTATAATTGTTTCCAGGGTTGAGGCATGATAAATCTCACATTCAAATTCAAATTCGAGTTGGTTCTTTTAAATTCAAATTTGTGAGTTTTGACCAAAAAAAAATTAGAAAATTTGAATTTACCCCATAGGGGCAGATTAGTAAATCTGCCCCTATGGGGTAGATTTGTCAACGTATTTGTTTGTAGAACAGGCACTCAAAGAGCAATCCTGCAGGCAGATTGTAAAAAAGCAGGTGTTTATTGAAATACAAAAAACACTGACAGCCTTACGCATTTTGTGTTCTCACAACACTTAGGGGGTTATTTAATAAAATCAGAAAATTTCACAGTATTTTCTTTTCCCACTGACATTTTTACCGTATTTATGAATACATTTTCATGAAAAAATCTGGTGCAGGAAAAGACTCGATAAAAATGTAAAAAATAAAACGAATCACAGATTTTTCGAATTTGTCTCCCCAAAAATGGAAACTTTTCCGGTTAATCGCCTGAAAATCACGAAATCTTCTCATTATTGGACGAAACAGATCATAATATTTTTCAATTGTAAACGAGACATTTGCCATTGAATTCTTTGTGAATTGCCAGGTCTGAGATGGAGTACTTTTATATTCTGACTTTTAACACAATCGGGGTCTAATAAATCACTTTTATTAAAAAAATGTAGTTTTCCCCTTTAAAAAATTTAATAAACAACTCCCTTAGTCATAGGCTCTACGACTAGTGCTGTGAGAACACGAAACGCGCAAGGCTGTCAATGTTTTTTTGTACTTCTGCTTTTTTATAAGTCTGCCTGGAGAATTGCTCTTTGAGTGTCTGCTCTACAAACAGGGCTGAGCACCTGGGCCTCCTCATATATGTTGGTGAGTCTCTGGGAAACAAAATATCGTATCATTCTGTAGATTTATCAACATTTGAATTCAGCTTTTTACCTGGATTCAAGTTTTTTTGCATTGAAAATAGTTGCATCGTAAAGCACGCCGCAAAAAAATTGCGCCTTAATAAATCACCCCCTCTTCATAAGAATCTTTTTTTTCTGCACCTGCACCTTTTTTTCTGCACCCTAGACTTGGGTGCCTATATATAATAGTAATATATAGTAACATGTTTCCGGATCATGGATTTATCGTTGAAGGGTCATTTGGTAAGAGATATCTGCAACTTATGGTTAGTTGCAGGAGGCTGGAGTGTCTGGATGTGTAACATAATAGCCAGAAACTACTTCCTGCTTTTTAGCTCTCTAACTCTGAGTTAGTCAGCGACTTAAAGGGAACCCACATGGGACATAACTGTTCAGTGAGATTGTAATTGATCCTCAGCATTCAGCTCAGATTCAAAAGCAACAGATATGACAAGTAGTGTTCTGGGTATTGTGTTACACATCCAGTCACTCCAGCCTTTATACATTACATTTTTGGCTAACTAACTATATTAGATACATTTTTTATATTGCACAGCCTATCTATTTACACAGTTTTTATTTTCACACTGAACTATTCCTTTAAGGCCAATTTATCGCAAAAATATTTAACCCATAAATGACAAAGGCAATTTTGAGAGCAACCGCCATGGTTTTTTCCAGTAATGCAGTGTTTCTTTTTTCAAGAATCCCAGCATTATTGTAAGTAGCCAGGGTTGCACTGGGCCAATGGGACAACAGGAAAAAACCCGTTGGGTCCTACTGACCCTGACCCACTTCCAGGCCCAGATTTATGGGCAGGCCACAAGGACCTGGGCCTAGGGTGTTACAAATTTGGACAGGCGACATGCTGCCCGCTGCCGACATCAGTACAGGTGACTGGATGGGAGATTTTAACATCTGCGTCCCACCCAGTCTCCACTGCAAAAGATCACAGAAGGACCTAGAGGTGCACAACCCACCAGGAAGCAGGTGGGAGGGGGATGCTGCAAGAGGGAGGGGTCCAGGAGTGAGGCTGCAAGAAGAAAAAACTAGGTATGAGTGGCTGTGGCTAGTGTAGGGGGGTTACGACTGGGGCAGGGGCCCTGAGGCAGCAATCTCCAGACCCCCATTCCAACACTGAACCAGGGGGAGTTTTACCTGGCACAGCTGCTTAGGGGTTGTCACTAATTATCCAGCAGAAAATGAGGTTGGTCTGTAATATAAGATGATGCTACAGGGCTGATTATTAAATTCTGATGCTAATTGCACTGGTTACTGTGCTGCCATGTAGTAATTATTTGTATTAATTACTAATCAGCCTTATATTGTGACATTTCTATTCTATGTGTACTGTATATTGTGAGTGGGTCCCTAAGCTCAGTAAGTGACAGCAGCACAGAGCATGTGCAGTGAATCAGCAGAAAAGAAGATGGGGAGCTACTGGGGCATCTTTGGAGACACGGATCTTTACTGCTAAAGGAATGTGGTTGCCTTGGGCTGGTACAGAAGCACAAAACATAATGTACAACATTTCTAGCGACTTCTTTAGTTAAGCTTTAGTTCTCCTTTTTAATGAATGGGATTGGGAATGGGATGACTATTGGGAAATCAGCATGGTTACCACTGACATAAATGATCCATACTGACTTATACTAACATTTTCCAAGATACATGCACCAGTTTGCATGTTGGCATGGAAATAGCTAATTTTCTTTAAAATGCTAATATAACGCAGTTCCACATGAGCCGTCTCGGCAGAACAAAACAGCAGTTAGTAATATCTCCTCTGAAAATGTTCTCTCTCCGCTGAGTCGCTGGGATATCTTTACGGAATGTCAGTTATTCTCCCTTCAACGATCCTTGGGGAACACAAAGACATTAAATGCAGCGTGATGACTGACAGGGTATCGGGGAGTTTTGACAGGAAAGCAGAAAGCCAGCGATCGGATACATCATTCACAGCGGCTGATTCCCTCCATCAGTACATAATGAGAAAGGTGTGTAATTTGTGATATCCAGCTGTTCTCCGCATTGCGTGAAGCAAAGTCAACCCAGAGGCTGCCGTACTGGAAATAAAGATTCCTGGAATATGTGTCATTAAACGGATGCTGAAATCGAAATAAATATTTACCTGGTCCTGAAAACAATGCGAAATATTTACAGTAGTACTGAATAAACAAGAGAAGTAATATTAGTTACAATTGTACCTTTGCTTGTCGTAAATTGCAGGTGCAAAACTGAATAATACCACTAGTTTCTACCCTTTAATAACCGTAGTAGTGAAACATTAAGGGGCAGATGCATCAAGGGTCGAATATCGAGGGTTAATTAACCCTCGATATTCGACTGGGAATGAAAATCCTTCGACTTCGAATATCGGAGTCGAAGGATTTTGTGCAAATACTTCGATCGAATAATCATTCGATCGAACGATTAAATCCTTCGAATCGAAAGATTCCAAGGATTTTAATCCAACGATCGAAGGATTATCCTTCGACCAAAAAAATTTAGCCAAGCCTATGGGGACCTTCCAATAGGCTAACATTGGGTTCCGTAGCTTTTAGGTGGCGAACGCGGGGGGGGGGGTCGAAGTTTTTTCTTAAAGAGACAGTACTTCGACTATCGAATGTTCGAATAGTCAAACGATTTTTAGTTCGAATCCTTCGATTCGAAGTCATAGTCGAAGGTCGAAGTCGCCCATTCGATGGCCGAAGTAGCCCAAAAAAACACTTCAAAATTCGAAGTTTTTTTTCTTCTATTCCTTCACTCGAAGTTAATGAATTGGTCCCTTAATGATATGAATATTTGCGCATCCACATCACCAAAAGGCATACTGGCCTCTACAATCCACAGGTTACCCTTTAACATCACCAAATCCAGTGAAAGTACCAATTCTAGCAGGTCTGTTTATTGCACAGGCTGTCATGGCGGGAGAACGGCAGACATTTGTATTAATTAAAGAGATACTGACACCAGAAATTGAACCTTTTTTTTACATCTACCTTAACATTAACTTGGCATGCTTCTTACAATTTAAAAAGTCATTTTAAAAAGTATTTTTTTAGTGTCAGTATCTGCTCAGTTCTTTGCCTAGTGGTTTTCAGCTGAATCACCAATATTCAGCTGCATTTTGGAGGCCAATTTCCAGTTCTGTCCTCCACCCTACTGCAGTGGCCTACATCTTGAAATATACAGGTAAGTGGCACCTGGTGAAAGTAGAAGACAGAAATATCTGCAAAAATATCAGTAAAATGCTGCCCAGCATATTGGTATCAAATATAAAGGCCAACAATAATAGAATTTAACCACAATGAAGAGCCAAATCGCTATAGAATATAAAGCACATATTTATACAAGCTATAATGAAGTGACTGTATAAAAAATGTGATTTTCCAGGCCCACTCAGGATGCAAAGAGAATCCCTGGATCTCAAGGGCGTTGTTCTGAACTCAGACACAATAATAAAAAAAAATCATGTTATGACAGTTGAGCAATGTGATCTGGGCTGGAAATCGGCAAGCGGAGTCGGAAACAGGCCGGAGGGCAAAAACCAGTGAATTCACAGAAAACAAGAATTGGGCACTGGATGGGGCTGGAGAACAGGAACAAGGAACCAGACAGGGACAGACAGAATTTCAGAAGACTTACAGGTTGGATCAGGCTAAGGAGCTTTAATGATCAAGAAACTTGGGGGCAAATTCCCTAACCGGTGAAAATTCGCCAGCGACGGCTTCGCAGCCATTGCAACACTTTGCCAGGCGTGAATTCGCTAGGACAACGCCAATTCCCTAAAGTGTAAAGTTGCGTACAGGGCACTGAACGCTGGCGAATTTTTAACGCTGATGAATTTTTAACGCTAGCGTTACTTCAGTAATCAAAACGAAGATGCGCTAGTGTTGCCTAATTTGCATACGGCGGGAAATGATAAAGATGCATGGCCGTATATGTTGCAGCAAATACATTACCTTACACAAGTCCAGGGAGCCTTAATAAATAAAATAAAGTTGTTATATTGCCCTACACATGAGCCCAGTGTATAGTTTATGTTCCGTATGTTATAAAATGTAGGGGGGAACCCAAAACAAATTTAAAGGACCTTTGCAGTCTATCACTCTGAAAAAAGAAAAGACGCCAGCGTTTTTTGGGACTTTGCACAAAAAATCGAGGAAGTCCTATCCACTCCATTGCACTTGGCCTGGTCTGAGCTGGCGAAGGCAAGTCTGGCGAATGAGGTAACGTTAAGTAAAATCCGCATCTTAGTGAATTTGCAGAGTTACATCCATTCGCCAGATCGAAAATTCGCCTGGCGTTAGAGTGCAAAGCAACGCTAGCGTCTATCTTCTTCGCTAGAGAAGTGACGCCTGCGCCCGTTAGGGAATCTGCAAAGCTCCAAAGTGACGTCACACTGGTGAATTTTCACCCTTTAGGGAATCTGCCCCTTGGAGTTGCATGAAGGAGGCTTATTGAGGCCCTTAATTAATTAATTAATTGGTTTATTGATTGATTCATTGAAGAAACATGTGTTAGGTGGAGGAAAGGGAGCAACAAGGAGAGATAACAGATGCACATCAGGATAATTCACCACCACTGGCTCTAATGGCTCTTACACACGGGCTTTTTTGTAGCGCTCCCCTGCGTTACGCTTTCTTCCGTTCAGCCGCAGGGAAGCGCAGGAGTAAACGCACTCAATTATTGTCAAGGGGGCTGTACTCACACAGACGCATGTTAGCGCCAAACATAGGTGGGACGCAGCATAGAAAGATGAGTGATAAAAAGTAACAATAGATTTGTGGCCTTACAGAGCCTTTGTTTTTAGATGGGGTCAGTGACCCCTCATTTGAAAGCTGGAGAGAGTGAGAAATAATTCAAAAACTATAAAAAAGAAAAAATGAAGGCCAGTGAAAAAGTTGCTTAGAATTATCCATTCGATAACATACTAAAAGTTAACTTACAGATGACCCATCCCTTTTTATATATGTTTTAAATTTCAAACCTTTTTTAAAAAATGTGAACAATTTAATTTGATCTTAGAAACCCTGCGTTGTTGGTGATTTCTTTTAATCAGTATATTTTTGAGTGACATGCAAGTTTTGTACATGTCAGGTGCCGTTATACAGAGAGGCATTATCAGTGAGAGAGACACAACTTTTTGTGCGCCATTGTGGGACTGCAAAGAACTGTGCATAAGGGGACAACGTGAACTTCAAAAAACATACAGCATAAACCAATTCCAACTGTACAAAAAGGGGGTTGCACACCTTTAAATTAAGCTGTAATTAAACTATAGTAGTACTTATATGTTATCTACTGTGTATCCTGTGCTTGAATGGCTGCCCCATGGCTACACAGCAGCTTGTTTATATAAACTATAGTAGTACTTATCTGTTATCTACTGTTTATCCTGTGCTTGAATGGCTGCCCCCATGACTACACAGCAGCTTGTTTATATAAACTATAGTAGTACTTATCTGTTATCTACTGTGTATCCTGTGCTTGAATGGCTGCCCCCATGGCTACACAGCAACTTACTTATATAAACTATAGTAGTACTTATCTGTTATCTACTGTGTATCCTGTGCTTGAATGGCTGCCCCCATGCCTACACAGCAGCTTGTTTATATAAACTATAGTAGTACTTATCTGTTATCTACTGTGTATCCTGTGCTTGAATGGCTGCACCCATGGCTACACAGCAGCTTGTTTATATAAACTATAGTAGTACTTATCTGTTATCTACTGTGTATCCTGTGCTTGAATGACTGCCCCATGGCTACACAGCAGTTTGTTTATATAAACTATAGTAGTACTTATCTGTTATCTACTGTGTATCCTGTGCTTGAATGGCTGCCCCCATGGCTACACAGCAGCTTGTTTATATAAACTATAGTAGTGTTTCTGAAGCAAACACACCAGTTGTATCGGTGCAGTGCAATCAGTACATTATCAGTACATTATATTTTTTTTACACTTTAATTTTTTGGTGTTAGTTCCTTTAAATGTAATTGTCCCTTTTACCCCATTCTGATGACTTTGTATTAACAACCACTTTGATAATAAAATGATGTGTTGTGGGTTTAGCAAACAGTGTTTTGGGGATGTCAATAAAATCCTAATAAGGAAGGATGTTTGGACAAATGGTGGAGAGAAAGGGATTATAAAATCAAAAATGTAAATAATAATTGTTAAAAATAAAGCAATTTCAATAAATGTGTATTTCCTTAAAAAAAAAAAAAGTCGTATAGAGTAATAAATATGACCACCATATGGAATATTTCGGAGTTGATGTATTGTACAGGAATCAGTACATGTGGAATTACTGACAGAATTAATGTGGAGCTCTGTTAGGCCACTTCTTCCCCAGTCCTGTCTGAATATATCATTTATCAAAGGCTTTCTGTACTGACTTGTATTCCTATTACTCACTTCATTAGTCGTGTTAATTACAGCCTCAATGAACCAATGCAGACGCACGGGGGGCGGAGGGGTCAGCGCTTCATTAAATTCGGTGCTTCATTTCACAGGCTGCTAATGTACTGGTGTTTATATGGAATATTGCAATATTTTATGTACTTCAGTGTGAGATATATTCAACCAGGAAAAAAGATGAATTCCAGAATATAAAATATACATGAGGCAGCATGATAGCAACTTTCTACTTTTATAGGAAGATGCTGGGAATTGTATTTCAGAGGCAGCTGGAAGGCCACATATAGTTCAAAATGGAACTGGCACTCACAACAACCCCTTTCCCCCAATCAAATGCATCAGTCATTGGCTTTATCTCTATGCAGGTACGGGACCTGTTATCCAGAATGCTCAGGACCTGGAGGATTTCGGGAGAAGAATTTGAATCTCCATCCCTTAAGTCTACAAAAATTAATTAAAACATGAATTAAACCCAATAGGATTGCTTTACCACTAATGAGGATGAATTATATATGAGTTGGGATCAAGTACAAGGTGCTGTTTAATTATTACAGAGAGAAGGGAAATCAATAAAAAAATTTGAATTATTTGCTTAATATGGAGTCTATGGGAATTGGCCTTCCTATAATTCAGAGCTTTCTGGATGATTGGTTTCCAGATAATGGATTCCATACCTGTTTTATGCTAGATTATTAGATATTTTTATGTTTATCTATCTACCCAGCCCCTTCACCTATTCACAGTGTATTTATGCCTATGTTCGCCCTATAAATACAGTGGGGTGGCAGTATACTATACTCTGTCTTGCCCTCTAACTTTCACTTGGGGTTGCCTCTTTTTGTCGGTTCCAATAGGGGCCTGCATGGCTGGATGATTTAAAGGACAAGGAAAGTCTAAAATAGAATAAGGCTAGAAATGCTGTATTTTGTATACTAAACATAAACATGAACTTACTGCACCACAAGTCTAATCAAACAAATAATTTATGCTTTCAAAGTTGGCTACAGGGGGTCACCATCTTGTAACTTTGTTAAACATCTTTGCAAGACTAAGACTGTGCCCATGCTCAGTGTGGTCTGGGCTGCTTAGGGATCGTCATAAACAAAGCTGCTTGAGTTCTGCATGGCTGGGAAGTAAGGTAGGGGCTCCCCCTGCTGTTCATAAGTATGTTTGTTTCCCTGCTCAGCAGTTAGGGACCGTCTGGCAATTCCTATCCACAGCAGTAAATGAAGGGAGAATTTCACTGCATACAGTCAGGTTTCTTATAAAAACGGTGCACATTTTGGAGATATTGGAGATAGGTTTCTTTTTCATTAAAGAAAGTAAAAATGGGATTGTATTTTTTTGCCTTTCGTTGTCCTTTAAGTAGGGTTGCCACCTAGCGCCTGCCCGCACTACCACACGCCAGCGTGCGAGCACCGGAGCACTGGGGAGCACAGGCGGCTGGGCCGCATGCCGCCCCCAAAAATGTGCCGCCCTAGGCCCGGGCCTATGTGGCCTCGCCACAAATCCGGACCTGACCCCACCTCTGACATCACAGCCCGCCCCATGCCCGTTTTGCCAAAACAATAAAGGTGGCAACCCCAGAAACAGGGTGATTAGGGTGGAGATTGGGTGAGTGAACAGGGATACAGACCTGTCCAGGGTTAGAAGGAGAGACAGGAAAGTTATATTAGAAGAGAAATTGGGTGACCTGGGTGTAAAAGAACAGGGGGTTACACATTTAATGGCAATTACTGGTCAGGTGGTCCCAATTGCTCATCAAATAGAACACTGGTGGGTGCAGTTCTCATGGGCTAAGGATAGCGCTGCCTTGTATATGCCCTGGCCTGCACCTCCTGTTGGGTTGTTTTTATCTGGAGCAAGGTGCAGAATGCGGCCAGACCTTGGACAGGAGTGTATCTGAATGATCACTAAGCTCCTGCTTCTACTCCCCTATACTGATCTTGCACTTCAGCCTGGGGGAATATTAAATGACCCCTAAATTCGAGTCCCCCATGTATTCACCATCGTAAAGTATTCCTTTGAGTATGCAGACATTCCACTACAGTCAGTCCAAGAACTTTTTTTCCAAAAACTGTGCACAATTTCTATCATAAAGCACAAACGCTAAACATTTACCCTGATGTGAGATGGGGTAATGGAATTAAAGTTTTATGAGCTTATAGAACCTCATCCACAAATGGAAAAATCATAAAAATGACTACTGAAAAAAGTGCTATCTTTATTCATGTCTGATAAAACATTGCCAAATACACATTTCTGCTCTTACTGCTATTATTCTTAAATATTGCTAAACACACATTATCAAAGGGCAACATGGGAGGTCATTTATAAACACCAGGTACATTTGTAACCAATGGCAGCAAATCAAATGTATGCTTCCATTGTTTTGTCTGCTGCTGGCTGAAAAAACTAATCACTGATTGGTTGCTGTGGGTTACTGCCCATGTGCAAATTTGCGCAGTGTTTATAAATAAGCCCCATTATGTCTATATGACTACACACCTGTTACAATGGATTCATCAATATTCGAGTATTTTGGAAACCGAATTGTATGGCATTGTAGGGGACCAGACATCTTTCCCCTGTTTTTCTGTCTGTGACATCATCCGGCCCGGTTACAGGCTTGAGACTAATTGAATTGGCTGGGCCCCAGTACATGTCTGAGAGAGGAGGAGGACCCAGCAGAGTGCCGTAGTTTTGAGCCAAATGCACAGGGTTACAGACAGAGATGATAAAAGGAGCCCTTGTTGTAACTAACTACACTTAATTTACGGGGTCCCTGTATCTTGACTTTACCAAGGACCTGACCCCTTGGGGCCTTTCCTTTATTCTGGCTTAGGTCCCAGGCTCCCGACACCCAGCCTGTTCCTCTGGTTGAAGCCAAAGAGTAAGTACCACCCCTGTTCCAACACTACATTAAAGAGTGACAAGAAGTGGTCACCATACCATGGGCCAATAACATACATATGTAACTAAACTATCTTAGATACAGGCCCTTCTGCCTATTAATCCTATGGGTATCTACATCAGTTTTACCCAAAATACATTTATTCTGGCTAAGTCGAAAAACATAAGAAACATGAGGGAAGCCTATTAAAAGTTGGGTAGTAAAGGAAAACAAAACCTAAGAATAAATACTTGACCAACAGATCGTTTATATTATATTAAAGAATCTTACCCAACTGAGATATACAGTGGTGTGAAAAACTATTTGCCCCCTTCCTGATTTCTTATTCTTTTGCATGTTTGTCACACTTAAATGTTTCTGCTCATCAAAAACCGTTAACTATTAGTCAAAGATAACATAATTGAACACAAAATGCAGTTTTTAAATGAAGGTTTACGTTATTAAGGGAGAAAAAAAAAAACTCCAAATCTACATGGGCCTGTGTGAAAAAGTGATTGCCCCCCTTGTTCAAAAATAACTAAACTGTGATTTATCGCACCTGAGTTCAATTTCAAAGGTTATAAAGCCATTTCTAAAGCTTTGGGACTCCAGCGAACCACAGTGAGAGCCATTATCCACAAATGGCAAAAACATGGAACAGTGGTGAACCTTCCCAGGAGTAGCCGGCCGACCAAAATGACCCCAAGAGCGCACAGACAACTCATCCGAGAGGCCACAAAAGACCCCAGGACAACATCTAAAGAACTGCAGGCCTCACTTGCCTCAATTAAGGTCAGTGTTCACGACTCCACCATAAGAAAGAGACTGGGCAAAAACAGCCTGCATGGCACATTTCCAAGGCGCAAACCACTTTTAAGCAAAAAGAACATTAAGGCTCGTCTCAATTTTGCTAAAAAACATCTCAATGATTGCCAAGACTTTTGGGAAAATACCTTGTGGACCGACGAGACAAAAGTTGAACTTTTTGGAAGGTGCGCGTCCCGTTACATCTGGCGTAAAAGTAACACAGCATTTCAGAAAAAGAACATCATACCAACAGTAAAATATGGTGGTGGTAGTGTGATGGTCTGGGCTTGTTTTGCTGCTTCAGGACCTGGAAGACTTGCTGTGATAGATGGAACCATGAATTCTACTGTCTACCAAAAAATCCTGAAGGAGAATGTCCAGCCATCTGTTCGTCAACTCAAGCTGAAGCGATCTTGGGTGCTGCAGCAGGACAATGACCCAAAACACACCAGCAAATCCACCTCTGAATGGCTGAAGAAAAACAAAATGAAGACTTTGGAGTGGCCTAGTCAAAGTCCTGACCTGAATCCTATTGAGATGTTGTGGCATGACCTTAAAAAGGCGGTTCATGCTAGAAAACCCTCAAATAAAGCTGAATTACAACAATTCTGCAAAGATGAGTGGGTCAAAATTCCTCCAGAGCGCTGTAAAAGACTCGTTGCAAGTTATCGCAAACGCTTGATTGCAGTTATTGCTGCTAAGGGTGGCCCAACCAGTTATTAGGTTCAGGGGGCAATTACTTTTTCACACAGGTTTGGATTTCTTTTCTCCATAAATAATAAAAACCCTCATTTAAAAACTGCATTTTGTGTTTACTTGTGTTATCTTTGACTAATAGTTAAATGTGTTTGATGATCAGAAACATTTTGTGTGACAAACATGCAAAAGAATAAGAAATCAGCAAGGGGGCAAATAGTTTTTCACACCACTGTAGATATCAGTAAATATTGCCCTTTTATATCTTTTCCTTTGTGCCACTATTTTGTAAAATTCTCTGTGCTGCCTCAGAGATCACCTGACCAGAAATACTGCAGCTCTAACTGTAACAGGAAGAAGTGTGGCAGCAGGGGCGTAACTATAGAGGAAGCAGACCCTGCGGCTGCAGGGGGGCCAAGAAGGTATAGGGGCCCCATGAGGCCCTAATTCATATACAATTTCAATAAATATTGGAGAAACAAGTCAACCTCTAAACATTTTGGGGGCCTGAAAAATAATTTGCTGTGGGGCCCAGTAATATCTAGTTACGAAACTGTGTGGGAGCAAAAGACAGAACTCTGTCTGTTAATTGGCTCATGTGACCTAACATGTTTGTGTGCATCGTGAATCATAGGATCCAAGGGGGCAGCCCTTAGTTTAAAATGGCAATTTTCTATTTAGGTTTACCCAATGGCACATACTATAAAAAGGTATATTTTATAAAAATGGTTTATTTACACAAAACAAGGTTTTACATATGTGCTGTTTTATGCAATATATCAATTAACTCAAGTTTTTTCTAAAGTTACTGTAGAAACAGGACCACATGCATCCAGCATTTACAAAACTGGGGACCTGGGGTTTTCTAAATAAGGGATCTTTCATTAATTTGGATCACCATACCTTTTTTTTATTAAATTGGATCCTAATGGTGGAAGCCTTCCCATATCTGTAATACCCTTGGTTTGGGGATGTTGAACAGGCAGGTGTCTGGATTTTTTTCATAATATAGAGTGTATGGCTTAGTTAAGAAATCTGAGCAAGTGAATGCTAGTAAAATAAAACAGTACATCGCAAAAAAGCCATGATCAGCTTAAAGTTTAATCGGTCCTTTATCATGAGCATGGTTGAAAAGGAGCAGTAGACATAAATCAATTCCAAAGCAACTCGTTTCCTTTGCAAATTCCAGCAACACATGGTTAAATCACTCCATGAAATGTGCGGTGAGAAGGATTAGACTAATACTTTTTCCATTACTGACTGGCTGCAGGATTTGATTCCTGTTTTGTCATATGAAGTCACTTACTGTATAAAAGGATGAGACGATACAGCAGGGAAGATAAAATGTCAAGGCTGGAGTAGCTGAGCAACCTATGGGATTAGGTTTTTGCACATCTTCCTGTAAATTAATTAGCACACATTAAAAAAAATGCACAGTGCAATGAGTAATGTACAAGTGGGAGGCAGAGTAGAGCTTGGGGTGTATAAGGAGCAGTAGGGAAGTACGATGCTTTTGCCAATGGACAAATAAAGCCTCCCTTTATAATATTATAGGGCATCATTTTTAGCCTAATAGCTTATCCATTTATTTACAGTCAGTTGCATGTAAACCACTTTCGTTACTTGCGTCAAAATGCGATCCTTACACTTCTGTATAGTTGCAATCAGGGCCAGTCAGTCCTTCCTGCTTTCAATTCCAAACTGGTGACGCAAGGGGACCCTGAAGATAGCGCCACCTCTAGACCAGGTGATAACTCTAGGGCAGGGGTGAAAATGGCTCAAAAGAAGCTTTGTCACAGCCACGGTGCTGCGGTCCAGCAGCTGCCACTTTGGGTTGGTCCCGAGCAGGCCTGGACTGGCAATCTGTGGGTTCTGGCAAATGTCAGAGGGGCTGCTGTAAAGTCCCATAGAAAGTCATTATTTAGTGGGCTGGTGGGAACTGTCTGGGCCTCTGCATACCGGAAATGCCAGGGCCTATTTTAATTCTCAGTCCAAACCTGGTCCAGAGCCGTGGAGAGAGCAGCACTATTGGTGGTCGTCAAGCGAGCGGATCTCTCTCCGATATGCCCACCTTGAGGTGGCCAATATCGGGCTGATCCGATCGTGAGCCCTAGGGCCCAACGATCCGATCCTAACGAATGGGAACGGCGGTCAGATCACGGGACCGCATCAACGAAAAGATGCGGCCGTGATCCGATGGGATTTGTAGTCCCATCTGATCGAGATCAGGCCGACTTTCGGCCAGATCTCGATCAGGGAAGCCCGTCGGGCGGCCCCGTACACGGGCCAATAAGCTGGCAACTCGGTCTGTCGACAGCTTTTATCGGCTGTGTATGGCCACCTTTAGGCGCACGCATCCAAACATCGGATATGACCCAAAATGATGCCAGACAGAAGCAGTGAGGCATTAGTGCAGTTGCATTAATTTTGTCAAATCAGATGTAATTGTGGCAACAGCATCGACCTTTTGTGGCCGCAGTGACACCAGAATTCTGAAAAAAAACCGGTATTGTGGTGATTGCCCTTGATTACATTTTAGAGTCATTGGCAATGTCTGAATGAAACTGAAATATTATGCCCATTTCACCGTAAGGTACCGCATATATAAAACAGCATGGGGTAAAATCTTTATGTGGGGTCCTGGGGTATGGGTGGGTGTACGTCACACTACGATTTCTTGGTCAAGAGCACGAGTCTGAATCCTAACTGAGAAGACGGATGATTTAAAAGGGGTGTGAAGGAGGCCCTTTATGCCAAACTGGAAAAAAACATCCCTGAGCAGAGGAGAGGGCATGCAACAACGCTTGTCATCAACATACAATGGCGTTTTGACATCCTGTCAGGAGTGCTCCGTTGCGGAGCACTCCGATTCGTCGACAAGATGGAGGTGCCCAGAGCCACGCACTGATGTCGCTGCGCCCCCACAGGCTTTGGGAGTCTTTCAATCTTTAAAGGAATCATTTGCTCCTGTTCTCAGACATCCGAAACCCTCTTCAACCCTTCTTCATTGAAGTAGATGCTTCTGACATTGGGGCTAGGACTATTCTATCCTAAAGACAAGCTGTAAATGGGAAGTTACAACCATGTTTAATTCTCCTCTGCTGAGCAAAATGATGACATTGGAAACTGTGAGTTACTGGCAGTTAAGCTAGTCCTTGAGGAGTGACACCATATCCTGTAAGGATCACCTCACCCAACCACTAACTTCATGGATCATAAAAATCTGGAATATATTCAGACCCTCAGGAAGTTGAATCCTCGGCAGGAGTGGTGGGCACTTTTCCTCTCCTGATGCAATTTGATTATTACATACTGCCCTGGTTACAAAAATCGGAAGGCAGATGCTTTATCACAGTGAGGGCCAAGACCCAATTATTCCTCCAACCAGGATTGTTGCTTCTCTGCTGCCACAATTTGCCTCACAGATTCAGTCTGTTCAATCTGTCCCCGCCCAGCACTCCCATTCAGATGCTATATGTTCCCCCTGTACTCCTTCTTTCCATCCTCCAATATACCCTTTAGACTTGTTAAGTCGCATCATTTGGTGGCCAACTTTACAGAAGGACGTAAATCTCCTCCAAACCCATTCACTCTCAATCATGCAGTCTTTTGCAACCTCTACCCATTCCCTCTTGTCCTTGGGCTCACTCTTAGCTATGGACTTCATTGTTAAACTGCCTTCCAAAGGTAATATTGACATTTGGGTAGTTATTGACTGCTTTAGGAAAATGGCACACTTTATCCCTCTCTGGAAGCTTCCCTCTGCAGTGGAACTCCCAATTTTTTATCCAATACATCTTTCATCTGCATGGATTTCCGATAGACAAAGGCTCCCTGTTTGTGTCCAAGTTCTGGCATTCGCTATGTAAAAGTCTGGCCATTTATCTTCAATTCTCTTCAGCCTACCATCCTCAATCCAACGGGGCAGCCGAGCGTGTAAATCAAGCTCTGGAACAGTCTTTGAGTAAAATAAAGTAAAGTCTCCCTTTGTCAGGATGATTGGTCCGATTTGCTCCCCTCGGTGGAATTCGCTCACAATAATGCCTCTCACACATCCACTGGCAGATCAGCCTTCTTGACTGTGTACGGGCAGCATCCTTAAACCTTTCCTCAAGACTTTCTCTTGTCGGATGTTCCAGCTTCTAATGATCATGTGGCCCACATGTTTTAATATTTGGTCCTCCGCTGAAGCCAACTTTGAAAAAAGTGCCTTGTCCCATAAGAACAATGCTGATAAGAAATGGAAATACTCTACCCAGTACAATGTAGGGGTCAAACTTAAAGTTCCTTCTCCCAAGTTCTCCCAAAATTTGTTGGTCTTTTCTCCGTTCTGGAAATTATCAACCCTGTGGCTGATCTTATTGGACCATTTTTAATCCATTTAGAATTTTATATGTTTTCAGATTTTTTTCGCTAAGAATTTTAGAGGTATTCGTATTTTTTAGTGCATCATTCGGCTCTTTTTTATATTGCGATATTCAGGAATTAAACATAAATGTTTTTAAATGTCGCAATGGGACATTGAGTGCTGTTCTTATATCTACTAGGGAGCTGTTATCTGGTTACCTTCCCATTGTTTTGCTTATGGGCTGCTGGGGGGGGTAGGAGGGGGGTGATATCACTCCAATTAGAAGTGTGGCAGTAATGAATGACTGAAGTAGCACAAGTCACATGACTGGGGGCACCTGAGAAACTGACAATATATCCCATGTCAGATTTCAAAGTTAAATATAAAAAAATCTGTTTTGAAAAACAAATTTCAGTGCAAAAGTCTGTTGGAGCAGCACCATTAACTGATGTATTTTGGGGGAAAAAATGTTTTCCCATGACAGTATCCCTTTAATGTTACTTACTAGCGTATGAATTATGAAAGTATGAGATTAGAACTCACCACAGAAAAAGGCACTCACTTTCTATTCATTCCTATGGGATTTTTAGAATCATATTTATTAATGGAGTTCACCATTTGATATATATGCTTTTAAAAGAATGAATAGAAAGTGAGTGAGTTTTTCTGTGGTGAGTTCTAATCTCATACTTTGATAAATCTGCCCCTTAGTGTTTGGAACACGAAACGTGTAAGGCTGTGGACACAATAAACCTTTTTACTTTGATTCAATTACCTGGTGGAAAATTGCCTTCATTTGAGTGCCCGCTCCATAGTAATTTAATGTTAAGGTGGCCATATATGTGCCGATAAAAGCTGCCGACAGACCGAGTCGGCAGCTTTTTGGCCCGTGTATGGGGGCCTCCAACAGGCTTCCCCGAAATCGGCCAGATCTCAATCGGATGGGACTATAAATCCCGTCGGATCTCAGCCACATCTGTTCTTTGATGTGGTCCCACGATCCGACCGCCCGTTCCCATTCGTTAGGATCCGATCGTTGGGCCCTAGGGCCCACGATCGGATCAGCCCGATATTGCCCACCTCAAGGTGGGCATATCTGAGAGAGATCCGCTCGTTTGGCGTGCATGGCCACCTTTACTTACTAAATCAGGTTATCAGCAACCAGAATCTGGTAACCTGTGCACAAAGAAAGTCTTTTCTCCGAGCATATTGATGTTCAATACCTGCTGGAGTATTGAATGTGCCTACGTAGTGACTCCCTTATGAGTTTTCTATGGTGTATGCTGCTCCAGGGCATGTGTGTATCCGTCATGCAATTCAGAATGAAATGCAACGCCAAGCCATTCCAGTAACGTAAGATAAATAGTTGATCTTGTCTTGTTTAAATGAATTGTGCTCCAACAATTCTCTCGCATACACTTTCTTTTCAGAGAACCCTGCAAAATCAGAGCCCTGCAAGGTCACATTGGAGAACACAATAAGAGGCAATTATTTTGAATTTGATATGCCTGCCAATGGAATAATTTATCTCTACTACAGAAACGGAAATGAGAGGGCAGGCCAGCAGATACTGCAAACCAGTTACAGAGCGTTATAGAAAATATGGAAATTGCAGAAAGCACTGGACACGTCAATACGGTAGTCAAAGTCAATACATTACAGGAGATTGCTTCATTTATACATATGGCTTAGTGCAGGGATGGGATCCATTATCTGGAATCCTCCATCCAGAAAGCTCTACAGCAATTCCATTTGCCATTCTGCTATTCGTTAAAAAAAAAAAAAGCTGTTCTTAATTTTTTACTTGTTTTTTCTCTCTCTACTAATAAGACAGAAACTTGTGCTTCATGGTTAAACCATAAAGCTGCACAAACCCATGTTGGTTTTTAAAATTATTTGCACTAGACATGGGTTTCACATTTCAGAAAGATCTAGAAAACATCATGGGTAATGGATCCCATAGCTGAGGTAAGGACACAGATATGTATATATATAACTCTTTTTTCTTTAGTGGGGTGAGTAATTTGATGAGATTTTACTATAAAATCTAGTTTTTTTCCAAAAACAAAACATGTGGAGGGACCCGGGGGCCCTAGCAGCAACCCCCCTCCCCCCCGCGTGTACTTTCTGCTTTTTGCAGCTGCGCCGTTGGCCAGGTAGGGAGATTCGGTCGGAAACAGTGGTATACAGGGATCAGTCATGCCAAAAGATCCGAACTGAAAAAGCACAAATGGGAAAAGTCACAGAAAAGTTGGGAAAACAGTGACTATTTCATTCTGTTGCACGATAGCTACAACTTTTTCGTATTGTCGCACAAAAGCCACTGTCAAAAACACCTGAGAATCTCAAAAACCACAAATCAAAGAAAGATCTTCCAGTTGGAAAAGGGACATCTGCCATTGACTTCAACATGATTTCAACAGGTTTTAGCAAAAGTATTGTTGAAGTTTTGTTGCATAATACATCTTGAAAAAGTTGCGCTTCTTTTCCAATTTTGGCGTAAAAAAAGCCTGACCTGAAAATCTTGCTGTTAGGTAAATTGTAGATGTATTTAAAGGAGAACTAAACCTCCCAATAATAATACTACCCTACATAGTCCCCCCTCCCTGCCTTGCCCCTCATAGGTGATTACCCCTGAATGTGCACCTAATTCATTACTCCTGTATAGGTGCAGAGTAATCTCAGCGAAGCTCATGGGCGCCATCTTCCGGCTCTTCGGTCTTCTTTGGGTCCTCTTCCTTCCCTTCAGCAATTTCCGTCACTTTTGGCGCATGTGCAGTTGCTATGAACTGGAAGACTGTTTCAACTGTGCCAATACGGTGCTAACTTCCTAAAGAATACCAAAGAGCCGGAAGATGGCGCCCATGAGCTCCACTGCTGGGGTAGACAGGCCTGGATTTGTGGCAAGGCCACAAAGGCCTGGGTATAGGGCGGCAAGTTGGTAGGGGTGGCATGCCACCCAGCGGCTTGCTGAGTAGCACTGGGGATGCCCAGCTTCCCAGTGCTCCGGTGGGTCTGCTCTCACTAGGACCGCACGGCCTAGGGCCGACCGCTGCTGAAATCCGGCCCTGGGGGTAGACTATTGTCTTTTCCTTTTTATCATGATTTCATCATTTTATTAAATGTCTTGTGATTTCCTTCTTGTATACGTTGTATGTTGTTTCTGGCAAAGCATCTCTTTAGTCTTCCCACAGCACACAGGCTATTCCAGTTTGGGAAATGTCCTTGCATGGGAAAAAGGATTATTTCACAATGACCTCAAAAATGTTGTTTCATTTCATATTGTAAATTAAACATTTGAAGAGAAACTAAATATTGGACCCAAAGCCTGTGTTTTATCAATTAAAGCAAAACCAAGACTATTTTTTACAATGCATGAGGAATAGTGTATGATCATTTTTTTCTTCGACTTCCGAATACTTGTATATTTACTTGACAACAACTACCATTACAGAGATCAAAAGTGCTTAACACACGAATGCCCAAATGATCTGATGCTCATGGTATGGTCTGACATCCATTGTCCAGCCTAAAATTCTTCTTTGTGATGAAAAGCTTGATCATCATCCTGTGACCGGGTTACACAATGCATACGCTGAGGACATGCCCCCTTCAAAGATTGTGAGGTTTCAGCGAGCACGCCAAGATGGATGGCGACACGTGCATCATCTTACGTCGCGTGCCGAAACGGACGCGGGAGTCAAAAACGTCCACTTACGTGAAGACGCGCAGGTTGATGACGCAGGACGCAGGCGTCATTACGTTTGGCGCCAAAATACCTCTTTAAAAGGACGCTCAGGGGAAGGCTCTGTGCTTGTTGATAAAAACCTGCTCCTGTACCTTTTGGAACCCTGACTGTTTGATTCTGGTTTTGACTTCGGCTTTGGATCTCGACTTACGACTGAACTCCGCCTGCATCTGACCCCAGCCTGTTTATCCGTTTACGATTGAACTCTGCCTGTACCGACTCCGGCCTGCCTATCTGATAATGACTGAACTCCACCTGCACCGACTCCGGCCTGCCTTCCGACTACTCTTCTGCCTATTCCTTCTTACTACTACTGCCTGCAACAGCTTGTGACACTCCTGCTGGACCTCGTCTCCTCACATCTCGACTCTAGACAGGTGAGGCCTGACAAAGATGTTTGGGGACCACCCAAGTGATCTATAAGGACCAGAACCCCCACCTGAAAAAAGATTACTATTTATTTATGGTTTTATAGTTCTTTCAGTCACATCTGATGGATTATGTAAGCATGTGGCACAAAGTTTGAGGTTTAGAAGCAGTGAGGACCCTGGGCGAGTAAGTTCTTTTATTTCCTCCAGTTGTTTATTTGGCCGTCTGCTATGTATTTGAATCCAGTGCTTTCATCTAGAAGTCAGCAGGTCATCATTCTATATACTAACAGTAGCGTAACTGGTTAACAGGCTTCTATACCTGCCATTCTGACCATTTTATATGTGTCTGTACTGAAGACATTTTATTACAACAAATAATAGAACAACCCAGAAAAAATGTGGTCGTACGATCCCAAAATTGTTTTTCCATCAATAGGATGGTTTTCTCTGAAATAAAAAACTCTATTCTCAAGCAGACGATGATTCACGTTTTATCTAGAAGTCAGCCAGTCATCAGGCCTGTGTATCTCTGTTTGTGAAAACCCATGGAAGATGAAGAGACAGCTAAGGTTTATGATGATTAAGAGGACAGTTCTGATACAAATTGTGAGGCTTCCAATGTTCCTCTGTTTGCTAAAATGGTAAAGTGCAACATTATACACATGATCAAAAAGCAAATCTGTTTCCATTACGTTCCCAACTACCCCCTCGTTGCTTGATTGGAAACACTTTCATATCTTTCTGTTGGATCAGTATCCTTCCTTTAAAACCCGAGTATCATTATTTGCACAATAAAATGACATTGGGAATAATAGTCAGGCCTCCGGGTTACAAAATCAAAAAAGGATGATCAAATGATTAAACCAGGCCACGGAAATAGAATAAATTAGCAGTCATTATGAGTGTTACAATGCAATAAAAATTCAAATCCTGCAAACAAAAGAGCTCTGTATCTGTTGTAAGGTTCATGCATTAGGATTTCATATAACACAAACATACTAACAATTACTAATAACAAGCAACTCTTGCAGAAAATGTCATAATACAGTAACGCCGTAGAAAAACCACTAAGCAATCTGTATAGTTGGAATAGAATAGTTATGATCCATCAAGTTCAACCTTTCATGGTATCTCCTAGCATCACTGACCAACATTAGACAAAAATATAAATATATACACAAATATACATTCACATAAATACATATGTAGCCACATTCCTTTGCACGTCTAAGAAAATATCCAAGCTTTCCCCCAAAGAAAATCTCTCATCCCAGCATTGCAGAGCAGGGCATTCCATAGACGTGAAGAACCATTTCTGGATCAAATTGCCTTTCCTCCAGCCTAAAGTGTTGGTTTTCTGCCTCATCTCCTTATAAAAAAAAAAAAGATCCTCACTATTTGTGTATAGTGCCATCTCGCCTATTTGTAAAATAATATGTTCCTTCACAATCTAGTATAAGTAATTGTAAAACAACTGGACTTGCTGAGTAATCATTGAAGACATTTCATTACTCATATGAACAGCTTCTTCAATTCTTGCTCAGATGAGTAGCGAAAGTCTTCAATGATTACTCAGCAAGTTCAGTTGTTTTAGAATTACTTAAACTAGATATACCATGACCTGGATCTCACGATCTGCTCCCTAAATTTAAAACAGGAGCTAAGCTCCCTGGTCACAGTTCTGCTTCTGCCTGTAGCAGCCGCCTTTGGCCTTGGGAGGAGCCCTCAGCTACTTAGATCCCGCCAGGTCTTAACAAGAGAGGAGCAAAGCAAGAGTTCTGGACAAGCGAAGGGGCACGATCGTTTCACCAAGGATTTAGGACAGAAGGCAACACAACTCGGAAAGGAACAATTGGAATAGTGTGGTCAGACAGGGCGGGTCGGTACAGGCAGAGTTCAAGCAAGGTCAGACAGGCAAGGATCAGGATTGGAGAATTCAGAATAGTCAGGCAGGCAGGCAAGGGTCAAAACCAGTTTACACAATGGGAACTAATCCAGTTAGACCTAACAACGGGCAATGAGTTTTAAATACCTTTGATTTTCGCACCAAGGTGTGATGAAGTCACACACTCCATAGAAGAACCTGGCACCAGAGGGAATGGAACCACGAAGCGGGCATCCCTGGCGGCCACTAGACCACCAGGGGAAACGATTGTTATACTGGATGAATGGAAATCTTCATAGTCATAGTCATTATTTTCTCAAACCCAACTTTTCTCCCAACATAAATACATCAAACCTTTTAATATTTTAAAAATAGGTTTGATGGAGAAGTTTTCACACAACATAAAAGAATTGATCACCTCCTTGTTTCCCTGTCAAGAATCGAGCCAAATAGATTGTCACCTACAAGCAACTCAATCTGACTGAAGGCTCATCTGAAGTTTGGAATAGGAATCTCAGTAGTGGAGAGAGGCTGGAGGCCCAAAATAAGGAGGTACCAGGGAGTAGGCAGAGTTGTCAAAAATTTATTTTTTTTTCTACAAAAAAATCAGACTTTGATAAATAATCCAAACATATGTCCTTTTACTACCTTTGTTACTACCAGTCTGTGAAAATAATTTCAATGGACAATTCTTTATTATCTTCGGTTATGAAGCCAATGTCTTAACCGACTCCGAACTCAGCTAAGATCAGTAAAAGACAGAAAAAATTCTGCAGTCCTTGATGCACCATCATGGCATGTCGCTGCCAGTGTCATTTTAGCGGCATTATTATAGATATTAATACTTGTGTGCTGTGTTATTTGCAGTTTAGATATTACTTTTCCTTTACAGTGAAAATCTGGAAAATGCATAAATATTTTTATATTTCTAAACTGTTAAATTGTATCTTTTTAAATTATTCATTGTTTACAGAAAAGAGAGCCAGCGTGTCATGCCCTTGATGTTTTTTCCACTTCCGTTTAAAAATAAATGTACTTCTTGTTTTTATTTATGTTCTTATCATGAACTAGGGACTTAAGGAATGAGAAACAGTTTTAATCTACTGTATTTTATGTAGAAACTTCCCAACTTACACATTCCAAGTATAAAGTTTACTCCTTAGCGAGTAATTTTCATCATCTGCAATTGTTAAATGGCAATTTAATACAAGGCAAATTCAAAAATATCTTTGCCTCCAAAACCAGGTATTTCTACTACTAAATGGCATCACTTCTCCAGAAACCCATTATCCAGACAGATAAACTACAGGAAGGCCATCCCCTAATAGAGTCAATTAAAGCAATTAATTCTGATAACTTTTATTTCCTTTTCTCAAGCAAAACAATCCTATTGGGTTTATTTAAATGTTATTTTTAGTAAAACCCCAAATTCCAACATCCCAAACCTGTACAAATTAGGGATGCACCAAATCCACTATTTTGGATTCGGCCGAACCCCGCGAATCCTTCACGAAAGATTCGGCCGAATAACGAACCGAATCCTTATTTGCATATGCAAATTAGGGGTGGGAAGGGGAAAACATTTTTTACTTCCTTGTTTTGTGACAAAAAGTCACATGATTTCAATCCCTCCCCTAATTTTCATATGCAAATTTGGATTGGGATTCAGTTCGGCTGGGCAGAAGGATCCTGGATTCGGTGAATCCCTAGTACAAATCACTTTCAAGGAACACATACATGGAAAGGTACAGATGGGCAGGTCAGATGATACTTGTTTTTTTGGCTGAGCTTCTCTGCTTACAATAAATGGGCCACTTGGAAAGGAACAAAGTGATTCTATAGGATCACTATAGGGTTTTTTTTTGTCAAAGTCCGATTTTATCGAAACATTTTCTGCTACAAACACCGATCAAATCCGTTTAGGTTTTTTATGCTTATTTATTATTACATTTTCCCGAAAATTTGCTTTGCGGGAAAAAAATGGTTTTCATGATTTTTTCAGATTTTTCACCTGAAAAATGCTTTTTTGCCTGAAAACTTCGGGGTATTGCATAATACTCAGCACAAATCAAAAAATCATTGGGACTTATCCCATTGACTTATATACAACCTCGACAGGTCTGAGATGCCGGATTTTCCGAATCAGACTTTTCCATCCTCGCGGGTTTAATAAATCCTGAAAAATTCGTTATTTTTTAAAAGTCCGATTTTATAAAAAAATCATACATTTTTCGTAATTAAATAACCTCCTTAGACAGGAAATCTGTTCTGCTTCTGGGGCCACAAGCAAACTAAGAAGTGGCATTGGACACGTTACCCTCCTAATTCCCATAGGATTCACTTACTCAGCCCCAATATGATGTATGTGAAACTGCCTTATTGCAAAAACCAAGGCCACCTAATTTTTACACATAGGGGGTTATTTATCAAAATCTGAAAAAAATCGCACTATTTTTAAAAACGACTCCAACCAAATCCGCACTATCTATCTGACTATCAATACATTTTTCCACAAATTTATTGTGTGCGAAAAAACTCGATAAAATTGTGAAAAAAATCTGAATCATATGAATTTTTCGGATTTGTTGCCGAAAACTGCGACTTTTTCGAATTTGACTCCGATTATTGAATGAAACCCAGCTCAGATATCAATGGACATCTTCCATGGACTTCTACATTAACTCGGCAGGTCTGAGTTGGAGTACTTTTTTTATTCGGACTTTTAACACCATCAGGGTTTAATAACTCTCGAAAAAGTTTTTTTTTTCTTGAAAAAAAAATCAGACTTTGATAAATGACCCAAATATATGTCCTTTTACTACCTTCTCAGTCTGTGAAAATAATTTCAATGGACAACTCTTTATTATCTTCTCGTCTGAGGCCAATGTCTTAACCGACTCTGACCAATTTTATTTGATAAGCCACTGTTGTTCTTTGATTCATGATGTGCTACTGATACAGTTCTTTTACAGGGAACCCAACATGAAGGTCCAATCAGGTGATGTACTGCCAAACAGCTCTCTAAACTGGAAGCTTCTATTGAAGAGAAGTGCATAAATAAATAAATAAATAGCAAAATTCACAAATAGCCAAATATACAGTGGTTGGCTTTTCTTTGAAGGTCAATTGGCTCTTGGCATATAAAGTCCCTAGATCCATTGCAATTAACTGGCCCTGAAAATAGGGTGTGCTTTGTGCATTTTGCTGGTTTTAGTATTTCAAAATCTTTCTTTTTAAAGGTTTAATTCAGTTAAAAGAAGTCCATACCCCGGTAATCACTGAAAAGAATGAAAATAAATTAAACAAATGAGGCCATCTGGAACATCTAGTGTGCCCTCTCCAAGGACGAGCCAAGCTATTAATAAACAGTATCTGACAATACAATGAAAAAAAATATATATATACACCTAGGGGCAGATTTATGAAGGGTCGAATTTCGAAGTGGAAAATACTTCGAAAATCGACCATCGTATAGAATCCTCCGACATTCGTATTCGGTGGATTTTATTCATCGTACAATCGTATTCCGATCGTACGATTCAAACGATTTTATCGTACGATCATACGATTTTCCTTAGAATATAAAAAACTTTGAAAATTGCTCTGGAAGGTCCCCATAGGCTAACATAGCACTTCGGCAGGTTTAAGTTGGCAAAGTATTGAAGTCGAAGTTTTTTTAAAGAGACAATACTTCGATTATCGAATGGTCAAGCGATTTTTACTTCGAATCGAAGTAAATTTGAAGTCGTAGTATCCTATTCAATGGTCGAAGTATCCAAAAACTTACTTTGAATTTCGAATTTTTTAACTTCGAAAATTCCCTCTAATTCACTTCGACCCTTGATAATTCTGCCCCTTAGATTATATATTTTTAAAACACTGATGCGGCGATCCCTTCCTTAGTTATCTACTTGTATTTATAAGGATATGTTACATAGTTACATAGTTAAATTGGGTTGAAAAAAGACAAAGTCCATCAAGTTCAACCCCTCCAAATGAAAACCCAGCATCCATACATACACCCCTCCCTACTTTTAATTAAATTCTATATACCCATACCTATACTAACTATAGAGCTTAGTATCACAATAGCCTTTGATATTATGTCTGTCCAAGAAATCATCCAAGTCCCTCTTATAGTCATTAACTGAATCAGTATCACAACATCACCCGGCAGTGCATTCCACAACCTCACTGTCCTGACTGTGAAGAACCCCCTACGTTGCTTCAAAGGAAAGTTCTTTTCTTCTAGTCTAAAGGGGTGGCCTCTGGTACGGTGATCCACTTTATGGGTAAAAAGGTCCCCTTCTATTTGTCTATAATGTCCTCTAATGTACTTGTAAAGTGTAATCATGTCCCCTCACAAGCGCCTTTTTTCCAGAGAAAACAACCCCAACCTTGACAGTCTCCCCTCATAATTTAAGTCTTCCATCCCTCTAACCAGTTTAGTTGCACTTAGTCTCTGCACTCTCTCCAGCTCATTTATATCCCTCTTAAGGACTGGAGTCCAAAACTGCACTGCATACTCCAGATGAGGCCTCACCAGGGACCTATAAAGAGACATAATTATGTTTTCATCCCTTGAGTTAATGCCCTTTTTTATGCAAGACAGAACTTTATTTGCTTTAGTAGCCACAGAATGACACTGCCCAGAATTAGACAACGTGTTATCTACAAAGACCCCTAGATCCTTCTCATTTAAGGAAACTCCCAACACACTGCCATTTAGTGTATAACTTGCATTTATATTATTTTTGCCAAAGTGCATAACCTGCATTTATCAACATTGAACCTCATTTTCCAGTTTGCTGCCCAGTTTTCCAGTTTAGACAAATCACTATGCAAAGTGGCAGCATCCTGCATGGAACCTATAGTTCTGCACAATTTAGTCTCATCTGCAAAAATAGAAACAGTACTTTCAATGCCCACCTCCAGGTCATTAATAAACAAGTTGAAAAGCAAGGGACCTAGTACAGAGCCCTGCGGTACTCCACTAACAACACTGGTCCAATTAGAAAATGTTACATTTACCACCACTCTTTGTAGTCTATCTTTTAGCCAGTTCTCTATCCAGGTACAAATACTATGTTCCAGGCCAACATTCCTTAATTTAACCAGTAACCTTTTGTGTGGCACTGTATCAAATGCTTTAGCAAAGTCTAAGTAAATCACATCCACTGCCATCCCAGAATCGAGGTCTCTACTTACATTCTCATAAAAAGAAATTAAGTTAGTCTGGCAAGATCTATTACACATAAAACCATGCTGGCACAAACTCATAGTATTATGATTTGCTATGAAGTCCAGTATCTTATCCTTTATTAACCCTTCGAAAAGCTTTCCTATCACTGATGTCAGACTAACTGGCCTATAGTTTTGAGGCTGAGAACGGGATCCTTTTTTGAATAGAGTCACCACATTAGCAATTTGCCAGTATCTCTGCACTATGCCAGATCTCAATGAATCCTGAAAAATTAAGTAAAGAGGTTTGGCAATCACGGAGCTAAGCTCGCTAATTACCCTGGGATGAATACCATCTGGCCCTGGACCTTTGTTAATCTTAACATGTTCTAGTCTCTTTTGAATTTCTTCATGTGTGAACCATGCATCATTAGTTGTATTACTAGAATTGGGACTATTAAGAAGGAAACCTTCATTAACTGGTTCCTCATTTGTGTAGACAGATGAAAAATATGAGTTCAGAATCTGAGCTTTTATTTTGTTTTCATCAACCAGCTGACCCCCCTCTGATAGTAAGGGTCCCACCCCTTCCTGCTTCATTTTTTTACTATTAACATATTTAAAAAATAATTTTGGATTAATTATATGTATTTGATTTTAGAACTCCATATAGTTAAATAGTTTAAAGTGAACTTCCCTAAACTTAATCAGATAAACAGAAGATGAGCAGAACATAATTTCATCATTTCATTTTTTATTACGGTAAAAGCCGCAAGCATTTCTCTACATAAGCCTCACTTATTATAATGAATGGTTCAGTAACAAAACATATTACAATCGTTTTCGGCCTCATGTTGCAAACTGCAGGGGTAAATAATCTGACAAGTTTTTTATTTCTTATTGGGCAACAAAGTAAATAATTATTTTACTGAATCTGATGTGATGCAAAGTAATTGTAAAGAACAGGGATCCATTTTTTAAAGTGAAAATACAAATGAGATTTTTTAAATGAAGCTAGGGGGGTTATTTATCAAAGTCAGAATTTATCTCAATATTTTCTGCTAGAAACTCAAATCTGCTCAGGTTTTTACGCTTATTTATTATTAAATTTTCCCTAAAATGTAAAATCAGATTTTTCACCAAAAACTCAGATTTCTTATGCTTTTTTGCCCAAAAACTCTAAAAACTTCGGGGTATTGCACGTAACCCAGCGCACATCAAAAAATCATTGGGACTTCTCCCATTGATTTATATGCAACCTCGACAGGTCTGAGATGTCAGATTTTCTGATTCAGACTTTTCCATCCTCTGGATATAATAAATTCTGAAATGTTTGTGATTTTTTTAAAAGTCAGATTTTATAATAAAAAAAAATTAAAATTTTTTGGTGATTTTTGTATTTGGAATTTAGTAAATAACCCCCTACGAGTTAAAAAGTAAAATAAATGATAATGTTTACTATGTATAAATAAACAATTTGTTATCCAGAAACCTTTATGGAGAATGTTCTGCAATGTTCAATTTTTAGACACAACTGCCATGTTTTTTTGTCCTCCTACAATAGGGATGCACCGAATCCAGGATTCAGTTCGAGATTGAGCCAGGATTCGGCCCTTTTCAGCAGGATTCGGATTCAGCCGAATCCTTCTGCCCAGCCGAACCGAATTTGCATATGCAAATTAGGGAGGGGGAGGGAAATTGCGTGAATTTTTGTTGCAAAACAAGGAAGTAAAAATTTTCCCCCTTCCCACCCATAATTTAGATTCGGTATTAGGTCACATCTTTCACAAAGGATTCGGGGGTTCGGCCAAATCCAAAATAGTGGAATCGGTGCAACCCTATCTTACAATGCATGGCATGATTTATGCTGTTTAGTGTGAGAGTGACGTGTGCACCCCCAATTTGTTTGGCCAATCTTGCTGGGGCAATTGATGCTGCCTGCTCTGAAAAACCTGGAGCTACCGCCTGAAGATGATGGATGAATGGGATCTTTTATGTAATTGCAGTCGTAACTAAATTTCTTCTTCTTATCTTACACAGATATGTATATATAGTCCCCATTATGGTAGCTAGAACCCTTAAAGGAGAACCAAACCCTTAATTATACCCCGGATAAATGCCCCTAACTCTTTACTTACCCCTCGGTGCAGATTCAGGGAATCGGAGTTCACGGGCGCCATCTTCTTCACTTCAGTCTTCTTCTGGAAGTAAGTGCCATATCGGCTCATGTGCAGTTGGAGCAGTCTTCTGGTTTTTGACAACTGCGCATGCACCGAAATTGCCGGAAATTGCCGAAGTGCCGGAAGACCCGAAGATTACAGAAGAGGCTGTGCCCGTGAGCTCAGCTGCGATAAATCTGCAAAGAATTAGGGGGATTTACCGAAGGTAACAGCTAGGCTGGGGGGGAGCAGGGAGGGGGGGTCTATGTAGGGTAGGGTTTTTTTATAATTAAGGATTTGGTTCTCCTTTAATATAAATCTGTGTAGCCAGTTCACATGTAAAAAACTGTAAATCGATGCATCTTGGGAAGTTTTAGGTGACAAGCTCTTTATTTGTTACAATACAAAAATGTGCCCAAAAAACATGAACACAGGGAAAAAAAACTATTGAACGCAAACGTATATCAGCCCCTATAAGTCTTGCTCCCTATGGGTCTGTCTTGGTTTTCAAACAAACCAAAAAAAACAACAACAAAAAACCCAGCAGCATAGAAATATATATTGGTCCTTGTACAAAAGTCCAATCATTAGATACGTTTAAGGCAATAAGTATTGGAACAGCAAAATTAGAAAATATACGTCATTCCAATAATTGGAAACTAAAAGGGGAAAGAACTGCGGTCTGAAGTGAAATAACTTTCTCCATTACGTTGTTAGTGACCTTGGTAGTTTTAAATTTGGGATCTATATTCCAGGAGGATAAGGTGGACATTCTGAGATGGAGCCGCATGCAATGAACGGAATGTGATTAGATATCTCCAGTCAATGACATGTACTTGCTCACCCTACATCTGCAGATATCGTACCGGATCTCTTATCTCCCTACAATTACTGCTTATTTCCAGGAAACGTTTCCTATGAAGCAAGGTGAATGCGTAATGGATAAAAAAAACAAGTATGCCAGTGTATTGTAAAGTACTCATACAATAATATAACTTAGGCTCATGGCACACTGGCATTTTCATTAGCCAGTCCAATCAGGGAGAACCAGGCATAAAATCACCAATTTTAGCACAGAGCGGTATCATTAAACATGTATTACAGCTGCAAGTACAGGAATGGAATTTGTTATCTGGAAACTCATCCAGAAAGTTCCAAATTAAAAAAAGGCCATCTCCCATAGACTCCGTTTTAATCAAACAATTCAATTTTTTACATATTTTTTGTGTAATCATAAAACAGTACCTTGAAATTGATCCCAACTAAGATATAATTAATCCTTATTGGAAGCAAAACATTCCTATTGGGTTTATTTAGGGGGTTGTTTATCAGAATCCAGAATTCAGATTTTTTTAAAAAAAAAAAAAGTCCAAACAAAACTAGAATCCATGATTTGACTTTATGGGGCCGATTCACTAACTTCGAGTGAAGGATTCGAAGGTAAAAAACTTCGAATTTCGGGCTACTTCGACCATCGAATGGGCTACTTCGACCTTCGACTACGACTTTGAATCGAAGGATTCGAAGTAAAAATCGTTCGACTACTCGATAGTACTGTCTCTTTAAAAAAACTTCGACCCCCTTGTTCGCCATCTAAAAGCTACCGAAGTCAATGTTAGCCTATGGGGAAGGTCCCCATAGGCTTGGCTAACTTTTTTTGATCGAAGGATATTCCTTCGATCGTTGGATTAAAATCCTTCGAATCGTTCGATTCGAAGGATTTTATCGTTCGATCGAAGGAATTAACCTTCCATCATTGGATCGAACTATCTGCGCTAAATCCTTTGACTTCGATATTCGAAGTATTTTAATTCCTAGGCGAATATCGAGGATTAATTAACCCTCGATATTCGACCCTTAGTGAATCGGACCCTATGTGTTATTTAAAAAGCAGAAATAAATAGAATTGGGTAAAACCCTGAAAAAACTGTATGAAAAATGGTATTGTATGATTCATTCTGAGTTTTTTCCCGACTCACTCGATTTTTTTTTGTCCCTTTTCCCAAAAAGCAAAAAATGTTTCGGATTTTCCTGAAAAGCCCAAAATAGTTGGATTTTTAGGCTAATTCCAGTGCTGACCACCAAATAGGATAGGGACCTCTCCCATTGACTTATATAGAACCTCAGCAGGTCTGATATGGCAGATTTTCGGATTCAGACTTTTGCATCCTCGAGGTATAATAAGTCTTGAAAATTTTAAGTTTCTTTTCCAATAAAAATTCGGATCTTATAGCAAAAGAAAAAACTCAAATTTTTCGAGTTTTTGCCATTTGGACTTTAAGGGGCAGATTTATCAAGAGTCGAATTTCGAAGTTAAAAATACTTTGAAATCCGCCCATCGAATTGGAAGTTTGTTTTTTTTACCGAATTTGACCGTTTTGCGGTTTAAGTAAAATCATTTGATCAAGCGATTAAATCGTTCGAATCGAACGCTTCGAAGGATTTCAGCGATCGAACGAAAGATTTTTCTTCGACTTCAAAAAACTTAAAAAACTGCTCTAGAAGGTCCCCATAGGCTAACATATCACTTCGGCAGGTTTAATTTGCCGAAGTATTGAAGTCGAAGTTTTTTTTAAAGTGACAGTACTTTGATTATCGAACGGTCGAATATTCTACTTCGAATCGATTTCAAAGTCGTAGTATCGTATTGGATGGTCGAAGTATCCAAAAAAACCTTAGAATTTCGAATTTTTTAACTTCGAAAATTCTCTCGAATTCACTTCGACCCTTGATAAATCTGACCCTTATAAATAACCCCCTGAATGTTTAAAGGATTTTTTATTAGACTGAAGGTCTGGAGATCCAAATTACGGAAATACCTCTTATCTGGAGGTCCCCAGGTCCCAAGCATTCTGGATAACAGGTCTGTATTTTCAGAATGTCACATATCAATAGTTCTTTTGCTCTCTATATGTACTTGTGACATGTTTTTTAACAAATACCTTTTCATACAATAGAAAAATCTACTAAGCCCTCTACAAATAGAAGAGTACAGTACTGGGGCTCCAGAAGTGACAAAAACGCCCATAAAGAAGCAAACTGTCACATTTGAAATATCCCCTATTGCTGGTTGTCATTTCCGTCACTTGTAATCCCACCCCCAATTCTTGTGCACCCCTTATTTCTATACCTGTTCTTTCTGTGTATATGGCTGCTACCCTTTTACACAAGAGACATCAGAGTGTCCGAATGGCACCTGTATGTACTACCAATTGTATCAGCTTAGCAACTAGCAAGGATACCGACTGTCAGCTGCAAACTGTCAGTTGGTCTGTTTCTGTTTTAAATGCCAGGAGCCCTTTAAATATGATACCAGTAGCTGGAGAAAATTTTTTTTTTTATTATTCAGTCTAAAAATGCATCTAGTATGCTATAAACCAGTTTATATGGCAAGAAACCATCAATATCTCTTATTCTCATAAGTTGAGTGCTGAGCCTCAGCAAAACATATAACAAAAAAGCACTTAACGAAAACAAATACTCTACTATAAATTCTGCTTGACAAAAGCGTAGTAAATCCAACAAAAGCAGGCGTGTGAATGCTATCTTTAATGCATTAAAATAGGAAAGACCGGAATCTTATGAGATTTGAGCTTGCTGAGTGTGCGGCAATCACATAATTCTAATGCAGCCAATATTTCAGAATCAGGAAGATATTCTTTATTTGTGAGCGCCACAACCTAACTTTTTCTAGCTACAGACAAGACAATCTTGCTGTGAGTTGCTGTCAGATATCAGCAGCTCTAATAGGCTCATCACAGCAATATGCAGTTAAATACTGACAGGCAGTCTGCAATAAGTAAAAATGTTTGGTTGCTTAAAGCCCAAAATTAAACCATTCCAATTTTTAAATATACAAGAAATCAATGTATGAAACATCCACTGTAAGGTCAGAGACACACGTGGAGATTCGGGGAGATTCAGTTGCCTGGTTACAAATCGCCTCTTCTATGACGACTTATCACCCCAAACTGCTTTCCAGCGGCTACAATTGAAATCTCCGGCGGGATGGCACTCGGAACGCGTCGTTTTCTGAAGTTGCCTGAAGTTTCATCGTGACTTCGGAAAACAAATGCACTGAGGCCATTCTGACAGCAAGTTAGATTCTAGAAGGCAGTTCGGGAAGATTAGTCGCCCGAAGAAGAGGTGATGTGTTGCTGGGCGACTAATCTTCCTGAATCTCCATGGGTGAATAGGATCGAATTCCATTCGAATTTTAAAAACTCGATTCTCCGAAAAAACCTTGAATGTCAAACAACTCCAAATTGATCCCAGGAAGTCTTGCATAGGCTAAAACAGCAATTTGGCAGGCTTAAGGTGGTAAATAGTCGAATCCTTAAAGGGCCAGTGTATGATAATTTTGAAAATGGAATTGGAATTTTTCAAAAAACTTGAATGAAATTTTAATGATTCCCTATTCGAATTTGACAGTTTTGGCAATTTGTATTTTCATTTCGAACCATGATATATCGGCCCCTAACTTTAACAGGAAGAAGTGTGGAAGCAAAAGACAGAACTCGAAGGGGCACATTTACTATTGGTCGAATATCGAGGGTTAATTAACCCTCGATATTCGACCATCGAAGTTAAATCCTTCGAATATCGAAGTCAAAGGATTTACCGCAATTCGTTCGATCGATGGAAAAATCGGTTGATCGAACGATTAAATCCTTCGAATCGAATGATTCGAAGGATTTTAATCCATCGATCGAACGATTTTCCTTCGATCACAAATTGCCTAGAAAGCCTATGGGTGCTCGGTAGGTTTTAGGTGGCGAAGTAGGTGGTCAAAGTTTTTTTTAAAAAATTCGACTATTGAATGGTCGAATAGTCGAACGATTTTTAGTTTGAATCGTTTGTTTCGAAGTCGAAGTAGCCAATTCGATGGATGCTTCCAAATTCGAAGTATTTTTCATTCTAATCCTTCACTCGAGCTAAGTAAATGTGCCCCGTAATGTCAATTGGCTCATGTGACCTAACATGTTTGGTTTGTTTGTGTGCACCGTGAATCCTAGGATTCCAGGGGGCGGTCCTTATTCTTTAAAATGGCAATGTTCTATTTATGATTACCCAATGGCACCTACTACTACACAACACATTACAAGGCTGACAGGTTGTTAATATAACCATGTAGGTAGACACGTCCATGCAAGAGATAAAAAGATAAAAGGATAAATTAGAATTAATATTCCAGTGTTTGCTTTAATTCCTCAGCGAAGATGTGCTGCATAAATATGAAGGTTGTTGAAATTATTATTCGCAATCGCATTTGCTACAATGTGCATATGTGAGTTAATGTCAAGGCTAAGATATAAGTATAATTGTTTCTATTAAACCATGAATTTGCTGCACAATGGACCATCTCAATAACTTTTCATCAGAGCAACCCTCTTCTAATGGGAAGCTGAGACATATGTAAAATAAAGCACTTACAGAATAATGAAAGCAATGTATTCCTACTTTTTTTTTTTTAAATAGTATCCGTTAGCAAATGGTTATCAAGTCCTACTCATACCCAGTAAATCATGCCCTTCAAGCAGCACCCTGTGTATGATTCAGTTCCTATTGGTCTTGCTCTTTACGAAATGAAGATCTTTAATAAGACACAAAGAGAAAATAATAGAACCCAACTCTAAAATGGTTATCTGGAATACTCATAGCAACACACTAAGGGGCCGATTCACCAAGAGTCGAATATCGAGGGTTAATTAACTCTCGATATTCGACTGGGAATTAAAATCCTTCGACTTCGAATATCAAAGTCGAAGGATTTTAGCGCAAATATTCCTTCGATCGAACGATTCAATCCTTCGAATCGAACGATTCGAAGGATTTAAACCCAACGATCGAAGGAATATCCTTCAATCAAAAAAACTTAGGAAAGCCTATGGGGACCTTCCCCATAGGCTAACATTGAGTTTGGTAGCTTTTAGATGGCGAACTAGGGGGTCGAAGTTTTTTCTTAAAGAGACAGTACTTCGACTATCGAATGGTCGAATAGCCGAACGATTTTTATTTTGATTCCTTCGATTCGAAGTCTTAGTCGTAGAATCCCATTCGATGGTCGAAGTAGCCCAAAAAACACTTCGGATACTTTGAATCCTTCACTCGAAGTTAGTGAATCGGCCCCTAAGTATTAGAATTCGATTTTTTTCTCCGAATTGAATTATTTTTGCACCCAAAACTCGAATGTCTGGTATTTATTAAGCAAAAAAAACTTGAAAATTTAAATATAAAAAAATTGCCATCTAAAAGCTGGCAAGGTCATGTAGAAGTCAGTAGGAGTTGTCCTAGGCAAAGCTCAAGTTTTTGGTTGATTTGGGGGTTCAGTTTGAGTTTTTTCCGGACGTGAAGCCGATCATTAGAGTTTTTCATTTTCATTCAAGTTTTTGGCATTCGAATTTTTTCAAACATTCGAAATTTGAGGTAGAAAACCCCCCACACAACTCACAGATTCGATCCTTGATAAATATGCCCCTACGTATAAATATCAGTGTTTGTTTTTGAAAATAAAATCATAATATAGAAATAACACCCTGAAATAACATTTATTTCTGAATTAAGATATTTCGAAAATTTACCTAGAATTGTCTTCCTAAAAAAAAGTAAATTTTATGACAAATTCAAACACTATTTGCTTATTTACTTCTGGTGCTTTTATCGATACTTTTCAGACCCTGGATCTGCCACCATGCCCAGAGTGGTGGTAGCCTTGAAGGGTGATTCACAACTGTAAGAGGTCTATTTATTAAAGGTTGAGTTTCTCCGGTCGAGTTTTTAAAAATCAGAATTTTTAGAGGGAAAAACCTTGAATTTTTTTATGCTCTGAAGCTGCTAAAAATGTGAATCTAAAAAATACTCCAGCTAAAACCTGTTCATGCAATCATGTAAAAGTCAATGGCAGGTGGTCCCTTTAAAGGGGAAGGAAAGCTACAGAGACAGTTTATTCTCAATATATTGCAGAAAGTCACAAAAAATTGGAGCGCTCACCTCTCAATCGAACACCATTGAGGTGCCAGGTGCTGAACTACAAGGCCCGATCCTGTCCTCGGGTCACATCAATCCATAGACAAAAAATAGCAGCACACTGTTGAATTGCAAAAAGTGCTCAAGTGCATAATTTTTATTTTAGCCCACAGCATACAAAGGCAACGTTTCGAGCCAACCTGGCCCTTTATCAAGCTTGATAAAGGGCCAGGTTGGCTCGAAACGTTGCCTTTGTATGCTGTGGGCTAAAATAAAAATTATGCACTTGAGCACTTTTTGCAATTCAACAGTGTGCTGCTATTTTTTGTCTATTCTCAATATATTAACCACAATAGTGTAAGCTAGAATTTTATATTTCTATGCTGGGTTTGAACCTGGGACCTTTTGTATTGCAGCCTCTTTACTATTCAGGCTGATTAGAGGTATAGGCTTACCCTGTTCTAAGGCTCTTACTCATGAGCGTTTTTACCTTCGCTCCCCTGCGTTCCGTTTTTCGGCGTTCAGCCGCAGGGGAGCGCAGGAATAGACGCATATCATTTTTTCAAATGGGGCTGTACTCACACAGGCGCATGTAGGCGCCGAACGCAGGTTGAGACGCAATATGCTGCATTTTTCCTGCATTCGGCGCCTACATGCGCCTGTGTGAGTAAAGCCCCATTTGAAAAAATGATATGCGTCTATTCCTGCGCTCCCCTGCGGCTGAACGCTGAAAAACGGAACGCAGGGGAGCGCAGGTAAAAACGCTCACGAGTAAGAGCCCTAAGGTTCCTATGGCTAGCCCTGGTGCTGTTAATTATACTCTGCTGCTCTACATTAACCAACAAGTGCAGCTAATTCCTAATTAGCTCCCAGCAGAGGGCCCTTATTTAAACCTTGAACGAGCTTTCCCCCCTCCCAGTTCATAGGTCTCCAAACCTGCTGGATACCCGTTCTATGTTCCAGTCTGACCCTGTTCCCGATTCTTGTTTTCCTTTTTGGCTAAAGTGTACCGGGCTGTTTGTGCTGTTTTTCGTTTGCCAATCTGATAAATTTGAGTTTCTCAGGCAGCAACTCGATAAAGCCTCGGTAGGCCCTGCCAACCTCGACCCGCACCCATTCTATGACCCGTGCTGCCCCCCATTTTGCCCCCCCCTTACGGCCCTGATCATGGCTGCAACTACAGGGCAGGTTGCGTCTGAGGCGGGGGGCCTGTCGGGAGACTGTGGCAGAATCAGGGGGCCCGAGGTGGGATGGGGACCCATGTGGTGGAAGCCCGGTTGGCCTCTGACCCGCCAGTCCAATGCTGGACACAGGGGAACCACACAGCTACTGTCATCCTAAACGTATCGATAATTCCACGTTTTTTCATTCATAGAGCCAGATATGATGCAATTGTGAACTTTTTAAATCACTGGACATAAATCCAAATGCAACTGTAATTATAGTGGTATTGTTGCTTCTGTAATGACACTATAAATTAAGCAGTTCATTTAGCCAGTTTTTCAGCATGCACCCCCATTCTTTAGGCTAATGGTGCACAGATTGAAAATACCTTTATCCACTTGCCGCTGTTTTTTGGTAAATGCATGGAAAAGATCAAAGAGATACATTTCCACAAACATTCAGCTTTAGACATCTCATCTTACAGTACATTATAGACTTGCTTTCAGCACATTAATGTAATGTATATTTCCTACACTGTTAGATTAAATTATAGGTATTAAATATGTATGTACTTGTCTATGAAATGGAAACCACTGATATATGTTTTTGCATCATTACATCGCTATCCTATATCTAATTTTAAATTTTCCATAATTACTCCTGGCAGTACTTTAAAATAAGAACATTCACATAAAGGAAATTTGCGGCCCTGAAAAATGAATGCATATCCCTTAAAGGAGAACTAAATTCTATAAGGCTAAAATGCCATATTTTATATAGTGAACTTATTGCACGAGGCTAAAGTTTCAGCTTGTCAATAGCAGCAATGATCCAGGACTTCAAACTTGTCACAGGGGGTCACCATCTTGGAAAGTGTCTGTGACACTCACATGCTCAGTGGACTCTGATTGGCTGTTGAGAAGCTAAGCTTAGGGCTCGTCACTAATTATCCAGCAGAAAATGAGGTTGGTCTGTAATATAAGCTGATGCTACAGGACTGATTATTAAATTCTAATACTTGTATTTCTAGGAACGTTCCCCGCACTGCCTCAGCTGGATAATAGAATGCATCCAATCCTCCACGGATACACCGCTATCCCGATATATACTTAAAGATTTCCAAGAATGAGGAGAGCACTCGTAAATAGCAATTTATGCTGTGATGTGTTTATTCAGGCTACTACACGACATGTTTCGGATCCATGTTGATCCTTTATCAAGTGTAACTAATACAGAACAAATCAGGCTTATATAAGCCCTCACATAAAGTGACTAATTAGCCCTCAGGCGTGTCATAAGTTAATAATATAAAAATATAAAACTACATTGAACCATTGAAACCATATTCAACATCAAGTGAATGAAAAATCCATATTGTCCAAAATATAGTGCTTAATATTCTTCGGTATTCTGAAAGTGCTGTAAAACAACATATAAAAATATGATAATCTATTTAAGAATATTCAACATACAATTAAAAACTTTAAAACACCAAATCTTGACAGGATACTTTATTATTTGTCTAGCGAATACTAGTAAACTGGTACTTTCCTTTCTAGTAATTACATTGTAGTCTATTTGCTCTCAAAAAGTATCTAAAATGAACTACAACATAGTATTCAAAATATCACTAACTTACTATGGATCAAATCAGACACGCAGGTGTCTAGACAGTTTTTTGAATGTAATCACAGAAGCAGAAGGGAAGTGGATTAGAAGGCTGAATACATTAACCCCAAATGGGCTAAATGATAGCTGGAGTTTGAAACCATTTTTATAATCCTTTCATGCCTTTCTTTCTTCTTCTTCTTTGAATTTGCAGGCCCTGAATTTTCATCAGCATAGATGAGTAAAGTTATGTGGTAAGAGTTAATACCAGTGCAAATACATGTCAGCAGAATAAATGTAACGATTTGTAAGTTATTGATATTTTGAATACTATGTTGCAGTTCATTTTAGATACTTTTTGAGAGCAAATAGACTACAATGTAATTACTAGAAAGGAAAGTACCAGTTTACTAGTAATTACTAATCAGCCTTATATTGTGACATTTCTATTCTATGTGTACTGTATATTGTGAGTGGGTCCCTAAGCTCAGTAAGTGACAGCAGCACAGAGCATGTGCAGTGAATCAGCAGAAAAGAAGATGGGGAGCTACTGGGGCATCTTTGGAGACACAGATCTTTACTGCTAAAGGGCTCTGGTTGCCTTGGGCTGGTACAGAAGCCGAAACATAATGTACAACGTTCTGAGCTACTTCTTAATTCGGCTTTGGTTCTCATTTAAACCACTGATAGAGGGACCATATGGTATTGTGGGGTTTACCTGCTTCTAATATGTACATTTTGATTGGTTACTGCGTTAGCCACAATGATTTTTAATTAGGAATAACCTATAGCCCCAGTCTGTACAGTTTCACTGTGTGCAGGTGCTATTTACACTCTAGTGACACAAGAGTGTTTCGGCCTATGTTAATATTGGAAGGGGTCTGATGACAATGTTTTGATGGCGGGTGGTGCAACTTTTATACCGCTGTGGTCTCTTAGATCTGATTTTTGCACTAATTACATTCCATTACTGACATGGAGAATACTGACATAGAGAGGGAAAGGGATCAATTCCAAATATACTTGATTAGTGGTACAGAAAGATCCCTTGAGCATCAGGTCGAGCATCTTTCTTTTGTTAAATACCTCACACTCTCTCCATAGTTTTCTATTGCCCTGCCAACAGCTGAAGATTAATACACAGGGTCTTGCCTTAAATCTGTACTTTTTGCACCAATGCACAGAACCCCCACCTGCCTCCCCAATGACATTACTGCTAATTGTCCCAACTCATCTGTGAATTCTATAAAAATGACAGCCAAAATCTTTTTCACGTCACTTCTGTTCCCAGCATGCATCTCTGTGATCATCAACCAGGAGCATCTGCACCGGCCCAAAAGGATCAGCTTTCGCTTTGCATTTGTCTTTACACACTATGAGAACATTATGGGGCAGATTTATTAAGGGAGTTATTTACTTAACTCCGCATGCAAAAATCCTGAAAAATTTGTGATTTCTTTTAAAAAAAATCACAAATTTTTCGGAACTCAGAGGATGGAAAAGTCAGAATCAGAAAATCTGGCATCTCAGACCTGTCGAGGTTGCATATAAGTCAATAGGAGAAGTCCCAATGATTTTTTGATGTGCAATACCCCAAAGCTTTCGGGCAAAAATCAACCGAGTTTCGAAAATTCGAAAAAATCTTGAAAATCCGATGAAAAAATATTTGAAAATCTGCTTTTTTTCCCGCAAAGCAAATTTAATAATAAATAAGTGCAAAAAACCTGAGTGGATTTTTTCGGAGTTGGTAGCAGAAAATATTGAGATAAATTCGGGCTTTGATAAATAAAACCCTAAGGGTCGAAATTAAAATTTGAATTAAAATTTCTGACTTTTTTTATCATCAAAACTATAAAATTTGACTAAAGCATTATCCAAAAAAAAATAATTTTGAGATTTATCATACTCTGGCCTTTAAGAATTTGAATTAGAATATTCGCCACCTAAAACCTACCGAATTACTGTATAAGTCAATGGGAGAGGTCCAGGGATTAATTTGGTGATGTTTGCAGCCTTCCTGACATTCGAGTTTTCTGATCGGTAAAATTCAACCGAGTTTTAACAATTCGACTTTATTAATAAATTTCGGCAAGTCGAATTTTGAATTCAATCGAATTTAAGGAAAACTCACATAAATTCGAAATTTGCCCCTTGATAACGTGCCTGTATGTATCGGTGATATTACAATGAATGGTTCTAGCAAAAATGAATGTTGCCATTTATTTGGGGGCACAAGTGTTTAGTTCAAAAGTGAACCTGTCGTTAGGATAATTGGTCATTTCTGCACCTGACATATACAGCACTTCATAAACTAGCAATAAATTATTTTGTGGTTATTCTGGCTATATTCCTCATGTTTTTTTGGTGCATTTTAAAATGCAGTCGGCATGATTCGTTTTCATTGTCTTTTAATCCCCAGTGGTTTTTGTTCCAATCTATTCCTTATTACTAATAAATACATTCCTTCTGCCCCCTGCTGGTAATACTGCTAACTTCACTTCATGCAATTGTGGGTTGATATAACATAAGCAACATTCCATGTTAGACTGCCTCTGCCAGAATAAAGGAGCCCCAGTGGCTTAGACTATGAATGTAGTTACAGGTGCCAGTCAGTTATTATGATGTGCATCTGTTATATCTCCTTGCTGATTCTGCCTAACTTGTTAATTACATGTGTCTTCAGTCAGTCTTTTAAGGGCATTTATTAGTCTGTTTCATGCAACTCCCAGTTACTTGATCAGTAAGGGCAGTGACACATGGTGCTACTTGTCAACCGCTTTGTCACGGCTACGATTAACCATAAAATACTCTGCTGTGGACAATACTGAGAACTGTCTCTGCCGTTGGTAAAACTGGTTTGTTTGATTCAGAAAGATTCCTATAGTTTATATAAAAAAGCTGCTGTGTAGCCATGGGGGCAGCCATTCAAGCACAGGATACACAGTAGATAACAGATAAGTACTACTATAGTTTATATAAACAAGCTGCTGTGTAGCCATGGGGGCAGCCATTCAAGCACAGGATACACAGTAGATAACAGAGTACTACTATAGTTTATATAAACAAGCTGCTGTGTAGCCATGGGGGCAGCCATTCAAGCACAGGATACACAGTAGATAACAGATAAGTACTACTATAGTTTATATAAACAAGCTGCTGTGTAGCCATGGGGCAGCCATTTAAGCACAGGATACACAGTAGATAACACATAAGTACTACTATAGTTTATATAAACAAGCTGCTGTGTAGCCATGGGGGCAGCCATTTAAGCACAGGATACACAGAAGATAACAGATAAGTACTACTATAGTTTATATAAACAAGCTGCTGTGTAGCCATGGGGGCAGCCATTCAAGCACAGGATACACAGTAGATAACAGAGTACTACTATAGTTTATATAAACAAGCTGCTGTGTAGCCATGGGGGCAGCCATTCAAGCACAGGATACACAGTAGATAACAGATAAGTACTACTATAGTTTATATAAACAAGCTGCTGTGTAGCCATGGGGGCAGCCATTCAAGCACAGGATACATAGTAGATAACAGATAAGTACTACTATAGTTTATATAAACAAGCTGCTGTGTAGCCATGGGGGCAGCCATTCAAGCACAGGATACATAGTAGATAACAGATAAGTACTACTATAGTTTATATAAACAACTGCTGTGTAGCCATGGGGGCAGCCATTCAAGCACAGGATACACAGTAGATAACAGATAAGTACTACTATAGTTTATATAAACAAGCTGCTGTGTAGCCATGGGGGCAGCCATTCAAGCACAGGATACATAGTAGATAACAGATAAGTACTACTATAGTTTATATAAACAACTGCTGTGTAGCCATGGGGGCAGCCATTCAAGCACAGGATACACAGTAGATAACAAATAAGTACTACTATAGTTTATATAGTCATCAGTGCTTAAGTATATAAATCAGAGTGCCCTTACAGTTGTGATGCTGGGCATGGCAAAAAGAGGTTGTGGAAGTGGCCAGATGGGGGCAAAGCCCGTAACCTGCCTATGGGGGTAGACACCCCAAACCTACTCTACCCATGGGTATCAAGCTGACCCAAACATCACTACTGTCCTCCTATAGGTTGTAGTAAAGGGGAGCGGTCTCATTTAGGAGACTCATTTAAATACCGAGCTTGTGTGGAATTGCCTGAAAACAACCTAAGATTATTGAAACATGGTTAAGGTGAATTCATTCATCAGTCGGGAGTCCACATCTGAATTCTGTAAATCCCCAATTAAGCCAAAGGGACTTGCCCCAGTTCACAGGCAATTACATGCAAAAAAATTCCTATATCAAAAGATTTCTGTCCCAAGGCCCACGTGGGGTCAGTATGGATCTGATTTTTAATGTGAATATCAGTAAATAATTTATTTTACTAAAGAAAAAGGCCTTGGGACAGATATCTATTGATATAGGAATTTTTTAAGGTGAATTCACCCTGCCCCCAATTTTTTTGTATCCAGTCACAGTTTCAAATTCTTTGCGATAACTGGTTACTTGGATCAGGCATTAGTGATGCGAGGCGGGTTCGGGCCGACTCTTCTTCGCTGGCTCTTCTCCTGCTCTCCCCGCCCACCACCTTCAAATGGCGGCTTCATAACCACGTACCTGCTCGCGTCTCCCCTTTTGTGATGTCATTGGCGGGCCGACGCAGGTGTATAAAAGGAACTGGGAAGTCAGATACAGGCAGGCGCAGGTCCGAGTCGGGCGGATCGCTATCAGGCATGTCTTTGGCAATTGGTTTCTTTTGCAGTGTATGGAGGCTTGGTATTGTTACGTGAATTTCTGATTATCTTAATGTTGAGAGAATTCTCCAAAATGGCTGCCACGTCGTTATCTTTCCTAATGGGACACGCAAGGACGCCGAAGGCAAGTCCATGACTAAGGTTTTTTAATGGAGATGGTGAAGCAAGTGGTGGGAGATCAGAGCATAATATGTCACGGTGTGTGGTCTCTATGCTGTATGTGAGTTTGTGCTAATGCTTTATTGTCTCTGTTTAGATTTACTATTATGCGGGCAACCAAACTACACATATGACTTCTAGATGGGCTTGAAATACTCCAGTTTTCCAATGGGCAAATAGGTTTGTTTTTCTGCCTACTTTTTATTTAGCCTCTGTATTTTTAATGATGAATATAAGTAACTGGACAAAAGAAGAAACCGCTTATCCCCCTGCCCGTAAACTTAAGGGCTATGGCAAACACTTTTTTCTCTGCTCGCAAAATGCCCCCAATATATTCCCAATCATATTTGTGTGGACCTACACATTGGGGCCGATTCTCTAACTTCGAGTGAAGGATTCGAAGTAAAAAAAATTCGAATTTCAAGGTGTTTTTGGGCTACTTCGACCATAGAATGGGCTACTACGACTTTGAATCGAAGGATTCGAACTTAAAATCGTTCGACTATTCGATAGTCGAAGTACTGTCTCTTTAAGAAAAAACTTTGACCCCCTAGTTCGCCATCTAAAAGCTACCGAACTCAATGTTAGCCTATGGGGAAGGTCCCCATAGGCTTTTCTAAGTTTTTTTGATCGAAGGCTATTCCTTCGCTCGTTGGATTAAAATCCTTGGAATCAAACTTTGATTCGAAGGATTTTATCGTTCGATCGAAGGAATAATCCTTCGATCGCACTATTTGCGCTAAAATCCTTCGACTTCGATATTCGAAGTCGAAGGATTTTAATTCCCAGTTGAATATCGAGGGTTAATTAACCCTCGATATTCGACCCTTTGTAAATCGGCCCCATTATGTCATGCATATGTCACACTAAAATGTGGATTACCATTTCAAGCAACAGTTGCAAATGCAGTGTGAGTATCTAGAAAAGTTTTGCTTAAAGGGGATGTAAAATTAAAAAAAAAATTAAATGCCATTTTTACTTTAACTGAAAAACAAACCTATCCCCAATATACTATATATATATATACACATATATATATATAAAATATCAAAACAGGGGGGTTGTGGGAGCACTCCAAAGGCTTTAAAGTATATATATATATATATATATATATAAGTATAATAAATGCTATTGCATATGTACCCAAATAGGGGTTATTTTGTTACAAAGTTATGATCATAAAATTGATAAGCCACCATACCACGTCAAGGTATGGTGGCTAACTTGTTTTATTTTTTATGTGCATTTTAGCATTACCTGGGAACATATGCAATAGCATTTACTATACTTGTGTATATATATATACTTTAAAGCCTTTAGAGTGCTCCCACAACCCCCCTGTTTTGATATTGTATATTTAGCCAGGAGCTGTGGCATAGCTTCAGTGGTCGTAGCACCCCATACCCCCCCTTTAAACTAGTGGTGTTCCTATGCTTTTAAAATTGGGCGTTTGTTTTGGGAATATCTCTCCTTTAAAAGCCTGATTGCTGGCTGGGGAGGATTTAGCCCTCAGTGAAAAAACAGCGTTCAACGGACATTGATTACAGGTAATGCTAAAATGCACATAAAATATAAAACAAGTTAGGAACCGCCATTCAGGGTTTACCTTGACATGGTATGGTGGCTTATCAATTTTATGATCATAACTTTGTAACAAAATTACCCGTTTTGGGTACATATGCAATAGCATTTATTATTCTTATATATATACTTTAAAGCCTTTGGAGTGCTCCCACAACCCCCTGTTTTGATATTTATATATATATATATATATCCATATATATACGATATCTACCGTTTTTATAAGAAACTAAATGTAAACAGTGAAATTCCCCCTTCATTTTACTTGCTCTGACTGCTGTGGATAGGAAACTTCAGAAGATCTCTAACTGCTCTGCAGGGAAACCATTATACGTTCAAATGGCAGGGGGGAGGGACTTCCCAGAACTGCTTTGTTTTCCATGTAGAACAGCCAGCGACCATGTAGAGATTGATATCTGCAGCAGTCAGAGCAAGTAAATGAAGGGGGAATTTCACTGCATACAGTCAGGTTTCTTATAAAAACTGTACAGATCTTTCAATCGAAGTATATTGGGGATAGGTTTTTTTTTTTAGTTAATAAAGTAAAAATGGGATTTTATTTTTTTGCCTTTATATCCTCATACCCACATCCTCTTTAATGTTTCCAACTCCAGCTGCAGGGACAAAGATCATGGAGTCGGATTTAAACTTACTTTTTTCTGCAGCCACTGGTACTGCAGAGTTGAAGAAAGTTTGTATTAAACAATACAAAAACTATAAAATCCACATTAGATTAGAATCAGTCTCGCTGTATCGGCTTCTGGCAGATTTTATTTGACTTGTGCTGTTTTGATAATTTAAGATGATCCCTAAGCAGCCCAGACCTCACTGAGCATCTTGTAACTATGTTTAACATAGTTACAAGATGCTGACCCCTTGTGGCAAACTTTGAAAGCATAAATCATTTGTTTAATTAGGTTTCTTGTGGAGTAAGTTCATGTTTATATTTAGTATACAAAATACACCATTTCTAGCATTATTCTATTTTAGACTTTAGTTACCCTTTAAAGCAAAAATAATTTAAGGAATTGTTTTTTTTTTGGGGCGTTGACCACATTATGTTCACTCTTAGTTCCATAGTGATATGGAAGGGATACATTTTGTAAGACAATACATATAATGTTGCACAGAGCTAATTGTAATATTGGGAAGTAGGTTTGTCTGTTTGGGTTTGCAGTCCCTTTCCTTATTGGCAAATACCTTCATCTTTATAATAACAAATGTGTAGCCTCATCCAACTTCTAGAATGCTTCTTGTGACGGATCATCATTTTGGGATTATTGTACAGACATCAGTGTTTTCCTGTTTATTGTATAAAAACATTTTCCAGATGGAAGGAAAGAGATAACACCCCAAAACCAGACAATCAAAAACCTGTATAGAGATGGTAGAGAAGAGAGCATCCTTCCCAATGGCACAATAATCACCATACAGCCATAAGTACTTTTGCTTAAAGGGCATGTAAAGACAAAAAATAAAATCCCATTTTTACTTTCGTAAATGAAAAAGAAACCTATCTCCAATATACTGTAGTAAAAATATGTCTACCGTTTTTTTAAGAAACCTGACCATATACAATGAAATTCTCCATTTACTGCTGTGGATAGGAATTGTCAGATACTAAAGGGAAACAATCATACTTAAGAACAGCAGGGGGAGCCCCCGCCTTACTTCCCAGTCATGCAGAACTCAAGCAGCTTTGTTTGTTTCCCTGTAGAGCAGTTGGCAACTGTGTAAAGATTTATATCGGATTTTACTTTTGCCTTTACATCCCCTTTACCGTTTCCAACTTCCGCTACAGGGACAAAGATCATGGAGCCAGATTTAAACAGATAAACTGGGATTCTATTTGGAGGATTATTTTGCAGCAGCCACTGGTTCTGCAAAGCTGGTGAAAGTTTGTATTAAACAATACAAAAACTATAAAATCCACATTAGATTACATGACAACACAGGACCCAGTACAGTCTGTATATTCTGATTATTAATCAGTCTTGCTGTTTCGGCTTCTGGCAGATATTTTTTGACTTGTGCTGTTTTGATAATTTTATGATGATCCCTAAGCAGCCCAGACCACACTGAGCATGTGCACAGTCTTGGTCTTTGTTTAACAAAGTTACAAGATGGTGACCCCCTGTGAAAGCATAAATCATTTGTTTGATTAGGCTTGTGGTGCAGTAAGTTCATGTTTATGATTAGTATACAAAATACAGCATTTCTAGCCTTTTTTTATTTTAGACTTTACTTCCCCTTTAATAGCGACTTCTGATCAGGACCTTACATCACATTGTGAATACGTTTCAGACAAAAGGGCACGTGCTCAGCACTTTGCTGTATGTGTCAGGCTCTTGCTTCAACTTGTGTCAAGATTTACATTTGTTTTTGCTCTAGGGATGGAAGTAAAGTAATAAAATTTGACAATGGGCAGCGAGAGGTTCATACAGCCCAGTACAAGAGGAGAGAATATCCTGATGGGACTGTCAAGACTGTGTATAGCAACGGGCAAACAGAAACCAAATACGCCTTAGGAAGACTTCAAATTAAAGATAAAGATGGTAACGTTGTAATGGACACTAAACCCAAACAGTAAAATGTCTGTAAAGGAGCCGAGTGTTTCTGGCAGTTTTGGGACATTTATATGTACGAGGGCCCAGCGCCATGGAGTTTCCACAGAGCCATTAACACACACGGGCCCATTTTCTAGGCACTAAAGTCATGGGACAGCAGAAAAGCTGAATATCCATGATAAAGCAACAAATATAGTTTTTGTTCATGTCTTTTCTCGTCCTCTAATAGTTTAAGTGATACTGAAGCAAGTATTTGTTTGTTTACTGTATATATGGTTTTTGTACTAGCAGACATGTACAAATGTATATGGAATTTTTACCAGAGAACTGGAGAACAGTGATTTCCATTTTTAAAACAATTGTGCCAGGAACAACACTAAATATATGGTTGTGGTTATGGTGCCGTAAGCAAAGTCAAATTTTACATTTGAACTTGGTAGTGATCTCAACAGCAATCCACATATTTGGATCAACTCATGCAGTATCAGTCATAATCACAGGAGTGGAATGGACGTTTTTTTTTACATCAGCAGAGAGAAGCAGCTCTGATCAGTGTATCCAGTCTCCCAAAACAGTTATACACTCTAACTGCAAAGGAGAGGGGACGAGTTAAGAGACCTGCAGTGGGTCGGGTACCAGTGGAAAACCCACCCAAGTTTTGAGTAGGAAGTTTGAATTCAGCAACCAGGGGGATGGTCTGTGTGTATCCTGTCTGGGTATCTGGTTCAGCTGTAGGTCTTAACCCACCCTCCCCAATCAAGCCATTTTCCACCCCTCACCTGGTTGATCCACAGTGATGTCACTTCCTGTCCTTTGCCTGGCTTCCCTTAAGTGAACACTAACTCCCAAAGTGTGTTTTAAAGTAATGGAAATATCAAGTAATGTTGCCCTGCACTGTTAAAACTGATCGGTTTGCTTCATTATATTTTTATTACTTTAAAACAATTACATTTTTTAGGTTACTGTTCCTTTAACCTTTGTGGCATAAGCTTTTCTGGTCCCACTGCTGTCTTTTCTGACTATAGTGATGGGGAACTCTACGTCTTTAGGCTTTTTCCTCTGTTCACTCCTTGTCTGTTTCAACCCTATTTTATGCACCGTTGTGACTTAAAGGAACTGTAATACCAAAAATTTAAAGTAATATATAGTATACTGTTACCCTGTGCTGCTAAGGATTGTGTGTTTGCTTTAGACATACTACAATAGTTTATTTAAAACACTGTTGTGTTGGACAGGGCTTTTCTGTTATGTGCTATGCCTTTTTTCGAGCTTGAATGGCTGCCCCCATGGCTATACAGCAGATTGTTTATATGAACTATTGTAGTGTTTAACCCTTTGCCTGCCAAGCGCGTATGCTGTACATTCTGGCAGGCAAGGGCTTTAACTGCCAAAAACGTACCTAGTACGTTCTGGCAGAAATCAGTGCTGATCTCTGTATCAGCGGCTTTAGCCACCTCTGCAGAGACTTAGCAGTGCTGACAGCCCCCTGGGCAACAAGGCTGGGGGGCTGTCATGTTGGTCCTGCAACAGAATTGTCGCAGGGCCGACCTAAAATCACAGAAAGAAGCATCTGCTGCACTTAACCGTTTCATCCGGCTTGCTTCTTCTTTCTCCTTCACTGGCAACGCCCACGCACTTCCTGGCTGCAGTGGCTCAGCATACACGCTGCTTCAAGACTTATACAGCAATCAGATTGTCCCTTCTACTCCAGGAACGGTAAGTGGCCTTCATTTACACACTACACACAATCATATACATCTATACACACTTACATACTCATTTTAGTAAAGATTCTTTTTTTTTGTAAAGTTATGTACACTTATTTGCACTTCATTTCACACTTATATACACACTTACACACTGTCACACCACTTTTAGAAGTGTATACACAAAGAGGGTTTTTTTACTTTTTCATTTTACTAATTTGTGTTTTTTTACCCCTAAAAACTGTTTTGGGTATTCGATTTTGGCTATTGGGTATTTGATTTTGGCCACTAATTATACTGTTGGATCAGTCATTTTATTTCATTGATTTACACAATTTTTGTGGTTTTATTGCAATTTTATCCCTGCATTATTTTTCCTCATGTATCTTTAGTAGTTTTGCTGTTTGGTGCTTTGGTATAGAAAGATATATTTTACTTGGTTTGATCTGTAAGAATATGTACTTTCCAAAAATATGGTGTTCTGGGGGCTTTTTACAGTTTGGGGGTCTTACAACCCATAACACACAGTCTGGGTACTATTTTCAGCAGCTGAGTTGGCTAGCGTGAAAATTCATATGCACGTTTTTCATTTGGGGTCCGTACACACCACATACTTTGGTAAATCTATGCATATTGGGCATCAAACTATTCATTAGACCTCTGACGTCCATATTTAGAGAGATTTTTCTTTGTGCGTAAAACATTGTGTGTGAAATGTGGCAAACTGCAAAATTTTTAGGCGATTTTAAGAAATGTTGTAAAAACCTCTACGTTTAGAAAAGATTTCCAGTTTGGTAGTTTCGTGTAGAAAGACGTCTTTATCTTTGTTGGATTTGTCAGAATGTGTACTTTCCAAAAATATATTGTTTTGGGGGGTCTTTGCTGTTAGGAGGGTCTTGAGGCACATAATATGAAGACAAGGGTCTATGTTCACAGAAGGCGAATCGGCAGCGGAAAAAAATCATATGCACTATTTTTATTTGGGGTCCGCACATGCCAGCTGCCTTGGGATATCAATGCATATTGGGCATCAAACTGTTCAGTAGACGCTTGGCATCAATATTTATAGTGTTTTACAATTGTATGTAAGAAATCGGGTGAGAAAAATGCATACCCAATTTAGATTTGCGGGAATGTGTATTCTGAAAATATATGGTTTTCTGGGGTGAACTTACTTTTTTCTACCTTTGCCCCCCCCAATACTATGTAAATGTGTTGATTTTGCAATACCTGAAATGACAGGCCATATGGAGGGTCTTCCTTTTGGGGCCCCTATACGCCATGTGCTTGGGTACACCTATACATATTGCACATCAAACTATTCAGAGGACCCTAGGCTTTCACATTTGGGGTGATTTCTCTTGATACCTAAAAGTATGTGGGAAATACGATGCTGCAGGATGGAAATTTTGAGGTGATTTTTGGAAATGTCAGCAAAATCACCGAATGTAGGAATGGTTTGCGGCTTGGTACTTTGGAGTACAAAGACATGCATACCCAATTTGGATTTGTGGAAATTTGTGAATGGCCATATGGGGGGTCTTCCTTTTGGGGCCCCTATACGCCACGTGCTTAGCTACACCTTTACATTTTGGGCATCAAACTGTTCGGAGGACCCTAGGCTTTCATATTTCGGGTGATTTCTCTTGATACATAATAGTGTGTTGGAAATACGATGCTGCAAGTTGGAGGTTTTGAGGTGATTGGCACCAAAATTGCCAAATTTAGGAATGGTTTGTGGCTTGGTGCTTTGGAGTAGAAAGACATGCATACCCAATTTAGATTCGGGGGAATGTGTACTTTCTGAAAATATATGGTTTTCTGGGGTGAACGTACTTTTTTCTAACTTTGCCCCCCCCCCAAAGTAGGTAAATGTGTTGATTTTGCAGTATCTGGAATTACAGAACTGATAGCTCAAATGAGGTGTCTACATTTCAGGGCCCCTATATACCACATGTGTGGGTAAACCTACACATATTGGGCATCTGTTAAGTGGACCCCAGGCTTTCATATTTGGGGTGTTTTACATTGATACCTAATGATGTGTGGGAGATATGATGCTGTAGAGTGGAAGCTTTGAGGTAATGTTTTTAAAAAATTCATCAATTTCTATAAAATCTTATAACTTTAGGAAACAATTGCAACTTGGTAGTTTGGAGTACAAATATATATTTACCCATTTTTGATTCACCAGATTCTGTTCTTTCTAATAATGGATAGTTTTCTAGGGTAAACCTACTGTTAGTGGAATGTTTGGCCTTGAAATCAGAAGAATGCCGTTTGGGGCGCGATTCTTTGGAAATTTGGTAGTGTACTGCTTGTAGATTTTGGATCTATACAAGTGAGAAATCTCTACAAAACTATATATATTTGGTATTGCCAGAAGACATAGAACTTTCCAAATCGACTGTGTTCTCGTACATAAAATAAATGATGTTTCTGATATATGTGATTGTTCTTTGTGAAACATGATTTTTTTTTCATTTTATTAGACACTTAGAAGCCAATATTTATTTTACAGAAGTAGAATTACTTTGAAGTAGAATTATTTTGAAAGTTCAGGTTGTCCTGAAAAAAAAAAACAATATATTGTTTTCCTGGGTAAACTAAAAGACAGCCCCAGGAAAGGCCCTTAAAGTGAAAGAGTGCAAAAAAATTTCTAAAAACTGCTTGGCAGTAGATGTTTGCATCTAGGACAAAATGGCTGGCAGGGAAAGAGTTAAACAGTGCAGAGTAACAGTATATTATGTTTTAAGTACTTTGATACACACACATCCACACATGGCCCAAAAGTCGTATGAAACTTTGATTATATCTTTGCCAGCTTTAGAGATCCCGTACCTGGATTTGTACAGGTGCAATTGGAACTTTGATGGCCTTTTAAAGGAACAGTTCAGTGTAAAAATAAAAACTGGGTAAATAGATAGGCTGTGCAAAATAAAAAATGTTTTCAATATAGTTAGTTAGCCAAAAATGTAATGTATAAAGGCTGGAGTGACTGGATGTCTAACATAATAGCCAGAACACTACTTCCTGCTTTGCAGCTCTCTTGGTTTCCACGGATTGGTTACCAGACAGTAACCAATCAGTGACTTGAAGGGGGGACCACATGGGTCATAACGGTTTGCTTATTGAGCACAATTCTCTACAACAGGTGTGTCTGTTTCTACTTGTGTGACAATGACAAAGCTCCTCGTGAGGACACAAGCCATACTGTATAGTCTTTGCATGCTCTACTTCAAGGTTAAGTAACCCCTGCTAAAATAGAGTATACCTAAAGTGATGCCATTTACAGTCTAGATAAGGTACAATTAGTAACTACAGAGGAAACAAGGGGGGACCATGAGGCCCAAATAATGAGCAATTTCAATATCTATTGGTAGAACAGGACAACCTCTGGATATGTTTGGGGCCCTAAAATGAATTTGCTGTAGGGCAAAGTAACATCTAATTACGCCACTGCTCATACTTGCTTAAAGGGATACTGTCATGGGGAAAAAAAGTTTTTTCAAAACGCATTAGTCAATAATGCTGCTCCAGCAGACTTCTGCACTGAAATCCATTTTCTCAAAAGCCCGAACAGATTTTTTTATATTTAATTTTGAAATCTGACATGGGCTTAGACATATTGCCAGTTTCCCAGCTGCCCCAGTCACTTGACTTGTGCTCTGATAAACTTCAGTCACTCTTTGATGTGCCTACATATCAATATTACAAGTAAAAAAAAACAAAAACAAAAACACTTGCTGGTTCAGGAATTCAATTTTACATATTCCAAGGCAGGTATTAGAACATAAGCAGCACCACTGATAATGGTGTCCATTATGCAGGCACACTATAAAGACACTCCACACACCCACAAATCATTAAAATATGTGGACACTGGCTTTATGGTTTGGTTACTGCGGCCATATCATTCCATGTCTGTTACTTAGTGTAAGTGCTGGTGTAAAATCTTAGCAGTTGTTAAGTTTCTGAACCAATGCTTCCATGAAAAAAGATATTCATTTTCATTTCCGTACGCATTCTGAATGAACTTTACCAACAGTTCAGTTTTTAAATAAGTAAATAAATTTATGCTATCAATGCTTTATTGTGATACTGAGATAACAGAATAACATTCAACAAAACAAACCTTACTGGTGCATATCCGCTAAATGCCAATTGTACTGTATATTTACAACCAAAGCCAAAACGTGTTTTCTTAATGAACTAAAATGTACGTTCTCTCCACAGTACATAATGAGCTGGCAGCATCTGCAAAAAAAAAAAAAAAAATTTTTTTTTGTTTTGCTTGGGGTAAACTAAGCCTTTTTTTAGATGGGAAACTAAGAACCTGTCTTAACTCAGTCCAACTGTAAATCTGTGTCAAGACTTAATATTGATGATCAACATTTGCCAAGAAAAATTATCAAAGACTGCAGCTAAAGGGCTTCAACTATGCAAACTGGTAGAATTTATTTATTTATTTTTGGTTTTTCATCTAGTGTTTATGCACTAATGAGCTTATACCAATTATGAGTTAATTAATAACTTCAGGCACAATGGCTGAAATACAGTGGGTGCAGAACCTGCTATTACTTATAAATTCCAATCTTATGAATACAATTTTCTACCCCTGAATAAAGGTTATGTGTAAGGGTGTACTTAGCGCCTATTTAAAGGACATGTAAACCCCCCCCCACACACAAAAATGTAATCACTGAAGAGCCTCTTTGAAATCTCTACCTGCCACTCTGGTTGTTCAAAGGTTAACAGTAAGGCTGCAGCATCCACTTAATCACTTAGAATTCCTTCTACTCCTCTAAACCAATCAGCCCCCTCCCTCTGGAATTTCCTTTCACTGTTGGCTCATGAGCATGCTCAGTTCTTTTCAACCCAAATTAATAAACACACCCTCAAGTCTAGCAGCCAATGAAGAGATGGCACTGCTGGTTCCCATAGAAACTCTGCTCTAGCTGTCTGATCCTATTTTTAAATCCTAACCACCTGTCCTGAGCTCAGAGTAACAATTACAGTGCTCAATCCAAGCAGGACTTGTTATCATAATAAATTCTGCTTGTGTTAGCCTGAATTCTTTAATTGCAAGAACTTTAAATCACATATGTGCTGTTTGCCGATATAAATGCACTGATGATTTGTCAGAGGGAAAATGGCCCCTGGGTGAAAGCTGTTATTTGTTTTAAAAAAGTGTAGAGGGGATGCATACAATACAAATAATGCTATTTGGGTGGGGGAGATGTGCCCAACTTATATACATGGTATAAAAATGTAGGCTTTACATGTCCTTTATACTTACATCATTCATCAAATTCAACTAAGCCCTCTTCCACTAGTGCCTTGTAAACATGCTCGTTTCCACTTTCCTCATACAAATATACAGAAAGCTCTGAGGAGGACCCCTGAAAAGAGAAATGTTTAAGTTAACTGATTTGCTATACAGTTATGGGACCTGTTATGCAGAATGCTCGGGGCCTGGGGGTTTCTGGATAACGGATCTTTCCGTAATTTGGGTCTTCATAAATTAAGTCTACTAGGAAATAATGTAAACATTAAATAACCCCAATAGGCTTGTTTTGCTATGGGTTTGGTTTTGCTTCCAATAAGGATTAATTATATCTTAGTTGGAATCAAGTACAAGTTACAGTTTTTTTTTATTACAGAGAAAATGAAAATCATTTTTAAACATTTGGATTATTTGGATAAAATAGAGTCTATGGGAGATGGCCTTTCCGTAATTTGGAGCTTTCTAGATAACGGATCCAATGTATATGCCTGCTTTCTTTACTTGGTAAGCTCCAATAAAAATCCTTCTGAAGTTGTGGATTATAGAATCTAGAGCCCAGCTCTAAAAGGACCATAGGGTCATAAATTTAAATGTGTTACTGGTCAGATCTACACAAGTATTGGAATGGGGTGGATCATTAAAGGAGAACTAAACCCTAAAAATGAATATGGCTAAAAATGCAATGTTATATATACTGAACTTATTGCACCAGCCTAAAGTTTCAGCTTGTCAATAGCAGCAATGATCCAGGACTTCAAACTTGTCACAGGGGGTCACCATCTTGGAAAGTGTCTGACACTCACATGCTCAGTGGGCTCTGAGCAGTTGTTGAGAAGCTAAGCTTAGGGCTCGTCACTAATTATCCAGCAGAAAATTAGGTTGGCCTATCATTTAAGCTGATGCTACAGGGCTGATTTTTAAATTCTAATACTGTTGCACTGGTTTCTGTGCTGCCATGTAGTAATTATCTGTATTAATTACTAATCAGCCTTATATTGTGACATTTCTATTCTATGTGTACTGTATATTGTGAGTGGGTCCCTAAGTTCAGTAAGTGACAGTTGCACAGAGCATGTGCAGTGAATCAGCAGAAAAGAAGATGGGGAGCTACTGGGGCATCTTTGGAGATACAGATCTTTACTACTAAAGGGCTTTGGTTGTCTGGGGCTGGCACAGAAGCACAAAACATAATGTACAAAATTTCTAGCTACTTCTTTAGTTTAGTCTTTAGTACATACACTAGTGATGTTTGGGTTGACCTGAAACATTTAGGTGACCATTGGGGGTTAGGCTTGGGTGTGGGTCAGACTGAGGAAGAACACTACGCCTCCCAAATATTTCCCTTTCTATGAACCAGAGGCACGTACAGAAGAATAGTGGAGAGTGGGAAGACGCAGGTATGGGTCAGGTTAAAGGGATACTGTCATGGGAAAAATTTTTTTTTCAAAATGAATCAGTTCCAGCAGAATTCTGCACTGAAATCCATTTATCAAAAGAGCAAACAGATTTTTTTATATTCAATTTTAAAATCTGACATGGGACTAGACTTATTGTCAATTTACCAGCTGCCCCAAGTCATGTGACTTGTGCTCTGATAAACTTCAATCACTCTTTACTGCTGTACTGCAAGTTGGAGTGATCTCACCCCCCCCCCCAGCAGCCAAACAACAGAACAATGGGAAGGTAACCAGATAGCAGCTCCCTAACACAAGATAACAGCTGCCTGGTAGATCTAAGAACAACACTCAATAGTAAAAACCCATGTCCCACTGAGACACATTCAGTTACATTGAGAAGGAAAAACAGCAGCCTGCCAGAAAGTATTTCTCTCCTGAAGTGCAGGCACAAGTCACATGACCAGGGGCAGCTGGGAAATTGACAAAATGTCTAGCCCCATGTCAGATTTCAAAATTGAATATAAAAAAATCTGTTTGCTCTTTTGAGAAATGGATTTCAGTACAGAATTCTGCTGGAGTAACACTATTAACTGATGCGTTTTGAAAAAAACATGTTTTCCGATGACAGGATCCCTTTAAGGTTTTGCAGGTTGAGGTTTTCCTGAGCCACATTATCACTAATACAGTGGTGTGAAAAACTATTTGCCCCCTTCCTGATTTCTTATTCTTTTGCATGTTTGTCACACAAAATGTTTCTGATCATCAAACACATTTAACTATTAGTCAAAGATAACACAAGTAAACACAAAATGCAGTTTTTAAATGAGTGTTTTAAATGGGTTTTTATTATTTAGGGAGAAAAGAAATCCAAACCTGTGTGAAAAAGTAATTGCCCCCTGAACCTAATAACTGGTTGGGCCACCCTTAGCAGCAATAACTGCAATCAAGCGAAAAAAAAGTCTTTTACAGCGCTCTGGAGGAATTTTGGCCCACTCATCTTTGCAGAATTGTTGTTATTCAGCTTTATTTGAGGGTTTTCTAGCATGAACCGCCTTTTTAAGGTCATGCCACAACATCTCAATAGGATTCAGGTCAGGACTTTGACTAGGCCACTCCAAAGTCTTCATTTTGTTTTTCTTCAGCCATTCAGAGGTGGATTTGCTGGTGTGTTTTGGGTCATTGTCCTGCTGCAGCGCCCAAGATCGCTTCAGCTTGAGTTGACGAACAGATGGCCAGACATTCTCCTTCAGGATTTTTTGGTAGACAGTAGAATTCATGGTTCCATCTATCACAGCAAGTCTTCCAGGTCCTGAAGCAGCAAAACAACCCCAGACCATCACACTACCACCACCATATTTTACTGTTGGTATGATGTTCTTTTTCTGAAATGCTGTGTTACTTTTACGCCAGATGTAATGGGACGCGCACCTTCCAAAAAGTTCAACTTTTGTCTCGTCGGTCCACAAGGTATTTTCCCAAAAGTCTTGGCAATCATTGAGATGTTTAGCAAAATTGAGACGAGCCTTAATGTTCTTTTTGCTTAAAAGTTGTTTGCGCCTTGGAAATCTGCAATGAAGGCCGTTTTTGCCCAGTCTCTTTCTTATGGTAGAGTCGTGAACACTGACCTTAATTGAGGCAAGTGAGGCCTGCAGTTCTTTAGATGTTGTCTTGGGGTCTTTTGTGGCCTCTCGGATGAGAGGGGTAATTTTGGTCGGCCGGCCACTCCTGGGAAGGTTCACCACTGTTCCATGTTTTTGCCATTTGTGGATAATGGCTCTCACTGTGGTTCGCTGGAGTCCCAAAGCTTTAGAAATGGCTTTATAACCTTTGAAATTGAACTCAGGTGTGATAAACCACAGTTAAGTTATTTTTTAACAAGGGGGGCAATCACTTTTTCACACAGGCCCATGTAGATTTGGAGTTTTTTTTCTCCCTTAATAACGTAAACCTTCATTTAAAAACTGCATTTTGTGTTCAATTATGTTATCTTTGACTAATAGTTAACGGTTTTTGATGAGCAGAAACATTTAAGTGTGACAAACATGCAAAAGAATAAGAAATCAAAAAGGGGGCAAATAGTTTTTCACACCACTGTACATTCCCATCTGCTGTCTTTCTGCACTTGCAGGCATAAAATCAACTTGTATATAGACACATAGAGCAGATGTGAGTGAAACAATGCATTTTTTGGCCAATATCCTCTCCATGTGCCTACATACAGACTGACGCTGTGCTGGCTACTGCAGAGACAAAGGGAGGCTATGTACTTCTCTTTGTCTGCAGAGAAAATACTTGCATAACCAGTTGTAGATTAGCTGTGTATTAGCCGCTTCAAGGTATTGATATAGAAGCACAGCATCAGGAAACAAAGGAATTTCGAACAGATTAGTTGTTTTTATTACACGTTTGCAATATTAATGCAGAGATGTCAACTAATCAAATGGTTTTGGGGTCATAATACTCCATTAAACCTAAGGAACATGTCACATGACTCTCTACCACTCCACATTGACAAGAATGGGATCAGTCTATCAGTGTATTTGAAGGAAAGGCAATTTCTCATCACAGAACTGCTCATCAAAATCTGTGGAATGTGGTCTACCTAAAGAATGTTGTAATGTCCCTTGCACTGAAAATAAAATACATTTTCCTATGGATTTCTTACCGTACGTAAAGCCATAAAAGTATCTTTTTCAAGTATATCCATGCAAGCTCTGACGGCTCTGAAACTCCATTCTGGGCAGTAAGGAAGCCTCTCTGCTTCGAAGTCTTCGATGGGGGGCTTAATTCCAGCCAGGTGGACTTTTACTGCTTCTACAGGATAGTGGATTAGCTCAGCAGGCAGCTGGAACAAGCTGAAACACAACAGTACTTTTATCAGTCTACTTAAAGCCCACTTACATGTGTAAGGGCAAGGGCAAGGGCAAGGGCGGTTCTTGTATTGCGGTCAGTTTTAAAAAGCGTTCAGCTGCAGGGGATCGCAGGAAGAAACGTGTGTCCGCTGCTGACATGTGCCTGTGTCCGTAAGGGCCCCTTTAAATCAATAGGCTGTTCCTTCCTGCACTCCCCTGCGGCTGAGCGCTTTTTGAAACTGACCACAGGCAAACACAAGAAGAACAGCGTCCGTATGAGCCCTAAAGCTGTTAAAACAGCAAACTCAAAATAATGCCAAGGTTAACCATTTAGGTTTTTATAGATTATTTTCATACTTAATTGCCACCAGTTTTGTGCTCTTCAGCATTAGGATTTTTTTTCCTTGTGGAACTTTTAGTTTAAAGGAACGGTTCAGTTTAAAAATAAAAACTGGGTAAATAGATAGGCTGTGCAAAATAGAAAATGTTTCTGATATAGTTAGTTAGACAAAAATGTTATGTACAGTATAAAGGCTGGAGTGACTGGATGTCGAACAGAACACTACTTCTTGCTTAGCAGCTCTCTAACTCTGAGTTAGTCAGTGACTATAAGGGGGGCCACATGGGATATATATGTTCAGTGAGTTTGTAATTGATCCTCAGCATTCAGCTCAGATTCAAAAGCAAATAGTTATGACCCATATACCCCCCCCTCAAGTCAATGATTGGTTACTGCCTGGCAACCAATCAGTGGAAAGCAAGAGAGCTGAAAAAATAAAAAAAGTAGTGTTCTGGCTATTATGTTACACATCCAGTCACTCCAGCCTTTATACATGACATGTTTTGGCTAACTATATTGAAAACATTTTTTATTTTGCACAGCCTATTTACCCAGCTTTTATTTTTATACTTAACTATAGTCCCCCCACAGAAAAAAACAGGAGATTTTGTGTACTCACTGTTAAATCTCTTTCTCTTCAGTCACTTGGGGGACACAGGGTATAGCTAGTACCACCAGGAGGCATGATACAACGATAAAAAGAAACTGGCTCCTGAAACGCATATCGCTGAAGCAATCGCCAGGAGAAAAACTGATTTCCAAGTGAGCCATAGAAGAGGCACTGACCCCAGTGGTTCATAAGGCTGATCATCCCTATAAGTATGAGGGTGGTCTGTTCTTGTTGCAGCTTTTTGACAGTCCTGGGTAGAAGTGGCATAGATGGGAAGGCGTATGCCAGATGAAAATCCCAGGTGGCTGATAAAGAGTCTGCGTTTAAGGCCAAGGGGTCCCTGTATCAAGCCAGAAAGGCAGGCACCTTTCGATTGTGCCGAGTTGCCATGAGGTCCACCTCCAGAGTACACCACTTCTGTGTTATTTCTTGAAAGATTTCTTCTTTCAGTGACCGTCCGGGTCTAGGGATTGCCTTCTAAGGAAGTCTGCTTCCTAATTTTGTAGCCCTGGGATGTAGATGACTAACCGAAGAGCTTGGTGGGTTTCAGCCCATTGGAAGATGAGCTTTATTTTGTTTAGTGCTTCTTGTGCCCCCTTGGTGACTGATATACACCACAGCCGTGGAATTGTCGGACTGTATCTTCACTGCCTGACCTGTCAGATCTTGCTGTCAATGAAGCAGACCTAGGCGGATTGCGCGTACCTTGAGCGAGGAGAAGACTGGAAATGATACTTTGGAATGTTGTGCGTCTGCTTGGCTATTGAGAAAACCTGGGCATGAAAAAAACAATAGGGAGGCATCTTGAATGTGTGTGAGCCACGCATGGGTGAAATGGCCTAGTCTTCCCCCTATTGGCGTCGCGCCTGGCGGTGAGGGACCAAAGTCATGCAGATGTAGTCTTTTCTGCAGTCTTTAAAGGGTGTTTTCGGTTTTGCCAAGATGGTTTTTGCTTACACTTGAAGCGACTTCTAGTTGTGAATGACTGTCTCGGGGGGGGGGGGGGGGTGACCTTGTGCTCTATTAAAGTAAAGTACTCTTTCCCCCCATGGATTGGCTGATGATCTTGTCCCCCTTGAAGGAAATGGTTACCAGCGATTTTTTGGAATCTACTCAGCACAATTTCATCCAGAGAACCTACGGGCTGCCACTGCGAGTAACGATGACCTGCTGATTACTTGGGCTGCATCTAGTGAGGCCTCCCACAGGTAATCGTTTGCTTTCTTGATCTGGGAAGCCCATTGTGAAAGTTTGTGCGAGGTGCTTCCACAACAATGGCGTTGAGGAAAGAATCAGACCAGTACTGGATAGCTCGCCTGACCCATACAATAGCTAAAACGGGACGAAGGGATGTGCTGGATGGTGAGAACACAGAGCACAGGAGGCTCTCTATCTTTTTGTCCATAGAGTCCCTGAAGGAAGAAGCGTCGGGCACTGGTAAAGCCATATTTTTGGAGAGACGGGATACAGTAGCACAGAGAGCGGAGACAACCATTTTTCAGTGAGCTCCGCAGGGAATGGACATAACGTTATGAGGCGGCAGTTTGCTTGAAACCATCTCAGGTTTGTCCCACTCATGTTGGACGATCTGGTTAAGCTGTGAGTGAGAGGGGAACACTGGTGACGTCTTGCGGAGATGTATAAAAGAGTACTTTGGAAGAATCAGCAGAATCGGTTCCTGAAGATGAAGTCACTAGGACTGAAGAAATCAATGAATCCACTGTTTCCGAAGAGAGTCTGGGTGAATCCTCTTCTTCATGGTCTGAAGTGAAGAAAGCTCGTACTCACTGAGATCACAATCTGGTGGAGGGGGGGGGGATTGGTGTCTGGAAGGGGTGTCAACCTCCTCAGCAATATTTCAAGAGAGATGCGAGGCCCTCCAATAGTAAGAAACGATCAGTTAAAAAAATGAAAAATCTTTTTTATTAGGACATGATAAGACCCAAAGTGTTTCGTGCCGATTGGGGCACTTACTCATAGGCTCAATCTCCTCCTCAGATGGGGAGGAGTTTGGAGGCCCACACCTTAGGATTGTCAGGCAGGAAAGAAGTTTGCCTAAAGACTGTGCTAAATTCTTTATTCCTGTGGCTAGTTGTGCTGCCACTCAGGAGTGGAGTGCTCTTGGAGTGGTGTAGCATCCTTACTGGAAACTGAAGACTCTCCCGGTTCGCCTGGGGTGGAATATGTTCTGGGAGTTCCGGACCCTGCTCCAATGGTTTAGATTTATTGCATAGAGGGTCTTTGTGCCCTGAAGGGAGACGTTTGTGACATTTTGCACAGGCCAGGAATTTTACTGGAGCTGCAGGTGCTCCCCTTGAGAAGAGGCTGTCACTTTGCCCTTCAGACATGGTGCCTAGTAGTATGCGACAGAGGAAGGTCTGTGCGCAGTAGGGAAAAACCCTTTATAGATTAATGAACTAGCCACTAACCTGTCATGTGAATGAGCAGGAAGGAGGAGCAGCTTAGTCTTGGGTTGGCTGTTGGTACCAGCTAATTCCCCATGCCGTGTGCTGAAGCTCAGAACCAGAAAGGTGAGAGCGCAAAAAAAAAAAAACGCCAGGCGCAACCAAAATGGCGGCCACACTGAGGGAAAAGCTGCACGCTCCTCTGCTATCGGTCGTACGACACTGCGGCGTTAACCGTGACACCATAATTTAGCGTGCCACCCCACCCGCACTCTCCCCCTACTGATAGGCAAGGTGCTCTTATTGCTGGAAAGACCACGACAAGCACAGTATGACCTGCTGCCTTCCGCGCCTGGCCCATGTTCAGTATTGTGCTCAGTGAGGGTTTCCCTGTGGCAGAGCAGTGCACTGGGCCCCATATCAGGGGAACTGGCCAAGAATCTGGACCTGCGTGCCCCCGACCTTGTAGAAGGCTGTCCCCTTGCTGTGGAGAGGGAGGGAGAGGGGGGTTGAGGGGGACCTGCAGGGAAGAATGGAACACTTACCTCAGGCCCTAAAACACTCTCCTCTTGTCTGCCAGCCAGCCCCTTCTCCCCCTGTAAAGGGAAGGAGGTTGTTCGCCTTTGAGTTAACTTTTAGTATGATGTAGAGAGTGATATTCTTTGACAATCTGCATTCCGTTCTAATTTTTTTTTATTATTTGTGGTTTTTGAGATATTTATGTTTTTCTTCAGCAGCTCTCCAGTTTTGCAGTTTCAGCCATCTAGTTGCTAGGGTCCAAATTACCTTAGCAATCATGCATTGATTTGAACAAGAGACTGAAATATTAACAGGAGAGGGCCTGAATTTAAAGATGAGAAATAAATAACAAAAAATTTGTAGCTTTACAGAGCATTTGTTATTAGATGGGGTCAGTGACCCCTATTTGAAAGCTGGAAAGAGTCAGAAGAAAAAGGCAAATAGTAAAAAAACAATAAAAATTATATAAAGACCAATTAAAACTTTGCTTAGAATTGGTCATTCTATAACATACTAAAACGTAACTTAAAGATGAACAACCCCCTTAAGATTACTTGAGCTGTTTTGATGCTAGCTGTTGAGGCCTGTGTCTTTAACTTAACTGTTTTTGCTACTGTAAATGACTATACTTGTTTTTCGCTTTAGCAAAAAAAAAAAAAACAAAACAAAAGTAGCGTTTTTGTTATCTTGGTACAGGTATGGGACCTGTTCTACAGAAAGCTCACAGGACCCGGGGCTTCAGGACAACGGATCTTTTCGTAATTTGGATCTTCATACCTTAAGTCTACTAGAAAATCATATAAATGTTAAATAAACTCAATAGGCTGGTTTTGCTTCCAATAAGGATTAATTATATCTTTGTTGGGATCAAGTACAAGCTACTGTTTTATTATTACAGAGAAAAAGGAAATCATTTTCAAGATTTGGATTATTTGGATAAAATGGAGTGTATGGGAGACAGCCTTTCCGTAATTTGGAGCTTTCTGGATAACTGTTTTCCCAGGTAACGGATCCCATACCTGTATAGTGAAATATACATCAATGTCTTTACCTTTCTGTTGCTACTGATTTTGCTGATCCATAGTCTACAAAGTCCACAAAAAACTTTGGAGGGTCATAGCTTGAAACAGACAGCAACTTGGCTCTGTATATTTTTCCATCACTGTATTCAGCAAGACACGGCATTTCTGCAAGAGATAATGCACAAACATTTCTGAATGGTTGTCCAAGGTGTTCTTCTTCACTATATATCATCTGACTTGCAAGATGCCATAGCAGACAGCAGTTTTAAGATTGTGGTGGTTGCTTTTGTTCTTAAGACTGGTGCTATTTACTTTTTTACACTTATATCAATAAAATATTACAGAAAGGGCAAACCTTATGGAAATTGGGGCTGGTGCAGTGCCAACAACTATTTTAACATTTTATATGTACAGTTGTGTTCCGAATTATAGCAATGTGTTTATTAAATAGGTGAATATCCTTATAATAGCTTTTATTTCCATACACACAAATGCATTGGGAACTCTGCACATTCTGTTCCAAATCAAAACATGAAGAAAAATGTATCAAATTTGTGTTATTCCTTTACAGAAAGTGAAGAAAGGGGAATATTAGGCTGTTCCAAAAATAGCAGTCCCTGAATTCTTCTTACAAACTCAGACATTCACTGTATAAACTGAAAAATGTTTCAAGATTTTGTTTTCCTTTGAAAGACTGAACAGTGTTTCTGAGAACTGTTGCACGTCTGTGTTACATGGACTCCACCAACTTCTGGCACCTGTTACATTCCACAATTCTTCTGCATTTCTTGCTTTTGCCTCACAAACACCATCCTGCAAGTTTTCTATTGGATTGAGGTCCGGGGATTGGGCCACTCCATAACGTCAATCTTGTTGGTCTGGAACCAAGATGTTGCTCATTTACTGGTGTGTTTGGGGTCATTGTTACATAGTTACATATGGGCAGTGGATGTGATTTACTTAGACTTTGCTAAAGCATTTGATACAGTGCCACACAAAAGGTAACTCGTTAAATTAAAGGAAAACTATACCCCCAAAATGAACACTTAAGCAACAGATAGTTCATATCATATTAAGTGGCATATTAAAGAATCTTACCAAACTGGAATATATATTTAAGTAAATATTGCCCTTTTACATCTCTTGCCTTGAACCACCATTTCATGATGGTCTGTGTGCTGCCTCAGAGATCACCTGACCAGAAATACTACAACACTAACTGTAACAGGAAGAAGTGTGGAAGCAAAAGACACAACTCTGTCTGTTAATTGGCTCATGTGACCTAACAAGTATAGTTTGTTGGTATGTTTGTGAGTACAGTGAATCCTACGATCCCAGGGGGCGGCCCTTATTTTTTAAAATGGCAATTTTCTATTTATGATTACCCAATGGCACATACTACTAGAAAAGTATATTATTATGAAAATGGTTTATTTACATGAAGCAGGATTTTACATATGAGCTGTTTTATGCAATATCATTTTATAGAGACCTACATTGTTTGGGGGGTATAGTTTTCCTTTAAGAAATATGACCTGGATAGAGAACTGGCTAAAAGATAGACTACAAAGAGTGGTGGTAAATGTAACATTTTCTAATTGGACCAGTGTTGTTAGTGGAGTACATCAGGGCTCTGTACTAGGTCCCTTGCTTTTCAACTTGTTTATTAATGACCTGGAGGTGGGCATTGAAAGTACTGTTTCTATTTTTGCAGATGATACTATATTGTGCAGAACTATAGGTTCCATGCAGGATGCTGCCACTTTGCAGAGTGATTTGTCTAAATTGGGAAACTGGGCAGCAAACTGGAAAATGAGGTTCAATGTTGATAAATGCAGGTTATGCACTTTGGCAAAAATAATATAAATGCAAGTTATACACTAAATGGCAATGTGTTAGGAGTTTCCTTAAATGAGAAGGATCTAGGGGTCTTTGTAGATAACAAGTTGTCTAATTCTGGGCAGTGTCATTCTGTGGCTACTAAAGCAAACAGTTTTGGACTCCAGTCCTTAGGAGGGATATAATACACAAAAGCCATGAATATCTTGTAAATTATATCCTTATAAACGGTGAGTTCTGATGTCATCAGTTATAAACGGTGAGTTCTGATGTCATTTCTGTCACATGACTCACCGAAACTTGTGTATTATAATAAATAAAGTACCCCCAGTTGCAAAATATGAGAATATTAGAAGTTACCTTGGAGTTCCATGACCTGTATAAAAACACTCGGCCTTTGGCCTCGTGTTTTTATATGGTCATGAAACTCCTCAGTAACTTATAATATCCTTATATTTTACAATAGGGGGTACTTTATTCACTATATAAATGAGCTGGAGAGAGTGCAGAGACTAAGTGCAACTAAATTGGTTAGAGGGATGGAAGACATTAATTATGAGGGGAGACTGTCAAGGTTGGGGTTGTTTTCTCTGGAAAAAAGGCTCTTGTGAGGGGACATGATTACACTTTACAAGTACATTAGAGGACATTATAGACAAATAGCAGGGGACCTTTTTACCCATAAAGTGGATCACCGTACCAGAGGCCTCCCCTTTAGACTAGAAAAGAACTTTCATTTGAAGCAACGTAGGGGGTTCTTCACAGTCAGGACAGTGAGGTTGTGGAATGCACTGCCGGGTGATGTTGTGATGCTGATTCAGTTAATGCCTTTAAGAATTCCACACAAATATGCTTGATAAAGAGTCCTGTGTGACTCGAAACGTCGCATTATTTTGTCTACTGCAAATGAGCCAATAAATCACAAAGAAAATTTACTAAAACAGCGTGTCAGTGTGCTGCGGTCTGTTGGAGATTTCAAATGCCTTTAAGAATGGCTTGGATGATTTTTTGGACAGACATAATATCAAAGGCTATTGTGATACTAAACTCTATAGTTAGTATAGATATGGGTATATAGAATTTAATTAAAAGTAGGGAGGGGTGTGTGTATGGATGTTGGGTTTTCATTTGGAGGGGATGAACTTGACGGACTTTTTTCAACCCAATTTAACAATGTATTTGTCTTGTTGAAACTCCAATTTCAAGGGCATTTCCTCTTTGGCATAAGGCAACATGACCTCTTCATGTATTCTGATGTATTGAAACTGATCCATAATCCCTGATATGTGATAAATATGCCCAACACCATAGTATGAGAAACATCCCCATATCATGATGCTTGTGCCACTGGCTTCACTCTATACTGTTACTTGAATTCAGTGGTTGGGGGTCATCTGACAAACTGTCTCTAGCCCCTAGACCTAAACAGAACAATTTTGCTTTCATCAGTCCACAAAATGTTAGGTCAATGTGTTCTTTGGCAAACTGTAAGCTCTTCAGCCTGTCTTTTTTTTCCAACAATGATACTTGCGGGGGCTTCTTGCCGATAGCTTGGCTTCACATAGGAGTCTTCTAATTGTACCAGTATCAGGTAACTTTACACCTTCTTTCATCGTCCTGGAGCTGATCATTGGTCGAGTCTTTGCCATTTTGGCTATTCTTCTATCCATTCCAATGGTAGTTTTCCATTTTCTTCCACATCTTTCAGGTTGTGGATGTCATTTTAAAGCATTTCAGATCATTTTAGCAGTAACCTATCATTTCCTGCACTTCTTTATGTTTTCCCCTCTCCAATCGACTTTTTAATCAAAGTACGCTGTTCTTCTGAACAATGTCTGGAATGAGCCATTTTACTCAGATTTTGAATGTTAGTAAAAGCATTTTATATGCTATCCTTTGCTTAACAGGCAGCCATGCTGAAGATTTTGGGGTTAAACAGTTTCCCTCTTAGGAGAGAGTATCCTTAAAATGTAAGACTGATTGCTGTGGAGAGAGATGGGAGTCAGGAAGACTGGTTAGTAAGAGATTGCAATAGTCTAAAAGGGATAGGATAAGGGCAGTGTTTTGTCTGTTATTTGTGAAAGAAAGGGGGTGTGTATATTGGCTATATTGCAGAGGAAAAGTGTCAGGTTTTGGCAGTAGTATTAATGAAATTAGATGAAAAAGAGACAGGTCAAAAATGACCCCCAAGCAGAATGCTGAATTAACAGGACGAATGACCATATCATCAATAGTAATGGTAAAAGGAAGAGGGGGGGGGGAACATTGAAGTTACACTTAAGGCCAATCTTTTAGGAATAAAGAGAAGGACAAAACATTAACATAAACGCAACCCTGAGATTGTGATAAAGATGGTTCATTTTATAACCCATACATGGTAAAACACTTGTTGGACAATTTATAATCTGGCAAGATTTATTCTAAGAAATATTACTTTCATCCATATCAACGGTTTCCAAATCTCCCTGAATCAAGAAGCATGAATTCATCAAATCCAGAATCAGAGAAATCCAATCATTTTTGCATGATTTGACTTTATCATCAGTGCCTAAACCAGACGACATCCAATCTGTCAATTTAAAGCACCAAAACAATGGTCCCAAATGTCACCAAAAAGATGCCATTTTTGTGTTCAAATGTTAAATGTGCAAATTAGGATCTGGATCAGTATTTGGTCATCACTTTGTCTGAGGACTCCGTATTCAGGGGAATCCATAAATTCAGAGATTAAAATACTGTACACTGGAGCAAACATTGTTCTAGTTGTACCTTTACCTCGTCTTTCAGTTTACCGTATATACTCGAGTAAAAGCCGAGTTTTTCAGCCCCCAAAATATGCTGAAAAACTCTACCTCGGGTTATACTCGGGTCAAGCGCAAAAACGGTCGCCGGCGTCCAAGAATAGTCGCTGGCGTCCAAGAATAGTCTCCAAGAATATTCGCCGGCGTCCAAGAATGGTCGCCGGCATCCAAAACAGGAGCAGAAACCCTCAATTTTTTGATTGAAACTTACCAGAAGCTGCTGCATTTCTCACCCTAGGCTTATACTCGAGTCAATAAGCTTTCCCAGTTTTTGGAGGTAAAATTATGTACCTCGGCTTATACTCGGGACGGCTTATACTCGAGTATATACGGTACCTTTGGAACTTTCAGAAGAGTCAGCTTTTCTTATACAGTACCTGATCTAAAATTAGTCAAGCGTAACAGTTTATCGGCATGTTTGTTGATCCATATAATCTTTGACGTTAGAGAATCCTCATCAGGGTCACAGCACAGTGTATTCTCATCTAGATCACACAGGAGGTTATTTGTTAAGTTCCTGCTGATATATACCTAAAGGAAAGAAAAATTAAGATCCTTCTTAAAAAAACAAAAAACAACTAAAACACCTCCCTGGTACATATTAATGGCAGACATTGTACCCTTTTTTTTTAATTCACCCAAATTAATTAAAAAAACACAAGCAACTGATTTTAAGGTTTGTGCAACTACAGTTTGTATGTGCACATATATTATTGTGTATGTTTCTGCTGTTCTTTCAAAGATGTAATGAACACTAATGGCTTTAATGCTGAAGACTTTCGGGTTCGAGCATTGGGGTCCATAAACCATGCAAGTGTTGCTAAATTCTCTTGGAATACCTTGTGTCACGGCACCTTGCCACGAGAAGACGTGGGCATAGGGCAGGACTCACACAACACAACTCCTTTAGGGAATGCAGCTCTTTATTGTAGCACGGCAATGTCAATATCACAGGTTTAGATGGTAGCCAGTCGGCATTCAGTAGTTCTGCTTGTGGATGATGCGAGGGTTGAGCACTGCTATTGTTGGTTACTGGAGCATGTGGGTACAGCTTTGATGGTTTACAGCTGGACAGTCTCTGTTATCCTCCATGTATGTAAAAAGACTAACGAATTATAATTCTTAAAGTGGACCTGTCACCCAGACACAAAAATCTCTATAATAAAAGTCCTTTTCAAATTAAACATGAAATCCAATTTATATATTTTTTAAAGCATTAATAGCTGTTGTAAAAATCTCAGCTGTCAATCAAATATTGTCTGCCCCTCCTCTATGATTTAGGCATAGAGGCGGGGCAAGCAATTACTTTCACTTTACATTCAGCACTTCCTAGATGTCACTGCTCCCCCACATTCTGCCGTTCTCTTCACTGTTTAATTGTGTAGCCAGGGCATGGGGATGGACAGCAGGTCCCCCATTCTGGTGCACAAACAAGATTCTGAGATAACGCAATGCTGGTCTTAATAACAGTGTCCACACTGCTTGCTTGCTTTAATTATGAGTTCCCAGACAGAAGGAAACACGATTCAAATAATTTAAACATTGTAATTAAAGTTCATTTTGCTTGACTAATGTGAAAAAATAGGATTTTGAATAATTTTTTTTGGGTTACAGGTCCCCTTTAACAGCCACCTTTGTAAACCAGAAAGGGAACAGCCCCTTTTCGTAAATGCAGAACAGGGTTTGATTCCTTCTGGCAACCAACATAGGCAGCTTCCAGATGGACCAATCACATGATCAGCCAGGCGTGCCATTATAAGGACCAATCTGGCCATGAGTTCTAATGGTGCCAATCACAGATAATACTGCTGGGCCAATGGGGTGCCATTTGGGGAGCATTCCCAGTTTAGTCTGAATGTAGGATCCAGACAGTACATAGCCCTTGCATAGAGTCTCGGGGCCAATTATGTGTATGTGTTATAGAGGGTTCTGGTATGTTTGCCCTCACGGTAGGGGTCACTTACCAAAGAGTTCATGTCTGGCTGCTATCCAACATCAAAAACCACATAGAGAAGGGAGCAAAGGTTATCATTAGGGATGCACCGAATCCAGCATTCCGTTCGGAATTCGGGCAGGATTCGGCCCCTGTCAGAACGGTTCGGCCCGACTGAAACCCGAATTTGCGTATGCAAATTCGGGGCAGGAAATCGTGTGACAAAACAAGGAGGTAATAATTATTTTCCCCCTTCCCACCCCTAATTTGCATTAATTGTATATGCATATTAGGATTCGGTCGAATTTTAGGATTTGGGGGTTCAGCCGAATCCAAAATAGTGGATTCGGTGCATCCCTAGTTATCATACACATACCATTTGTTGAAGCAGTTAGGAGCAACTAAGCAATAACATAATAGTTGACATTTTTTCCCTCCAGATTAAAAGTTTGTTTTATCACATCGTAGCTTCTTGCCAAGGTTGTTTCTTTACCCCCTAAGTGGGTTTTCAAAAAAAAAAAAAAAAACAAACACCTGAATGAATTATGTAATGCAAAAAGATACATCACATTCCCATAGAAAGCAACGAGTTCCTTTTTACAGTAAATTTGACTAGGTTTCATGTTCATTTCTAGTGTAATAAAATGTATATGTATTGCTATGCTAAAACTCAATCTGTTACACTAGAGCAAAGTACATTAGTTTTGCTCACTTATAAAGAAAATATTTTTACTTTATGGATGAAAAGTTGAACATTTAGAATGCATTTTGGAACTTTATTTGCTAAAATAAGCATACAGACATCAGCACTGCTCAGACTGTCAGCAATAATAAAGCATTAGGTGTGTTGATATTTCCCTGTTTCCTTACTATTGGCTGGGGTTGCAAGCAGTTTGACTGTGACTAGGGAAGGGTGAATTTGACCCGTTTCGTTAAAAATTTCCCGTCGCCGACGCCCATTAAAGTCTATTGTCTTTTTTTTTTTGACGCACGATGCCATACAAGTCTATGGGCGACATTTCCGCGGCAAAGAAAATGTGCCCATCCCTAACTGTGACCATCCTGAGATCAAGGGACAGCCCCTACCTACAAGAGAGTGACATATACAGTGGTGATTAAAAGTTTGTGAACCCTTTATAAGGTTTAAATTTTCTCTATTTTTATATGAAAGTGACCTTAATCATCATCTGATTTTCAAACAAGTCTTAAAAGTAGATAAAGAAAACCTACTATATTTGGTCATGTCTTTATTGAAAAAAATCATCCAATAACATATATGCGTGTGGCAAAAATAAGGAAATACTTAGGATTATCATATAATTTCAAGGTGAAATCACAGGCTGGTGTTTTCAGTCAATGGGATGGCAATCAGATGTGAGTGCCAGACCCTGTTTTACTTAAAGGAGAACTAAATCCAAAAAATGAATATGGCTAAAAATGACATTTTTTTATACTGAATTTATTGCACCAGCTTATTGCAAGGTTCAGCTTGTCAATAGCAGCAATGATCCAGGACTTCAAACTTGTCACAGGGGGTCACCATCTTGGAAAGTGTCTGTGACACTCACATGCTCAGTGGGCTCTGATTGGCTGTTGAGAAGCTGAGCTTAGGGCTCGTCACTAATTATCCAGCAGAAAATGAGCTTCACCTGTAATATAAACTGATGCTACAGGGCTGATTATTAAATTCTGATGCTAATTGCACTGGTTTCTGTGCTGCCATGTAGTAATTATCTGTATTAATTACTAATCAGCCTTATATTGGGACATTTCTATTCTATGTGTACTGTATATTGTGAGTGGGTCCCTAAGCTCAGTAAGTGACAGCAGCACAGAGCATGTGCAGTGAATCAGCAGAAAATAAGACGGGGAGCTACTGGGGCATCTTTGGAGAAACAGATATTTACTGCTAAACGGCTGTGGTTGCCTTGGGCTGGTACAGAAGCCCAAAACATAATGTACAATAGTTCTACCATACTTTTTTTAGTTAAGCTTTAGTTCTCCTTTAAAGAACGGGGATGTGTGTTCAGCAAAGCCTGAACACACATGCAACACATTTTTGGATGTGTGTCATGACTCCAAGAAAGGAGGTATCTGAGGACCTCAGAAATAAAGAGTTGTCTATGCCCATAAAGCCGGAAACGGTTACAGGACTATATCTAAAGGCTCCACCAATCAACAGTCTATGTACAGATTGAGTACAAATGTAGGAAATTCCAAGACAGTCGTTACCCTACCCAGAAGTGGACAACCAAAGATAACTCCAACTGCAAGGAGTCCAATAGTCCTAGGAATAAGGAGATTACAAAGGAGCCCAAGGTAACTGATAAGTGACTGAAGGCCTGTCTTACATTGAGAATATTGATGTTTATGAGTCCACCATCAGGAAAACAGAGAACAGCAATGGTGTGTATGGCAGGGTGGCAAGGCAGAAGCCACTGCTCTCCCCCAAAAATATTGCTAACTGTCTACAATTTGCTAAAGATCATGTGGACAGACAAGGAGGAGACTGGAAGAATGTTTTATGGACGGATAAAGCAAAAATAGAACTTTATGGCTTTGCAGTGTTACATTTGGAAAAATAAAAACACTGCATTCCAACATAAGAATCTTATCCCTCCGTGAAAAACGGTGGTGGGAATGTTCTGTTTTGGGCCTGTTTTGCTGCATCTGGGCCTGGACAGCTTGCAGTCATTGATTGAACATATAATTCTTAACTATACCAGAGAATTCTAAATGAAAATGTCAAGACATCTTTCCGTGAAATGAAACAGTGGATCATTTAGCAAGACAAGGATCCTAAACACACAAGCCGTTCTACCAAAGAATGCATAAAGAAGAATAAAGTGAATGTTCTGGAATGGCCGAGGCAATGTCCTGACCTTAAAGGGATACGGTCAAAACGCATCAGTTAATAGTGCTGCTCTAGCAGAATTCTGCACTGAAATCCTTTTCTCAAAAGAACATATTTTTTTATATTTAATCTTGAAATCTGACATGGGGCTAGACATATTGCCAGTTTCCCAGCTGCCCCCAGTCATGTGACTTGTGCTCTGATAAACTTCAGTCACTCTTTACTGCTGTACTGCAAGTTGGAGTGATATCACCCCCCCCCCCCAGCAGCCAAACAACAGAACAATGGGAAGGTAACCAGATAGCTGTTCTCTAACACAAGATAACAGCTGCCTGGTAGATCTAAGAACAACACTCAATAGTCAAATCCAGGTCCCACTGAGACACATTCAGTTACATTGATAGGAGAAACAACAGCCTGCCAGAAAGCAGTTCCATTCCAAAGTGCTGGCTCTTTCTGAAAGCACATGACCAGGCAAAATGACATGAGATGCACCTACACACCAAAAAACTACACTTGCTGGTTCAGTAATTAAATTTTATTTTGTAGATTGAATTATTTGCAGTGTAAACTATGTAATTTAGAAATAAAAAACTACATAAAAATCATAACAGAATCTCTTTAATCAAATTGAAATGTGGAAATATCTAAAGTGGTTCATGTAAGGAAACCCACAAAAACCCATGAGCTGAAACTGTTCTGTATGGAGGAATGGGCTAAAATGTCATCGAGTTAATTGATCAACCATTATCGAAGATATATAGTTGTAGTTATTGCTGCGCAAGGGGGTCACACCAAATATTAAGGGAAAGTAAGTGAACATGGATCTACTTTTGAAGGACTGGGCTGGTGGGACACCTTGACATGACATCTCACTATAGTGATGGCCCCCAGTGAGCCCAGAAACCCCAGTCCAACACTGCAACAGTCCAAAGTAGGGAAGAAGCACACCAGTTCAGTGTGCCCTTAGCACATTTATTTGCAGAAGTATTAGTACACAAGCTTTCGGGGTCCAACCCCTTCCTTAGGTGCACCCCGAAAGCTTGTGTGTTAATACTTCTGCAAATAAATGTGCTAAAGGCATTGCCTAGCTTAGGGGTCCCCAACCTTTTGAACCCATGAGCAACATTTAGAAGAAAACGAAGTTGGGGAGCAACACAAGCATGAAAAATGTCCTTGGGGTGGCAAATAAGTATTGTGATTGGCCATTTGGTACATTTGGTATCGCCTATGTGGATTGTCAACCTACATTGAGGCTCTGTTTGGCAATGCACCTGGTTTTTATGCAGCCAAAACTTGCCTTCAAGCCAGGAATTTAAAAATAAGCACCTACTTTGAGGCCACTGGGAGCAACATCCAAGGGATTGCTCACATCCAAGAGTTGCTCACGAGCTACTGGTTGGGGATCACTGCTAGCTGAACTGGTGTGCTTCTTCCCTACTTTGGACCGTTGCAGTGTTGGGCTTGGAAGCGGCCAGGGATATGGATGCACCCAGGAACATGAAGTAAGTGGTGTGCGGCAAATTCAAAAGTATTGCTGAACTGTAATGTGCTTCCCAGTCCAACACTGCCACACGCAGATATGTTATTGGATTTTTTTTTTCAATAAATATGTGACCAAATATATTTCATTTGTTTAACTAGGTTTTATCCATCTACTTATAAGATTTGCTTGAAAATCAGATGATGTTTTAGGTCACATTCATATAAAAATATAGAACATTTTAAGGGGTTCACAAACTTTTAAGCACCACTGTATATGAGAACACTAAATAACATTAGCAAGCATAATTATAAAATGCATTTTAAACTTACATATTTTAGTGCTGCTACACTGCTTTTATATAATTAAAAAAAAAAAATTATATATATATATATATAAATATATATATATATAAATATAAAAATATATATATATATATATATATATATATATATATATATATATATATATATATATATATATATATTTTTTTTTTGTATCATACAATTAAATATTATGTCAACTTACTTTATTCGGTGTCTGTATGTGCCGAACTTTAACAAGGAAATGCTCTCCTGGAGCAGGCAGTGATGGTACAGTATATCTGGGCAAAACTGGTGTTTCCAGATCAGGTGAAAGTAAGTTCTATAAAAGGTAAAAAGAATAACTTTAAATAGGCAATTTGGATCTTCATACTTTGTATACTAGAAAATCATGTAAGGGGCAGATCTATCAAACGCGGAATTTCGAAGTTATGTGATTATTTTTTACCTCTAATAAATTTGAATGCACTCACAACTCGAATGGGAGGTTATCTATGAAAAAACGCGAACGTCTAATATTCCATTGAATACAAACAACCTGAAAATTCAAATCGAGGTTTCCTCTCAAAAAAAAACCTTGAATCTCAGGAAGGCAATTAAGATCTTCAAGCGGTTTTGTACATGAACTCGACAGGTTTTAGGTGGCGAATATTCGAAATAGAACTGTGTCCGGGGTCAAGATGTGATAAATCTCATACAAATTCAAATTTGAGTTGGGGATTTAAAATTCTAATCTGTAAATTTTGACCAAAAAAAACTCAAAAATTCTAATGTACCATTAAATAATAAATAAATTAGGGATGCAACGAATCCACTATTTTGGATTTGGCCGAACACCCGAATCATTTGCGAAAGATTTGGACGAATACTGAACCGAATCCTAATTTGCATTTGTAGACTCCCGACGGGTCCTCCCGATCGATGTCAGGCCAAAAATTGGGCAGACATCGATGGGTCAAGTTTGATTTTTCGTACGATCCAGGACTAAATCGGCTAGTTGATGTGGTCCTGCGACCCGTCAGAGCCCACTCGTAATATTGTAATCCGATCGTTCGGATTCATCCGATATTGCCCAACCGTTAGTGGGCATATTGGGTTAAGATCCGATCGTTTGGCGACCATGCCAAACGAGCGGATCTTATAGTGTATGGCCACCTTTAGGATTCAGATTGGCCGGGCAGAAGGATTCGGCCGAATCCTGCTGAAAAAGGCAGAATCCTGAACCGAATCCTGGATTCAGGTGCATCCCTAAAATAAATCTGCCCCTAAATAAACCAAACAGGCTGGTCTTGCTCTAACAAGGATTAATTATATCTTAGTCTGAAGTACAAATCACAGTTTCATTATTACAGAGAAAAAGGAAATCTGTTTTTTAAAAATTTGGATTATTTGAATAAAATGTCTATGGGAAACAGCCTTTCCAAATTCTGAGTTTTCTGGATAACGGGTTTAAAGATAACAGATCCCATACCTGTATACAAGTAGAACTGTACATGGGATATTTTTGGGCACCTCCACCCAAACTATTTCCTGAAAAACTGTTGTAGATGATTTCCATGCAAGTCACTGGCGGCTTTTCAGGCAACAAATGTGTATAGAAAACGGATCCGCACACACACTGGTTAATGCAGTTGGGGAGTATCCCCTTATTCAGCCACCGAACATTCAACGTTTCGGGGGGGAAACACCCACCCTTCATCAGGATGAATGGCTTTTCAGGCAAAACATTTCTTGCCTAGTTTAAAAAGCTGCTCCTGAAAGTGCAGTCATAACCGGAATTTGGCTCTTAAAGGAATAGTAACACCAAATAATAAAAGTATTATAAAGGAATGAAACTATAATGCAGTGTTGCTCTGCACTGGTAAAACTGATGTGTTTGCATCAGAAACACCACTATAGTTCATATAAACAAGCTGCTGTGTAGCAATGGCGGAAATTGAAAAAAGGCTATATGGCACAGGTTAAATAGTGGATAACAGATAACACCATTGTTTTCTACAGAGCTTATCTGCTATCTGCTGTGTAACCCGAGCCTTTTCTCCTTTGAATGGCTGCCCCCATTGCTACACAGCAGCTTGTTTATATAAACAATAGTAGTGTTTACCGGTACAGGGCAACACTGCATCATATTTATATTACTTTAAAACACTAATTTTTTGATGTTACTGTTCCTTTAAAATTACTAGGAGAGGCATTTTTGCCTGAGGAGAGTTTCTTAACTTGCCTCACTGGCGCAGTGCCCCTGGGACCAGCAATGAAAGCCAGTTCTGCAGTGTCGGACTGGAGCCTTGGGGGCCCACTGGGGCTGCAAAACAAAGGGCTCTCCTGGCAGCTGCCTCGCGACCTCTAAATTGCCGGTGCACATGCACGGAAAATGCTGTACCGCACGTGTGTGCGAAAAAAGCTGCACATCAGCCAGGGGAGCAGGTCTGGGCCGACCATGGTTCTGTGTGTAATATTGCCAGTCCACAACTGCCAGACACAGGCTGTGCTAGATCACTGTGGTGCCCCTTAGGTTTTAAGCTAATTTCCTCCAGAAGTAAAAATGGAAAAGGGGAGGGGGCAAAATTGGCTCATATTTAAATAATTTTTTTGGGTGTTTTTTTTTAATGTCTTTTGTTTCATTTCCATGGGTCTTCTCAAAAGACAAAGAAATTGCAGAGTGGTGCGGCAGCTTCTGGTCCTCTTCACTGCGATCCTCCCACAGGCGCATGCAAGAATGAAGTCAAACCTGACCTTGCTCATTGTGAGTGATAACAGTAAAACTGACCAAGTCGATGGCAAGTATGATCATCAACATGAGTCATGAGCTTATTTCATAGGTTTACCACAAAATTTGGAGATGAACAAATCCGCAGCAAGCGTTGCAGAAAATACATTATAAATTGACTTTGATTGTATGCTCAGAGCTGGACGTCAGTCTCTCTCTAGATCAGAGCCATGGCACACACTTTATTTTTGCAATTTGCACTGAGAGAAAATGGAATGATTTATGAAAGAGCCAAGCTCTTGGTGAGTCTAATGAGGATGCTAAAAAAATTACCTATAGCCAATATATATTCTGAAAAATACAAAAACTTACCTCAAAACTTAGATCAAAAACCTTATCCAGATCTGACTTTCGGAACATATTTGCCTCCTGAAACAATTTGGGTTGAAATAGTTAGTTTACAAATTATGGGGGGGGGGGGGAGAAAAGATAATTATAAGCTAAAACCAACTTAATTCCTTGTTCAGTCTTCAATAAAAATTTTATTTAATTTAAAGGGATTCTGCCATGATTTTGATGATTTACTTTTTATATCTGAATTACACGGTTTCCATTGCAAATTATTCCCTCTACCATTTAAAATATTCTTGAATGAATAAATGTATTTTTTTTAGTGTATTGTGCCTGATTCTGAGCTTTGAGAAGGAGCCAGCACTTTAGAATGGAACTGCTTTGAGACGGATATTGTTTCTCCCCTTCACATTGTACTTCAATACAACCCAAGTCATGCTCCTCAGTGGTATATGTGAGAATAACACACAAAGCAGAGTTTTTGCTGCTAGGGTGCTATTCTCATATCTACTACTAAGTGGGACTAGGGAGCAATTTTAGAAATGCAAACAACTCATGCAGCAAAGGTTTTCTGGTACTTGCCATTGGTCTGTTGATGGGCTGCTGGGAGGGGGAAGTGGGTGATATCACTCCAACTTTCAGTATAGTAGTAAAGAGTGACTAAAGTTTATCAGAGCACAAGTTACATGACTGAGGGCACCTGAAAAACTGACATGTCCAGTCCCCTGGCAAATTTAAAAATTAAATATAAAAAAAATCTGAAAAGCTACAAATGTAGTTATTGCTGCTTTTAATTACTCATCTTTCTATTCAGGCCTCTCCTATTCATATTCCAGTCTTTTATTCCACTTAATGCATGGTTGCTAGGGTAATTTGCCAGATTGCAAACTGGAGAGCTGCTGAATAAAAAGCTAAGTAACTCAAAAATCACAAATAAAAATTATCTCAGAATATCACTCTAAATCATACATAAAATTAACTCAAGGATGAATAACCTCTTTAAGCATACAATTTATAAAAAGAGAACTTACACAGTACTGATTTCCTTGGTTTTTCATTAGACAATGTTTGGACTCATAGCTTCTTTCCTAAAAGAAAAAAAAAGAGAAGACAATAAGAAGTCCAAATGCTAGGAGCAAAATATAATGCTTACAAATTATATAAAAATAATGCTAACAAATTTTGATCTTTTGTCAGAATCTTCTGGAACACAGTGGGAATACTGCTCCAGAATACGAGACACAGATGCACTGTTGCAATAGATATCAACAGATGCAACACCTCCAGGTACTGTGGGGGGCTCCTAAAAAAGAAAAACAAAATAAATAGCACTAAATTATGGTACATACAAATATTGACTGTATATTAATTATGTATATATTATGTGGCTTCTAGAGACGTAACTTTACATCACTTATAATGTATCCCATGTGTGTTCTCAAAAATAATAATAAAAGGTTGCACTTGTGTACTTGAATGTACATTTTCAAGATGAAAATACCTGTAGTGACGTTGCAGTGCTAGGGAGTGTCAGGAAGGATATCCATTTTTTCTGACTTCAGTTTATAATCCTTATAGTTACCACTTAAAGGGGACCCATCACCCAAAAAATATTTTCAATATTCTACTTCATCACATTATTCCAGCAAAATGAACTTTAATTACACTATATAAATTATTTGAATCTTGTTTTCTTCAGTCTGGGAATTCATAATTATAGCAAGTAGGCAGGAGCCATTTTATGGACACTGTTATTAAGACAAGCCTTGTATCATCTCAGAATCTTGTTTGTGCACCAGAATGGGGGACCTGATGTCCATCCCCATGCCCTGGCTACACAATTAAATGGTTAAGAGAACTGGGGGAATGTGGGGGGCGCAGTGCCATCTAGAAAGTGCTGAATGGAAAGTGAAAGTAATTGTCTGCCCCACCTCTATGCCTAAGGCATAAAGGAGGGACAGACAATATTTGATTGACAGCTGAGATTTTTAAATGAGCTTACAATAGATATGAATGCTTTAATAAAAATTGGATTTCATGCTTAATTTGAAAAGGACTTTTATTATACAGATTCTGGTGTCTGGGTGACAGGTCCCCTTTAAATTTCTCCTTTAGCCACATCAAGAAAGCATTATTTTGCATATTACTTGCTACTCCACTTTCTGGTATATTTAGTTTTATGTGCTACCCTCCTTTTGAAACTGTAACACCACTAGGTTAATTCTTTGGCTAATGTGCATTAAAAGTACAATATTCATTCAATTACATATCACCCGCCTTCTAATGCCAACACAGCTTTGCCCTGTGTTCCAGATAGAGTACTGTAGTTTTTCTTACTGCAGTTGTAATAGGAAAACCTTGACCATTAAACTAAATGTACCTTAAGCTGGGATCACAGCTTCGGGTTTGGCCAGGATGCAAACTTCTTCAGCAGGATTCAAATGAATCCTTATGCCTGACCAAACCCTAATTTGCATAAATTAGATTTTGTACTTACCGGAAAATCCTTTTCCAGTAGGCCTGAACTGTCAGTGCAAACGTATGAGTTATTGTCCAGGTTCATCTCTGGAGGCAGGACAGAAGAACTGGTCTCTTGGCCCCTCCCTCAGGATATATAGGCTGGCACCACCTCTGTTTCCCAGTTCTGTTGTAAAGCTTAGTGAGGTGAGATTGCAAGTATGAAGGAAGGTCAAGAGACAACAGTATGAAATGGTGATAAGAGTCCTTTTTTCTCATATTAAAATCAGTCAAGGTGGGACTAACTGCACTGACAGTTCGGGCCTACTAGAAAAGGATTTTACGATAGGTACAAAATCCCTTTTCCTATAGTCGGCCCTCCTTTCAGTGCAAAGGTATGGGGACGTCCAAAAGCTGTCCCATAAAAAGGGTGGATAACAATAACTAACAAATAGGTCCATCTTTGGCAGATTATGCCACTGCAGCTTGTAAAACTTTGCGACCAAATGCGGCCAGTATGGAAGTGAAAACATTTAACATATAAAACTTGAGGAAGGTGTTGGGCGCAGCCCATGTGGCTACACTTCAGATCTGTTCAGGTGTAGCCAAATTTTGAAGGGCCCACGAAGTGCTTTGTGACCTCGTTGAGTGCGCTTTAATGTGAAATGTGCTTTTCTTCTCAAGTGTAGGCATGGTCAATTGTTTCCACCAGCTACCTTGCAACAGTCCTACCTTGCAACAGTCCTAGCCATTGTGTGCCATTGTGTGTTGAATAGTAGGAGATTAGTAGTGAGTCTGAACGCCTGATTTGGATTCTATGAATTCTATGATTCTATGAATTAGTTTGTGGAGCTGTTTCTCTGTCGTTGCTCAGAATTGGCAGAATGAAGGTAGGAAGCTCTTTGTTGATATGGAACTTAGATATAACCTTTGGTAAGAAGCCAGGAACTGTTCAAAGGACTACCTTATTGTTGTGGATGATTAGCCAAGGTTCCTCATGTGAAAGAGCCCCTAATTCGGAGACTCTTTTGGCCGAAGTAATTGCAACGAGGAATGTGACCGTTCGAGCCACTTCAAGTCGCATGATTGCATGGGTTCAAAGGGTGCCCGCTGCAAGGGTGATAGCACTAGTGTTAGGTCCCATGGTGGTGTGGGATCCCTGAAGGGGGGTCTAAGTTATAGAGCCCCTTGTATGAGTTGTTTAATATCTGGGTTCTCAGCCCGATTGACTTGCGATAGCACGAACAGAGCCAAGATATGTGCCCTAAGGGTGTTTGGTGCCAGTCCTTTCTCGAATCCTGAAGTGAGTAGTTCTGTTATTATTTTTGGCGTGCTATGTTCATAGATTAGCTGTCTAGAAAAACGGAAGGTTTGCCAGACCTTGTTCTGGCTGTGGATACTTTACGGGCCCAAATGAGGATATTTACTGTTGGTGGTGAAACTCCCCTCTGGGCCCAGCGTTTGGTCTCAGGTGCCAAGCCGTCAAACGGAGCATGGTCAGATTGGGGTGTCGAGCGGAGAACCCCTCTCAGCCTGCATAATAAATTTACTCCACTTCCAACAAAAAAAATAACAGTGGTATGTCTTTCATTTCCCAGGAACACTGGGGTGTTTTCTGAACAAATATTTTTAGTGAAGTAGTATTCAGTTGTATGAGATAAAATCAAATGTGAAAAATGTGGGTACCCTTGTAATTTTGCTAATTTGAATGCATGTAACTGTTCAATACTGATTACTGGCAACACCAAATTGGTAGGATTAGCTCGTTAAGCCTTGAACTTAATAGGTAGGTGTGTCCAATCATGAGAAAAGTATTTAAAGTGAAAAATTGCAAGTTGTGCTTCTGTTTGACTCTCCTCTGAAGAGTGACAGCAACTCTCAAAATATCTGAAAACAAAGATTGTTCAGTATCATATTCTGGAATTGCCCTCACAGTCCCCCGACTTCAATATCATTGAAAATGTATGGGATGATTTGAAGCAGGCTGTCCATGCTCGGCAGCCATCAAATTTACCTGAACTGGAGAGATTTTGTATAGAAGAATGGTCAAAAATACCGCCATCCAGACACTCATCAAAGACTATAGGAGGCGTCTAGAGGCTGTTACATTTGCAAAAGGAGACTCAACTAAGTATTGATGTAATATCTCTTTTGGGGTGCCCAAATTTATGAATGTACTCTTCCATCCGGTTACCTCTGTGATAATTTGTTCAAGGTCCGGCCCAAACAGGGATTCCCCTGTATAAAATAAATTTAGTAGCTTATTCTTTGATGCTTTATCTGCCGACCAGTGACGTAGCCAAAGGGCACTTCTAACGACCACCGCATTGGCAGTAGACTTTGCTGCTAATCAGACTATTTCTAAGGCTGAGTCTGCCAGGAAAGACAGTGTTGTATTCAGTTTATTGATGTCGCCTGCTAGTTCTTCGACTGAAGTAGGGGGGTGATGTGTGATTTCTTGTGCCTAATGTTTCGCTGTGCGGGCTAAGCTGGCCTCAGGATTGCAGCAGTTTGTGTGTAAACCTTTTTAAAGGGCATGTAAAGGCAAACAAATAAACTCCAATTTTTACATTCTATAATGAAAAAGAAACCTATCTCCAATATGCTTTAATTAAAAAATGTGTACCGTTTTTATAAGAAACCTGACTGTATGCAAAGAAATTCTCCCTTCATTTACTGCTGTAGATCGGAATTGTCCCTAACTGCTCTGCAGGGAATCAATCATACTTATTAACAGCAGGGGGGGGGGGCGCCTTACTTCACAGCCCTGCAGAACTCAAGCAGCTTTGTTTGTTTTCCTGTTTTGATAATTTATGACAATCCCTAAGCAGCCCAGACCACACTGAGCATGTGCACAGTCTTGGTCTTGCAAAAATGTTTAACAAAGTTACAAGATGGTGACCCCCTGTGGCCAACTTTGAAAGCATAAATCATTTGTATGATTAGGCTTGTGCTGCAGTAAGTTCATGTTTAGTGTACAAAATACAGCATTTCTAGCCTTATTCTATTTTAGACTTTACTTCCCCTTTAAGTGATGACTAGCTTTTTAATCCATGGGGTCCTTAAAGGCTGAGTCTTCAGTTGAAATGGTTGTTTGTTTGGAAAGTCAAGCAATTGCTGAGTCTACCCTGGGGGGTTTATCCCATAATTTATGTTGTTCCTCCGGAATCGGAAAGGTATCATAGAAACGTTTTGTTAGGGTCGCCCAGGTGGTCAGATTGTTCCCATTCCATGTTTACTGTCTGAGCAATTGATTTAAACATAGGGAGTGCTTGTGTCTTTTTTTTTTATGGACACCTAACACCTCTGGCTTTGCAAATGAGTTCTGCTCAGTGTCTGAGTCACTTTGTGTCTCTGAATCAGCCTGATCTGAGAGTTGTAGTTCTGACTCCTGCATTGACCACCTGAGACTGTGGGTGAGTTGATTTAAAAGTGGATTTTATCCACTCTAGGAAACCCCCTATCTGAGGAGGGAGTTGTGGTGTGATTGGCAGATCTGGTTATGCGCATAGAAGTGTGAATGTCGCCTTGGGATTGTGTCTCCTCAACCTCATGGTTCCCTAAAAGTTTGTCTCAAGTGCGTTATTCTTAGGAGATAAGACTGTCAGAATGTTACGGCAGTGCCTGGGGAGCTATTGAACTGTTCCCCTTGCATAGAACAGAAGCATCTTCAGGGTATGTTTGATATGGCAGTGCTTCATGCCAGCCGTTGTATAGTATTTCTTTTGGACTGTAGGTAGTACCACAAACCCATCCTTTTTTAGTCCAGTCTAAGCGATATTTACATTTTGCGGAAATAATATAATATAACATAAAAGTAGCTCGGCATACTGTGCCTGTGATCTTGTGAGAAGTGTGGATGCTCATTCTACTTGCTGCATCTGCCCGCAAGGAGGGAATGGCCAAAGCGTTGGGAGACAGCATAGCATGCCTCCTCCCATGTGATCAGAGCAAATTAAATGGAATAATAAAAGTAATAATGAAAAAAAATTGGGAAGAAAAGAATAGATTTCTGACCTTCACCTCCGAAAGAAGGACAAAAGAACTGGGAAACAAGTGGAGTCAGCCTATAAATCCTGAGGGAGGGGCCAAGAGACCAATTCTTCTGTCCTGCCTCCAGAGATGAACCTGAACATAACCCATAAGTTTGCACTGAGAAGAGGGCTGACTAGAGAAATGTAACTTAGATGAGGAGGGAAATTACATGACTTTTCATCATAAAACCCTACCCGTGCGCCATACCCTGCCTAACCTACTCTGCCTGTGTGTGCCATACTCTGCCTGCCCTATGCGCCCTGTGTGTGCCATACTCTGCCTGCCCTATGTACCCTGTGTGTGCCATACTCTGCCTGTCCTATGCTCCCTGTGTGTGCCATACTCTGCCTGTCCTATGCTCCCTGTGTGTGCCATACTCTGCCTGCCCTATGCGCCCTGTGTGTGCCATACTCTGCCTGCCCTATGTACCCTGTGTGTGCCATACTCTGCCTGCCCTATGCTCCTTGTGTGTGCCATATTCTGCCTGCCCTATGCTCCGTGTGTGCCATACTCTGCCTGACTTATGCGCCCTGTGTGTGCCAAACTCTGCCTGCCCTATGCTCTCTGTGTGTGCCATACTCTGCTTGCCCTATGCTCCCTGTGTGTGCACCATACTCTGCTTGCCTATGCTCCCTGTGTGTGCCCTTGTCTAACTATGTAACTAACTATGCAACTAGTCTACCTGCCCTATGCTCCATGTTTGTGCCATACTCTGCCTGTCCTATGCTGCCTGTGTGTGCTATACTCCTGCCTGTGCGAGCTGAACCTGGAGGGGGGTTGTTATCATTTGAAAAAGAACTAGGTCCCTTATGTGTTTAATCATGTGCTGGGGTTTCTGTGCTATCCACAGGGGAGGAGGAGGCATATGGATTTAAGTAGATGCCATGATATGACAAACTTTTTTCACATATGAGTGATATCCCTGCAGTGAGCCACAGATGGTAACAGCACTTCATTAGAGTATGGCAACCAATGCAACGGTTAAAAGCCCCACATTTGCCTGGTCACATGAGATAAATAAAACGCTACTTATAAGCGAATACCAGACGTCGTCGATTCTGGGCCTGTGGATAAACACAGACTCAGAGAATCAGGCCTTACACTGGCATAAGCCTTTCCCTCTGATTACATCCTGAGCAACTGCGTCTGCCTGGGTGCAGGCACACGGAGCGGATTTTGGCACCAAAAGCATCCTTGTGCATATCCACAACGAAATGTAGGCATTTTGATCAATTGGCTTTTCTCAAGGAATAATGCCCACAATTTCTGCAATACTCAGTTATGGGTTTTAACACAATCACATAATCCATGTGCCATGCATTTGTAAAGGAGAATGTCTAATATAACTGGCAAATTCTAGGAACAGTTAACGATTTACAATACACTACGGAAGCATGGCTGTCTCCAGTGAAAGAAAGAAAAGCAAGAGGTTTTGGTAACTGGCAAAAAAAGATGACACAGACCTAAGAATACTGCTGGGTATCCAGATTTAACGGGGTTGTTCACCTTCCAAACACTTTTTTCAATTCAGTTGTTTTTTTTCAATTACTTTCCAATATTTATTTGTTACTGTTTTTCCAAAATCTAAGTTTAAAGTTGAACGTTTGTGTCTCTGGAGTTTCAGTCTGGCAGTTCAGTAATTCAGGTGCAGACTCAAAACTATTACAATTTTGCAACATTGAGTTGATACATTTCTCAGCAGCATCTCTGGAATATTAGCAACTATTGTATCAATTCTAACAGCTGCCTGTAATGAAACCCAGAGATTCTGCTCAGGACAAAGACAAGAAATGTATCAATTTAGAACAGTTTACAGGGTCGGCGACCCCCCCTCCCAGAGCTGCTTTAGAAGGTAAAAAATGACACTTTACACTTCAATATTAGAAAAACCGTCACACATGGAAAATAGAAAGTCATTGGAAAAAGTCGTGGTGATCTATTTGAAACAACTAGTTGTTTGAAGGTGAACCACCCCTTTAACTATTTAGACTATATTAAGACAGAACTGCCCATCATTTATTGTAGCTGTATATTCTGCAACGTGCACCCCAAAAGAACAAATATCACTTACCGCAACATGAACTTTGACATTTCTATCCAGAAGTAGCTCTTTAAGAAGTTCTATTGCGTCTGGCTGCCACTTGTTACCAACCTGTGGAGGAAAAAAAGCCAACACCCTGTAGCAAATTCTCTGGATAGAGACAGATTCTGGGCTCCAGGGGCTGCAGATGCATCAGTATCTGCAATAAAATTACCACTAAAGTTTTTACTTTAGAAACAAGTTACTCACGGGAAGTGTTTTATGTAGCTGACAAGGTATGCAAAAAAGTGGAACATCGGGATTGAAGACAATGGCAGAAGTATGGCACAAAAGGATTTTTTCAATACATCCGTAATCCACATATTGAACCTGATAAAGACAATTATTAATGCTTATTTGCATGCTTTCATATATGGAGAGAAATATAAACTGCATTAAAGGAACACCAACAATTCGAGTGTTTATAAGGAATGACAATATAATGTACCGTTTCCCTGCACTGGTAAAACTGGTGTGTTTGCTTCAGAAACACTACTATAGTTTATATAAACAAGCTGCTGTGTAGCCATGGCGACAGCCATTCAAACACAGGATACACAATAAATAACAGATAAGTACTACTATAGTTTATATAAACAAGCTGCTGTGTAGCCATGGGGCAGCCATTCAAGCACAGGATACACAATAAATAACAGATAAGTACTACTATAGTTTATATAAACAAGCTGCTGTGTAGCCATGGGGCAGCCATTAATGCACAGGATACACAGTAGATAACAGATAAGTACTACTATAGTTTATATAAACAAGCTGCTGTGTAGCCATGGGGACAGCCATTCACACCCAGGATACACAGAAGTTCTAAAGAAACCCATTGTATACTACAGACCTTATCTTTTATCTGCTGCGTATCCTGTGCCTTTGCTCCTTTTTCAGCATTGAATGGCTGCCCACATGGCTACATAGCAGCTTGTTTAGTTAAACTATAGTTGTGTTTCTAAAGCAAATACGATACACAATGATCCTCTTTCCCCACCTCTCTATTGAAGTCATGTCTGACGAAGGGGCACGCCCCCGAAACGTTACATTTGACGCAATAAATACGCAGGGGTTATCCCCGCTTCACTAGCCATCGTGTGTCTGGTATCCTTGCTGCATCTAAAGCAAATACACCAGTTTTACTAGTGCAGCACAACAGTTCATAATGGTTTTATTACTTAAGAAGATGTCCATTTTTTGGCATTACTGTTCCTTTAAGTGTTTGGGAAAAAAAGAAACCAGAACCCATGCCAGGATAGGCTTACCACGATTATATCAGTCTAGCTGATTTAAAAACATGTGATATGCAGGTACTGTTAAAGTTTTGGGGGCAGCACAGTGGCTCAGTGATTTAATATTGCTGGCTTGCAGTGCTTGGGTCCTAGCATTAGTTCCAAGTCTGACCGAGGAGACATCTTAAAGGGGTTTACTCAAAGTACTCTGGTCTCCTCTCTCACTCCAATGAGGAATAAAGTCTCCTTAGTGTGTGTTTTGCTAATATTATAGTAAACTCCTCAGACGCTCCGCAGGCTTAGAAAAATACAAGAAAGATGTTGTATATGTTGAAGCTATTATAATTAAGAATTTTTAAAGGAGAAGGAAAAAAACAGAGTGTCATAACATTCTGCAGAATAAATATAGTGTTATAGCTTGCACTATAGTGGCTAATCTATTGGCAATAAACTGCTTTGGTAGCTTTCCTTCTTCTTTAATAATGCTGGGGTTTATTGGCTTTCCCTTGCTTAGTGAACTAAACTGTGTCTTGCGCTTCTAATTTATGTGCACGTACTGTGCAAAATAGAAAGGTTTAGAAGCTATGCCCCTAAGACTGCTGTGCCTGGCCAACTATTGTCAGCTTCCCTCTAGGTTGTTTCTCTAGGGTTCTTTAGTTTTGGAAAGAGGGATAAAAATGCAAATTGCCAATTTATGAGCAAATGTGTGGCTACTTTAGGAAAAAATTAGGTTAGCAACTAATAAGCACCACTTCCAGGATTGTAATTTGACACTGACAGAATGAAGCGGCTCAAAGGGTTACTTTCGTGGGGCTCTTAAGACATTAAGCTGTCTGGCAGAACAGGGGTGGCCTGGTTTCAAATGCGCGTTTTGTCCACCAATTTTTTGCTATAGATGAATTTTGAAAGTTAAAGGGATTCTGTCATGATGTTATTGCATACTTTTTATTTCTAAATTACACTGTTTACACTGTGAACAATTCACTCTACCGTGTAAAATTGCATTCCTAACCCAACAAGTGTATTATTTTTATTTTTAAAATTGGTGTGTAGGCGCCATCTCAGGTCATTTTGTCTGGTCATATCCTTTCAGAAAGAGCCAGTGCTGCACTATGGAACTGCTTTCTATTATTGTTTCTCCTACTCAATGTAACTGAAGAACTCACATTGGGACAGGGATTTTACTATTGAGTGCTGTTCTTAGATCTAAAAGGGAGTGATTATCTGGTTACCCTCTCATTGTTCTGTTGATGGGCTGCTGGGGGGGGGGGGCGCGTAAAGTTACAGTAACTAAAGTTTATCAGAGCACAAGTCACATGGCTGGGGGCAACTGGGAAACTGAAAATATGTATAGATCCATGTCAGATTTCAAAATTAAATATACAAAAATCTGTTTGCTCTTTAGAAAAATGGATTTCAGAGCATACGTCTGCTGGAGCAGCACTATTAACTGATGCATTTTGGAAAAAAAAAATGTTTTCCCACGATAGTATCCCTTTAAGCAGGTCTGGACTGGGAGTCAAAATAAGCCCTACCATTCCAAGTACAGAGAGGCCCAATCAGCTCCCCACCAGCCCACTAAATAGTGACTTTCTATTGTATCTTATGGCAGCCCCTCTGGCATTTGCCAGAACCCACAGCCAGCGCCGATTCTGGGGCTGCTGCCGCCTGAGGCAGCAGCCCAGATGCCGCCCCCCTCCTCTCCCGCTCCGCGCTTAAAAATTAGCGTCGGAGCGGGTTTCAGGGGGCAGTATCGCTAGTGCATTGAGCGCAATAGCGCTCTTTGCACTAGCGGAGCCGAATTTCCGGGTTAAAACCCGGAAGTTCGGCTCTTAAAGTTACAAGAGGCGGCTTTTTGCCGCCCCTTGTAACTGGCCGCTCGCTGCCGCCTGAGGCAAGGGTTTCACCTTGCCTCATGGCAGAAGCGGCCCTGCCCACAGCCAGTCCGGGCCTGCCTTTAAGGAGTCTACTTTTGGTATAATGTTAGCTGGAGATGTTGATTTTGAAATAGGGTAAATGGACTGCACCACACTAGTGGTAAGAGGTGCCAGTGGACCAGTCTGTGTCTTGTTTCAGGAAAATGAACTTTAAATTATGCAATAAAGGAATTTGATATCCCTTCTAGAAAACACATTTTCCAGGAACAGTTTTTTTAAGTTATTAAAATAGACTAGGGCAGAGCATTTTTCTAGGTACGATAATAGTACAGGTAAAAACCGAAACAATGACCCATATCACATAAAAAAAAAAAAGGAAAAAGAATTTTAATTAAAGTGCTGCTCTTTTAAGTGACAAATATAAAACCAAAGTGGTATATATATATTAACTTACCAATATCATTTCGCCACCAAGAATTTTAAGAACTTTTCCTCTGTATGGCCTAGCATCTGATCCTTTAATGAGACACCCTTCTCCTTCCTTCCAGCTATATTGTCCCATAATACCAAAACATTTGAAGGACTTGTGAAGGTCATTCATAATATTTTCAAGATCTGTTTCTAAAGTTAGGCAAAAAAACATTGTATTTAAAGCTACGTAAACAAGCACAAATTGCATAATTTAAATCTCTATGGGGGAATGTAATTAAAGTGACAATCGATTGTATTTTTGCAAATGTTTTGGTCTGTTTGTAATGTAAAATCATTCGCTGGCAAATATTACATCGCTCATTATCGCTAAGCATAGATAAGCATTCCCTAACATCTGCTGTGGTGTTATATTAAATATCGTGGCACAAAAAAATAACACTTTGGAATTGCGACACTACATATACTGCCCATGTTTGCAAAAGCCATTTGTTTACAAACTTTGCAAAGGAAGTCATTGTGGTCCGGTCAAAAAACACAAATTATTATAGTTTTTATTTCTAAATTGCACTACAAATAATTCACTCTACCATGTAAAATTTTACTCCTAACCCAACAAATGTAGTTTCTTAGTTGTAATATTGGTGTATAGGCAGCCACCTCAGGTTATTTTGCATGGTCATGTGCTTTCAGAAAAAGACAGTGCTGCACTATGCATCTGCTTTCTGACAGGCTATTGTTTCTCCTACTCAATGTAACTGAAGGAGTTGCAGTGGGACATGAATTTTTACTATTGAGTGCTGTTCTTATATCTACCAGGGAGCTGTTATCTTATTACCTTCCCATTGTTCAATGGATGGGTTTCTTGGGGGGGAAGGTTGATATCACAAACTTTAAGTGCAGCAGTTAAGAGGGACTGGCTAAGCACACGGACACACAGGAGTATTAATAGAGCAGCTACATATAGCACTCAGGATGCATAATGGAAAGTCAAAGTATAATGCAAACGCAGCACTTTACCAACACTTTTCATAATTCATATCAGTCCCTGAGCCCTTTTGACTTATATTCTAAGGTCCTTTTCATGTTCACTATCTAGTGTCAATTTCAGCAGGAGCAAATTTTTGAAGTGTGGGAGGAAGCCAAAGTACCCAGACGAAACCCGCATAGGCAAGGTGAGAACATACAAACTGTGCTAACATTATGGGGCAGATTAATGAAGGGTAGAATTGAAAATTAGAATTAGATTTTTTTTATGGTCAAAACCATCGAATTATTCAAACTCGATTCGAGTTTTTTTTAAAAAATTCTAATTTGATTTACGATATTTATCATACTCTGGTCCTTTAAGAATTCAAATGCAACTATTTGCAACCTAAAACCTCCCGGATTGCTGTAAAAGTATATAGTATATATAATGGGAGAGGTCCAGGGATCATTTTGGAGATGTTTGCAGCCTTTCTGACATTCGAGAAAAAAAAAACTCGAATTGAGTTTGAATAATTCCCTAGTCGAATTTGATGGTTTTGACCATAAAAAAAAATTCTAACCTTAACAAATCTGCCCCATAATTTTTCGGGTCCTTTAAATTTGTTCGAGTTTAACAAATTCAATTTTAATAATAAATCTCCCTAATTTAGAATTCATTCGAATTTAAGGGAGTTTTAAAAAAAAAAAAAACTCACGTGAATTCGAAATTTGACCCTTGATAAATGTGCCTCCCCATCTTCTAAAGTACCAAATCATTACAAAAAGCAGTTGGTACTAAAACAAAAACGGATAATTGAATCTCATTTAATGTTTTTTTTAAGAAAAAAACGCAAGCCACAGAAACAAGGAAGATAATGACATCTAAACCAGTTAAGCGTTCTGACTGAAAAATCTAGTTTACTTAAAATGAACAGTATTTTTAACATGAATGAAGAAAATAGGGGTTGAGTTGCACACAATTTAGACAATAGGTCTAGTAAGGAGTTTTAATGGATTTTGATATTTCTTGCAATAAAAAGTGTAAACCTCTCGAATGTTTAACTTCCTTTCTAATTTTCTAGTACTATTAAGTCACTGTTTTTGGAGAAGCAGGTAGTATAATAATTCTAGATAAAACCTCTGTATAATGAGCTGCTCCTTATCTCAAAATATAACAAAAGCTGCAGATTATGTCCACCTGAATCAACAATCCTGTTTACAGGGGAAAAGAAAATACTTTTGCATTAGTTCCTTCACATAAACTGTCAGTGGTCTGAAATTCCTTTGTTCTCTCATATCACAAATGACTGAATTTGTTTCCACAATAAATGCCCTATACATAAAGAAACAGAACTGATATACCCTGTACCTTCTTTTATTTTCCTAGGAAAAACAATAAACAGTCATTTAGAATTTAAATTAAGTCTATTCATGACCAAGGAATGAACAAATTTGTTTTTTGCATATTGTGTGCAAACTTGAAAGTGTCTCTCTCTGTGGGGGAAAAACCTTGCTGGGAGTAAAATACAATTCCCTAGGTTGTGGCTGCCTTTTACTCTGAAAAATGTATTACCACTTCTGCCATTTGAGTGAATACCCACTATGTATATATACCAAAAATTGTTATGTAGACCAGCACCAGGGCCGCCATTAGAAATCAAGGGACTCCGTACAACAAAATTTTGAGGCCCCTGGGCTAGCCACGCCCACCCCACAGATAAAAGACCACACAGACATCAGCGCTAAAAAAAACAGTTAACCCCCCCCAATACAAAAGTTATAAAAAGCCAGATGATCATGGCCCCCTTATAAAAGTTAAAAAAAAACTGTGGTGCCAGGGGCCCCCCCATAAAAGTTCTTTAAAAATCATTGCTGGGCACGGCCCCCCTTAAGCAAAAGCAAGTGGACGCCAGGACACCCCATAAGTTTTTTTTTTAAAAAAACATTGGCGTCAGCCAACAAGTTAAAAAGAAAAAAAATCGGCCCCAGAGAATATTTTTTAAAAATACATTGGTGGCAGGGGCCCTAAAGGGTATTGAAATAATACATTGGTGGCCAGGGGTTTAATAAAATAAAAAACACACATTGATGTTCAGTAGAATTAAACTTGTGGCTTCAGGACTTCAACTTCGGCTGCGTTCGTAGCTTCAGGTCTTTTTGTGGCTTTGTGACTTCAACTTCGGCTCTGTTTGTGTCTTCGGGTCTTTTCGTGGCTTCAGGTCTTTTCGAGGCTTCAACTTCTGCTCTGTTTATGGCTTCAGGTCTTTTCGCAGCTTCAACTTCTGCTCCATTCGTGGCTTTGAGACTTTTCGCGGCTTCAACTTCGGCTCCGTTCATGGCTTCGGGTCTTTTCGTGGCTTCGGTCTCCAGAGAATAATTTTTAAGAAAACATTGGTGGCAGGAATATAGGGTATTAAAATAATACATTGGTGGCCAGGGGTTTAATAAAATAAAAACACACATTGCTGTTCAGTAGAACTGAACTTGTGGCTTCAGGACTTCAACTTCTGCTCCGTTCGTGGCTTCGGGTCTTTTCGCGGATTAAACTTCTGCTCCGTTCGTGGCCTCAGTCTTTTCATGGCTTCAGCTTCTGCTCCGTTCGTGGCTTCGGGTCTTTTCGCGGCTTCAAATTCGGCTCCGTTCGTGGCTTCGGGTCTTTACACAGCTTCGGGACATCAACTACAGCTCAGTTCGTGGCTTGGGATCTTTTCGCGGCTTCGGGACTTCAACTTCGGCTCTGTTTGTGGCTTTGGGTCTTTTTGCATATTCGGGACTTCAAACTCGGCTCTGTTCTTTGTTTTGGGTCTTTTCACGTCTTCAACTTCGGTTTCATTTGTGGCTTTGTGACTTCAACTTGGGCTCCTTTCGTGACTTCAACTTCGGCTCCTGTCATGGTACACCTGCCTATTTCGAAAAGTGCAGCACAGCCCAGCCCCCCTTCAGGCCCGGTACAGCAGTACCCCCCTGATGGCGGCCCTTAGACCAGCACTCCCTATATAACTCCCTTTATTTTCAACACATTGTACACGTTCTACGTTAGAGTCACTACTGGGGTCTTTCTCCATGATCTCAACAGGGACCGACATAAGTACCATGTGTTGAAAAGTACCACATAATATAGGGACTGTTGGTCTCCATATCGATTTTTGGTATATAGTTGACTATGCTCCCCATTCCATAATTTTGAACTGGAAGGCAGAATTTTATATATATAAAACAAACACAGACATATACATACAACAAATATGAGTGCCACAGGTTACCTAATGATTCTGGAATCACATATATAATGCCATTGTCTATACAGCTGACTTTTGCACTGAATACTGAATCAGGAATACGAGGAGGCAAGTAGGGCTCAATTAGGTTTTGTTCAGACACTGCTTCATCAGATTCCAGGTGCTCACTTGCATTTCTTGTCTCAGAAGCTATATTGTCACATTGTAATGTTACTTTTATCAATTCATGAACATCTGTAATGGAAGTTGACTTTTCACTGACTTTGCCCACAGTCTCAGGTTCGTCTGATCTATGAATATTAAACAAAGTCAAAAAGGTGAAAGTTTTAAACATTTATATAATACAATTGAACATGCTAACCAATGTGTTGATGCTGCTTTAGAACGAGAAGTTGAGAAATTAAACTTCAGTACAGGTATGAAATCAATTATCCAGAAAGCTCCAAATTACAGTCAGGCCATAGACTCATTGTTAATCAAATAATTCACAATTTTAAAAATAAAACAGTACCTTTTACTTGATCCCAACTGAGATATAATTAACCTTATTGGAGGCAAAATAACTGGGTTTATTTAATATAAAGAAAAACGATACCCCTGAACAATGTAGGTTTCTATAAAAATACAGCTCATATGGAAAACCCTGCTTTGTGTAAATAAACCATTTTCATAAAAATATACCTTTTTAGAAGTATGTGCTATTGAGTAATCATAAATAGAAAACTACCATTTTAAAAAATAAGGACCGCCCCTTGGGATCCTAGGATTCACAGTGCACACTAGTGGTGTGCAGGCCTGCCCGATACCTGCAGGTTCGGGCCGACCTCGCATCCCCCTTTCCGGGTCGCAGGCGGATGTGGGTTGAGCGATCTTCCAAATGCCAGCTTCCGACTTGAACTTTTATAGATGGCCACCTCTCGCCCTGCCCCATTTGTGACATCATCAGTGGGGCAGGTCTATAAAAGGCACCTGGAAGTCGGGCTCGGGCGGTTGGGGGAAAAGCCTGACCCACACATCACTAGTGCACACAAACAAAACATACAGGTCACATGAACCAATTAACAGAGTTCTGTCTTTTGCTTCCACACTTCTTCCTTTGAAAAAAAAAATTGTTGGAAGGTAAACAATCCTGTTAATCATTATGAAGCATGACAATTTATATAATGACACTGAAAAAGGTATTTTTTAAATATGACAACCCTATCTGAGGCAGAGATCTTCACTGCTAAAGGGCTGTCATCGCTTGAATCTAGTAAAAAAGTTTAATAAAAATGCAGGATATAAATAAATGGGGTTCATTTATAAACACTGAGCAAATCTGCACCTGGGTCAGTAACCCACTGCAACCAATCAAAGGTGTGAATAAACTGTTCAACCCACAGCTGCCTTAAAAAATAAAAAGCACTGTTGGTTACTATGGGTTACTGCCCATGTGCAAATCTGCTCAGTGTTTATAAATGAGCCCCAGTGTCTTTTTTTTTTTTTTTTAACAGACTTTTTTTGTAAAGCTTAGCTCTCCATTAAACTGGACATACACAAAAAAGGACAATTAGTTTGGAAAAGTAACCAAGATAGTTCCTAATTTAGCCAACAAGAATTTCAAACCTTCCTAACGGATACCTGTTCCAAATACCAGACAGAAAGACAACATATTTGGTCCCTATGTACAATATTTAAAGTTAAATGTACATAGGGGTACTAGCTACAATATTCCAATAATAAGAAATCATCAGGAATAAAGATTGGTTACTAACCTCCAATCTGAGACATACCTTCGTATTTTCAGTGCTAAACCCTGTTTTATAAGGAAGTCAGAAACATCAGCTTCCTGGCTTGCTTCATCTTTTATCCAGATCTTTACAGGCAGTGGCCACTGTTTTGTTTTCTCCTATTGGCATAAATACAAAAATAAATAAATAATTGTACTGTGCTTATATTTTAGACAACATTCTCTAAGCAAATAAATATGCTCTGTAATATTTCATTGAATTTTAAAGCAACCACCTTCTGTAAACAACCATATTATAAAGATTCGAATTATTTTTTCCTATAAAGTAGATTCAGGTATGTGGATCTGTTATCCGGAAACCCATTATCCAGAAAGATCCAAATTACAGGTAGGACATCTATTTTAATTAAGTAATTTGCATTTTAAAAAATTATTTCCTTTTTCTCTGTAATAATAGAACAGTGCCTTGCACTTAATCCCAACAAGAATATAGCTAAGTTTTATTAGAGGCAAAACCATCCTATTGGGTTTAATACATGTGTTAATGTATTTTTTATAGATTTAGGGTTAAGAGATCCAAATTACGGAAAATCAGTTATCTGGAAAACCCCAGGTCCCATACCTGTACTTACACAAAGTTGTAACAGATATTAAAGATACCCTTTATTTAGGAACTGGATATACTTTTAACTATATACTTTTAACTGGATATACTTTTAAAAAGGCACAAAAAGCTTATATTTCAATACGGTGTTAGCCTATAATGCATATCAGTCTTCGATTTTACTGTAATGTACATAGTACATTACATAGTACCTTATTGTGACACCAGAGAAAATAAAATGTGTGTTCCAGGTCAGCTTGATTGTGCTAATAATAGAAAGCAACATGCAATCCACCTGCTACATAAAAAAGTATGATTCTTGCCAAAAGAGCTATCCATCAACCTGGAAGGCAAAAACATACCCAACTGAAGAGTTTCTTGAAAACAAATCAATGACATCCTGCCCAGCCAAGAGTTAATGTGCATGGCTTGGGGTTGCCAGAAAATTTCAAGTATGTAGTGGATGGCTTTGGGAGGACCAGGACAAGTTGAACTCACTGGCTTCTTTATCTCCAGTGCCAGAGAACTTGCCTTTTTCGTCGGCTCATCAATGACTGAACTTGTTGATTAAGTCACTCGAGGCCACACAATGTGACATCCAAACGGACCCCACCCGAGCCCCTCTATTATATCTTTCCCTTTGGGACCAAAACACCGGCTCTCTTTCTCTACCTTTGTTTCGTGTATTGGTATGAAAAAAAGCAATTAAAAAAACCTCACAAAAAAGTGTGAAAAAAGCAAATTCATAACGGAAAAGGACCTTGGAGTCCATGTAGATGATAAACTTGGCTGTAGCAAGCAATGCCAGTCAGCAGCATCAAGGGCAAATAAGGTATTGAACCGTATTAAAAAGGGGTATTGATTCATGGCAGGAAGCGGTCATGCTGTGAACCGAGAGCTGTGAAGATGTGGAATTCTCTCCCTAAATCAGTGGTACAGGCTGATACATTAGATAGGTATAAGAAGGGGTTGGATGGTGTTTAGCAAGTGAGGGAATACAGGGTTATGAAGATAGCTCATAGTCCAAGTTGATCCAGGGACTGGTCCCATTGCCATTTTGGAGTCAGGATTCTTCCCCCTCTGAGGCAAATTGGAGAGGCTTCAAATAGGCTTCATCTGGATCAACGGACAGTTAGGCAGGTTATATATAGACTTTAAAGTTGAAGGACATGTGTCTGTTTTCTTACTATGTCACTATGTAAGGTATGAAGCTCTTTAATCAATTAAGAGATCAATTAAGAGGTCAGTGTAAAAGCATATCACAAAACGCGCTAAGCTTGGTAATGTTGTTTTCATGAAGTCTATGACCTGGTGTGCACCATTTACTTTTGAGAAGGATGGTCTGACAAAGCCACACAACTATAGGCAATTGAATCCACTGCATCATGTGACCTACTAATAGTACAAATATGGACAAGCAGTATTTGCGAATTCGGCTTTTAAAATACAACAGAAATTTAATGATTCGTGCTGTATATTTTCCCTTATTGGTAGAATTGAGGGTAATAAAATACTTTTATAGAATCAGGCCTGGATCACGGTCAGTTCTATTTGATTCCACCAGCAAGGGCTCTTCTTTGCTAGTCAGTCAAATTCTTCCATTTCCATCTTTGCAAACCAATTTGGACATCACTTTGTGGATGCGTTATTATTGTGCTAAAACAAGAAAGTGCTTTCCCCACACAATTATGCAAATGTCAGTGTACACTGCTGTGTTAAGGTTTGCTTTCACTAGAATCAGGGGCTTTAGCCTAAACCATGAAAACCAGCCCTAGCCCATTACTCCTTCATCAACATTTTGCATTCATGCAAATGGCATTTTATTAACCATTGAAGAAACTAAAATCTGCTCTCTATCTATATGGCAGATTGCCAGGTGGTGAATTGGATTTATCAAGCCAGAGTCTAATATTCCAGGCGACAGTTGGAATTGTGAATTGATATTGTAGGCTTGCGTGCTGTTGCTAGGCCATGGACACCCCTGAGCTCCCAATTAATAGTTCTTGCATGAACTACATGCTTCAGCTCATAGTTTGTGAGTTTGTTTAACTGTTCTTGCTCATAAATAGATTAAGGTTCGAATTGTAAATTAGAATTTTCGAGTTGGATTCTGGGTCAAAACTCACTAATTTGAATTCGAGATTTATCATACCTTGACCCTGGGAACAACTCTAATTTGACTATTCGCCACCTAAAACCTGCCGAGTTCAAGTCAATAGCAGACCAATTTGAAGATTTTGGGTTTTTTTGAGAAAAGACTTGATTAGAGTTTAGTCTAATTTGATCCAAATTCGATTCGAGTTTTCGAGTCTGTAATATTCGTTCGAGTTTTAAGGTGGCCATACAGGGGCTGATCGGATCGCGGCTGCATTTGTTCGTAGATGCCATCCAGTGATCCGACCGTATGTTTACCCTTCGCTTTGATCCGATCGTTGGGCCCTACGGCCCACGATCGGATCAACCCGATATTGCCTACCTCAGGGCATATCGGGAAAAGATTTGCTTGTTTGGCAACATTGGATCTCTCAGTGTATGGCCACCTTTAGATGTTCAATTTTTCTTAAATAACCTCCCATTCAAGTTGTGAGCATATATTCGAATTTATTAGTAGGGATGCACCAAATCCACTATTTTTTGGCCGAATACCGAACAGAATCCTAATCTGAATATGCAAATTAGGGGTGGGAAGGAGAAAACATTTTTTATTTCCTTGTTTTGTGACAAAATCACACAAATTCCCTCACTCCCCTATTTTGCATATGCAAATTAGGATCTGGTTCGGCCGGGCAAAAGGATTTGGCCGAATCCTGCTGAAAAAGCCGAACCCTGAATTTGGTGCATTCCTATTTATTAGAGTAAAAAAAAAATATTCACTTGAATTCGAAATTCGGCCTTTATATAAATCTGCCCATTGCAGTTCATCAAAGCAGTTCTAATAAGGCAGAAACTGTTGTTACTGTTGTATATAGCCTTTACAGTAATAGCACTTTCTAAGGACTCAAGCACAGTTTTTAATTCAGACAAAAAAGTATTTAAAAAAAAAACATTATAAGATTAGATTTAAGATTAGTTAAAATACCATCTCTTTAAAATTGTAATGATCTGATTCACATACTCGTGGTAAAATCTATTTTTGTTTTTCAGTATAACAAAGTAAGTAGCTGTTGGTTTTTTAAGAAAACAAACTACCCGGAAGCCTATTTCAAATACACTGGAAAAAAAATCCTTACACAATAAATAGAAGGTATGGGATCCATTATCCAGAAGCCTGTTATCCAGAACTCTCCACACTGCCATTTCCCAAAGAGGTCATTTTAAGTAATGAATTAATTTTTTTTAAAGGACAAGGAAAGGTGAAACACAATATTTCTATGGATAGGCATACCTCAATAGTGTCTAATACTGCTCCTGCGTCTAAGCCCTTCAGTAGATCCATACCCTTGGTTTTCAGAAAAATGCAACGCTGTTTTAACAAGACCAAGACCTAACACATGCGCAACAGACTTTGAAAAGGCACATGCTCAGATCTTCATTGTGCTTTCTCCTATGAGAACATGATCTCGCGCCCTCTTTAAAAAGGGAACCAATCGGAACTGCTTATAGCAGTTGCTATGGTTACCCATGCAGCCAGCTTTTACACAGATATTTTTAAACATAGATGCAGCTCTCATGCTGCTTCTGTGCTGTTTTTTCATCTATAACAGTGCAGGAGAAAGTGTTATATACAAGACTGAGTGGGCAAAGAAATGCTCTGCATGCGCAGTTCTTACATGAACGTCAGTTCAGGGAAGATGGCAGCTTCAAATAAAATAATCGAAGGAGGATTCTTGAGTGAAGCAGGCAGTTTCACATGTGCTTTTCCTTGATATAAACCTAGCGATCCAGGTTTTAATGGTTTACAGGAAAGAAGAGTTTCCTTGTCCTTTAAAACCCATTTACCTTTTTTCTGTAATAATAAAACAATACCTTGTACGTGAACCTAACTAGGCTGCATGAAGCCATTTTGGTGGCAAAACTCTTCAAAAAGGTATTGCCTTTATTTAATGTTTAGATTATTGTTTTAGCATACTCATGGTATGGTGATCCAAATTATGAAAAGATCCCTTAACCAGAAATCACCAGGCCCCAAGCTTTCTGGATAATCCATCCTGTACCTGTATAGGCATTTTTATAAAATTATAGACTAACCTCAATTGCTATTTTTGCCACAGCGCCAGTAAGGTAATATGAGAGAACATCACAAGCTGTTGCAGTCCAGTTTTCGCTTCCTCCAGCTGGCCTACCAACACACACAAAGGGGGATAATGGATTAACATGGCTTTGCTTCAATGTAACACTGAATATATTATGAAATTTAAATACACAATCTCCCTATGTATGCCTATACTGATGAGACAGGTCATAACACATTCTTGTATCTTAAACATACATTCTCTGAAGAATTATTCATACAATAAATGTAGTAACTGAATATTTGCCCATTTCCTTTTGTCACTTGAGGGGCACAGGGAAATTGGATGGAAAAGGGCTTCCCATAAGGTGGCTGTGGTTCTGGGATGTTATAATTTTTATAACTTAATAAAAATTATAGAAAGATCACTTTGTAAGCGTTATAGGGAATGGGAACTTCAATTAAGTTATTGCTGATACTATATTATTAAAGTGGTTATGAAGAAAGGCTTCTTACTGATCTGTACAGACTGTATTTCATATTGTTTCCGATTACATAGACGGCCAAAAAGCTTTTCTAACCATAGATAGATAGATAGATGATAGATGATAGATTTATAGATAGATAGATGGACGATAGAGAGATGATTTTAGATAGACGATAGACAGATGATTGATAGACAATAGAGCGATAGATAATGATTGACAGACGATATATAGATAGACTATTGGATAGATAGATGATAGATAGACGATAGATAGATGATAAATAGATGATAGACGATTAGATAAATAGATAGATATAGACAAGCAGACAGACGTTAGGAGTTTCCCTAGGCAACTCCGATCGTGTTTTTGTTTTTTTATTAAATCAGAATTCAACAAAGAACAGCGTAGAGATCCCTAGTTAAGAAGTTTTTGGTTCAGGCCCCAATTTTCAATTCCTTGTGGCTGCAGATGCAGGTGTCTGTGTTACACCCTAAGGTACAATATTCAGGAAAGAAATTGAATCAAACAGCTCCAGGCAGTGTTTTTAAACTGCAATGTGTGTATTAGCAGTGTAGGCACACTACATTCAATTGCTTTCCTGATCACAGAGATCCCACCATAAAAGGTAAAAATAACTAGGGATGCACCGAATCCACTATTTCGGATTCAGCCGAACCCTTCGCAAAAGATCAGGCCAAATACTGAACCAAATCCAAATCTGCATATGCAAATTAGGGGTGGGAAGGGGAAAACTGTTTTTTACTTCCTTGTTTTGTGACAAAAAGTCATGGGATTTCCCTTCCCACCCCTAATTTGCACATGCATTTCAGATTCGGTTTGGACAGGCAGAAGGATTCGGCCGAATCAGAATCCTGCTGAAAAAGCCCAAATCCTGGCCAAATCCCAAACCGAATCCTGGTTTCAGTGCATCCCTAAATATAACTGTGCCGTTACTCCACCCCTAATCACTTATGTCATTAAACCACCCTATACTAAAAAAAAAAAAAAACATCACTTAAAAAACATCACTTAAAAAAAAAAAAGTTTCAAGGACATATACTATTCTTTGCCAGTTTCTTTTAGGAAAGCACACTCGCCTGTTGGTAAACAGCATGATTTATGTGCCATGGAAAAGAATACCAGCAAAAGCCCCAAAAGTAGAAAACAAAATAACTTACTTTATATCCATCAAAGAACATTCCAGACACATTTTATTCAGTTTTAACATACTGTCCTCAAGTGTTCTTATGTTGATTACATCTACCACAGCCTTCATTCCAAAATCAAAGTAAAATACCTAAAACAGAGAACGACATTAAATTGGAAGAAATAACATTAATACTTTCACAAATGCAGTTACGTCCGACCAACACAACCAAATTGTTTAATATCTAATACAATCTACATACATGTGAGAGAAACATATATTAGAAATGTGTGCACAATTATATAAGCAATAGTTTTACATTTCTTAGGGGATGAACTGACCCGGTTAGTCATTTATGAATTCATTTATACATTCTATAGCAGAACTGGGTATAATGGATATAAATGCAACAATAGTAAATCAGTTGCATAATAAATAAGAGTGCATTTAAAGCGCACTCACCACCATATTTTATCTCCTTCCCAGTATCTCTAGCGTGGGCACATGAGCACTAGAGTAGACTCACCAAAAAGACTATACTGCACAGGGCATACTTACTGTAGAAAATTCATGTTCAGCCAAATATTTCATGGGCCAGTTTGAGGAGGTTCCAACTAGTCAGTCAGTTCTAAATAATTGATGATTTGCTGTTTTTACGGTCAGTTACCAAGGCAGAGTTCACCACATTCATTTATTTAGAATTTAGCGCATACAGTGAAAACAGGATTTTTTGTTAATCACCGTTAAATCTGTTTCTCTGTAGTCGATAGGGGGACACAGGGACTCTAGGGGTTTAAGCTCCACCCTCCAGGAGGCAGGACACTTAGAATAAAAAAACTTAAGGGGCGTGCCAAGGAACAGGCTTAACCCCACACACTGTAAGCATACCTCAGTTGGTACCAAAGAGACTGCAGAAAAAAATCTAAAATAACTCAACTGGCAACAGGTATACCAAGGAAACTTTTCCATAAGACCAAACGGTCAACATTTCGCTAGGGTCGGGAAGCCCTGTGTCCCCCTATCGACTACAGAGAAACAGATTTAACGGTGAGTAACAAAAAATCCTGTTTTCTCTGTCGTCTCAGGGGGACACAGGGACTCTAGGGGACTTAACAAAGCAGCCCCAGAACAGCAGGGAGGGAGCGAAATCAGGAATAATAGCGGATAAAGACACGTTACTGCACCACAGAGTGCAGTATCTTACGGCCAAAGGCGGCTTCCGCAGAAGAAAACGTGTCAAGGCTATAGAATTTGGTGAATGTGTGAACCGAGGACCAAGTGGCTGCTCTGCAGATCTGGTCCAAAGAAGCCGAGTTACGCCAAGCCCAGGAAGCTCCCATGGATCTTGTGGAGTGAGCTCGAACTGATGTTGGCGGAGATCTTCCCTTGGCTAGATAAGCTTGACGGATGAGTTGCCGAAGCCATCTCGCAATCGTCGTCTTTGAAGCTGCCATGCCCCGACGGGGGCCGGATGGAAGCAAGAACAAGGCTTGAGAACGTCGAAAGGGCTTAGAGCGTTCAAGATACCAGCGAAGTGCTCTGACCACATCCAGACTGTGAAGACGCCGTTCTTTATCATTCTTTGGATCCGGACAGAAGGACGGGACGACAATCTCTTGGTTGATGTGGAACGAGGAGACGACTTTGGGTAGGAAGGAAGGCACTGTGCGTAGCTCTGCTTTGTCTTTGTGGAAGACTAGTAAGGAAGGATCACACGAAAGGGCACCGAGTTCGGAGACTCTTCTGGTAGAGGAAATGGCCACTAGGAACGCTACCTTCCAGGTAAGAATTGACTCTGGGATGACTGCTAAGGGCTCGAAAGGAGGATCGAGCAGAGCCTCCAACACCAGGTTGAGGTCCCATCCTGGAACTGGTGGACGGAATGGCGGAGCAATATGGGCCACTCCCTGCAGGAATGTGCGGACTGAGTCATCCATAGCAAGTCGAGTCTGGAGTAAAACCGAAAGAGCGGAGACTTGAACCTTCAGTGAGCTTAACTTGAGGCCTAGCTGGAGGCCCCTTTGCAGGAAGGAGAGAACTCTGGGAATGTCTAATTCAAGGAAAGGGTAGTGTGCCTCATTGCACCACGTCCAGTAATTGCGCCACACCCGATGATAAGCTTTGGAGGATGTGGCTTTGCGTGACTTCAGCATTGTGGCAATGACCTCCTCTGTTAGGCCTTTTCTTCTCCAAACGGTTGCCTCAACAGCCAGCCCGTCAAAGCGAACAGCCCTGGGTTGTGGTGGACAATGGGACCTTGTTGGAGGAGGTCCTCCCGGGCCGGAAGTCGAAGTGGCTGTGCTATGGACATTTCCTGAAGGTCCGAAAACCAAGTTCTCCTGGGCCAATATGGGGCTATCACGATTACAGTCGAGGGTGACTGTCGGATCTTCTTCAGTACCCGAGGGAGCATGGGAATTGGAGGGAAAACATAAGCCAGGTCAAACCGCCATTCTTGTGTCATGGCGTCCACTCCCATCGCCATCGGATCCCGAGAACGAGCGAAGAAGTTGGGAACTTTGCGATTGTTTCTGGATGCCATGAGGTCGATTTGGGGACGACCCCATAGTTTCGCGACGTCAGCAAAGACGTCGGGATTTAGTTCCTATTCTCCCGGATCCAGTTGGTTTCGACTGAGGTAATCCGCTTGAGTGTTGTCCACTCCTGGAATGTGTATGGCGGAAAGTCTGACGGAGCTGAGTTCCGCCCACGTCAGGATTAGTTCCACCTCCGCTAGACACGCTTTGCTTCGGGTTCCTCCTTGTCTGTTTATGTATGCGACTGTGGTGGAGTTGTCGCTTTGCACTCGGATCGATTTGTTCTGAAGTCGTGAGGACCAGTGACTGATGGCTAGTCTTACCGCCCGAAGTTCTAGGATGTTTATTGGAAGCTTGGCTTCGCTGGGAGCCCATAGACCTTGAACGGAGAGTTTGCACCACGTTGCTCCCCAGCCCAGAAGGCTTGCGTTCGTTGTTATGACGGTCCAATCTGGGACTGCCCAGGACTGACCCGTGGATAGATTGTGTTGGGTTAGCCACCAAAGGAGAGAGTCTCGTGTCTTTTGCTGTAGGTGAATTCTCTGGGTTAGAGGACCCCCCTTCCATCCCGATAGGATGTTGGCTTGTAGAGGCCGTAGGTGTAACTGAGCAAATGGTACAGCTTCGATGGACGAGACCATCAGTCCCAGTACCCGCATTGCCAGGTGGACTGTGGGTGGCTGACTGGAACGAAGAAGACTGATCCCTTATCTTCCTCTGCTTGTCTTGGGGTAGAGATACCCGCTGGGTTAGGGTGTTGAATTGAAGGCCCAGGAACATCATCTGGTGACTGGGTGTCAAACTGGATTTGTTCCAGTTGATGGTCCAGCCGAAGCTCTGGATCAGGGATATTGCCGTCTGAAGATGTGCTCTGCTTTGATCTGCCGTTCTGGCCTTCAGGAGCAAGTCGTCGAGGTATGGAGTCACCGAAACTCCCTGAAGTCGGAGGGTTGCTGCTGTCACCGCCATGAGTTTGGTGAAAACTCTGGGAGCAGAGGTCAATCCGAATGGAAGCGCCACAAACTGGTAGTGACGGTTCTTGAAGGCAAACCGGAGGAAGCGGTGGTGTGGAGGCCATATCGGTACGTGGAGATAGGCATCTTTTATGTCCAGGGACATCAACAGTTGACCTGGTTCCATACCTCTGATAACTGATCGTAGGGTCTCCATCTTGAACCGTACTGAACGTATGTGTTTGTTGAGAAATTTCAGGTCCAGCACTGGTCGAAATGATCCGTCTTTCTTGGGTACTAGGAACAGGTTGGAGTAAAAACCTGAGAATGTCTCTGACGGGGGAACAGGAATGATCACTCCATCCTGTTCCATGTTGGAAATGCAGTCCAGGAAGGCTTGAGCTTTGTCGGGCTTGGATGGAACTCTAGACATGAGGAATTTTCTGGGGGGGGGGGGAGAAGAAAAGTCCAGATGATAACCCTCGGTAACTATTTCGGTGACCCAGGCGTCTGACGAATAGTGGTTCCATACCTCCCGGAATCGAAGCAATCTGCCCCCTATTGATTGCCCCGTCAGCCGGAAGTGGACTTGTCGGCCGAAGGTTTGTTGTGGAACTTGTTAGTTTTCCATGGTGTACGGCCCTTGTCGCTGTGTTTGGAGCGAAACTGGGAACGTTGAGGGGGGCTGTTTCGTCTGGAGAATCTTCCACTGGGGCCACGAAAAAACTTTCCCCGTCTAGAAGATTTCTGTTTCTGTACTTGTTTTGGGGGAGGAAGGTGCTTTTCCCCCCTGTGGCCTGGGAGATTATCTTTTCAAGTTCTTCCCCAAAAAGTCTTTGGCCCTTGAAGGGGAGCGAGGTTAGGGATTTCTTGGAACTGATATCAGCTGTCCAATTCTTAAGCCAGAGCGTCCTGCGGGCAGCCACAGAAAGTGCTGAGGTGCGTGCAGTAATCTGAATTGTATCAAGAGTTGCATCACACAAGTATGCTGCTGCCTCCGCGATGGATTGTGCAGATGACATAAGGTCCGTTCTGGGGACACCCTCTTGAATGTCTGAAATTAGAGATTCGGACCAGGCTTGTATGGCTCGGGCTACCCAGGCGGACGCCAGAGCAGGGCGAAAGGTAGAACCTGCAGATGAGTACACTGCCCTCAGGAATCCCTCTAGCCGTTTGTCAGATGGGTCCTTGAAGGCTGCCGCGTCTGTAACGGGTAAGGCAGTGGACTGGCGGCATAGACCATTTTTCCACCGATTCTTTATTAAATGGATAGGACTTGGAAAATTTCCGAGTAGCTTGGAATTTGCGTTCAGGGGAATTCCATTCATCGTGGATAATGCTGGTAAGTTGTTCATGAGATGGGAAACAAGCTGAGGATTTATGTTTCCTCTTAAACAGATTTGCAGAAGAAGTGTGCTGTTCTGCGGACTGTGAAATTTTTAGTACTTCCATCACTCCCTTAATAATGTGATCCACATCGTGAGGAACCTCTCTGCCCTTGGTCTCCTCTTCATGCTCCCCCTCCTCGTCAGAGGAAATATCAGAAAGTGGAAGTTCGCCCTCTGAATGGGAGGCAGCTCCCCCAGATGACGAGCCCTCAGAAAATATATGGGAGTCGTCGTCCGCTTTGGGACTGGAAGGTCTTTTACGCTTCCCACTAGGCTTGTGGGCTAGTTTGGCTATGGCCCTGCCTAGATTATCAGCAATTGAAGGTAGACTCTGCAATGATGCTAGAGACTGCGAGAGCTGGATAGCCCATGAGGGGGCTGGGGGGTCAGATGATGTACCTGCGATCCCATCTTGTGCAGAATTATCTTGTGAAGATTCGCCACAGTGAGGAATCTCGGGTGTGGTAGGTTCCTGGGCAGGTGCAGAGCCCTGACCTTTGGAGCAAGATCTGCAGAGGGATTCAGCCTGACCCCCGGGTATTTTTGTGTGGCAATTTTTGCAGGCAAAATAGGTAACCTGTGCTGTTGGTGCTCTCCCCCCCGCCCTTGGGAAAAGTCCCCCTGACTTACCTTCTGCCATAATGCAGTGTCAATGGTACCTGCTGAGGAATGGCTGGAAGAGCGCAGGGTTAAGCTGCAGTGAAAAGTTAGATGACTGCTTCCTGAAAGGGAGAGCGTGCCCTAGGAGTAGTAGGCAGCACCTAGGAGTAGTAGGCAGCACCGTTTTGGAGCGCTGCTGTGAGTCCCTCTCCGTCCCCCTCTGGATAAGCTGAGAAGGCGCGCTGTGTAACCGCACGTTGCAGCTCCTCCTGTTCGCGCTAAAACAAAATGGCGCCTGGAACGCATAGACGCGATGCGTTCCAGGACTGAAGCGCAGGAAGGAGCTGCGCGCGAAAGCCGTCTCTGAGCGGTAGAGGGAGAACGGAAGCGCATTGGAGTGCCAAATCACGCTTAGGAAAAAAGGATAAGTGGGCCTACTCTCCCTGACTGAGGAAGGGGGGGGGGGTCCAGGAAGGATTGAATCTGATCCCCTTGGGGGGGGGAGAGCAACCTGGGGAGGAATACATGAACAGTGCCATGGTACTCACCCGGTGCTTCACCGTACAGTGCTGCTGTCCCTAGTGGGTGGCAGGTAGTGACTGTGTGGGTCGGATATAGTCTGGAATGGCTAGGGTAGAGACCCTAGAGACCCCGGTGAAGTATCCCGCGATGGGGGAATTCCCAGAGTAAACAGGCATTCCTGTACTTGGAGATACCCCACAATGATGAGTGCTGCTGAAGAGCATGCGAAGTCCATCCTCCTTGAAAGCAGGACACTTAAAAACTGAGGTATGCTTACAGTGTGCGGGGTTAAGCCTGTTCCTTGGCATGCCCCTTAAGTTTTTTTATTCTAAGTGTCCTGCCTCCTGGAGAGTGGAGCTTAAACCCTAGAGTCCCTGTGTCCCCCTGAGACAGAGAAACCTCAATTTTAAGTCCGCTGATTTTAAGTTTTCCCGCATTTTAAATTTTTTATTTGTGGTCCCACCAATTTATAGAGCATTTCAATGGGTGCATTTCCCTGATTTTAAGTAATGTTTTCCTGGATTTTACATCAAAATGTTGTCCTGATGTTACCAAAAACTGCTTTTTTTCCCCCCTCTATGAATGTGATTTGTGAAATAAAGAGGTATAAAATATTAACCAGATGTATATTTTGCCATGGTTCTGCCTGTAAATGGTCAATTGCAACTAGTCTGCACCTTATACAGTCCTGCACCAATTATTTGGATCGCTTTGTTTTTCCGAAGTTGCCTGAAATTGCCTTACGAGGAAACTTCGGGTGACCGATCCGAGTGCCATCACGCCGGCAGTTTACATTCTAGCTGGCGGGAAGTCATTTCAGGGATATTAGTCGCACGAAGAACAGGAGATTTGCTGATGGGCAACTAATCTCCCCGAGTAGCAACCTGTGCCACCGCCCTTACCCTTGTTATTAATTGAAGAAAAAGTTACTTTAAAAACATTTCCCTGATTTTACATTTTCCTGGATTTTACATAATTTTTTCCTGGTCTCCTGAAAAACATAAAATAGGGGTTCTACTGTATATAAAGAATAATATTCTTGGATTTAAGAACCACCGTTAATGACACCGCTATTAAGAGTACAACTTAAACAATGTGCTGACAATTCCTGTCGTCCTTGGTGGAAGCAAAGATCTTGCCTTAGTGGGAAGCAGGCCCAAAAATGCAGTGGGTAGTAACTCAATTGCTATTATGTGAGATACTGATCCCAGGTCAGATGAGGAATTCAAGCTACGGTTGCCACCTGTCCGGTTTTGACCCGGGCGGCCCGGTTTTTTGAAGGGCTGCACGGGTCAAAACTGCCTGCTAGGTTTTCCAAATTAAGAAAACTGGGCAGGATTTCCTATGATTGACGAGGCGATCAGCCAATCGTCATAGCCCTGCCCCTGACATCACGACCCCCTGCAGCCACAGATTCAACCAGATCAAAAGGTGGCAAATCCTAATTCAAGATGAAATCTGCAGCTCATTTTCCTTTATTTTACAAGCTCTGACTGTAAAGTTGTACCTGCTGCACTCCTTGATTGCACTCATTGATTTCAGTTGAAGCAGGAGACATTAAAGCAGGATATTGTAGTCTTAACAAGTCTGAGAAAAAAAGTTTGAATATAAAAGGAGGCGGAGCTTCACACTAGACCAAGAAGTCACTGAAATTAACTGCAGATTTCAGCTTGTGATCTACAATAGACATGTTATTCTGGGGCGGTTTAGAGATTTTAAAAGGCTTACTTATCCTTTAAGAAAATGTGCCCACTGGATTCCAGAATAACAAATACAAAAATGAAGGTACAGATATGGGATCAGTTATCCGGAAACCCATTATCCAGAAAGCTCTGAATTACAGAAAGGCCGTCTCCCACAGACTCTATTATAATCAAATTAGCCAAAAATTTTAAAACTGATTTCCTTTTTCTCTGTAATAATAAAACAGTAGCTTGTACTTGATCCCAACTAAGATATAATTAATCCTTATTGGAAGCAAAACCAGCCTATTGGGTTTATTTAATGTTTACAAGATTTTCTAGTACACAAGGTATGAAGATCCAATTTACAGAAAGATGCATTATCCAGAAAACCCCAGCATTCTGGATAACAATTTTAAAAACAGAAAACTACTTTTATAGGATCCCAATAAGGGATAAATGTATAAATGTGGTGTTTTTTTGCATACACTACATCAAAATATTTAGTTACCTACAAAGTACAACATAAAACATTTCACTACCAGAAAATAAATGTTATTACCTCTACTAGTCGATCAGACACAATATTTTGGATTAGTCCTCTCCGCCACTGCTTAACGACTGGAAGCTGAACAGCAACATACATTCCAGCCGTCCACTGGACAGTTTCAGGATTAGAGGTTTCGTATTTTTCAGACATTTTGGAATGCAATCTAAAATTTTCACGAAAAAAGGGAAATTCTTGAAGATAACATTAATTAACCCCTTGTTTATAGCTGGCCTGTGTTCAATGGATCAATACGGTTGTCAGGAAAGACACAAAAAAAAAAGAGAACAATACAGAAAAGCCATCTGTGATCATTGTCATGCTTTTCTTAGCCAACTGTAGTGATTCCCTAAAGGGGAAAACAAATTATGGGGTTGTTCCTCTTTTAAGTTAACTTCTAGTATGTTATAGCATGCCCTACTATTATCAATTTTAAAGGATAACTAAACCCTAAAAATGAATGTGGCTAGAAATGCCATGTTTTATGTACTGAACTTATTGCACCTACATTTATAGCAGCAATGATCAGCCTTATGACATTTCTATTCTATGTGTACTGTATATTGTGAGTGGGTCCCCAAGCTCAGTAAGTGACAGCAGCACAGAGCATGCGCAGAGGAATCAGCAGAAAAGAAGATGGGGAGCTACTGGGGCATCTTTGGAGACACAGATCTTTACTGCTAAAGGGCTGTGGTTGCTCAAAACAAAGTACAGCATGTCTAGCCTACTTCTTTATTTAAACTTTAGTTCTCCTTTAAACTTGTATTTTTTTTTTAATAGGGTTTCAATTATTTGCCTCCCTCTTCTGCCTTAATCCAACTTTCTAATGGGGGTCACTGACCCCGGCAGCCAAAACCCCACTGCTACGAGGCTAATTTTCTTCATTGTTACGTTTTATTACTTATCTTTCCATCAAGCTCCTCTCTTATTCATCTTCCAGTCACTCATTCAAACTACTAAGATAAATTGGACCCTAGCAACCAGATAGCTGTTGCAATTCCAAAAAATAAAAAAAATTAAGACCATTTACAAATAGTTTCAGAATATCGCGGTCTACACTATACTATAAAAGAAATCTAAAGGTGATCTACCCCTATAATGATGATCTAAGTATTTTTTATCTATTAATGCGGAGAAAAACCACACAGACAGAATGGCTTTTGTTGTTCCTATACATGTGTGCAAGCTAACTTTACTGCTTGATTGGATGGTCTGGATTTTATTATTAAAAGCAGTGATCATCATACGTATTCATGTAAAGTGGATAAAGGTAAACAAGGGTCTTCTCAAATTCATCACAAAGTTAATGGTGTGCAAAAAAGTTTTAGTATTTATTATGTGTATTATGATTTGTATTTTACTTATTACTAAATGTTACATTTACCTCCTAAGACCTGGTGTAACCCATGTAACCCATTAAAACCCCAAATTTTGGCTAATACCTTGTTTTTCATGGGAATTTCACACCCAAGGCATTGATTAAAACTACCAATACTTTTAAACTGTGTTGCACAGTGTAAAAGAGGTTGTTCACCTTCGAGTTAACTTTTATGATGTAGAGAGTTTTATTCTGAGACAATTTGCAATTGGTTTTCATTTTTTATTTAAGTTATTTTGGTTTTAATTTAGAAGTTCTCCAGTTTGCAGTGTCAACAATCTGGCTGCTAGGGTCCAAAATATCCTAGCAACCATGTATTGATTTGAATGAGAATATGGCATAATAACAGGGGAGGGTCAGAACAGAACGATGAGTCATAAAAAGTAACAATTACAATAAAATTGTAGCTTTACAGAGCATTTGTTTTTAGAAAGGGTCAGTGACCCCCTTTTGAAAGCTGAAAAGAGTCAGGAAAAGAAGGCAAATAATTCATAAACTATGACATAAATACGAGGACCAATTGAAAAGTTGGCTAGAATTAATATAAATTTTTTTTTTTAAAAAGTTATCCTAAAGGCGAACCACCCCTTTAAAAGGGATTTGTGATGTGTGTGGTATATTCTAAAATCAACATTTTACAAACACATTTATATATATATGTCAATAGTGTCATAGAAAATGTCTACACAAAACACTTGCTAGGAATTCTAAGAAAGCAAGCAAACTTAAATGTAGATATAACATATGCAGGTATTTTATTTCTTGTGGCACAAAACAGCCATTTATTTCTAATTTCAGAATAATCTTCCTTTAACCATGCCTCCCAACATTTTGAAAAAAGAAAGAGGGACAAAAATATTTGACCACTCCCATTTTGTGGCCACACCCTCTAATTACAATGTCCATTTTACATAATGTGGCAGGTTATGAACGTTTGAACACATTTCTGTGTTATTACAGTTTTGCTAATGAAGGTGAATTGCCCTTTAAACTGTGAGTCTGCCAAGATACCGCTTATCTTAGATTGTTACAAAAGTATCTATTCTGGGCTCTCTGCCAAAAGCCAATTAAGTTAGAAACTTTGTACTTTTTTCTGGCTGTTAAGTGCAGGAGGAGATCAAAGAGAAAGTTGGGACATTTCAGTAACAATCCGGGACTTGTGGGTTGAGTTGTCAAAATAGCTGTGAAAAACGGGACAGTTGGGAGGTATGCTTTAACAAGAGATAGAAAGTTACCCATTGATGTAGTTCTCTGTAGATAACCACTGTATACATATTCTGTCAGGAGATTCTACATGGCAGACACGCACATCCAGTGCTTTCCCCTGGAGCAATGGCTTTTCTTGACATTCCATATGATTTACAGATAAAATAGCTGGTGTGTCCCACACTTCTGTCTTTGTCGACCATTGATTGTTTAGGCCTGGGGAACTTTTTAAGACATAAATTCAATGTTAACTTAACCTATACAAAGCAATTTAAATTCTAATGAAACTAGTCATCATACTAAGTAGAATAATATAGCAGCTGGTCTATGCTGCAGGGAGACCAATATTGTACATATTGTAGCCTAATATTTCTATAAATATGAATAAATAAAATTCATTCTTCAATTACGAATATGATCTCCCATATCTATATTATCTCACGTGATTATTCGTTTCTTGGGGCTCTGCTGCTCTAACAACAGCTCTTAAATAAAGGGTAAGAAAATAAGATCTACTGCTCACATCCAAATAACTGCATATTGGTGCTAGGAGCTTGTGCTTTAAGGAAAACTACCCCCCCCCCCCAATAATAAAAACCCTACCCACTACCCTACATAGTCCCCCATCCCTGCTTTCCCCACATAGGCATTTAACCCTAAAAGTGCCCATAATTCATTACTCACATATAGGTGCAGAGTAAGCGAAGCAGAGCTAATGGGCTCCATCTTCTGGCTCTTCTGTATTCTTCGGGTACTTTTCCCTTCTGCAATTTCCGGCACTTTCAGGGGTAATCACCTATGCGGGGGGGGGGGACTATGTAGAGTAGTGGATAGGGGTTTTTATTATAGGGGGTTTAGTTCTCCTTTAACTTTTAGTTAGAAAATGCTTATGTTGGGGGCGTGTTCAAGATGGGGGGAGCAACTGTTGTGAGCTCTGTGCACCGCTCAGTTGGTGATACAAGTTCCCTCTGCACAGAAAATGGGCAAACACTGTAAAAGGCACGCTCCAATGCAGTGGCCCGCCTAGAGGAATTTGCCCACACGCAGCAAGGGCCTGATGAAGACCCTACAAACATCACCAGACCTCCTGCCTCCAAATCAGATCCCTCACCACCTGAACCGACTATGGGTGAGTTGCTAGGGGATATTATTGAGATCAGCAAAACTACCACCACATAGCTAGAGGAAACTGCTGCGGTCACGATCTCCAAAATATTAGGGATTAGGTATTGCATAATACTATTAGCTGCTTATCAACTACACCTAAGGCCTATCGTGCATGGAACAATTCTCCACAGTTTTTTCCCCCCCCAAGATAAACGCGGGAATGATTTTCTTTTCTCCATTGTCTGCTTGGGGGACACGGGGACAGTGGGGACGTTCCAAAGCTGTCCCAGAAACAAGTGCAGGAATTGAGGCCCAATGTGGAAAAAGCCACTGCCGATTGTAGGACCTTCCTGCCGAAGCGTGTCGCCTGCCGCAAAAGTATTAAAATAATAGAATTTGGCAAAGGAGTTGAAAGAAGTCCACGTAGCGGCCTTGCAGAGCTTGATTCCTATATGCCCAGGAGAGCATCCTCCTGGTAGAGTGGAAGTGGGAGTTTTGGAGGCCAGGAATGTAGATGGCTTGGTGGTTTTCTGCCCAGCACAAGATGAGGTTCACTTCCTTTAGGGCTCTTTGGCTTCTTGTGCCTCTTGGCGATTTATGTAAGCCACGGCTGTCGAATAGTCCGATTGGATCTTTATCGCCAAGTCTTTTTGCCAGGGTTTCATGCTCAGGCGGATCGCCCTGATCTCTAACAAGTTGGGAGATAACTTTCCTCCTGAGACCACTGACCTTGTGCCGTGCGTCCCTCCAGTACTGCTCCCCATTCAAAAAGACTTGCATCTGTTGTCATTAGGCGCCACTGGGGTTCACCCAGGTGTCTGCCCGGGAGATATTGGGAGTCTGCAGCCACCAGAGGAGGGAGTCTTGTGTCCTGCGCGAAAGACAAATCTTCTGCAGAAGGGATGTTCGTTTCCAAGATGCAAATATGTTACACTGGAGTTCCCTGAGGTGATATGCAACAAATGGAACTGCTTCTATTGTCGACACTATAACCCCCAGAACTTTCATACAGCTTTTGACTGAGTGGCTCGTCTTCTCCAATAGTGAACTCACTAGTGATTGTAGGTGCAGTACCTTCTCCTGGGGAAGGGATATCTGCTGGGTCAGTGTGTTGAACTGCATGCCGAGAAATATAATTGAGTGGCAGGAGATCAGTGAAGACATTTCTATGCGGATATGCCAACCGAGTTGTTGCAGCTTGACCATGGTAAAGCGGAGGGAATGTTGGGCTTCCGCCAGGGAAGGCGGCTTTATCAGCAGGTCGTTGAGAGGGTGTGATGGAGGTCCCCTCGCTTTGAATTACTGCTGTGCCCACTGCCATGATCTTCGTGAACACTTGCGGAGCCAAGTCAGACCGAACAGGAGGGCAGTGAATTGAAAATGCTGGTTTTGGATTGGAAAGCATAAGAATTTCAGATGGGGAGGGAAAATTGGCATGTGCAGGTATGCGTCCTTTATGTCGAGGGACACCAAGAACTGACCCGGGTCCATTGCTGTTATAACAGATCTGAGGGACTCCATTTTGAACCTTTGAGGACGGATGAACTTGTTGAGCCGTTTGAAATCCAGTACCGGGCGTGCTGTCCTTTTTAGGAACCACAAAAAGATTTGAACAGTAGCCCATGACAAATTCTCCGGCAGGAACTGGGGTGATCACCTCCATGTGCAAGAGGTTGGTAAATGACCTCTCTAAAGGCTTTTCACTTGGTTGTTCCTGAGGGAGCCTGGATGTAAAGAGTCAAGAGCATCGCGTCATGGCCTTGTGAACCCACAAATCTTGTGTGATTGTAAGCCAAATATCCACGAAGTGTCTCAATCTTCGTCCTAAAAGCGTGTGGTCTGACAGAGGGGATACCCGCCATGCCGTGGTCTGCTTGTCCGCTGGTCTAAAAGTCCCCTACGAAAGGAGAAACGGGCCTTAAAGGAAAACTATACCCCCCAAACAATGTAGGTCTCTATAAAAAGATATTGCATAAAACAGCTCATATGTAAAACCCTGCTTCATGTAAATAAACCATTTTCATAATAATATACTTTTCTAGTAGTATGTGCCATTGGGTAATCATAAATAGAAAATTGCCATTTTAAAAAATAAGGGCCGCCCCCTGGGCTCGTAGGATTCACTGCACTCACAAACAAACCAAACAAACCATACATGTTAGGTCACATGAGCCAATTAACAGACAGAGTTGTGTCTTTTGCTTCCACACTTCTTCCTGTTACAGTTAGAGTTGAAGTATTTCTGGTCAGGTGATCTCTGAGACAGCACACAGACCTTCACGAAATAGTGGCTCAAGGCAAGAGATGTAAAAGGGCAATATTTACTTAAATATATATTCCAGTTTGGTAAGATTCTTTAATATGCCACTTAATATGATATGAACTATCTGTTGCTTAAGTGTTCATTTTGGGGGTATAGTTTTCCTTTAAGCTGTGGGAGGAATGTACTCTTGCCCCCTGTAGCTTGACTGATGATCTTGTCAAGATCGGGCCAAAGAGGAGCTTTTTAGGTGGCAAATAGTCAAATTCCAATTGTTTCCAGGGTCTAGGTATGATAAATCTCAAATTCGAACTTGGATTATTTCCAATTCGAATTTGTGAGTTTTGACCAAAAATCCAACTCGAAAATTCAAATTCAAATTTCCAATTTGAACCTTAATAAATCTGCCCCCTAATGTTAGAAATGTAGCCTAACAGTAAGATTACAATTTAGTTTTTGACTTTTACTTTTGTATTTTCTTTACTTATGTTCCAATGAAGACAAAATCAGAAATGCTCATTAAAAATTCAAAACATTTACCCAGGCATTAAGGAAGCGTATTTTAATTCAATCATCTTTGTGTTGATGCTGATACTTTCCAAACCAGATTCAAACAATTCAACAGATAGCTTGTTATCCAGTAAAACACCTTTAACGGGGGAAAAAACAATGTGTTAAAATTATTTTAAAATGTATACTTTCACAGATTTAATACAAAATAATTAATTGGCGTGTTATTTTTAAGTGATTTACCTAAGGAATTGCAATTGAGAAATTTATGTTCAGCCACCTTTATAAAAAATCCACATGCTTCTGGACTCCACCGATGTGCATTATTACATGGCTCAATAAAAGCAAGTCTGCAGCATATAGCCTGTATTAGTAATAAAATAGAAAATGCATAGAGATACTGTAAATGCAAAGATTAAAAGTTTCATGAAAGGCATCTTTAAAAAATATAATATTTTAGGAGCTAATATGAATGAAGATACAACACATTGGTAGATTGAATTAAAATAAATCATAAGCAATTTGCTTGAGTGCTCATCCTTCATACAACCCAGCCATTTGTGGGATTTTACACCTACAACTTCTCCTATTTGTAGACATCCCTGTTAAAATAATATTATACTATAATTTCATATAATACACATATAATTCATATAATACATAATTTAAAAAAAAAAACTAGTAAAAATATAAAAATTAAAAAGAAAACGTAAAGTAATTGAATTCATGCTTCCCATTATGTTACAACTAAATATACTAGAGCAGTCGTTTAAATAAACAAAAAACTACATTTTAAAAATACATGTGAATTCTGAAGTAATGAGGTCCCTGTAATAAGTTTGCAGATCTGATCAGGTGCAGCAGTCTAAAAATATCGAAATAAGTGATTCGAAATCTTGGAAATTTTTCAGAAAGCTACCAATGAAGTGATCTGGTTTGAACAATCTTTATATTCCAATATTTACATTTTAGTGAATATAAACAGGTTCCATACAGTATGATCCATCATAAAATAGTTTCTGGTGGTACAACACAGCATCTATCTCAGAACAATTGCACCAAAGTTTAACTCAGTTTAATGCATTAGCCTGCAAACAAGTCACTGCCATTCGATTACAATTTACTCATGAATGTTTATTAATAACAAAACAAATTTTAACCAATTAACTGGCAGACAAAACCTGAGTTCTTGCATTCAATACGTCTCATATTACATGGTAGGGTGTTTGTGGGTTAAATGCTTAAAAGTGGGCAGTTTATACCAAATCTGTATTCAATCCAGGGGGTCCAAACCAGGAGGTATTTTTGATGGGAGTCAAATAAAATACTGGGCATCTTCTTCTGAACCATAATCCAGTCAATTTTATCTTTGATAGCATCTATGGGAATTTGTTTTGTTTTCCAAGCTTTTGCAATAGTTTGTTTGGCTGCTGTCATTATTAAAAGACATAATTGAAATTGATTTGATGTTAGTACGTCTGTTTGTTTTACATAAAAGGGCAGTAATGGGATGCTTTGGAATTGAAATATTAAGGGGCCGATTCACTAACTTCGAGTGAAGGATTCGAAGTAAAAAAACATTGAATTTCGAAGTGTTTTTTGGGCTACTTCGACCATCGAATGGGCTACTACGACCTTCGACTACGACTTCGAATCGAACTATTTGAACTAAAAATCGTTCGACCATTCGATAGTCGAAGTACTGTCTCTTTAAGAAAAAACTTCGACCCCCTAGTTTGCCATCTAAAAGCTACCGAACTCAATGTTAGCCTATGGGGAAGGTCCCCATAGGCTTTCCTAAGTTTTTTTGATCGAAGGATATTCCTTCGATCGTTGGATTAAAATCCTTCGAACCGTTCGATTCGAAGGATTTTATCGTTCGATCGAAGGAATAATCGTTCGATCGTTCGATCGCACTATTTGCGCTAAAATCCTTCGACTTCGATATTCGGAGTCTAAATTCCCAGTTTAAATTCCCAGTCGAATATCGAGGGTTAATTAACCCTCGATATTCGACCCTTTGTGAATCGGCCCCCAAATATTGAAAATATCACGTTATATATTCTGATCCAGAATCTTTGGGATATTGGGCATTGCCACCATACATGATACATAGTTCCTTTGTGATTTCATCCACTGAAACATCTGTTGTCGACTGGGGGTATAAATTGTGCTATTCAAGCTGGAACTAGATACCATTTAAGTAAAACCTTATAATTTGTTTCTAGTAGTGAGAAGTTCCTGGAGGATCTCCTTACGTTAATTCCCAATCATCTAAACTCATTTGACAGCCCATCTCATTTTTGAGTATATAAGATTTATTGAGTATCCTTTTAGTTATAGAAATTATTATAAAGAGTTGATATCCCCTTTTGTGCTTTGGGAGCCTTGCAAGACCAATGCTCGAAAAAAGTCTGGAAACTATTTACTGCACCAGAAGAGTTCCATAGGGATTGAACATAATGCAACCTAAAGTGTTCATTCTGAGGAACATCATATTTCTCAATGAGTACCTGAGAAGTATAGGGGCCTGATATAGAGAATAACTGCCCTATTAATAAAATATTCTGCTCTTGCCACCAAAGGGTTTATATTGGAGGCCCGGCAAAAACAGTAGGTTGCCTAGTAATGGGGCTGCTGGTGATGTTAATTGAAATCGGTTGCTTACACCTTTCCAAATTTTCAATGTATGCTGCAAGCATAAACTCCCTATCTTTGGTTTAGTTTTAGCAGGAGACTAGATTAAAGCTGAGGGGGAGTATGGTAAAGAAAAAAGTGCTTCCAGTTGGACCCAATGAGGACTGTTTGAACAATCTTTATTTCATATATTATTTCCTTGATAAAGGGATTGCCATGACTTTTTATGGTGCAGTTTTTAATGTTAAATTATACTGTGTAAACTGCAAATATTTAATTGCACCATTTCAAATATTATTGGTGTGTAGTCAGCCATCTCAGGTCATTGTGCCTGAACCCGTGCTTTCAGAAGGAGCCAATGCTGCACAATACAAGTGTTTTCAGCAATTGTTTATCCTACTCAACTGGAAGAGTTGTGGCTGGACTTTGGTGTTTTACTTTTAAGTTCCATTGTCATATCTAACACTAGGTGAGGATTGGAAGCATTTTTAGCACTGCAGGTGTAAGGGAGTTGTTATCATGTTTAACCAGCAAAAACTTTTAAAGTTGAATATAAAGAAAATGTGTTTGCTCTTTTAAAAATTGGATTTCAATGCAGTATTCTGATGGAGGAGCTTTATTAATGGATGTATATTTGTAATAGTCATGTTTTCCTGTGACAGAACCCCTTAAAGGACCCCTACCCACTGAATCACTTTTTCTAGTGGCTTATGGTTTCTTAGGGGCCGATTCATCAAGAGTCGAATATCGAGGGTTAATTAACCCTCGATATTCGACTAGGAACTAAAATCCTTCGACTTTGAATATCGAAATCGAAGGATTTAGCGCAAATGCTGCGATCGTACGATCAAAGGATTATTCCTTCGATCGAACGATTAAATCTTTCGAATCGAACGTTTCGAAGGATTTAAATCCAACGATCGAAGGAATATCCTTCGATCAAAAAAACTTAGGCAAGCCTATGGGGACCTTCCCCATAGGCTAACATTGACTTCGGTAGCTTTTATCTGCCGAAGTAGGGGGTCGAAGTTTTTTTTAAAGAGACAGTACTTCGACTATCGAATGGTCGAATAGTCGAACGATTTTTACTTCGAATCCTTTGATTCGTAGTCGTAGGTCGAAGTAGCCCATTCGATGGTCGAAGTAGCCCAAAAAATGCTTCGAAATTCAAAGTTTTTTTACTTCGAATCCTTCACTTGAATTTAGTGAATCGGCCCCTTAGTCTCATTTTAAGTGGCCATCAGACTGTTCACTGGAACACTGGTAGGTTGAATTGCTTGCCATTGGGTTTTGCTATAATTCTTTGTTAACTTGGAGAGAAAAAAAATTGTAATCTTTAGTGCAGCAAAACAAAGCAAAAACAGCCAAGAGTTGAAGATTCATATCAATAATTTTAACTGCAGAGAGAAGAACTGTTTATCCAAATTATAATATTATTAGTGATGCACCAAATCCACTTGATTCCCCCCGATTCATTCGAGAAAGATTCGGCCGAATAACGAACGAACGGGTGGGAAGGGGAAAACATTATTTACTTCCTTGTTTTGTGACAAAAAGTCACACAATTTCCCCTCCCCACCCCTAATTTGCATATGCAAATACGGATTTGGTTTGTCCGGGCAGAAGGATTCGGCCGAATCTGAATCCTGCTGAAAAAGGCCGAATCCCGAACTGAATCCTGTATTAGGTGCATCCCTAAATATTATTCAGTATGTCATCTCTTCTCCCAGAATTCAGCAGGACACTTCTTCGCCCAGAAACAGTCAGACTGTATACAGCTGCACTTAAATAAGGACCTTCCCCATAGGCTAACATTGACTTCGGTAGCTTTTATCTGCCGAAGTAGGGGGTCGAAGTTTTTTTTAAAGAGACAGTACTTCGACTATCGAATGGTCGAATAGTCGAACGATTTTTACTTCGAATCCTTTGATTCGTAGTCGTAGGTCGAAGTAGCCCATTCGATGGTCGAAGTAGCCCAAAAAATGCTTCGAAATTCAAAGTTTTTTTACTTCGAATCCTTCACTTGAATTTAGTGAATCGGCCCCTTAGTCTCATTTTAAGTGGCCATCAGACTGTTCACTGGAACACTGGTAGGTTGAATTGCTTGCCATTGGGTTTTGCTATAATTCTGTTAGCTGCAGGGGAATAAAAACTTAAACTTTTTTGTATTTCTCAGAAAATGCCCATAACAAGTGTCAAACCATATCCAAGGTTCTAGGCCATGCATCTCAGGCAAGTATCTTTTTAAAACCCCCAAAGATGGTCATCTATAGGGGCTAAAGTGATTGCATTTCAATCAAGTTATAATTATATACAATTATATTTTCCTGCTGTTAAATTGGTGGCCAAACTTTACTTGTTTAAAAATTCCCATCAACAAAATCTGGTGCAACACTCCTTAAAGGAACAGTTCAGTGTAGAAATAAAAACTGGGTAAATAGATAGGCTGTGTAAAATAAAAAATGTTTAGTTAGGCAAAAATGTAATGTATAAAGGCTGGAGTAAATGGATGTGTAACATAATACACTGTTTTTCAGCGACTCAGTGAGTTAGTCAGCGACTTTAAGGGGGGCCACATGGGACATAACTGTTCAGTGAGTTTGCAATTAACATGCAGCTGAGATTCAAAGGCAAATAGTTATGAACCATGTGGCCCCCTCTCAAGTCACTAATTGGTTACTGCCGTGTAATCAATAAGTAGAAACCAAGAGAGCTGCACAGCAGGAAGTAGTGTTCTGGCTATTATGTTAGACATCCAGTCACTCCAGCCTTTATACATTACATTTTTGGCTAACTAAAGGTGGCCACAGACACACAGATCTGATCGTACGAATCGAGGATTCGTACGATTTTCGCATCGTGTCTGGCGGAGATCGGTCATTTGGTCGATCGGTCAGGTTTGATTTTGACCTGACCGATCCCGCCGGAGCTCATGGCACATCGTAATCTGATCGTTCGGCCATACGGCCGAACAATCAGATTACCCCCGATATAGCCATATAGCCTGTTAATGGCATATCGGGGATACGGCCGAACAATCAGATTACCCCCGATATAGCCATGCCTGTTAATGGCATATCGGGGAAAGATCCGCTCGTTTGGCAACATCGCCAAACGAGCGGATCTTTGCATCTATGGCCACCTTAACTTTTTTAGAAACATTTTTTATTTTTCACAGCCTATTTACCCAGTTTTTATTTTTATACTAAACCATTCCTTTAAGCATAACATATTTTGAATACTGCTATGGGAATACATTACCCTAAATTATTTTAAAAAATATATAATTACCTTACATGGCATGTCTAAGAATTCATCTTTCAGGTCTCTTAATGTGTTCACATGAACTGTGTCAGTATTGCCAAAGTCTACATATTTTATTATAACTTCTTCTTGACCTGAAAAACCTTAATCAAAACAAAAGAAACACAATCTTCTGTTCAGTGAATCAATCATCTCGTGAATATTGTAGAAGGTTATTAAAAATTTGTTAACTTGGAGAGAAAAAAAATTGTAATCTTTAGTGCAGCAAAACAAAGCAAAAACAGCCAAGAGTTGAAGATTCATATCAATAATTTTAACTGCAGAGAGAAGAACTGTTTATCCAAATTATAATATTATTAGTGATGCACCAAATCCACTTGATTCCCCCCGATTCATTCGAGAAAGATTCGGCCGAATAACGAACGAACGGGTGGGAAGGGGAAAACATTATTTACTTCCTTGTTTTGTGACAAAAAGTCACACAATTTCCCCTCCCCACCCCTAATTTGCATATGCAAATACGGATTTGGTTTGTCCGGGCAGAAGGATTCGGCCGAATCTGAATCCTGCTGAAAAAGGCCGAATCCCGAACTGAATCCTGTATTAGGTGCATCCCTAAATATTATTCAGTATGTCATCTCTTCTCCCAGAATTCAGCAGGACACTTCTTCGCCCAGAAACAGTCAGACTGTATACAGCTGCACTTAAATAAGGGATTATATACGTTTACAACTCAGTAACACGATTGTGGTGGACTGCAGTAAGTAACCTGAAACCATGACTTTATTAATAGCTAGTATCCTGGGCTAAACATAAAAATTGTACTTTCAATAATTTCGCTGAGGAAAATATGAAACTAATCTTTGAATTATATACTCTTACCAACAACTAGAGCTCTGTACCAACTACCATCTGTGTACTTCTTCATGCAGACTTGCCCAAAAACTGGTCGTTTGATTTTTAGATCATCCGATTCTTCAGAGTTATAAATGGTTTGTATTTTTCTCGAGAATGGTATATACTCTGCGTTGTCCACCTGAAACGCCAAAAGAAAAAAAGCATTACTTATTCTTTCCTTTCATAGAGGGAAACAAACAGTGTGCCATAGTAAAAAAAAAACAAAGTAATCTTTTTCTTAATATTTTGAAAAATCATCCAGAAGAAGAAAGAAGAGCAAAGAACAAGCCTCAGATAAAAGTAAGGACTCGTAAAGAACAAACTACATCACACAGATTCAAGAAACAACACGGATTGGTATCCCTGTGTGTCTATGTAGATATATTAAATCCTTGTTTAACCCAAACTATAGGTGGAGGTCTGAGCGAGTCAGATGAAAAAGTATTAATATAGTTTGAGAGAGAAAGAAAGAAACCCCACCAAATAGAAGTTTCTATACCTATACCAAGTCAAATTGAACCACAAATTGCAAAATCAGGCTGATTAATGATAATAATAATTCATTAATAAAAGTGCTGGTTATTAAGTTAAGTAAAGTGCTGGTGCAAATAAATAAGTGAAATTAATCAGTACCAAAAGCTGATAACAAAATTAATTATTTCTGAAACCAATGGGTGTATTACCCCACCAAAAGATTCCAGTAGTACCCCTTAATGAATAAATTCATTAATTAATTTGTATAGAATGTGATTAAACCAGATAAGTATAATAAATTAGTATTGCAATAAGTTACAACAATAAAGTGCGGTGCAATAAATAGGTTAAAAAATGAGACTTGGTAATTAATTAGAGGTTAAAAAGGAGTTGGTAAAAGGATGGCCAAAATTCAAAATGGGTTAAAAGGTTATTCGGTCATGTTCCAAGATTAGAGTTGTGAGAAATTGGAAAATATAGTAGGTGGAGTTGTCCCAAAAACTAACTACCTATTTTGTTTCTAGAGCCTGGGACACCACAAAGTCAAGGCAGGACAGGGTAACCGGAGCTGTGGCCTTGTAATTTAAATTGCCCTAACAATTAAAAGAGGCTAAATAGCCCTAAAAAACCACAAACTCACGGCCCCTTAGAATGGAAGGAAGATAGAAGAGGTGGTATAGTAAAGTATTTAGACCAAAATTCCTGCCCCCATAAAGATATCCAGTATATTCCCCTAATGGAATTGTTGTTCAGAATCAATTTCGTTAGAATAAGGAGATCAATTTTCAAAAGAACGCCGACGCGCGTTTCGCTTAGAAGCTTTGTCGCCTCTAAGCGAAACGCGCGTCGGCGTTCTTTTGAAAATTGATCTCCTTATTCTAACGAAATTGATTCTGAACAACAATTCCATTAGGGGAATATACTGGATATCTTTATGGGGGCAGGAATTTTGGTCTAAATACTTTACTATACCACCTCTTCTATCTTCCTTCCATTCTAAGGGGCCGTGAGTTTGTGGTTTTTTAGGGCTATTTAGCCTCTTTTAATTGTTAGGGCAATTTAAATTACAAGGCCACAGCTCCGGTTACCCTGTCCTGCCTTGACTTTGTGGTGTCCCAGGCTCTAGAAACAAAATAGGTAGTTAGTTTTTGGGACAACTCCACCTGCTATATTTTCCAATTTCTCACAACTCTAATCTTGGAACATGACCGAATAACCTTTTAACCCATTTTGAATTTTGGCCATCCTTTTACCAACTCCTTTTTAACCTCTAATTAATTACCAAGTCTCATTTTTTAACCTATTTATTGCACCGCACTTTATTGTTGTAACTTATTGCAATACTAATTTATTATACTTATCTGGTTTAATCACATTCTATACGAATTAATTAATGAATTTATTCATTAAGGGGTACTACTGGAATCTATTGGTGGGGTAATACACCCATTGGTTTCAGAAATAATTAATTTTGTTATCAGCTTTTGGTACTGATTAATTTCACTTATTTATTTGCACCAGCACTTTACTTAACTTAATAACCAGCACTTTTATTAATGAATTATTATTATCATTAATCAGCCTGATTTTGCAATTTGTGGTTCAATTTGACTTGGTATAGGTATAGAAACTTCTATTTGGTGGGGTTTCTTTCTTTCTCTCTCAAACTATATTAATACATCACACAGATACAAGGTAGAAATGCTGTGTACTTAATGGTCACGGTATCAATTTGTGGCAAGTCAATATTGTTTGGTTTCCCTATTAAAATTGCTTTATAGCAACCTTAAAGTGGACCTGTCACCCAGAAATAAAAAGCTGTATAATAAAAGTCCTTTTCAAATTAAACATAAAATCCAAATTCTTTTTTTATTTAAGCATTCATAGCTGTTGTAAGCTCATTTAAAAATCTCAGCTGTCACTCAAATATTGTCTGCCCCTCCTCTATGCCTTAGGCAGACAATTACATTCACTTTCCATTCAGCACTTCCTAGATGTCACTGCTCTCCCCACATTCCCCCTCTCACTTCACCGTTTAATTGTATAGCCAGGGCATGGGGATGGACATCAGGTCCCTCATTCTGGTGCACAAACAAGATTCTGAGATGATACAAGGCTTGTCTTAATAACAGTGTCCACAATATGGCGTCTGCCTGTTTGCTATAATTATGAGTTCCCAGAGTGAAGGAAACAAGATTCAAATAATTTATATAGTGTACGTAATTAAAGTTTATTTTGCTTGACTAACGTGATAAAATAAGATTTGTAATAATTGTTTCGGATGACAGGTCCCCTTTAAAAGGAACAGGTCAGTGGTTTCCTCAATAGAGAGATGAAAAGGAGGAGTTTAATTTTTACACAGAGCTGTTCCTTTAAAGCACTTTCTCCAAATTACAGAAAGATCCCTTATGTGGAAAACCCCAGAAAGCATTCTATAGACGACATCTCGTACCAGTACATTAAGTGGGTATGTTCTTGCTCTTACTCAGCAGCACCATTTATTTAAAATAAACTAACTTTTTGTTATACCCAACCTCTACATATCTGCTGTACATGATTCGAAGCACAATATATATATCAATAACAATTACTCTGTACGATAAGTACAATGCAAACATACCACTTGGATGTAGAAGTCAGACGGGTCGTTTATATGAGAAACGGCAACTGTAAAGTTGGTCCTGTGCTCAAGCACTACTGGTGGGATAAAGCTCCTTGGTAAAATACTCTTCTCTGGAGCAGCCCCTGAAAGGCGAAACCTAGGGCAACAGATCACTTAACTGATAAATGCTTACAAAAACTTATTAAAGCACAGAGTTGCACCAGTGTTAGTGAAAAAGAAAAAGTCAAAATCACTGGGAAGGGGTGGCAATTTGTTAGGTGCCAAACTATTTTTACACTAGGTGCATAAATTGTCATCCCCAAGTGCATTTGACTTTCTTTGTTCATTAAAGGAGTTGTTCACCTAGAATGCCTTATTCCTACCAACTTTTCAATTGGTCTTTATTTATTTTTTTATAGATTTGGAATTATTGATCTTTTTATTCTGCCTCTTTCTAGCTGTCAAATGGGGCAGCAAAAACCTACAGTGAAACCTAAACTATATATTATGCATAATACATATCACTGATTTTACACCATTTTTTTCTGGTCCCCCGAAAAAAGTAAAATGAGGTTTCTATTGTATTGCTCCATGAGGCTACAATTTTATTGTTTTTCATTTGTACAGTAGAACCCTTATTTTGAATACCTAGGTTTTCCCAGAATTTACGTTGTTTTTTTCACAGCTCCCTGTCAGCACGTTGCTTTTTTTAACACTTGGAAGCAAATTTATCAATGGTCAAATTTCGATTGGGGGGGTTGATTGATATAAAAAAAAAAAAGATTTTCTATAACGCGAATGAATTACCGATTCGAAAATTCGTCGAATTTGACTAAACTTGAATTGACTTTTTCCCCCCAAAAAAACGCGAATGCCCGGAAGGCTAGAAACATCTTCAAATTGGTCACTGGACCTCTCCCCCTGACTTATACATGAACTCGGCAGGTTTTAGGTGGCGAAGTCGAATTAGAATTTTTTAAAAGGGTTTGACAAATCTCGAGATTCAAATTGAGTTTGGATTATTCGCTATTTGAATTTGAGAGTTTTAACCATACAAAATGTGAAAAAAATAAAGCTTCCCCATTGGATTTAAAGTTTTTGCCGGAATTTACGTTTTGACACCATCCCCTGGGAAGCGTAAAATTGTGATTCTACAATATTACTTTTCTTTCTATTCAGGCCTCTCCTACTCATTGACCAGTTATTCAAACCACTGCCTGTTAAACTGGGTAAATCGGGCTCTAGTGAACAGATTGCTGCTGAAATCAAAACTGGACAGTTACTAAACAATAAAGTCCAAAAAAAAATCTAAATAATTCAAAACCCATAAAAACCCAATGAAAACCAACTGCAAATATTCTTACAATACAATCTACAAAACACCCCTTTTTAAACACAAAAAAGGGGATTCTGCTATATTTACTGGTAAACATCTACTTCCTAATTTATGTTTAGAGAAAGTCTAACACGTGGGCGTCTCACATTTAAGTTCTAAGTGTGTAGGTTCTCACTCTGTTACACATGGGGCATTTATATTAAAAACAGTAACTATAAGGTCAGTCCTGTATTCCGGAACTACAAGGCAGTCTACATATCTACAAAAACCAATTGCTTAAATCTAGCAACATCTGGCACAAATATATATCACAGTGCAACAGGTTGTTATATTGAATGTCTAAAAGTGCACTTTCAATTCTGTTATTCAATTATTATTGTTGCAACTGCCTCAAAACCCATAGCGGCTTTTAAATTTCACCTTGCTAAATCCAGAAAAACTAGGGCATCTCGAATGGAGGCAGGCATATTACTACTGCTTTTAAATGAGGACGGTTTCCTCAGATCAACAAACAACTTATTATCTTCTTCCTTAAAGACTTTCATTTCAAGACACTTATTGTTCACCAATGTTAAAAATTCTTCTTTGCATTTTGCTGTCCAACGGCCATCCTGTAAAGAAAACAAACATTTTTTTACTGAGCAGCCCTGTTTTAAAGGAGAACTAAACCCTAAAAATTAATGGGGCTAAAAATGCCATATTTTATATACTGAACTTATTGCATCAGCCTAAAGTTTCAGCTTTTCAATAGCAGCAATGATCCAGGACTTCAAACTTGTCACAGAGGGTCACCATCTTGGAAAGTGTCTGTGACACTCACATGCTCAGTGGGCTCTGAGCAGCTGTTTAGAAGCCTTAGGGGTCGTCACTAATTATCAAGCAGAAAATGAGGTTGGCCTGTAATATAAGCTGATACTACAGGGCTGATTATTAAATTCGGATGCTAATTGCACTGGTTTCTGTGCTGCCATGTAGTAATTATCTGTATTAATTACTAATCAGCCTTATATTGTGACATTTCTATTCTATGTGTACTGTATATTGTGAGTGGCTCCCTAAGCTCAGTAAGTGACAGCAGCACAGAGCATGTGCAGTGAATCAGCAGAAAAGAAGATGGGGAGCTACTGGGGCATCTTTGGAGACACAGATCTTTACTGCTAAAACAAACATAATGTACAAGACTTCTAGCTACTTCTTTAGTTTAACTTTCCTTGTCCTTTAATAGGAGGATACATCATAACATAACATAATATTTTCAGAAAAGTTTCCTTTAGAGGTTTATAAACACTGAAGTGAAATATCCATGCAGTAACATGTAACACAGGAGAAGTTCTTTTATTTCTCCTTCTAACTAAACACTCTGTCCTAAGTTTTCTGACTATGCCTTCATATTAATTAATAATTTCCCCTCCTGTGTTCTACGTAGAACATACTTTCACATGACAGACTAGAAAAACTACAAAATGGAGGAATACTAAAATATTACTACTAATATGGAATATAACAAGCATCAGGTCAGTGCATTATGCAGTCTGAGGAAGAAAACAGGAACAGGCTACAAAAAGTGATGATTCCTCCTTTTCTATTGCTATACCCCTGTAACTTACTAGAGCAACTCAGTTTTATCTAACAAAGATGTGAATTGAATTTTGAACATTGAACTATTAACAGTAATGCCCTTAACCAGGGGCCAATTATGTGTAAAGATTGCTTGCTTCCAGGGAGGGAGGTCCTGTAAGCTGATTGAAGAGAAAGATTTCTTCTTTTACCATTCAACAGGCTGTGGGACACAGGAACCATGTAGACATACCAAAGTTGTCCTCTAGAGTTGGGGAGGGAAGAAGCACAGACAGATGAAATTAGACAACAGCTGCCTGCAGCACATTCCTGCCATAGTGTCAGATGCTGCAAAGACCTCATATTTGTAAAAAGACCTCATGAGAAGGGATAGAGTCAATGAAAGCGGCGTGCAGCCTTAGCCCTGAAATCTCTTTGTTGCAATGGCCGCACTCCTGAATAATGTTATTAAGTTGAGAGTGAGTGGATTTTCTGGGATGAGTCATGATCAGTTTCTTGACATTTGATAACACAATTAAGTGTACAGGGCCTCAGATTCTGGTTTGGGAAGATCTTCCACTGCCTCAGTATGGTCATTGTATTGTTCTCCTTCAGTAAGGGTTTGGTATTCTCCAGGTGGTTTAGGAAGACATGATTCGCTGCCACTGTCCTGGGCAGAAGAGTGCCAGACACTTGACCAAGGAGCACATAATATGCACCCTAAATCAACTAAGTTTGTCTATGGAGTCTGCTAATTTGGCAATGCCTGTTGAAAGATGTAGGAAATCTTGTACATTATGTTTGTTTTAGCAGTAAAGATCTGTGTCTCCAAGAAGGAAGCTCCTGTTGGTAAGAAAGTACGTGGGGAGGCCTGCAGGGTGTTCCTCTCTGTGATGTTCTGGTATCAGGGTTATGATTATCTCCTGTGTTGTGGAAGGAGATTCAGAACCATTATTCCACCAATACCATTAGCTCTGTGTGCCTCCTTCCTATGTGGAACAAGTGTGCCCCCTGGTACGCTGATGTGCCAGTAAGGATGGCGAGCGGCATAACTGACAAGTCTGTACAGATCAGATCGGGATTGTCAGGTGCTCCACGTTGTTCAGAATGACGAGTGGAGATATCAATTTCTGCGTGGTCAAAGCATACGAGTCTGAGAGTGCATCGGTCCTTCCAGATCGTGAGTGGTATGGAGCTGAAGTCCCACCCATTGTGCTGCGGAAGTGTGGAAGAAAATGAAAGCACGCACAGCCTGTTGGCAACAGGGAGCAGGATTTGAATTAAATTGGTTATGTTGCAGGGAACATGAATTGAGAAGCAGGATGCACCTGGGAGGTTTTTATGGGATGATTTAGCCAGGTAGTGAATCAGGTATACTCACTAATGACTTGCTTGTGGTCACACTCAGCTCCTATCAGAAGTGCTGTGGTGCTGGACAGTTCAGACCTTATGGCCCAGTCAGTGCTTTATTGCCTGCTCTTGACTTACTTGCCCCAGTACCACATCAAACGTGGGGGAAGAATATGAACTCATGAGTGGAGACCTAGAGTTTTGCCTGAAATTATGCTGGCCGCAGAAGCATGCATTGTGCAGAGAGAAGTCATATAGTTCCTGAATTCCTCTAGTGCAGGAGTCCCCAACCTTTTTTTTTTTACCCGAGAGCAACATTTAAATGTAAACAGAGTTGGGGAGCAACACAAGCATGGAAAATATTCCCGGGGGGTGCCAAATAAGTGCTGTGATTGGATATGTGGTAGCCCCTACCTGTACTTGCAGTCCACAGAAGGCTGTTTGGCAGTGAACCTGTTTTTATGCAAATAAAAGTTGCCTCCAAGTCTGGAATTCAAAAATAAGCACCTACTTTGAGGCCACTGGGAGCAACATCCAAGGGGTTTGGATTCAGTTCAGTATTCGGCTGAATCTTTCACAAAGGATTTGGGGGTTCGGCCGAATCCAAAATAGTGGATTCGGTGCATCCCTAATAATTATAGTGAGGGAGGAGTCTTCTCTTTTCTGGTGTCCTGCCTCCTAGTGGTCAAAGCTATTCCCATTGTTTCTGTGTCTACCTGTGTCCAGCCTGTTGAAAGTAGGGATGCACCGAATCCAGGATTCGGCCGTTTTCAGCAGGATTCAGATTCGGACAAATCCTTATGCCTGGCCGAACTGAATCCTAATTTGTATATGCAGATTTGGGACAGGAAGGGAAATCAGGTGACTTTTCATCACAAAACAAGGAAGTAAAAAAAATGTTTTCCCACAGTTTCCTTTCCTGACCCCTATTTGCGTATGCAAATTAGAATTTGGATCGGTATTCAGCCGAATCCAAAATAGTGGTTTCGGTGCATCTCTAGTCGAAAGAGAAAAAGTTTCAGCAGGAACCAAAGCAAACAGTGTACTGAGATAAGGGAAGCCACTGCTATTTGTTTTTTTTCCTCTATGTTTGGACATGCAGTTATATAGCCCACCACTCAATCTGTTGGGTAGTCAGTCATTTGGGTCAACTATTGTACCCAAAATGCCTGTCTCTGAAGGTTAAAATACATTTCAGACACACCCTCTGACAGCTAGTTTTAAGAACTGCCAAAAGTTACCGACTTCTGAATTCTAGGCAATTCAATTGTCCAGTCAATCAGTCTGACTGTGTAATTTGGTAGACAACTAAATTGCACAGAATACAAAAAGCAGCAAAACAACATATAAAACCAACATTTTAGGGATAAGAAGAATTAACTTTTGCACTAGTATTGTGAAGGAACAATAAAAACAAGTAAGAAAAATTAAATCAAACCAAACTATACATATAACATACCGGATTAGCAGGAACAATATCCACTATAGCGCACTGGATAGCAAGGGGAGGCACTGATCTCAACTGGACCTCTGATGCCAAATTCAACTTTCTTACAACGTCACACAAATTTTTAAATATGGTGTACTGAGATGGACAATCTTCTGTTCTTGAGAACTTGTTTCCAACGTATCTGGAAATGAGTCCAGCGGAATTACATGTAAAACATCAGCGATTGTAAAGTACAATAAGAAGATCCCTTTGCATACAATGCTTCCATAGTGCTTACACACTGGGATTCTGAGACGGCAACCTTCAAGTTACCGCCCACAAAATCTATGGGCATGGCTTATTGCAGGGACCTGGTGACATCACTACACATGCACAGAGTTCTGCTTATGTCATTGTGCATGAACGGGACCTTGCTCAGAGCAGAATGCTTTTTGTGCAAGGGGACATTATATAATGATGGGGGGGTGGTTGGGGAGGGTGTCTAAAACAGGCCTAAACCAGGGGAGTTGATAGCTCTGGGAATTTAAATTGACCACTAAGGTAGTAGATAAAGGAGAGTTACATGAGAAACAAACCCCTTATTAAAAAAAAAAAAAAAACCTACCCCCCACCCTACATATACCCCCCCCTCCCTCCTCCCCCCCAGCCTAGCTGCTACCCTGGGCAAATGCCCCTAACTTTTTACTTAACCCTCGATGCAGATTCAGGGATTTGAGATCACGGCAGCCATCTTCCAGGTCTTCAGTAATCTGACAATGAGAGCAGCAGAGCGGCGCATGCGCAGTTAAAGCAACTTCCCAATTTGCGACAACTGCGCATGCGCCGAAATGGACGGAAATTGGCGAAGCACCGGAAGAAGACATGAAGACCTGGAAGATGGTTGCTGTGAACTCCGTTCCCTGAAATGCTGCATTGGTTGTCACTGACAATGCTATTTTATTGTATTCAGGGCTTCTGCTGTTCATCTTGAAAAAAAAAAAAAAAAAGATCAGTCCAATTTGGTCGTGCATGTCGGTGGCCAAATCAAAGATTGCATCTATTCAAGTATTAAATATTAAAGGGGTTGTTCATCTTTAAATGAACTTTTAGTATGACGTAGAGAGTGATATTCAGAGCCAATTTGCAATTATTTTTTTATTATTTGTGGTTTTTGAGTTATTTAGCTTTTTATTCAGCAGCTCTCCAATTTGCAATTTCAATAATCTGGAGAGAGAGAGTGAGAGAGAGTAATATGAATAGGAGAGGCCTGCATAGAAAGATGAGTAATAGAAAGTAGCAATAACAATGAAAGTGTAGCCTTACAGAGCATTTGTTTTTTTAGATAGGGTCAGAGACCCCCATTTGAAAGCTGGAAAAAATCTGAAGAAAAAAGTAATTCAAAAACTGTAAAAAAAAAAAAAAAAAAATGAAGGCCAATTGAAAAGTTGCTTAGAATTAGCCATTCTATAACAAACTAAAAGTTAACTTAAAGGTGAATCACCTCTTTAAAGGAGAAGGAAAGCTACCAAGGCAGTTTAGTGCAAGCTAGAACACCATTTGTATTCTTTAGAATGATTTTCCATACCCGAGTAAACAGCTCTAGACACTGTCTCTGATTGTTTAGGATGGCAGCTGCCATATTAGCTTAGTGTGACATCACTTCCTGCCTGAGTCTCTCCCTGCTTGCTCATAGCTCTGAGCTCAGATTACAGCAGGGAGGGGAGGAGAAAACTGAGCATACTCAAGCCCAAGCCCTGGAAGTTAAAGCTGAAAGAAGGAAGTCCATGTGTACACAATAGAAGGAATGAAATACTGTGTTTCTTTTGACAGAGTACTAGGTATGCATAGAATCCAGGATTCGGTTCGGAATTCGGCCTTTTTCAGCAGGATTCGGCTGAATCCTCCTGCCTGGCCGAACCGAATCCTAATAATGCAAATTAGGGCCGGGAGGAAAATCGTGTGACTTTTTGTCACAAAATCGTGTGACTTTTTGTCAGCTGAATCCAAAATAGTGGTACTGAGTACTGAGAGCAGCATTACTTTGAGGGTTTACCAGTGTATTTATATAGATCTTTCTGATAAAGCTTACTTAGTTTTAGCCTTTCCTTCTCCTTTAACAGGAAGTGAAAATGATGAGACATGTCCATTTATTGGATGATGTGTCCTATCAACTATGTTGTATACATGACCTTTTTATGTGTAAGAGTACCTCAGACAAAATGGAACATATTTTATAACTTAAAATTGCAGTGTCTTATTACAAAATTACCTAAGACTATTTATATGAAACGAGAATTTCAATATAAGCTGTTTTATGTGATACTGTTTTATAGAGAACTACAATGTTCATGTAATGTATGGAAAGCTATTTTAAAAGGAGGGAATGACGTGCTACATGATATCACCAAAAGGACAAACTAAACTTACCTTACTGAAGAAAAAACTTCAGTGCTTCCATAGTCTAGCAAAAAAACTTTCAACAGAAGAACATCCTCAATTTTGTACTGTGTTGGTCCACAAGGTTTTCCTTTGTATTTATTTTCCAACGGAATTAATGCGATGATCTCGCCACGGCACCATAATTCGTGTTTAGTGCTATTTATAGCAATAATTTCTCCTAGAAAAATATAAAATATGGTTGTTTTACATTTTATAATTAGTCTCAATGTTACCGTGTTCAATTTATAGTATTTTATGGCTCTTTCTAGTGTAGTAGCAGTTTTTATCAAATATTTATTTCCTTTAAGAAAGGAAACCTAAGAAAACCCTGAGTGGGAGGTGATTTGTTATATTCCCCTTAACCCTTTCGCTGCCACCCAATGTAGAAACAGGACAGAGGAAATGGTACTCTACATATTACCAATGCTGTTCAGCAACACTAGTCATTTAAGATCCAATCAGCAGGTCTTAGAGGACACCAGATGGTCATCTACAATTGGAAGGCACTTTACTCATCTTTGCCATTGTAAGCATAGCACAGTAAAGATATTGTGACGTCAACATGCAGCAAGGTACCGCATGCTGAGCAAACACTCAAAACTCCATGCTGAACTGGTACCTATTTTTAAAGGGGAGCTATCACAAAAATGTAAATGTAATATAAGCTTCATATCCCTTTCTCAGCATCAGTTTCTCTTCATTCTGTCTTCATGCAGCAGTTGGATGTCAGATATTCATTGACAGTTAGATCCAATATATCTTATAGGGGACTCCTTTTGCCTAGACCCTAGAAGATGAATTAGAGCTCATTCAATTAACTGATTACACTTAAGAGTCCTGCGTGGTACCAATTTCTTAGACCCGGACCCGACCCAAACCCACAGCCCGAACCACGACCCCTATATTTACCCACTTTGAACCGCTACCGACCCGGACCCCCAACTGCCTTATCCGAAACCCGACCCGCAACCCACTGACCACCATCAAACCGGAAGTGATGTTGCTGCAAACCGGAAGGGACATCATCAAACATGATAATCGAGAGGGACAGAAGCACGCCGTGTGATGTGCCGGAAGTCAGGGAGATGAGTGGAGGGAAAGCTGCAGGGAGAGAGCTGCAGCAGGAAGAGACCCGCAAAACCAACCCACATCTATACCCACACATGAAAAGCCTACCCCTCATTCCGCAGGGTACCCACTTTTTTTGTGGGTAACCCGCAGGTACCCGACCCACTGCTTTAAATCCAGTACAAACAAAATCCAGCAACATAACTGCTTTTTGCACAAATTCTGCATGTAGAGAGACATGAGGTCTGATGATTTTAATAGAGTGAACTCCAATATATCTTCTAGGTAAAAGGAGCCCCCTTATAAGATATATTGGATCTAACCGTCGATGAATATCTGACACCCAACTCCTGCATGAAGAGAAACAGAGGAATAGTGATGATGAATTTGATTATTCCAGAAAAAGTAGAAATTGACTGTATTTAGAAAGTTTCTTATTTCAGTATTCTGAAGCTTATATTAAATTTTAATTTTTCGATAGTTCCCCTTTAAGTTACAAACAACCTAAATGGAACATAAATGTGTACAAATTATAAATCAATTGTTAAATGAAGAAAATAAAAGTCTTACCCAGCACTAAGAGATCCGTTGGGTTTGCCCGGTCTTTGTTACTTAAAGTTTTTAGTATTTTATCAAGAATAACTGCTTGCTTTGTCTGAGAGTATCGTCGGACATAAAAGTGGCAAGGATTTACTACATAAACAAGGTTTACAAGTTCAGACGAACCTGTCAACAGACAAAACAATACAGGTTGGCACAAGCAGTTACTATTTAATAGCAGGTTTATGAAGATACACTCTAAGGGGCCTATCTATCATACTGAGTAAAATGATTAATGCCAGAAAAGAGGTGTAAAATAAAAGTTGAATTTATCAAAGTGTTTTTATTGTACACTTCCCGATCTTCAGACTCCATCATTATTCTACACCACTACGGACATTGCGTTATCTAGAAACTTTTTATCCGGAAAGCTCCAAATTACGGAAAGGCAACCTCCCAAGCTTCATTGTAATCAAATTACTACATTATTTTAAAATGAGTTTCTTTTTCTGTGTAATACGAGACGTCTACTTGAACCCGACTAAGAGAAAATTAAAGCTTATTGGAGGAAGAACAATCCTGTTGGGTCTTAATTAATGTTTAAATAGAGAGAGAGAGAGAATGTTTAGTATTCTTTGGTCTGAACTAAAGCATTTGAACTTGCCGTGTGTTGAAATGTTTTTCCACATATCCGAGTGGCTTCTTCAGTTCAGGAGTGGTAGGGAATTTCAAACCCTTAAAAGGGATATAATCCCAAAAGATGCATTGATGTCACTTACACGGAGCACAAATCAAAGGAAGGATTGCACACTCTAAAAAAAAAAAAAAAGGTTACAAAAATCACAACAAAACAACCATCATTAGCCCAACGCGTTTTGACCAAAGAATTGTCTTCCTCAGGGGAATCAAAATGAAGAATCAAAAGGTTTTTTCAGTCACTTTTGATTTTCCCTGAGGAACATCATTCTTTGGTCGAAATGCTTTGGGCTAATGATATTTGTTTTGTTATGATTGTGTAACCTTTTTTTTTGATGCAATACAATGAAAATATTGTGCAATCCTTACTTTGATTTTGACTAGTACAGGTATGGGACCTGTTATCCAGAATGCTCGGGACCTGGGGTTTTCCGGATAACGGATCTAATTTGGGTCTTCATGCCTTAAGTCTACTAGAAATTAATTTAAACAGTAGGCTGGTTTTGCTACCAATAAGGATTAATTTTATCTTAGTTGGGATCAAGTACAAGCAACTGTTTTATTATTACAGAGAAAAAGATAATTTTTAAAATTTGGATTATGGAGTCTATCAGAAACAGCCATTCCGTAATTCGGAGCTTTCTGGATATCGGGTTTCGGGATAAGGGATCCTATACCTATATAACCTTGGAGACTTGTATGAGGAGCCTCCTCTGGATTAGCACCTCACATTGTGTTCTCTAATGCGCAAGTTCTAACCTTATATTTCTATAACTTACTCTGAGCACTTTTGCAATTTAATCTTCTACTGTTAGGGTTGCTGACATAAGAACCCCCTAGAGATTGAAAATTCTGGTGAAAGCCTTTTGTAGTCTTGCTCCACTGTTTATACATTACTCTATTTAGTCAACATCTTGAAGATTAAATAAAAAGAATCCCTTCAAAAATACATATAAAAATAAAGAGCGGATATGAAAAAAAAATACCCACCTTTTTGTACAAAAGGTGAACAGCTATTTATCTTTTTTTTCGGGGGTTTCCGGTTTTTGTTCTTCCGCTGACCATCAATGTCCGTTCCTGAAGTGTCACGTCAAAGAGGGGAAAAAAGTTTTTAGCAGCATGACAAAGTTTCATGGTATTAAAAAAAAAAAAAAAAAAAATAATTAAGGTTTGCTTTGTTATTTTAATTGTTCTTTCACTGTTCTCCTCTATGTATATTAAGTACTTCTCAAGGTCTACTTTTCTCAGGAAATCTAAATTTCACTGAGGAAGTCAGACCACTGATCTACAGAAAAAAAACTTGACAGACTTGTGAAGCGCACAGACTGAAGGACAAGTCAGATCTGGAAAGAATTTGAACCCTTAATTGCTTGTGGTAACCCAAAGTGAAGTTTGAGTGTGAATACTTATTTTCTATGCTAGAGTTTTATATAGGCAAAGTGTCAGAGCATTCACAATGCTAAAATCATAACTCCACCCTCTATCCCATCCTTATTACATCACACTTCCCATATACGTATATATATTCCAGTTTGGTATGTTTTTTTTTTAATGTGCAACTTAATATGGTTTAAACTATCTTAGCTTAAGTGTTCATTTGGGGGATATGGTTGTCCTTTAAAACTCAAGGTGGCAACATATTCCTTCATGTCAGAAACAACTATACACACACTAAAAACCGTGATCCCTTATATACACAACACTCACAATTAAATAAATTCAGGTACAATCAAATTAAACATTTCCTATACTCTGAATGTCCAAAAGGTATCTGACATACCTCCCACAACCAAAGAATTAATCCCGGAAACAGAAAGCCCCCCACCAAGCAGAACATTTTCACAGATTTATAAATGCTTAAAGGAATTGTTTGGTGTAAAAATTAAAACTGTGTAAATAGATAGGCTGTGCAAAATAAATTTTAGTTAGCCAAAAAAAGGGATTTATACTTACGATAAATGTTTTTCTAGTAGGCCCGAACTGTCAGTGCAGACGTATGGTTATGTCCAGGTTCACCTCTGGAGGCAGGACAGAAGAATTGGTCTCTTGGCCCCTCCCTCAGGATATATAGGCTGGCTCCACCTCTGTTCCTCAGTTCTGTTATAAAGCTCAGTGAGGTGGTTGAAGAGACAGCAAGACATGAAGGAAGGGCAAGAGACAAAAGTAGGAGTATAGAGAGAGAGAGACAAGAGAATAGAGTCCACAGACCCATACTAAAATCAGCCTGGGTGGGACTTACTGCACTGACAGTTCGGGCCTACTAGAAAAACATTTATCGTAAGTATAAATCCCTTTTTCTCTAGTCGGCCCTCCTGTCAGTGCAGACGTATGGGACGTTCCAAAGCTGTCCCTCAATAATTTGGGTGGGTATAGCCTGATTTAAGCCAACTGAATTTCAGACATGTCGCTCAGCAACTGCAGTGTGCAAAACTTTACGGCCAAACACGGCCGACGTAGAAGCAAAAACGTGTAACTGGTAAAACTTGATAAAAGTGTTGGGCGAAGCCCATGTAGCAGCCTTGCAGATTTGTTCTGGCGTAGCCGAATTCTGGAGAGCCCACGAGGTGCTCTGTGCTCTGGTAGAGTGGGCCACCACTCTGAACGGCTTCTGTTTGTGGCTGAGCAGGTAGGCTTGGTTGATAGTCTCTACGAGCCACCTGGCAATAGTGCGTTTGGACACAGCTAAGCCTTTGTGTGTAGGCGAGTAGGAAACCAAAAGAGAGTCCGATCGTCGAAAACTAGCCGTTCGCTGTTTGTAAATCCGAATTGCCCTCACAACGTCCAACTTGTGAAGTTGGCTTTCCTTGTCATTATGCGGATTCGGGCAGAATGAGGGAAGAACAATGTCCTGATTAATATGAAAAGCCGAGACAACTTTAGGGAGAAAACCAGGAACAGTGCGAAGTACAACCTTGTCGTTGTGAATAACCAGCCAAGGCTCTTTATGCGACAATGCCGCTATCTCAGACACTCTCTTGGCGGAAGTGATCGCAATGAGAAAGGCAACCTTAAGAGTCAACCATCTGAGGTCACAGCTGTGAAGAGGTTCAAACGGCTCCTTTTGTAAGACAGACAAAACTAACGTCAGATCCCAAGGAGGTGTGGGGTTCCTAAATGGAGGCCGGGCCCTCAATGCCCCTTGGAAAAACTGCTGAATATCCGGATGATCCGCCCACTTCACTTGGAATAGAACAGAAAGGGCAGAGATGTGAGCCTTAAGAGTGCTAGGTGCCAAACCCTTCGCAAAACCTGCAGCTAGGAAGTCAGTAATAATCCGTGACGTGCTACCTTCCCATGACTGCTGATGGTCGGAGCACCAGGCAATGAACGTCTTCCAAACTTTGTAGTAAGCTTTGGCTGTATTCTTTTTACGTGCTTGCAGCAGAATATCTATAGCCGCCGGGGAAAACCCCCGTTTGGACCACAACTTGGTTTCAAGTGCCAGGCCGTCAAACGCAACAGAGGCAGATTGGGGTGACGTGCTGGTCCCTGCAGGAGAAGGTCGGACCGCATGGGCAGTCTCCAGGGTCTGGAAATGGACATGCTGATCAGATCTGAGTACCACAGTCTGTTGGCCCAGTCCGGAGCAATGAGGATAGTGGTCGACCCTTCCTGTTTGATTTTGGCAATGATTCTGGGTAGAATCGGAAGCGGTGGGAAAGCATATACCTTGTGAAAGTTCCAGGGAATCACTAACGCGTCTGTGAACGCTGCTCCGGGATCTTTGGTTCTGGAGCAATAACATGGAACTTTGAAATTGTGTCGGGATGCCAGAATGTCGATGTCTGGTACCCCCCACTTGTTGGTGATTTGGGAGAACACCTCGGGATGTAAACTCCATTCCCCCTGGTCCAGTGTTTGTCTGCTGAGGAAGTCGGCTTCCCAATTGAGGACTCCTGGAATAAACACCGCTGAGATGGCCGGAACATGGAGTTCGGCCCAGGTCAGGATCTTGGCAGCCTCCAGCATCGCTTGTTTGCTGCGAGTTCCCCCTTGCTTGTTGATGTAGGCTACTGCCGTGGCATTGTCTGACTGAATCCTGACCGGGTGCGCCCGGAGGAGGCTGGTCCAGCCCTGAAGAGCCAACACAATTGCTCGAAGTTCCAGTACATTGATTTGTAGTTGGGATTCTTGGGGGTCCCAGCGACCTTGTAGAGTGTGTTCGCAATAAACAGCTCCCCAGCCGAACAGGCTGGCATCGGTTGTCACCACTTCCCACTTGACGGGAGCCCAACTCTTGCCCGATTGTAGGTGCAATCTGTTGGTCCACCAAGAAAGGCTGCTCCTGGTGTGAGGAGAGATGGGAATGGGTTGCTGAAGGTCCTGATGATTTTTGTTCCAGCATTGTAAAAAATTGCGTTGTAGAGGACGCAGATGAAATCTTGCAAACGGAACTGCTTCGAGAGCGGATACCATGAACCCTAAGAGCTGAAGGCAATCGCCGGCCGTCACAGTGGTTTGTTGCAGAAGTTTGGTGGTATTGTTGACAAGATTGTTGATCTTGTCCTCGGGAAGCCGTACTGTCTGGTGTTGGGAGTTGAATTGTAGGCCCAAAAAAATTATGCTCTGGGAAGGAAGGAGGGAGCTTTTTCGGTGATTTATTAGCCAACCGTGTTGTGACAGGGTTTGCAGAGTGATCTCTGTGTCCCTGACAGATTGCTCCTGAGTCGTAGCTTTGAGCAGGAGATCGTCCAGATATGGTAACACATGAATCCCCATTGTTCTCAAGTGAGCGATCAACGGTGCAAGCACCTTGGTAAACACTCTTGGAGCTGTACAAAGTCCGAATGGGAGAGCCACAAACTGGAAGTGTTGGTCGTTGACTGCAAAACGGAGAAAGGGTTGAGAACTGGGGTGGATGGGAACATGGAGGTACGCATCCTGGAGGTCGATCGACGTCAGGAAACAGCCGGGTTCCATGAAAGCTATGGCCGACCTGATCGACTCCATTTTGAATTTGTGGTTGTGAATGAATTGATTTAACCTCTTGAGGTTCAGTACTGGTCGGAAGGATCCCTCTTTTTTGGAAACCAGGAAGAGATTGGAATAGAATCCCTTGAATTTTTGAAGGTGTGGCACAGGAACAATAACTTGAGATTGTTGTAGGTCCAGGACGGCTTGTTGTAAGGCTTGTCGTTTGTGTGGAGGTACTACGGATGGAACAAATTTTCTTGGGGGCAATTTGGTAAAATGAATTCTGTAGCCATTCTGGATAATTTGCAGAACCCAATTGTCTAGGACGTGAGTTTCCCAGCATGACAGGAAGTTTGACAATCGACCTCCTACTTTGGATGCTGGGTCGAGGTGGGGGCAGTCAAGTAGAGGTGGGTTTAGTGGTGGTAGGCTTCCGGTGCCTACCCGGTTGTTGCCACTGCGTCTTATTACGTCTTGCACCTTGGTCTGAGCCGGTGTTACGAAAGTTAGGCGAGCGAAAGGAACGAAAATTGCGGGTAGGAGTGGACCATGTCCGCCTATTGGTGGATCTGTTGGGTTGATCCATGCGCCCTCTTTTTCCTGGTGGAAGGAAAGTACTCTTCCCACCGGTGACTTCCGTAATGATTTGCTTGAGGTCAGGGCCGAACAAGGACTCACCAGTATAGCACAGTTTCAATAGCTTATTCTTAGAGGCGGTATCCCTGACCAGTGACGAAGCCAGAGAGCTCGTCTGGCCATCACCGAATTTGCGGAAGATCTTGCTGCTAGCCGAATAATTTCTAACGCTGCATCGGCTAAAAAGGAAAGGGCCGTGTTCAGTCTACTCATGTCCCCTGTTAACTCCTGGGCTGAAGTAGGAGGGTTCTGGGCAATTTCTTGTGCCCAATGTCTAGCTGTGCGAGCAAGGCCTGCTGCCGCTGTGGCTGGTCTGAGGATTGCTGCCGATTGAGAGTATGCTCTTTTGAGGGAAGACTCTAATTTTCTATCCATGGGGTCTTTAAATGCGGACTCTTCAGTTGGTAATGTAGTTTGTTTGGAGAGTCTAGAAATGGCCGAATCTACCCTAGGAGGCTTATCCCATACTTTGCGCTGTTCCTCAGGAACAGGGTAGGTGTCATAAAAACGTTTTGATAAGGTAAAACGGCGGTCAGGTTGTGACCATTCTGTATCAATAGTTTTAGTGATGGATGTAAAAATAGGAAATGCACGGGCTTTCTTTTGATGGACCCCCAGCACCTTATCTGCTTTTGAGACTGTCACAGTTTCATCTTTTATTTCTAAAGTAGCCATCATCTCCCTCAGGAGTTTCTTTGAAATATCAGGTTTAGCAAAAGTAGGCTGTTCAGTGTCTGAATCACTCTGTGAGTCTGAGCTCAACTCCCCTGATTCTGGAGCAACTGAGTCCAAACAGGACATGGTATCTATGCGGGAGGAAGGGCCTGCCTCAGAATCTGAAGCATCAGGTGGTGAGTCCAGCGCCTTGCGCTTAGTGTGTTGAAAAGTGGGTGGCTGAAGAGCAGTCTTTACCCATTCTAAGAAGTCCCCTAGCTGTGGAGGAACTTGTGGTGCTGCGCTGCCTGTGGTTGGTGTATGAGGCAAAGAATTATCATTACTGTGCTCCAACAAGGGTGAATTGTTATTTGTGAGCTGTTGAGGAGACAGGATGGGCGGCTCCATGGGGCTGCAGTCAGTACAGTATATGGATTCTGACTTACGAAGTGTATGCTTACATTTCTTGCACTTGGCCCCTTTAACAGGCTTTTTAGCTGGTCTCTTAACAGATTTAGCAGTCTGTATATCCTCCCTGAGTTCTTTCAAAGAATCTGACCTCTCCATATTATAGAAATATGATGCCTTTACCAGACTCTGTGTGCTGTTGAAGCTGGTGGCTGCTGCTGTGACACTGCCAGATGCTGCTCCTAGCGTGCGCAGCTTAACTGTGTAGCTGGAAACACGCCAAAATAGGTAGAGGATACTGCGCGCCCTGCAGCTATGCGCTCGTGGTAAAACAAAATGGCGGCGATGACGTCATCGCGCGGCGCCATATATGGATAGGCGCATGTGCGCGACCTAGGCGCGCCAACCAAAGGCGCACTATGATCGCGTCATCAGCGAATGGCGCGCTCACCACGCCAGGGAATACCAGAATGGCCTGGGTCGCTGTGGAGGGCGCGCCCTTAGGGAAAAAGGCACCATGCGATCTGCCAAGTAAGACATGAGCAGGGCTGATAGCTACAACTCATACCTGGCCAGGGCGCTGATTGAATCAGCACCACTCCACTTGCTGGAAATGACAGCAAGGAGGGATAGGCAAACTAAGGAGGAGACAATCAGAGAATGTGGTCTCCTGATTTTACTTGCTGCAAACTGCCAGCAAAGATAGATAGGCATACCAGTGAGGAAATAGCCAAACAAACCCGATGGCTTGTGGCCCTCTGATTCCACTTGCTGCAATATGCTAACAAGGAGGGAACAGGTATAGTGTTGATATATAGCCTGAATATATCCTTAGGATGTGTGGTCAATATTCCACTTGCTGCAATATGCCAGCAAGGAGGGAATAGACAAATGTTGGGAGACAGCACTGCATGCCTCCATCTGTAAAAGAAATAAAAAAAGTAGTAGTGAGATTTCTATCCTTCACCTCCAAGGCAGGACAAAAGAACTGAGGAACAGAGGTGGAGCCAGCCTATATATCCTGAGGGAGGGGCCAAGAGACCAATTCTTCTGTCCTGCCTCCAGAGGTGAACCTGGACATAACCATACGTCTGCACTGACAGGAGGGCCGACTAGAGAAATGTAATGTATAAAGGCTGGAGTAACTAGATGTGTAACATAATAGCCAGAACACTACTTCCTGCTTTTCAGCTCTCTTGGTTTCCACTGATTGGTTACCAGGCAGTAGCCAATCAGACTTGGGGGGGGGCACATGGGTCGTAACTGTTGCTTTTGAATCTGAGCTGAATGCTGAGGATCAATTGAAAACTCACTGAACAGTAATGACCTATGTGGCCCCCCTTCAAGTCACTGACTAACTCAGAGTTAGAGAGCTGAAAAGCAGGAAGTAGTGTTCTGGCTATTATGTTACACATCTAGTTACTCCAGCTTTTATACATTACATTTTTAGCTAACTATATTAGAAACATTTTTTATTTTGCACAGTCTATTTATCCAGTTTTTATTTTTACACTGAACTGTTCCTTTAATAGCTATAAAAGGAGAACCTTACCAATCATTACAGCTTAAATGGGAGGAGGAACAAAACACTACCATAGAGGAAGAGAAATGGCAGAAATTGTTTTTGCAGACTCATGCTACCTCTCCATGCAGTAAGCTCAGCGAACTGAATTACGAACTCCTAAGCAAATGGAATAGGGCACCTGAAAATTTCTAAATTACGATCTCATCACCAAACTCGATACCACTGAGATGGAAACAAACAACTCGAGATTGGCTTAAGTGTTGGAAATAGAAAGCCTTAAATAACTATCAGCCCAGAAGACAATTTATTCAGAAATGGTCTCACTGGGTTAGATTCAAGGAAACAGACTATACACTCTATACATCCCTGGCAGACTTAAAGACGGGCTCCACCTCAAACCCAAGACCTCTTAAATACATTCTTATTTGTGACCGCCTCCTGCTCCCTACACAGAAACTCAGACGGATCATAACTAGTTGCAAATTGCCTCCTCTCCCTCCCACCAGACAGCCATCAGCTAGACCTTATAGATGTCTTATAAAGTACACTCTATTGTAAAATATAAGGATATTATAAGTCATAGAGGAGTCCTATGACCATATAAAATCACAAGGCTTTTATAGGAGTCTTGGAACTCCGAGGTTGTTGGAATATTTTCCAACAAGGGGTACTTTATTTATTGTAATACACACGTTTTAGTGAGTCATGCAACAAAAATGACATCACTACTCACCGTTTATAACTGATGACATCACTAGTCACCGTTTATAAGGATATAATTTAAAGATATTCGTGGCTTTTGTGTATTAAAATGTTATTACGTTTTCTTCGTTCTCCATTTATTTGTTTTCCTCATCTACAAGAGCCCACAGTTGAATCGATACTTATGGATATGATAACCTTGATTCATGCCTTACCTTAAAGTGATACTGACACTAAAAAATTTATTTTCACAATATGAATCTACATTAAAGGGAAAGTCTAAAACAGAATAATGTTAGAAATGCTGTATTTTGTATACTAAACAAATATGAACTTATTTCAGCACAAACCTAATAAAACAAATGATTTATGCTTTCAAAGTTGGCCACAAGGGGTCACCATCTTGTAACTTTGTTAAACATCTTTGCAAGACTAAGACTGTGCACATGCTCAGTGTGGTCTGCGCTGCTTAGGGATCGACATAAATTATCAAAACAGCACAAGTCAAGTCAAATAATATCTGCCAGAAGCCGATACAGCAAGACTGATTAATATAATCAGAATATGCAGACTGCACTGGCTCCTGTGTTGTCATGTAATCTGTGTTTTTTTTAGTTTTTGTATTGTTTAATACAAACTTTCACCAACTCTGTAGAACCAGTGGCTGCAGCAAAATAATCCTCCAAATAGAATCCCAGTTTATCTGTTTAAATCTGGCTCCATGATCTTTGTCCCTGCAGCTGGAGTTAGAAACATTAAAGGGGATGTAAAGGCAAAAATAAAATCCAATACAAATCTCTACAGGGAAACAGAAAGCTGTTTGAGTTCTGCATGGTTGTGAAGTAAGATGGGGGCTCCCCCTGCTGTTCATAAGTATGATTGTTTCCCTGCAGAGCAGTTAGGGACCGTCTGACAATTCCTTTACACAGCAGTAAATGAAGGGAGAATTTCACTGCATAGTCAGGTTTCTTATAAAAACGGTACATATTTTTTAATTAAAGTATATTAGAGATAGGTTTCTTTTAAGAAAGTAAAAATTGGATTTATTTTTTTGCCTTTACATACCCTTTAAAAATTACCTATAGGCCATGGACAGATTTTTGCTGACCGTTCTGCTTTTTTAAGTAATTGTTACTTGAGATTCCTAAACCTGACTGTTTTGCCAACCTGACTATCCCTGCACAACCTGCCTGTTAAGAGTTTCTAATGCTAACGGACTCCTGCTGCACAAATATGACAGCCCCCTTATAGAGGAACACGGGGGTAAGAAAGGTAATGTAAAATCATTAGGCAAATACTTTTATGGCAAAATTATAAATTGCATTCAAAGACAATGTTATGATGGATATAAAAAAAAGGTTATTTTCTGGTGTCAGTATCTCTTTAACTTGCTCCTCGCATAGATGTGATGTAAAAGCTTTGTATGCGGAGAAATAAATACAATATGATTTTAAAAAAACACACACAAGGTGGCAGTGTAGTCACATATATATGAATTTGTGAAATTTGACACAGCTTAAAGCCTGCAACAAATTAGCATTAAACATCTCCCAGAGATCGTAAAGGGGTAAAATGCTCTCGCTGAACACAGGTGTATAATAAACAGGGCTTGCTTGAAAATGTACATGCCTTTCTTAAAAAAGGTGGGTGTTTGAAATATAAAAGTGTCATGAAGGCAAGCGCTAAGACAAATACTTTACAGCGTTATTAGCAACCTGCTCACAATGTTTCTGGCATTAGACTTTTCAGGACTGAGCTTACGGTATTGATCATAAATTAGCACTGCTTATAAGGAAGTGTATGGATGTAGAGGTTTTTGGATTTTAAACACATCTGTATTATTTGGCTATGAACAAAACCTCCCATCCCTCCACCCCTCATTTAAGCTGGTCTGTTTTGGGCCTACATTTTTGTAAACCATAGCATGCTCATGGGATAATCATACTTATTACTATATTAATATAGCACCAACATATGGGCCCAAAAAAAAAAAAAAACACAGACCAGACTAAAACAAATATTATAATGCTACAAGCATAAAGCAACAGCTGAAGTAATACAGCCCTGTCCCTGCTTGCTTACACTCTAGGGCATGGAAGGTATATGCAAAAGTTATGGAAACTTAATATTTAGGTATAAGACCTTTTATCCAGAATGCTCGGACCTGGGGTTTTCCAGATACTGACATCAGAAAATAACCTTTTTTTATTATCGATCATAACATTTTCTTTGAATGCTATTTATAATTTTGCCATAAAAATATTTGCCTGATGCTTTATATTACCTTTCTTACTACTAGCGATGCATCAAATCCACTATTTTGGGTTTGAATCCTTCACGAAATATTCGACCGAATACAAAACCAAATCCTAATTTGCATAAGCAAATTAGGGGTGGGAAAGGGAAAACATTTTTTTAGGGGTGGGAAAGGGAAAACATTCTGCTACTCCAGCAGAATTCTGCACTGAAATCCATTTTTTTAAAAGAGCAAACAGTTTTTATCTTCAATTAGGAAATCTGACATGGGGCTAGACATATTGTCAATTTCCCAGCTGCCCCAGTCATGTGACTTGTGCCTGCAATATAGGATGGAACTGCTTTCTGGCAGGCTATTTCTCCTACTACTGAATCAGTCTCAGTGGGATGTTGCTTTATTATTGAGTGGTGTTCTTAGATCTACCAGGGAGCTGCTATCTGGTTACCTTCACATTGTTCTTTTGTTAGGCTGCTGGGGGGGTGATATCACTCCAACTTGCAGTACAGAAATAAAAAGTAACTGAAGTTTATAAGAGCACGACTAGAGGCAGCTGTGAAACTGACAATATGTCTAGCCCCATGTCAAATTTCAAAATTGAATATAAAAAAAATCTGTTTGCTCTTTTGAAAAATGAATTTCAGTGCAGAATTCTGCTGGAGCAGCACTATTAACTGAAGTTTTTCCATGACAGTATCCCTTTAAGAACAAACCTACAGGCCCTAGCTCGTACGAAACCTGGGTACTGCCTGTAGGGGCTGAAAGTGTAAAAAAAAAAAAAAACGTCATTTGTATATCTTCTTATGTTTTTTTTTATCTGTATTCCTGCCACATTGCAACCCATTTAAAATGATATATATATATATATGGTCAGTGACACCCAGCAACCAAGACTAGATGTTTTTAGCTATTGTCACTAAAGGAGCTGTTCAGGCCCCCCTTCCTCTGCTACCAACATCTAAGGTAAGTGGGTAAGCAGTTAACAGGTGAGAAAACAGTGTGATATTAGCTTTCTACATAAGCCCTACCTCCGATGTATATCACTAACCTATTAATTGACAATGAATAACCCATTCAACGGGTTACAGGCGGATTTATATGGATGTCCCCACTATAGCCCATTCCTTTAAGCATAAAAACATAACCTGTCAACCACTCATATTTAAAAACTGTACCTGGTTTGAATTGCCAAATTTTCTCAATGCTTTGAAGAGGAGTAATGGCAGTAGGTTTATGGACTTCTGGAGTACCTATAACATGAAGGGAGGAAACAGTTTATACCAAATGCAATGAAATACATTCAACATTATATGAACAAAAAAACTTTTACGAATGATGCATAGCTCTAACAGTTGTAATGAGTTATATGCAGATGAGATTTTTTTTTGGGGTGGGCGGGGGAGCCAATACTTATCACTCTATTGAAACAAGTAGACAGTGTCTCCTGTGGAATTAAGATGAAAGCATTACAAGGGTTGGTTCACCTTTATGGTAACTTTTATTATGTTATAGAACGGCCAATTCTAAGCAAACTTATTACTGCATTTTATTACCCATCTTTCTATTCAGGCCTCTCCTATTGATATTCCAGTGTCTTATTCAAATCAATGCATGGTTGCTAGGGTAATTTGGACCCTAGTTACCAGATTGGTTAAGATGCAAATTGAAGAGCTGCTGAATAAAAAGCTATAACTCAAAAACCACAAATAATAAAAACAAATTGCAAATTATTTCAGAATATCACTCTCTATATCATACTAAACGTTCTCTCAAAAGTGAACAACCCCTTAAGCATCTATAAATATGATTGAATATTCTGAATTTAAAAACCATTTTTACTGGGCAAGAGTATTGACATTTTTGACCTACATTACTTGTAACTTTTTTTTATTATTGGAAATGTAAAATGCCCTGATGCTGCATTGTACAAAAAAAAAAATTAAACATGCTTAAATTAACCTGACTTGTTGGTTATATATATATGAACCTAGTTACTTACTCACTATCCAATCAAAAATGTTTTTTGATTAACCCAACTGCCATGTTTAGTAGAAATAATATCATAGAGTTAAACAATACACAGGTGACATGGGTGCTAGGGGGGCTTTGTAAGCACCAAAATGTATAAGGTCAAAATTGCAGAAAAGAGCTTCTCTTTGCCTGTGTTTTGTAGGCAGTGGAGAGAAGGGGAGAACACTGAAGATTGTTTCTTTAAATGCAGAGGTCAACATTTGCATGCAACTGACTTGTTTAAGAAGCAAGTGGAGGGGAATGTAGGTTCATTTTAAACAAGACTTGAAGCTAAACCTAACAGATTATCCCCCATATGTAATAAGAGTCACTGGGGCTCATATATCAACACTGGGCAAATTTGCCCATGGGCAGTTACCAATAGCAACCAATCAGTGATTAGCTTTTTAAAGCCAGCTGCAAGGAGACTGACAAATGAGACAATTTGATTGGTTGCATGGTAACTGCCCATGGGCAAATTTGCCCAGTGTTGATAAATGAGCCCCACTAAGTTTGCCCAGGAGCAGTAATCCATAGCAACCAATGAGATGTTTGCTTTCAAACAGGTGACAAAAAAATGCTACCTGCTGATTGGTTGCTATGGCTTACTGCACCTGGGCAAACTTAGTGCCTTTTATTACATGACCCCCTATATGAATAGACTTGCACCCTGTGCTTTCATAAAAGTTGGATGCGCAACAAAAATAAAACTGCTATAATAAATTCCTGTGCGTTTCCTACAATAAAGTTTTACCAAAAACGTATTTGAGTCTCTCCCACTCCACCGAAATGTGTGTCTCCTATGGGGTTCAAATGTAATTTAAATTTTTCTAGTGTTTCCCGGGTAATAATCTCAGGCTTCACCATCCACACCTCTCCAATCTTCTCCAAGACAAAATAAGATACAAAAACAGTTGTGTATTGCCATGACACCAAGAAAGAGCCCCTGTATGGTTCTTACAGGATCCTTCCGGTCACAGTCGCGAGTATGTTACTTGTTAGCCGCACAGTCCTGCTTGTGGTTCTGTTGTTGCCGCTCATTCCTCTCACCCGCATTTGCGGTTTACTTCCTGGTTCTCTCCCTTCGTCTACGGTTACCTGATCAGATCAAAATAGCGGAGTCCAGATGCTGCAGGTTGTGAAACTGTTCCGGACAACAAAGACGGCTCAAAATTTTTTGTTTAGCTTTATTGCACATCAAAACTATACGCTTAGATTGAAAACTGTGAATTCCGGACTAACGTGTTTCTTGATGCATTCAGTTCCTCAAAACTAAAGAAAAATTGAGCCATCTCTGTCGCCAGGAACGGTTTCCCAACCTGCATCGTGTGGACTTCGATATTTGGATCCGATCGGGTAACCGTAGACGAAGGGAAAGAACCAGGAACTAGACGACAAGTGTGGGCAAGAGATACGAGTGACTACAAAGGAACCACGAGCAGGACTGCGCGGCTAACAAGTAACACACTCGCGACTGTGACCAGAAGGATCAAACCAAACAGGGGCTCTTTCTTGAGTTTCACTTATGATATTAATCCACATAAAATATAATCATCTTGATTATATCTTATACCGGAAGCCTAATGACAAGAATGTTTCACTACATTATGGCAGTTGCCACCCCACTCCTATGAAAAGGTCATAACATATTTCTCAGTTCTGCAGAGTATTGTGAAATAATTCTAACCATCTGTTATGTGAACAAAAATTATCAGATATATGTGGACACGTTTTAAAGAAAGGGGATATCCAGACAAATTATTAACTGAGGCTTTGGATATATCACATAACCGCTCTCAGGGGTACAATATACGTGACAAGAGCCATTCGTGTAAAGTTTTCAAATTTAATAAGTGTACGAGAAACATAGGGCAATTTGTCAAGAAACAATGGAAGATTATACGAGCAGACAAGGATTAAGCTGGGGTCATTTCAGATATGCTACTACAAGAGAGGGACCAATTTGCATGACCTCTTGGTTAAAAATGATCCCGTACAATGTTATGGTAAGATTATGCGTAGATGGTTACCAGGAGCTAAACCAGGCTGTTTTCAGTGCACAAATTGCACCTCATGCAGATATACTTTTTTTACATCCTCTAAATTGGTACACGGTTTATAAGACATCACATTACTTGTACCAGTAGTCATGTTATATACTTGATCACATGTCCGTGTGGATTGTCATATGTGAGAAAGACTGATCAGAGGCTTAGACTAAGGATGGATGTCCATCGCTCAGCAATAAGCACAGCATTTAGAGATGGTGTGTCTATTAAACCAGTAGACAAACACTATTTGGAACAGGGACACAGATTACCAACTTTCAGGTTTATTGCCGTTGATCATGTTTCACCCTTGAGGAGAGAAAGTTTTCTTGATTAAAAACCCTGGTCCCCTTTGGGATAAATGAACAGTGCTCGCTTACCGTATATACTTGAGTATAAGCCGTCCCGAGTATAAGCCGAGGTACCTAATTTTACCTCCAAAAACTGGGAAAGCTTATTGACTCGAGTATAAGCCTAGGGTGAGAAATGCAGCAGCTTCTGCAATCAAAAAATTGAGGGTTTCTGCTCTCATTGGAGGTGCCGGCGTCTCGTTTTTGGATGCCGGCGACCATTCTTGGACGCCGGCGACTATTCTTAGAGGCCGCGACCGTTTTTGCGCTTGACCCGAGTATAAGCCGAGGTAGAGTTTTTCAGCATATTTTGGGGGCTGAAAAACTCGGCTTATATACGGTATGTGCTTTTTAAATCAAAGATTATGTTCTTTAGTGCAAGATACTTTTTGATACTTTGTATAATTGTAACTGCCAATAATGTTTATACAATGTTTCAGCTATTCTGTTGTGCTTCATGTTTTTATCTTTTTCCTGCTGTGTGTATATATTAGGAATTCTTGTTTCTTTTTCACATGATTGTGTCAATCACAGGAGATTGGTGTTCTTCACATGATCTTTCCTAATGCACGTGATTGGATGAGTGTTCTTGCATTTTATCTATTTAAGGTTGTAACCCTATGACAATTTGTGTCTTGATAAAGGTCTAAGACGGAGACCGAAACGTTGGCCTTTTTTTAAAGGGGTTGTTCAACTTTAAGATAACTTTTAGTATGATGTAGAGAGGGATATTCAGAGACAATTTGCAATTTGTTTTCATTTTTTATTATTGAAGGTTTTTGAGTTATTTAGCAGCTCTTAAAATTTGCATATTAACCGGTAACTAGGGTCCAAATTCTCCTAGCAACCATGCATTGCTTTGATTAAGAGACTGGAATATGAATAAGAGAGGCCTGAATAGAAGGATCCGTAATAAAAAGTAACAACAATACATTTGTAGCATTACAGAGCATTTGTTTTTTAGAAGGGAGTCAGCGACGCCCATTTGAAAGCTGCAAAAAAGAAAACCAATTGAAAAGCTGCTTAGGATTGCCCGTTCTTTAACATATTAAAAGTTACCTTAAAGGTGAACCACCCCTTTAATTGTTCTAATAAATATGATGAATTTTTAAAATTTCTTTAAAAGTCCTTGGTGTTCACCTACTTATTTTGGAATTTCTATCAATATTAATTGTGGGTAGCACCTGGGTCAATAAACAGCAGCACAGAGAATGAGCAACTGAGGCATTTTTGGATGCACAGATCTTTACTGCGAAAGGGCTGTGATTAGATTTGCCATCTCACCCCTTTAAAACGGAACACATATGGAAGAGACAGCCTGCATGGCTTATTAGCAATTAAAGGGATGAGGAGGCAAGTGTGGTTGCCATGGGCTGGTACAAAACAATCAACATTTCTACACTATTTCTTTAGTTAAACTTTAAAAAAAAGAAAAAGGATCCCCTAGATTTATTTTCTACCCATATTAATTTAGAGAAAAAGTAATAAAACCATGCAAATACCATAGAAAATCACTTACAGGTGTAATCTTCGTTGATAATCTCTTCTATGATAACATCAGGGCTAGACAGTGATTTCTCTTCGTTATCCGAGGGCATTGGGGAGGAAGGTTTTTGCAACCAATTGTAATCCTCTTGGTGGCTTTTATATTCAGGATGTAGTTCTTGTTTTATGCAGTGTCGTCGTTGTCCGCGTGTTTTCACATCGTGTTTTTTTTGCACTTTTTGAATGTCTAAGGACTCATAACTTAATGAATCTGAATCGCTTTTCTCTCCAATTTGAAATCTAAGAAAACAATGTGCAATTTTACAAACAACAGACACCGGTTTGAGAGGCATCCGTTTAATAATCAACAGCCATTACTTAAAAACATCAGGGGTATTGCGTCCCTGCTGCAAGTGCACATAACCCCTTGCGAGGCACAACATAGAAACATACAGAAGTGGTATATTTCATCACAGAGGAAGGCTTATCTACCAACCCAAAGTCACTTAAAGGAAAAGGAAAGCTACCAAGGCTGTTTAATTGCCAATAGCTGAGCCACAACAGTGAAAACTAGAATGCCATTTTTATTCTTTAGAATGCTTTTCCATACCTGAGTAAACAGCCCAAGACACGGTCTCTGTTTATTATAGCAGCTGCCATATTAGCTTTTTTTGACATCACTTAGTACCTGAGTCTCTCCCTGCTCACTTATAACTCTGGGCTCAGATTACAGCAGGGATGAAAGGGGGGGAGAAGGGAGGGGGTGAAAGGAGCAAACTGAGCATGCTCAAGCCCTAGCCCTGGAGGTTTATGCTGAAAGAAAGAAGTCTGATACAGAAGTCCATGTGTACAAAATAGAAGGAAAGAAATGCTGTGTTTCTTTTGACAGAGGACTCAGCGCAGCATTACTTTGAGGGTTTACTGGTGTATTTATATAGACCTTTCTGATAAAACTTACTTACTTTTAGCATTTCCTTCTCCTTTAAATTATAAGCTCTGTGGGGCAGGAACCTCCTTACTACTGTATCTCTTACCACATGGCACTTAATCTCTGTGTATTCATATAGATTTATGTTACTGGTTCTCTCTGCGTGTACTTTTAAACATTGTAAGATCATAGAGCTCTGCATATCCCTGCAGCCCTTTATAAATAAAGTTATGCATACATATCAAAAAATCTTCTGTAGGCCTGGAAGCAGCCCATTATCTTGGGTACTTCATTGTAAGAGGGGTCATAAAAACCCAGGTAAATAAGGTAAAGTCAATCCAAGCCTGGGCCAACCTATATTAAAGAAACGGGTCAAAATATTTTTGGATATTACAGTAGCTTCATCCTAAATATTGCTAAACCAACCACTGACTTCAAATTATTTAGCTGATGCCTCTGATGAGAGGTTAGGTTCCCTTTAACTAGTTAAAGTAGTTTTGATAAATTATAGTTGACTTGGGAAGTACCGTATATACTCGAGTATAAGCAGTGTTTTTCAGCATCCAAAATGTGCTGAAAAAGTCTACCTCGGTTTATACTCGGGTCAGCGGGCAGTAGCTGAGATTGCAGTCACTTTTAATCATTCCTATACCAACAGTTCGCTTGGGGAGAGACTGCAATATCACACAGCACCCTCTGTTGGTTATATGAAAGAATAACAGTGACTGCAATATAACACAGCACCCTCTGTTGGTTATATGAAAGAACAGTGCGCCCTCTGTTGGTTATATGAAAGAATGACAGTGACTGCAATATCACACAGCGCCATCTGTTGGTTATATGAAGGATTAACAGTGACTGCAATATCACACAGCGCCCTCTGTTGGTTATATGAAGGATTAACAGTGACTGCAATATCACACAGCGCCCTCTGTTGGTTATATGAAGGATTAACAGTGACTGCAATATCACACAGCGCCCTCTGTTGGTTATATGAAGGATTAACAGTGATGGCAATATCACACAGCACCCTCTGCACATGGTAGTGGGACAATGCACACAGTAATCCGTTTGGCAATTCTCTGTCACCATCAACTTTGCAAAGAAGTCCGGTTGATCGCTGGGGGGGGGGTCGCTTTGGCGGAATGTGCGCTGCTGGGAGACAGGGCTGTAGTTTAGCTTATACTAGAGTCAATAAGTTTTCCCAGTTTTCGTAGGTAAAATTAGGTACCTCGGCTTATACTCGGGTCGGCTTATATAAAAAGTAAAGTTATTTTCATTGTTATGCTTACATGGATAAATCAGTGTCCTTGTACTCATGGGACGATTTCTATTTCTGCTATCCTACCTTGTTTTAGGACAGTTATTCTAGACACACTCCCATAATCATGAGCCAGACAAAGCAGAATTGATTGAGTTGTTCTTAAAATGAATTTAGAGCAACTGCACACTGTACAGTGCCAAGTGTTTTGCCACCTGTAGACTTAATAGCAAAGTGGGCAAGTAACGAAAAGCATAAAACAGTGCCCTACTGATTACAACTGGACCCACAGATCTAATGATTATTGACTTCACAGGATGACTGCCATGTTTTCAGAGCTTTGGTAATCTTTAAAAAACAATTTATTCTTTACAAGTTTAACTAAAAAAAAAAAAATAATAATACATACTTTGGTGATTTAGAACTACAGATTTTTCCAGTTTGGTCAATTATCTGAAATATATTTTCAACCTCAAAAGTAAATCTGTGTGAACGAGAGAACAGTATGAACATTAGTTAATTATATTTGCGTCTACTGTTTATATTTACAGATACAGAAATAATAGTTAACATAAGACTTCTTTAGAACTCTGAATACCTTACCACAAAACAAATGGGTACAGGTACAAGTGGATAAGGTGGTTTGTATGGCTGTCCTTTAGTATAAAAATAAAAACTCGGTAAATAGATAGGCTGTGCAAAATAAATAATGTTTCTAATATAGTTACTTAGCCAAAAATGTAATGTATGAAGGCTGCAGTGACTGGATGTCTAACAATACAGAACAGAACACTAATTCCTGCTTTTTAGCTCTCTAACTCTTAATTAGGTATTTGGTCACTGCCTCGTAACCTATCAGTGGACACCAAGGGAACTAGGAAGTAGTGTTCTGGCTATTATGTTAGACATCCAGTCACTTCAGCCTTTATAGATTACATTTTTGGCTAACTATATTGAAAACATGTTTTATTTTGCACATACTGTCTTTACCCAGTTTGTATTTTTAGCCTAAACAAATTCCTTTAAGTCCCAATAATTCATGGTGGTTCGTACTTTCATTAAGCTAGGGATGCATAGAATCTAAGATTCGGTTCAGGATTCAGCCTGATCCCAAGTGCCTGGCCGAACCAAATCCTTAAAATCATGACTTTCGTCACACAAACAAGAAAGTGAAAAAAAAACTGAAACACAGTTCCCTTTAACCCATCTTGTACCTAATTTGCATATGCAAATTAGTGATTGGATTCAGGATTCTGAATCCATTCACAATGGATTCAGGGATCACCACTCATTTAAAAAGACTGCAATATCCAATATAATTGTTCTCTCTAACCATACGTATGTTTTCAAATTTGTACAGCTTCAGCAGCATTCACACCACCAATACTACAAATATAACCATATAAACATACCTTATATCAGACTTATATTGGTGCACAAAGTTTTCATATTCCAAGTTGACTTTCAAGTCTCCCAGTAGCTGGAAAAATAATAAAATCTCAAGCCAAGGAACTAATTTGCCAGCATATTTGAGTACAGTATTTGTATGAAAGCTGCATACAAAAGAAAACTGCATTGCAATTGATATATTACGGCATATTTAGATTCACAAATTCTCCTGTATTACACAGTACAAGTGTACTGCTTACAAACACTATTGGAATAAAAAGCTGGGGATAAAGATTGGAAACCAGCATTTCTTTTTATTTTTTTCACAGATGGCCCAGATTAAGTCTGCACGTTATCTTACAAGGTCAAACATTGGTTCTTAATAAGGTAGCGCTATTTAATAATGTCTATTAAAAGGGATCATGGTGACCCGGCATTGGGTTCCAGGATCAAGTTTAACTTAGACAATAGGTTGAGCTCAACTGATTTTTTTTTTTTTTTTATTTAACCACAACTTCATCTACAAGGTATCTATGTAAAACATGTACCTGCTTAAAATCACAGTATGTGCCCATCAATGGAAATTGTTTTAATCCGCCAGCAAATTTGAATCCTGGTTCCAAACAACTCCTCTTCTCCTCGATTTCTTGAATTGTTTTATGTATTTCTGTACTGTACACTGCAGAACATGCCTTTATCTCAGCAATTAGGAACGCCTTCCTGATTTACATTTCAGATTCAGAAATTATATTAAAGATATAAATTAATAAATTCATCAATGTTCATTCAAAACATTGCAGTATAACTGAAATTCTACTTAAAGAGGCAGATTTATCAAAATGTGAGACACCACAGAAAAACTCACTTTTTATTCATTCGTATGGAATTTTCAGAATCGTTTTCATCAATAGAGTTTACCATTTGATAAATTCGATTCTATAAATCCCATAGCAATGAATAGAGTTTCTCTGTGGTGAGTTCTGTCACATTTTGATAAATCTGCTCCAAAGTGGTTGTTCATCTCTTTAACGTTATATGATATAGGACAGGATATTTCCAATTGGTTTTCATTTTTTTATTATTTGTGGTTTTTGAGTTTTATTAAGCAGATTTCTATTCAGCAATGTCAGAAAATAGGATCTTTTTATATTCACCATTAAATGTTTCTCTGAAGTCTAAAGAAGGACACAGGGAATGATGGGGCCAAGCTCCATCCTCCAGGAGGCAGGACACTTGGTATTAATTAAAAAGGGGGTGTGTAAGATGTGGCTTAACGCCGCACAATGTATCTTACCATCAGTTTGTCCCAAAGATCCTTAACAGAGTAACATCTATAATTATATAACATTTAACAGACAGAACCGGTAAAACAGAACTATTCTGAACTAGACTGGGTCAATGGCTCATCCGATGGGCTGGAAACCATGTGTCCCCCTCTGACTACAGAGAAACAGGGGGACAAAAAATCAATGGGGTATAGCTTGCACCACTAGGAGGCAGGACACAACAAAAAACAAACTAATCCCTCCTCCTCCTGCTATACCCAGCTCCCAGGCGGAGCCAGACTAGTTCGTACCAAAGCACAGAACAGGAGGTTACCAATAACATTAAGCCTTAAGTAACTATATACAAAAAAGGGTAGGTTGCATTTAGCAACCATGTCTGAAAGAACAAAAGAAGGCCTCACCAGGGAGGGAAGTCCTGTGTCCCCCAAGTGACTGGAGAGAAAGAGATTTAACGGCGAGTACAGAAATTCTCCTTTTCTCCCTAGTCTGCTTGGGGGACACAGGAACAATGGGGACATACCAAAGCTGTCCCAAAAGAAGGCCAGGATGTTAGCGATAGAAAAAAAAAAAAACCAACTCCTGACTAGGAGTTCCATGTCCTAACCTCCTGAGGACACAACGAAAACTGGTCTGGCTCTGCCTGTGAGCTGGGGTATAGCAGGAGGAGGGATTAGTTTGTTTTTTGTTGTGTCCTGCCTCCTAGTGGTGCAAGCTATTCCCCATTGTTCCTGTGTCCCCCAAGCAGACTAAGGAGAAAAGGAGTTTTTGTGTACTCAGTCTCTCTCCAGTAGCTTGGGGGACAGAGGAACAGTGGGTATAGCTTGCACCACTAGGAGGCAGGACACAATAAAAAACAAACAAACTAGTCCCTCCTCCTCCTGCTATACCCCAGCTCACAGGCGGAGCCAACCAGTTCATACCAAAGCTTAGAACAGGAATTTACCAAGAAAAAAGATAAACCCTTAAATAACTATGTACATGAAAGAGGATCTGATTGCAATAGCTACCATGTCTGAAAACGAGTGAAAAGCCTCGACCAGGGAGGGATGTCCTCTCCAGGTGTCAAAATAGAACAATTTCCCAAAAGTATGGATGGAAGTCCATGTGGCACCCTTGCACAATTGTTCCTGGTTCCAAAAGGCCCAGGACGTACTCATTCCCCTGGTGGAATGAGCCTTGAGTCTAACTGGAGGGCTTTGTCCCTGTGCAGTGTAAGCCCTCGGATTAGCCTGCTTAATCCATCGGGAGATGGTTGTCTTAGTAGCAGGAAGGGAGACTGAACAAGGAATCCGATTTGTGAATGTCTTTGACCCTGTGCAAATAATACTCGAGAGCCAGAATGGGGTCCAAGGATTGAAGAGCCGCCTCCTTAGAATTGGAAGGAGAAGGACGGAACAGTGATCTTCTGGTTAAGGTGGAAGGTGGAAACCACAATAGGAAGAAAGGAAGGAATAGTGCGGAGAACCGCCCTGTCGTGATGGAAGGTGAGGAAGGGAGATCTGCACGAAAGAGCAGATATCTCCGATATCCTACGAGCGGTTGCAATGACCAGCAGGAAAACCATCTTCGAGGTAAGCCATTGAAGAGAGACAGAAGACAAGGGCTCAAAGGGTGGTTGTTGTAGGGATCGTAGAACAAGAGAGAGATCTCAGGACGGCACCGGAGAGCAGACAGGGGGCTTAACATGGGCCACATAGGATCTTCTTGAAAACTTGGGGGGGGGGGGGGAGAGGTAAGGCCCGTAAACTGAAGTGGTTGTTTTGAACTGCAAATCGCAAAAACCTCTGATGGGGAGGGAAATTGGGTACATGAAGGTACACGTCCTTGATGTCCAGAGAGGCAAGGAATTGGCCTGAGGACATTAAGGCGATGACAGATCGGAGAGACTCCATCTTGAACTTCCTCGGCCGAATGAAATGGTTCAGCTCCTGGAGGTCCAAGATTGGGCGTCCTTTTTGGGAACTACAAACAGGTTGGAGTAGTAGCCCTTGAATCTTTCTCCGGAAGGAACCGAAATTGGGAAGTTCCTGAGGAAGCCTGGACATGGAAAAAGCAGTGAGGAAGGAGGGATGTGAACTCTAAGTGGTAGCCTCGAGTCACAACCTCGTGTACCCAGGAATCCTGAGTTAGAAGGATCCATGCGTCGGCGAAGTGATGTAGCCTTCCCCCTACAGACACTTCGCTTGATGAAAAAGCGTCATGCCGATGCGGGCTTGCCGGCCGACTTTGATGAGGACTTGTGGGGCTGCCAGGTAGACCTGGTCTTCCCTGCAAAACGTCTTCTACTTGCAGATGAGTGTCGGGGAGGAGATTACCTCAAGTTCTTGCTCTGGGGGCCACGAAAATAATATTCCCCGACGAAAGGAAGATCGTGCCTTCGGCTGGGCAGAAGGGTGCTCTTTCCCCCAGTAGCTTGACTTATGATCTTGTCTAGAACCGGTCCAAAGAGAAGCTTTCCCTTGAATGGAATAGAAGTAAGGGACTTCTTGGAAGAGAGGTCCGCTGTCCAAAGTTTCATCCGAAGAGAACGGCGAGCGGCCACCGCGAGGACGGAGGTACGGCCTATCACCTGGGCTGCGTCAAGTGATGCCTCACATAGGTAGTCGTTGGCCTCCTTGATCTGCGATGCCAGCAGGGAAAGTTCCTGACAGGGAGCACCAGCAATGATAGCACGGCAAAGGGAGTCTGAAAAAAAAGAGAATGCAGAATGCCCTCCAGCTTTTTGTCCATGGAGTCCTTAAATGATGCCGCGTCGGGGACTGGCAATGCTGTGCTCTTAGAAAGGCGAGATACTGGGGCATCCACTGAGAGAAGGGAAGCATGGGTAGAAGAGGGAAGATGTAAGCCAGGTTGAACTGCTATCACTGTCATGGCATCCACCCATTCTGCCAGCACGTCTCAAGGATATTTATCGGCAGTTTGGACCCTGGAGACCACTGTCCCTGAGCTGAAAGATTGTGCCATGTTGCCCCCCAAAGACTGGAATCCGTTGCTATCACAATTAAATACGGATTGGCCTTTGCCTATGTTGTCTGGTTGTAACCACCACTTGAGTGCTTCCTTTGTCAAGTGGGCCAGGAAGAGTGGTTGAGGTAATGACCCCCCTTTCCATGTGGCTAGTATGTTGGCTTGAAGAGGCTGTAGATGTATCTGTGCAAACGGTACTGCCTCGATGGCAGAAACCATCAGTCCCAGCACCTGCATTGCTTTGTGGATCGTTAGTCTCTGGTTGGAGAGCAGTGATTGCACCGGCTCCTTGATCTTGTTCTGCTTGTCCAGAGGAAAGCAGACTAACTATGCAACAGTATCGAACTCCAGACCTTAGAAGGGCATCTGATGGCTGGGGTGTAGGTTGGATTTTTCCAATAAAGTTATTAACAATAGGTGTCAACACTCTATCGTGTTCAACTGGGACACACTGGTAGACTAAAGGTGGCCATAGACGTAACAATTACGATCTTTCTTGGAAAAGATCTTTCCAAGAAAGATCGTTTGTTTCAATACACACGTGTAGAGCTGAATCGTCAGATATACAGGTAGATATACGGGAAGAAACAATAGAATTCTACCTGTATCTGATGATTCAGCATTAACAATGGGCAATGTTTGGGTCCCTTCAAAGGCACCCGATCAAAATTTTCCGTCCAGCCTGATCAACGAGCCGACCGATATCCAAGTCTTCTGCCGATATCGGTCGGCTCTTTTTCCACCATACACGCAACGAATATCGGACGAAAATTCGTTTTGTACGATATTATCTGTGCGTCTATGGCCACCTTAAGCTCCAATAGGTATTTCTAAGAACTAGGCATTCCAATAAATCAGCACACCCAAGCAATCTTGCCATATACTGTAAATTTAAATCCTGCCAATTTGACCACATTTATAAAACATATAAGAGAATGAGAGCATATTCCCCAAGACATTAGAAAATAATGTCATTTTTATGGCCTTAGGTATAATTAAGAGTATTTAGGAGCAGCACAATCTATGTACACTGCTTTGCCAAGTTCTAACAGATTCTTATGTCACATTCTTTTCTTCATGCTAATCTCTTGTGTGCAATTTAGACTCAGCCTAAATACCCTAGAAGTAGAGAGTTTCAGAAATCCATGTTACAAGTAGCAAGAGGTTAGGACTTACTTAACAGAAAAATCTTGACAGTGCTGTTTGTTGTATTAATCTAGTGCAGAAAGTTATGCAGCAATGGAATGTCTTGAAAGAATATGCAAAAAATAGTCTAAGCTGTTATCTCCATTAACTAGTAACAAATGTTCTTGGGAATTACAGTATATACCACATCCCAAACCTATTGACTATATGTATCACAGCCAATTCATGAACATCAGTTATTAAAGGAATTGTTCAGTGTAAAAATAAAAACTGGGTAATAGATATGCTGTGCAAAATATAAAATGTTTCTAATATAGTTAGTTAGCCAAAAATATGATGTATAAAGGCTGGAGTGACTGGATGTGTAACATAATAGCCAGAACACTACTTCCTGCTTTTCAGCTCTGAGTTAGTCAGTGACTTGAAGGGGGGCCACATGGGACATAACTGTTCAGTGAGTTTGTAATTGATCCTTAGCATGCAGCTCAAATTGAGAACAGTTATGGCCCATGTGACCCCCCCCCCTCAAGTCACTGATTGGTTAATGCCTAGTAACCAATCAGTGGAAACCAAGAGAGCTGAAAAGCAGGAAGTGGTTTTCTGTTCTGTTGTGTTACACATCCAGTCACTCCAGCCTTTATACATTACATTTTTGCCTAACTATATTAGAAACATTTTTTATTTTGCACAGCCTATTTACCCAGTTTTTGGTTTTATACTGAACAATTTCTTTAAAGGGGTGGCTCACCTTTAACGTAACTTAGAATTAAAAATTATTAAATAGTTTAACTTTAAGTAACGTTTCAGTTGGCCTGCATTTTTTAAACTTTTCATTGTGTTTAAATGATTAGCCTTCTTCTACCGGACTCTTTTCAGCTTTCAAATGACGGTCACTGACCACATCTAACAACCAAATGTTCTGTAAGGCTAGTATGTATAGTTAGTGCTACATTATATTGTTCATCTTTCTATTCAGGCCCTCTCCAATTAAAGGAAAACTATACCCCCCAAACAATGTAGGTCTCTATTAAAAGATACTGAGTAAAACAGCTCATGTGTAAAACCCTGCTTCATGTAAATGAACCATTATCATAATAATATACTTTTTTAGTAGTATGTGCCATTGGGTAATCATAAATAGAAAATTGCCATTTTAAAAAATAAGGGCTGCCCCCAGAGATCGTAAGATTCACTGTGCACATATACAAACCACATGTAAGGTCACATGAGCCAATGAACAGACAGAGTTCTGCCTTTTGCTTCCTCACTTCTTCCCGTTACAGTTAGTGTTGTAGTATATCTGATCAGGTGATCTCTGAGGCAGCACAGATAGAGTCACGAAATGGTGGTTCAAGGCAAGAGATGTAAAAGGGCAATATTTACTTAAATATATATTCCATTTTGGTAAGATTCTTTAATATGCCATTCAATTTGATATAAACTATCTGTTGATTAAGTATTCATTTTGGGGGTATAGTTTTCCTTTAATATTCCAGTCTCTTCTTCAAATCAACGCATGGTGGCTAGGGTGATTTGGACCCTAGCAACCAGATGGCTGAGAGCTTCTGAATAAAAACATAAAAAGCTTAAAGGAGAATTCAACCCTAAACTTAAAAAAATGTGGGTTTTACTTACCCCTCGGTGCAGATTCAGGCATCCGAGTTCACGGGCGCCATCTTCTTCTCTTCGGAAAAACTGTGCATGCGACGTAACTCACGAAAATGGCCGAAGCGCCGGTCTCTTTCTAAAGATTACCGAAGCGACTGAAGATGGCGGCCGTGAACTCCGATGCCTGAATCTGCACCGAGGGGTAAGTAAATCATTAGGGGCAATTGCCACTAGGCTGGGGGGGGAGGAGGGAAGGGAGTCTATGTAGGGGTTTTTTAAGTTTAGGGTTGAATTCTCCTTTAATAACCACAAATATTAAAAAAATGAAAACAAATCACAAATTGTCTCAGAATATTTAAATCTCTACATCAGTGATCCCCAACCAGTAGCTCTTGAGCAACATGTTGCTCCCCAACCCCTTGGATGTTGCTCCCAGTGGCTTCAAAGCAGGTGCTTATTTTTGAATTCCAGGCTTGGAGGCAAGTTTTGGTTGTATAAAAAACAGTTGTACTGCCAAACAGAGTCTCAATGTAGGTTGACAATCCACATAGGGGCTACTAAATGGCCAATCACAGCCCTTATTTGGCACCCCAAGAACATTTTTCATGCTACTGTTGCTCCCCAACTGCTTTTTCTTCTGAATGTTGCTCATGGGTTGAAAAGGTTGGGGATCCCTGCTCTACATCATATTTAAAGTTAATTTAAAGGTAAACAAACCTTTTAAATCCATAAGAACGGCATGAACTGTTTTTATTTAATGAACTTGAGTTTTTCAACTGTGTTGACCCAGTGTGAGTGCAAAGTAAAAACATTGGATGAATACATATGCATAGTTACAGAAAAAAATCTAAAATACTGACCTTTTCTGGAGAGCATGCGATATCTTTTCAAATTCCTTAACAACAGCATCACAAATATTTCTTTTAACTTGTCTATTGTTCTCTTCCAAATGTTTTAAAGTCTAAAACATATAGAAATTACAACAAAAATTACAAGTTTCCCTATACATTCTAGAGGGCCAACACACGCTAATAAAAACAACCAGAAGAAAGGGGCTCTTAAATTCCTGCTTTATACATAACCAACGGTTTGTAAAATTTTGGAAATTTTTTTGTATGTGTGGGTTTGACTCTGACTACAAGTGAAATCAAATACACAATTAGCTATAATTATAATATTCATTTTCCTAGGAACCCATATTACTGGGTAAAAGCTGGTACACTAAAAAAAATAACATTTTTATGAGCAAAAACATTTAGAAAAAGTCAGTACTCCTCCTATACTATAAGGACTTATGGAACCATTACAAAAGGTTAAATGCTTGTTGCAAAATAATCATAATATATTTATCAAAAATCACCATGTGTGTCTTCGCCCCTAGGATAATGGACTTCTGGATAACGTATCCCATACGTGTACATGCTGGGCAAACATAATACAGGAAGAGATACCACACTGTCCACTGAATTACGATTAGAATTTTGGATACTTTTTAAACAAAATGACTGGTATTTTCTGATAAAAGTACCTTTAAAGCCTCATCTATGCACTGAAAAGAATCCTTTGCTATGACCAATGCTTCATCGATTCTTTCACAGATGTTATCCTACAAGTGTTGGAAAAGAAAGATATTTAAAAACAAGCAAACACACACACATATATATATATATATATATATATATATATATATATATATATATATATATATATATATATATATATATATATATATATATATATACACACAAAGTATTATTTTGTGGAAGAAAATCGTGCATGATGTACTAAGAAGTTATTTTGAAGTATTTTGTGCTCCTCTTCTCAGCAACTGTAGAAATGACTTGCAGTTAGCTGGCAAATAGCTGCTTCCCCAAGAGACCTAAACATCTACATGTTGCTCTTCTTGCTGATATCTTACCCCCAAACTATAAGTCTGAGAAAGGCTTGTGTTGCAGGAATGTTTCTTCTTCTGACAATGAAGAAATGAAAATACAATGAAACATACATTACTATATAGATCAAAGCACATCAACACTTCAAAGTATTATTTGAATTCTTCCTCTCTTTCCAGTTTTCAAATAGGGGTCACTGATCCTGGCAGATGTAGGCCCTCTCCTATCCATATTCCCTTTGCTCAAACCACAACCTAGTTGCTAGGGTAATTTGGGCCATAGCAACAAGATAGCTGAAAATGAAGACCAACTGTAAATTTTCGGAATATCAATGTTTATCATACTAAAATTTAATTTCAAGGTGAGCTAACCCATTAAAGGGGTTGTTCACCTTTGAGTTAACTTTTAGTATGATGTAGAGAGTGATATTCTGAGACAATTTCCAATTGGTTTTCATTTTTTATTATTTGTGGTTTCTGAGCTAATTAGCTTTTTATTCAACAGCTCTCCAGTTTGCAGTTTTGGCAGTCTGGTGGCTACGATGCAAACTACTCTAGCAACCATGCATTAATCTGAATGAAAGACTGGAATATGAATACGAAAGGGTCTGCAAAGAAAGATGAGTAATAAAAAGTATCAATAACAATAAATGTGTAGCCTTACAGAGCAGTTGTTTTTAGATGGGACCCCCATTTGAAAGCTCGAAAGAATCAGAAGACAGCAAATAATTCAAAAACTATACAAAACAAACAGTGAAGACCAATTGAAAGGTTGCTTGGGAATGGCCATTCAATAACATATTAAAAGTTAGTTTAAAGATGAACCACCCTTTAATAATTTGTGTGTTTATGAATAACAAACGCAGGATAAAACAAACTTTTTTCAACATCCTGTAATTTTTGTCATTTTACCTGGTTATCAACAGAAACTGAACTGCTCTGATCCGATTGCTCCATTAAATGTTTGTTTTCTAAAAAAATCCAAAAACAACTCAACTTAAGTTTTAGCTTAAAAAAAAAAACAAAAAAAAAAAGTGTTATGTAATATATTTCGCAGAGACAAACTAAGCAACAGCCATCATGTCTGATCACATATACGATTATTTTAAAGATATTAAAAAAATAAAATGAATAAAAAACACAAATCTAGGGAAACAAACTCTTTAAGTTACAGGGAAACAAACTCTAATGTTGCAGGGAACAGTGCAACAACACATGTAAAACGGATTTTAAGCAAAAAACATACCGCTTGGAGGTAGATCCATGTCAGTACCATTTTGCGACATATCCATTTGTTCCCTACAAAACAAGTGTAGATTTAAGGAATAGTCCGAAGCAACCTACGAATCCATACATTTCACTACACATTTCACAACACACATCTCCTCAATAGTTATACAATAACCTAAAAGCCTAAGCATTTAGCATTCATTTTCTATATATTACATTACAAATATTTTAAAATATGCATTTAAGAATATTTGCACTTAAAGTAGTGTAAGTCATAATGCATAAATCTGTTGGAGCATGACACTCCGAACAACATACACATACTGGGGGCAGATGATGTTCTAGGGGGCAAATTTACTTATGGTCGCATATCGAGGGTTAATTAACCCTCGATATTCGACTGTCGAAGTTAAGGAAGTCGAAGGATTTAACGATTAAATCCTTGGCATCATTCGATTCGAAGGATTTTAATCCATTGATCAAATGATTTTTCTTCTACCCAAAAAAGATAGCAACGCCTATGGGGACTTTCCCCATAGGCTAACATTGACTTCCGTAGGTTTTAGGTGGAGAACTAGGGGGTCGAATGTTTTTTTTTTTTTTTAAAGAGACAGTACTTCGACTATCGAATGTTCGAATAGTTGAAGGATTTTTAGTTTGAATCGTTCGATTCAAAGTCGTAGTCGAAGTAGCCCATTCGATGGTCGAAATAGCCAAAAAAAACATTTTGTAACAGTCCTTGAAGAGTGTCACCTGACCTGTAGATCTGATAATAAAAGTACAAACAGAGAAGCAATGGTCATAGTTTAGAGGGTTTTTTTTAAAAAAAAAAAAAACACACACACACACAAAATGGTACACAGTACAAGACAAGTGAACATGTTTTTTTTGGTAAGATTTTCTTTATTAACTTTTTCATTGATATTTAGATTGAAAATGAAGAAATAAGAAGTATAGACCAGAGGAGAAGAAAGATGGGTGTTCCCAGCGCAATTTCCCATATACCACAAGTCATTTTGCAATAAATCAATGTCTCTTATTCCTGGTTTGCTGTACCAGTCTGTGCATCATCCAACCAACGATCCCAAACTTTGCCAAATTTTTCCAGACATCCTCGGGCTAGGTATGTTAGTTAATGTCTTGGAAGCATGTCGACTATTAGCTTTATCCAGAAGCCCAGAGTAAAAGGTTCCATGGATTTCCATGTCAGGAGTATTGCTTTTTTTGGCATAACGGAGAAGCTGATGGAGGCAAAACTCCAGGGTCCAGATGTTAGGCAGGCCCAGGGAGGAGTCAATAAACGTAAGTTTTGAAGGCCAGAAGCATTGTATTTTGGGGCACTCCCAGAACACATGTAAATAATTGCCTGGTTCTACATTACACTTTACACATACATCTGGATAACCTTGATATATCTGTGCCAGTCTGTGTGAAGTTAAATAAACCCAATTTAAAAATTTGGTGTGAATGTATCTTTTATTGAAATGTTTATTTCCGGTATTTGTTCGAGTATATCTTTCCAGGAGCCCTCGCAGGCACATCCTGTGCCCACTTGCAGCCGATGTGCTTTATGGGATCAAAGTCTCCTTGCAGGAGGATTGCATAGACAAGTGAACATGTTTAAGTGGCATATGTATTAAACACTGAAGACTGCCCCTAAGTGGCATATGTATTAAACACTGAAGACTGCCCCATAGCAACCAACCAGATCTTTGCTTTTGTTTTCTAATTTACAGGTGATTGTTCAAATCTATTTGCTGATTGGTTGCTATAGGAAACATCACCGGTGATAGTTGTCTCCAATGTTACTAAATACTCCCCTAAGTGTGGATGTAAGCAAAAACATGACTGAACAGTGGCTTTATTCAAACGGATTTCCAACTGGCACTATAGTCAGATACAGCACCAAAAGGATTAAATATCCCACCATATAGTGGATTTTAAACAACCCTCTAGTTTATTATCGCATCAGCGTAACATCCTGTCCAAAGTCGAACATTCAAAGAAAGGTCTGCTACCCAATCAGGGCAGATCAGATTGCCTGGCCCCAGGACAATGATCAAACCAAATAAGTAGCCTAATATAAGGTTACCAGGTCACTTGGGACATTCAGGGACACAATAAATACATGTGGCAGGGCTGCACTGTGTGCAATAAAATACAATTAATTACAATAAGTGAAGACTCTAGTGATCTGGTAACCCTAGCCAAAGAAGAAGAGGACCACATTAATGTGGCCCACAAGTCACTAAGCTTTCAGAAGCTCTGGAATAAACTTATTAGCAGCCAATGTTGAGCCTTGTATGACCCACCTTAGCACTAGCCAAAAATTTGATCTATAAAGGCTGGAGTGACCGGATATTTAACATAATAGGCACAACACTACATGCAGCTCTCTAACTGGTTACCAATCAGTGACTTTATGGGGGCCATAAGAGTCATGGTTGCTTTTGAATCTGAAATGCAAATTTGCCAAGAAACAAAGGGGCAAATTCACTAAGATTCGTAGTTGCACCAGGCTTAACTTCGCCGCACTTCGCCAGGCGTAGTTTCGCCAGTGCTTTGCAAATTCACTAAAATCCGAAGTTGCGCTCAGGGGTAGCGTAAGGTTGCGAAGTTACACTAGCGTTGATTCGCTAAGTGAAGTTACGCTAGCGAAGGCTAATTTGCATACGGCGCCAAATTCAAATTTCAATGGAGGAATACGTATCAGCACTACAAATGCCTAGAAAACCTTCAAAACATCAAATAAAAATTGTATTTTGCCCTACACATGTGCCCACTGTATAGGTAAGTTGCCATGAGTCAGGAAATGTAGGGGGAAGGAGGGGAGCCCCAAAAAAAATTTCCATCTTTTTCAGCCTATCACCCATAATGTAGAAAACACGCCAGTGTTTTTTGGGACTTTTTTTGAAGCAATCCCTATCTACTCTATTGCGCTTCGCCTGGTCTGAGGTGGCGAAGGAAGTCTAGCGTAAAAGGTAGCGTTTAGTACACTGCGCGCGTTAGTGAATTTGCGTAGTTACGTCGCTAGCGAAACTTCGCCAGGCGTAAGGGTGCGAAGTAACACTAGCGAAACTACGCCACCGTTCGAAAATGCCAAACGCTAGCGAAGTAACGCTAGCGTTCGGCGCTTAGTGAATTTGCCCCAAAAAGCACTCCTTGTTCATGGGCCATCTTCAAGGGTCTGAATAAACACACTTTAAATTCAATGCCTTTCTGAAGCGCTCTGCGAGTTATCCATGGCTCTTGTACAACTCTCCTGATAATTCTTTTGACTCCTCTGTAAGAAATCTTACATGATTATGGATCATGGCCCCAACAGTGCTGCTCACTGGAACATTCAGGAGCTTAGAAATATGTCTGTAACCAATGCCATCAGTATGCAACAATAAGGTCGGTAAGGTCTTCAGAGAGCAATTAGCTTTTTTTCCATCGTGAGATGCTTCCTGGGTGATCCCTTGGTAATGAGAACTTGTTTTAAACCATCAGCTTGGACTAAACCAGCTGATATTAATTTGCACTGTTAGCGAGCAAAATTGCTTTTTAAATACTGACTTCAGTCAAGTTTCTTGGCCTTTTGCACCACATTTTTGTCATGTGTTCAATACGTATTCCTTGTCTCATTCCACTGCACATAATTTATGGACTTATTTGTTTTGAGTTCTTTGTATGTGTGGGTTACTTGGGTTGTAGTGATGTGCGGCCCACCTCGCACCCCCCTTTCCAGGTCGCGGGTTCAACTCTTCTGACTGCTCTCCACGCCCACAAATGCCGGCTTCCGACTTACGGGTTGAACTTTTATAGACATGTACCTCCTGCCCCGTCCATTTTATGACATCATCGGCGTCGCGGGTCTATAAAAGGAACCCAGAAGTCAAGCTCGGTCAGGCGCGGGTGGCGGGCAGGTTGGGGAAAACCTGACCCGCACATGACTACTGGGTTGTTCGCAACATGTGGTATAATGTCAATAGCCCCATTAGAAATGTAATGAGAAAAACGTTGACGTGTTAAATACTTATTTTCCCCACTGTACTAAAATAATTGTAGGTATCTAGTAATCGTCTTCGGCAGCACAAAATAAATCTGCACATACGTTTTCCACATAAATATTATAGAACTGGTGCACTACATGCTGTGCGGAGGCACTATTATTAGGTATGTGCTATCTGTATTTACTAAAAGTCAATCCATACAACATATAGATTTATTTATTTTTTTAAAACAACATCATACTCATCTGTCTTTTCAAAAGTTGACATTCCATCCATCAAAAGGTCTTCGTCACTATCAGAGTCAATGGCTTCTATGTCAATCACCTCTTCCTCCAATTCCTGTGTGAAAGAAGGCAGATCATTGGGTCCTCTTCTAGCAGACAAAACTGCAGGAGCATGAGCAGCTGAACCAAACTAACAAAAGTGCCATGAGATCTTGCATAACCACCCCACTGTGTAATTCTATACATCAAAGACACACTCTTTTGAGACTACAGGAAGCGGGGCTGCAGGAAGGAGAGAGGATGGCCTCTTGATTTGCTTGCTGACTTCCTTAAAATAAGACAGCTCAGATCATAACTCAATGCAATCTCTCTGTCTGTTTATGATAACAGCTGCCATTTTAGCTTGATGTGACATCACTTCCTGCACGAGTCTCTCCCTGCTCACTCATAATCTGGGCTCAGATTACAGCAGGGAGGGGGAGAGGCGTAAACTGAGCATGCTCAAGCCCAAGCCCTGGAGGTTTAAGATGAAAGAAGGAAGTCTGATAAAGAAGCCCATGTGTACATAATAGAAGGAAAGAAATGTGGTGTTTTTTTTGACAGAGGACTCAGAGCAGCATTACTTTGAGAGTTTACTGGTGTATTCATAAAAACCTTTCTGATAAAGCTTACTTAATTTTAGCCTTTCCTTCTCCTTGAACAGATCTATATGGAGATCTCACTAGAATCCTCCAGATTTTAAGATGAATTACATGCTACAAGTTAAAGGGGAAGGAAACCTAGTCGGCGCAAACCAACCCACCCCCCCTCCCGTTTGTTGCCCACCCTCCCCCCTGGCCTACCCGTCCCGCTGGGCAAATGCCCCTAACTTGTTACTTACCCTTCTGCGCAGGTCCAGTCCAGGGAGTTCACAGACGACATCTTCTTCCACGCGATCTTCTTCCTGCTGTGAACGGCGTTTTGGCGCATGCGCAGTAGGATCATTTCGCCGGTACGGATCTACTGCGCATGCGCCAAAAGTCACGCGCATGCGCAGTAGATTGTACCGGCGAAATGATCCTACTGCGCATGCGCCAAAACGCCGTTCACAGCAGGAAGAAGATCGCGTGGAAGAAGATGTCGCCTGTGAACTCCGTAGACTGGACCTGCGCAGAAGGGTAAGTAACAAGTTAGGGGCATTTGCCCAGAGGGACGGGTAGGCCAGGGGGAGGAGGGAGGTAACAAACGGGAGGGGGGTGGGGGGTTTGCGCCGACTAGGTTTCCTTCCTCTTTAAAGCAATTAATTGCAATAATTTCAATAGATACAAGATAACAAGACTTACCTCACATGTAGGACACAGAGGTAAATCCAGGTGACAGCCTAAACAAAACACATGTCTGCAATTAAGTCTTTCTGCATGAATTCCTTAATAAAAAGAAACCCTACTAATTAAAACTACGAATTACTGAAACAGATTCACATTTTATTGTAGAAATTCCTTTTGTTTCAAGGAGACGAGTGAAAAAACACTAATTTTGTAGGTAATAATAAATACTATATGGTGCTGGTTTAACTTTAGGCTAAAAATTAATATCTTTAAAGGGATCCTGTCATCGGAAAACATGTTTTTTTCAAAACGCATCAGCTAATAGTGCTGCTCCAGCAGAATTCTGCACTGAAATCCATTTCTCAAAAGAGCAAACAGATTTTTTTAAATTAAATTTTGAAATCTGACATGGGGCTAGACATTTTTCCCATGACAGTATCCCTTTAATAAAAAAAAAACCCTACCCCTCATAGATCCCCCCCCTCCTCCCCCAGCCTAGCTGCTACCCCGGGCAAATGCCCCTATCTTTTCACTTACGCCTCTGTGCGGATTCAGGGATTGGCGTTCAAGGCAGCCATCTTCCGGGTCTTTGGTAATCTGAAAATAAGTCCGGAGGAGCAATGCATTCACAGTTGGAGCAATTTTTCAGTGTGCGACAGCGCATGTGCCGAAATCGGCGGAAATCGCTGAAGCGCCGGAAAAAGACAGAAAGACCCAGAAGATGGCTGCCGTGAACGTCAATCCCTGAATATGCACTGAGGCGTAAGTAAAAAGTTAGGGCATTTGCCCGGGTAGCAGCTAGGCTGGGGGGGGGGAAGTTTTTTTAATAAGGGTTTGTTTCTCCTTTAAAGGGGTTGTTCCCCTTTGAGTTGACTTTTAGTATGCTTTAGAGAGTGATATTGTGAGACAATTTGCAATTGGTTTTCATTTTTTATTTTTTGTGGTTATTTAGCTTTTTATTTAGCAGTTCTCCAGTTTGCAAATTCAGCCATCTGGTTGCTAAGCTCCCACTTACCCTAGCAACCATGCATTGATTTGAATAATAGACTGGAATATGAATAGGAGAGGGTCTTTATAGTAAGATGAGTAATAAAAAGTAGTAATAGCAATACATTTGCAGCCTTGCAGAGCATTTGTTCTTTAGATGGGGTCAGTGACCCCCATTTGAAAGCTTGATAAGAGTCAAAATCCGAATCCTAGTTTGCATATGCAAATTAGGAGCGGGGAGGGAAATCGCGTGACTTTTTGTCACAAAACAAGGAAGTAAAAAATGTTTTCCCCTTCCCACCCCTAATTAGGATTTGGATTCGGTATTCGGCTGAATCCTTCATGAAGGATTCATGGGTTCGGCCGAATCCAAAATAGTGGATTATGTGCATCCCTAATTATAATACATAAGTTAGAGAGTTACGCGACAACAATGACATCACTAAGGATATAAATGGCAGGATATCCATGGCTTTTTTGTATTAAATATAATCTTACTTGATATATAGTGTATCCTTATTTATTATATCCATAAATACATTTCATTTAGCACATTAGAATGAAGAAAGTATCCCCTGCTGCCCTGTGCTTTTATATGGTCACATAACTCCTGTGTAAGGTGAAATAATATCTGTATAAATGACAGTCCATGAATGTAATGAACACAATGAATGACAGCAGGGTGAACATTATCCTAACCAGCCTGTGAGCTAGAGGGTCAGAAAATGTAAGCGAAAATTAAAATATACTCTGACATCAATAAAAAACAACACGCCACACCTCACCAGTATGACAAAAACACCAGAGTCACAAGGCACCTACCCGCAGGATTAAGACACTTAATGCACCGCCGGGTCCAGGCCGCCATTTTAGAACGTGCGCAAAGGCTCTTTCAACCTCTCCCCAGGCCCCGGCGCCACCTACGCGGTCACGTGCTCGCTGCCTTTGGCGCGTAACGCGTTGAGGAAAGCGACTTGCTAAAGGCGCTGTGCGCTTTTATTCTTCAGGGCCCTCCTTTCTGTTGCGAATTTGCGACCAAATAACTAGGGAAATGAGAAAAAAAGAAATGTAATATGGTAACAACAGGAATAGGTGTAAATGCCACGTCTTACCTATGAATAATGATGACTGTCCGCCTGTCAGCTGAAGTGAAAAGGTTATGGGAAGCAAATACACTGGGTCTGACTGGGACCTATGTCTGAAACCAGAGCTTGCGCCACAGTTGAAGAAGATGGGACTCCCCTTGCTTGTGTAATGGTTGACTTAAAGGGGAACTCCACCAAAACATAACTTGAGCTTTTTTGAAAAGTAAAGATAATTTCAAGCAACTTTGCAATATACATCATTTAAAAAAGATGCAGACTTTTCATGATTTTTACAGTTCCCTAAGCCTAGCCCCATGAAGGGTTGCCGACTTTTTAAAAAAATTTTACCGGTCAGTGGTGGGGGCGGGAACTAAAGGGGCAGACCATGCCGCTAAAGGGTCGGAGCCGTGCCTAGGTTTGCTACAGCCGGTATTACAAATTTGACGACAATGTAGCTGCCGGTAAATTTGTAATACGATTAAAAAGACCCCTCGGCCCGTCCCCAATCCTCTGGAAACTTTTGTTCTCCTTCTTGAAATCTTCGCGGTGTGCCCTGCCCCCTTTTACGTCATGAACCACCCCTTTTGATGTCACAATTCGCCCTTTTTGTTCCCACCCTCCCCCCCCCCACCAGCCAGTAAAATTTTAGGAATAGTTGGCAAAGGGCTTTTGTTAAGGGTATTACAAATTTCCAGCTACATTGCCAGTAAATTTGTAATCCCGGCCCTGGCAGGTGTTTTACCCACTAGGCCGGTAAAATACTGGCTGGGTGGCAACCCTAGCTCCATGCTCTCCTTCTGATCTCTCTGACTACTTTGCTGAGCTGGCTGACTATTGTTACTTTGTATCAACGTACGGGAGAGGAATGCAGCAATGAGGCTTTTTCTCTCAGTGTCCTGAGAGGCTGCAGTCGCACCTCCGTCCTGGGTCCTTGGTCCTCCCTATTCAGCCGTCAGCTCTTTCTCCTCAGCCCTCCCTCCTCAGCCAACCGCCCTCCCTCCTCAGCCATCAGCCTTGCTTAGGAGCTGTGGTCTGAGGCGGGAGGACTAAGGAGGGGAGGGAGGGCTGAGGAATGAGCCACGAGGGGGGAGATTGCAATAACAAATGTGGGCAGCATGGAGGTGTCTCTACGGATAAGTGAGTATAATAAGAGACGAGTCTACATACTTCTTCGTTAGGAGAACGCGTGCAGGAGCTTGTGTTCTCCTGATGATGTCCTAAAATCAGGCGCGCTCCAGGTTGTTTTGCCGCCTGAGGCAGCATTTAAAATGCCGCCCCCCCTGCCCGTCGTACTTACCTTAAAATCGCCAACGCGTGTCCAGGGGGGCCGCATTGCCAGCGCAGAGAGCGATATTGCGCTCTCTGCGCTAGAAAAGCCGAATTTCCGGTTTAGAAACCGGTAATTCGGATCTTAAAGTTACAAGGAGCGGCTTTTTGCCGCCCCTTGTAACTGCTGGGGAGATGCCGCCTGAGGCAAGGTACTCACCTTGCCTCATGGCAGAAACGCCCCTGCCTAAAATGTTTTCAGTGCATCTGTCCTCAGCCTGCATCCTCCAAACCCCACAATTCCCTGCACACGTGATTTCAATAAGGAAAGGAACATCACAGTGCAATGCATTGTGGGTTATGTAGTTCCTGCATGCTGTCTGTAAGCTGTGGAGAAGTTGTTACAATTTGTAACATCAGTGTTTAGTCCCTCCTTCCCTGCCAGGATTTCAAATGATGCAGAAAGAGAAGAACTGTTACACAGCCGGATTTCGGCATCAAAAATGGCATTTATTCATACTTTTTGAAGAAACAGGTAACTGTGATGGGTATATTAGGGGTTTCTGTGTTATGTGGGCCTCTTTATCAAATTTTGATTTGGAAGCCGAAAGTTCCCCTTTAAATTAGAGTGTCTAACATGAAAACCTTTGTGCTGTTGATTAACTACATCTTCCAACATCACTAGGGTTGCCACTTTTTTTTAAAATAGTATAAAAAATATATATTTTCTTTTATAATGTAATAATAACATTGAGATCAAGCATCCTTTGTGCAGGTTAGGTGGCAACCTCGAACCGCTAGAGAGCTATAGGTGAGCATTGTGCATATGTTTTTTTAAACTCATACATACCTCCCAACATTTTGGAAACAAAAAGAAACACAAAAAGATTTGCTGCGCAGAGAATTTTAGACCATGTTCATTTCTGAACACATTTCTGTGGTTTTTATGTGTTATTACAGTTTTGCTAATGAAGGTGAATTGCCCTTTAAGATCTTAGGGAGTCTTAGTTCTCCCAAGAGACCTCCTTATCTAAAAAATGTTACAAAAATATCTAAGTATCTATTCTGGGCTCTCTGCCAAAATCTAAATAAGTTAGAAACTTTGTATCTTTTTCTGGCTGTTCAGTGCAGGAGATCAAATAGAAAGTGGGGACACTTCAGTACAGATGTGGGACTGCGGGTTGAGCTGTCAAAAACGGGACAGTTGGGAGGTATGCTCATATCATATATACATATTTTTGTCCTCAAAGGGCACCTGTAGGGTTGCCACCTGTCCATTTTTAGCGCTGCACTGAACGACATGCGAGTCATAGTCATATAATCATATCCCCAGCCCTGACATCAAAGGTATACCTAAAAATAATTTCTCTGTCCCTGATGTCTCCTGCCCCCTAAAATCCCCTGTCCCTTTCTCTGGACGTCACGGTAACATGTGATGCTGGAGACACAGGGCAGCTCACGCACACGTACAAGTATTCCAAGTAATGCATTGGCGTAAGTAGATGTTTCTGGGCCCCACAGCAAATAAATTCTAGGGCTCCCAATATATTCAGAGGTTGTCCTGTTTTACCAATATATATCAAAACTCATGGGGCCCCCTATACATCCTGGGGCCCCCTTCAGCCGCAGGGTCTGCTTCAGGTTACACCCCTGATGTTATATAAGCTGTTTAACAAGCTTTTCTAAGATGTAGTGTCAGAGTGCCAACCTTTATACCTAGACATGGTGAAATCAGTGTTAGACTGGGCTTCTCAGGGTACCAGGACTTTTCCCGTTGAACCCTTTGCCCATTCCGCAGCACAGACCATTGAATATTGTATACCTTTTCCAGGGTCTGCTTGCGTTTCATTTCGTTCCAGCAGTTAGAAAGATAGGAAAGAGTTAGTTTAGGAGTCTGTGATTGGTAGATTGGTAGGGTAATATTTCACTGGTCTAGCCCCCAAAAGTTGGGGCTGGTATTATAAATTTACAGATTTGGCAAAGTGCTTGCTGGTACATTTGTAATCCATCGTTATTCTGCCTCCAGCTTGCCTTCACTCTGTCCCAATTTCATCTCTCCACTTGCCCTCCATTACCTTTTAAACCTGCCTCCTCACCAATTCACAGCCACACCACCTTCTGTGTTATTCATCCATCCCTTTTTTTACCCCCAGCATTTAGTCCTGTTCAGTGGCGTAAGTAGATATAACTGGGCTTACAGCAAATTATTTTTCATTTCCCCAAAATGTCTAGAGGTTGACCAGTTTTACCAATATTTATTGAAATGGTAAATTAATTAGGGCCGCATGGGGCCCCTATACTACCTTGGCCCCCTGCTGCTTCCTTTGTAGTTACAGCCCTGGTCCTGTTCCATCATTTCCCTAATCCTAACAAACGGCCACAATGGGCCCAACAAAAAGTTAGCAACCCTAGTGATGGGATCAGGAAAATGAAACAGTGAATAAGAAGAAATTGATTTAGAGCTCCAGCTTGTAGGCCCTTAGGGGCAGATTTACTAAAGTGCAAAGTGACTAAAGCTGGCGACGATTTGGCAGCGTTACCGCTTTTAGGCACTTTGCCAATTTACTAACGGGGTCAGGTGTAACTTCGCTAGCAAAAGAGACAGACGCTAGAGCTCATTCGCACTCTATCGTCAGGCGAATTTTCGTTCTGGCAAATGGATATTACTCCACAAATTCACTAAGATGCGGATTGCGGATTTTACTGAACGTTACCTCTTTCGCCAGACTCGCCTTTGTGACTTCAGACCAGGCGAAGTGCAATGGAGTGCATAGATCTTCCTCAGTCTTCTGTTACTTACATGATACTCTTTAGTGTAAAAAGTCCCAAAAAACGCTGACGTCTTTTCCTTTTTTCAGAGTGATAGCCTGCAAAAGTCCTTACATTTTTTTGGGGTAACTGGGTTCCTTCATACATTTTCTAACATATGGAACATTAACTATACAGTGGGCTCATGTGTAGGGCATAATAACAACTCTATTTTCTTTATTAAGGTTCCCTGGACATGTATGATATAATGTATTTGCTGCAACATATGCGTCCATTCAACTTTATAATTTCCCGCCTAACGAAGTTACGCTAGGCAGAATTGAATGCTAGCGCATTTTCATTTTGATTGCCAAAGTAACACTAGCCTTCCAGCCTTCCGTGCCCTGGACGCAACTTCGCATTTTAGTAAATTATCATTGTCTGAGCGAATTTTTGCCTGGCGAAGTGTTGCGATGGCTGCAAAGCCATCACTGGCGAATTTTCGGCGGTTAGTAAATTTACCCCTTAATATCAGGTTATCTATTTTATTCTACATTATTGTTCTACATTGTTCTTTTTGCCCGGTAATATTGTCACATAATTAGGCCAATATGCTGATTTGCTGATGCCCAGTTACACCCCCGTATCCCTCCATCAGTCTCAAAACTGAGTAGTCCCACAAACCCTTTTCAGGTATGCAGTATGATCAAGGCAGGGTCACCATAAGGGGGGGGGGTACAGAGGGTACTGCAGTCAGGGCCCCCATAGTGGGGGGGCTTGATATTGAAAAATATCAATTTTCAGGTTGAGAAAGGGATGCGGTTCAAGGGAGAGTGGACAGTGAGGATGGGGCAGGATGGGGTTTTTGGGGGAGTGGCCAGAGTGAATGAGGGGCATGACCATGCATGGGAGGGTTTTTTTGAGGGGCGCCAGTGACCAGTAGGCTAATAATTGGGGCACCCTAGCAGGAGACCCTGGTACTTAGTAGTATGGGGTCCCTTGATAACTGATGGTGGCCTTGGGCCACATAGGTAAAGTTCCCCTTTGGTCTGGCCCTGACTGCTGGTCCTCCCTGGGTGCAATCAGCCCAGCCAACATTTTGTATGACATGGCAACCACTGTAAAAAAATGTCTTTTTAAATAAAGCCATACCCAATTTCAGTGAAATGTTTCAACCATGATCATTATAACTGAAATTCACATTATTGTTGTTTTTTTTTTCCATTTTGTTTCAACTAGTGCCAATGAGCTTTACAGTTTAAATCACAGACAATATTTTTGATACAGTTACAATTACGCATTTATTGAAAACACAAATGACTAAAATATATTTTACTTTACAACCCCCCTCCCCCAAAATGGATTGTTTTTTTGATCCTACATAATACCAGATCTTAGATCATGTTGAGGGTTATATAAACATCCTAGTTTTTAATCCTTTAAAATGTTTTTTTATATCTCATGTCTCAGAAAAAGATATTCATGTATCAGCCAATCTGCCTACACGTTCAGAATAGAGTGAAAATAAATAATTGTGTATAGTGTAGAATTGTAGGATATTGTATTATATCCATTTCACATTGCTGACTAATGGTTTGGATGAAGGCCACATTACACACGGTCTAGAGCTGCTGTAATCAAAGCAATTGTAATCAGTTTAGTAAAGTTCATATAATGTTTTGTTTTTCTAACTTCAGACGTGGCTCACTCACACAGATTATTATTTGTGTTGTTCAACTGAGGTAGAAAAAACACACTATATTCACCCATGTAGTAGTAATAATATATACAGTGCTTGTATAAAAATCCTAAATAACCATATACAGTGAAGCATACATTCTGATATATTTGAGGCACTGACACACTACATTTGATATAAGAGGAGTGCTCTTCACTAGGGGGCAGATTTATTAAGGGTCGAATTGGAAATTCAAATTCGCATTTTTGAATTTTTGTTTATGGTCAAAACTCTCAAATTAAAATTTGAATTTGAATTTCGAGATTTATTAGACCTATACACTGGGAATAATTTGAATTTCGACTATTCGCCACCTTAAACCTGTCGAGTTCATAGTATAAGTCAATGGGAGAGGTTCAGTGACCAATTTGAAGATGTTATTAGCCTTCCTGACATTCGAGTTTTTTCCGGAGAAACAATTTAATTAGAGTTTAGTCTAATTCAATTCGATTAGAGTTTTCGCATCGGTAATATTTGTTCGAGTTTTAGATATTCAATTTTTTTTAAAAAAACTCACATGCATTTAAAATTCTACCTTTGATATATGAGCTTCTAAAAGTGGCCATACGCTGTAATATCTGCTGGTTTCGATCTTACCCTGACATGCCCACCTTCAGGTGGGCAATATTGTATTCGACTTTGGAGATCTATTAAACCTATACACTGGGAATCATTTGAATTCAACTACTTGCCACCTTAAACCTGCCGAGTTCACGAAGAAGTCAGTAGGAGAGGTCCATTGACCAATTTGATGTTATTAGCCTTCCTGATATTCTGACAATATTTTGGCCAAACAATCTGATCACAATCATGGAATTACAGACCATCAGTGTAAGGAACCAATCGATGAGTCAATGCAGTCCTCAACCTAAAGGGATTTCAGCTAGCTATTGGTTGGGTAGCTACATACAGTATATTAAATCAGATGCTGTCAGTGTCGGACTGGCCCACCTGGATGCCAGGAAAACTCCCGGTGGGCCCAGGTGTCAGTGGGCCCTTATGCTGCTAAAAATTTGGCCTATTTCATGGCCATTCCCTACTTCTATGAGATGAAAGAGGCTAAATAGATGGAATAATAGATCATAGTATGTAAATAAAAGAGACTAGGAGAACAGAGGTTGAGTGAGGAGAGGAAGAATAATAGTACTGAGAGTGGGCCCCTGGTCTAAGGATTGTTGGTGGGGTCCGATACTGGATACGGTCCGCATCGGAGCTCACCCGATGTGTATATCCTCCTGTCCAGACGCTGCTGTTGTGAGAAGTCCGCCACTCGGTGTCGAAAATGGTACATTCAGCAACAAAAGTTCCCGCATTCACCGGCGCTGTCCCAGACTTCCAAGGAGGACCAATGTGATTTCATAAGAACGGCTTTATTTGAAATACACTGTGTGGTACAGATTTTGTGCAGTGGGTGCGCTTGGACTTACGCATTTCCTGCCTAAACACTCGGCACTTCCTCAGAGTCAAGTTTGTAGGGTAAGCACATCAGACATGCTAACCTGGTCCTTCAGCAGGGTAAGGCCAATTTAACCCAGATTTGAACCAGATTTGGGGCTTTGAATGCCTTAGGCACTGCTCATAACACCCAAACCTGTCCAGGCCCACTATTAGGTTCTCTGACAGGACTCTGGCCTGCTTTTCCCAGTGGCAGTTCTGTACACAGGGAATATGCACAGTGAGTTCTTTTACTACAGGTATGGGACCTATTATCCAGAATGCTCGGGACCTGGGTTTTTCTGGAATTTAAATTCCTTATACCTAAGTCTTCTAGAAAATCATGTAAACATTAAATTAAACCAATAGGCTGGTTTTGCTTTCAATAAGTCTTAGTTGGGATCAAGTACAAGATACTGTTTTATTATTACAGAGAAAAAGGAAATCATTTTTTAAAATTTGGAATATTTAGATAAAATTGAGTCTATGGGAGACAGCCTTTCTGGATAACAGGTTTCCGGATAATGAATCCCATACCTATACTAACTTGCAAAGGGAGGACATTGTGCAGCATGTATCTGATGAGACTTAACCATATCCAGTTATTTCTCCACATATAAGAGCTACTAAGAAGATTTTTTTTTTATCCAATTCAATTTTTATTCAATATATGGTCAATCGGGCATTCACATGACATACGAGACCATATTGCAGCACTTTTACCCTATTGTTTCCAGCGCCGATCCTGGGGCAGCAGCCCAGATGCCGCCCTCCCTCTCCCGCTCCACACTTAAAAATCAGCGTCGGAGCGGGTCAAAAGGTGGCAGCATCTCTAGTGTATTGAGCACAATTGCACTCTTTGCACTAGTGGAGCCGAATTTCCGGTTTAAAACCCGGAAATTCGCTCTTAAGGTTACAAGAGGCTGCTTTTTGCCGCCCCTTGTAACTGGCCACTCGCTGCCACCTGAAGCAAGGGTCTCACCTTGCCTCATGGCAGGAGCGGCCCTGATTGTTTCATATCTACCAGACGAACATAAGAAACCATCATATCAAATGGACAGAATTGTTTGAGAAAATAGCATTAGCTCTTTCATTGCAAGTTGGATAAGAAATGTCTGTAAAAGTGACTCATGTTGAAAACATTAGATAAAGAATAATGGGAGCCACCCTTCATTACAGTGGACTATGTAAAATATGCAATCTGTAGAATTTTATGTGGCAGCTGGACTTAAATGTCTGCAGAAACTAGATCTGGATCCAGGTGTTTTTTTTTACATAACTTGGACACAATTCTTGCTAAACTTGGAACTCAGAATTGCTAACAGTCTTTCGGGAGAAATGTACTCTCAGCATTAAACATGATGGAGGTATATTACTGTGGGAATGTGTGCTATTAATTATCTACAGAGCTATGTAAACTTAAGATATCAAATACAAAGCTGAGAAATTGTGTCCAAAACAATCATCACATTTTATCATCCTAAAGCATGAAACAAGAATACCTAAACAAGTTGCTGTTTTACTGATTCCCACGATCCCACGATACTCTACTCATCCTCGGCTACCAAAACACAACACTCCCCAGTTTGCAATTTCAGAAATCTAGTTGCTAGGGTTTAAATTACCCTAGCAACCATGCATTGACGTTTGAAAGCTGGAAAGAAGGAAAAAGCAAATAATTATAAAACTATAAAAAAGAAATAATGAAAAGTTACTTATAGGGGCCCATTTACTTAGTTCGAGTGAAGGAATAGAGGAAAAATAGTTTGAATTTCAAATGGTCGAATATGGCTACTTCGACCATCGAATGGGCTACTTCGACCTTCGACTACGACCTTCGACTTTGAATCGAACGATTCAAACTAAAATCGTTCGACTATTCGACCATTCGATAGTCAAAGTACTGTCTCTTTAAAAAATTCTTGGACCCCCTAGTTCGCCACCTAAAACCTACCGAGGCCAATGTTAGCCTAAGGGGCTAACCTAACAATTCCTAACAATTTCTGATCGAAGGAATATCCTTCGATCGATGGATTAAAATCCTGCGAATCGTTCGATTCAAAGGATTTAATCGTTCGATCGAACGATTATTCCTTTGATCGTTCGATCGTAGGAATAGCACAAAATCCTTCGATATTCGAAGTCGAAGGATTTTACTTAGACGGTCGAATATCGAGGGTTAATTAACCCTCGATATTCGACCCTAGGTAAATGTGCCCCTATATGTGCCATTCTACAACATACTAAAACTTAATTTAAATGTGAACCACCCCTTTAAATATATGGTAAAGACATTAACATACGGGCGGATGAGGATATACAGGGCCTTTGTGTAGGTAACTTGATTGAAAAAATCTCCCTATATGCTGACGATATGCTTGTCTATCTGGCCAACTCGGGTGCGGCCCTTGCGAATCTCTTGGCGACTATTACTGAATTTGGACATTACTCTGGGTTGAAAATAAATCGTACTAAGTCGGTGGTGTTCCCCATAGATCCCCTTCCTCCGGATTCGCCGGACACCTTCCTACAACTCAAGGTTGTGAACTCCTTTAGATACCTGGGTATAGTGATCCATAACGATCTTGATAAGTATGTACAACTTAATTTGGATCCGGTAGTGCAGTCCCTGACCAACAAAGTTGCTGTTTGGCAAGACCTACCTCTTTCTTTACCAGGGAAAATTAATATGTTTAAAATGATCTTTTTACCCAAATTTCTATATACTCTCCACAACTCTCCCATAACCCCGCAGGCCCATTGGTTCACCAGGCTAGACAAAATAATTAGGAATTTCTTGTGGGCAGGGGCACATCCCCGTTTAAACTTTAAGGTGTTACAGGCGCCGGCTTCTGGGGGAGGCCTAGCTTTACCTAACCTTAAACTATACTTCCTTGCGGCCCAGTTGGTCTATGCCCACTGGTGGATTGTCCCTGATAGAAGCAACTCAGCGGTGGTGTTAGAGGCAGCAATACTAGGCTCCTTTGAGGCCCTTGCCAAACTCCCTTACCGTGGTGTCTCCCCATATCACGTGACCACCACCCCTATGCAAACAGTGGTGAAAGCATTTCAGAAATCCGTAGAACTGGTCCGAGGATCCTCCACCACCTGGTCCCCCCATACCCCGCTATGGGGGAATATTCACCTCCCTCACTTATACTCACTCCCAGGTATCGCCCGGTGGGCACAACTTGGGATTAAAACTCTTGGTGATCTCTTCACGGAGGGGGACTGTAAGAGCTTTGACACACTCCAACAGGAATGTCACCCTCACCCAGATATGTTGTTTCGGTATCTCCAATTACGTCATGCTTTCAATGTGCAATTCCCAATAAAGCCTGTGGCCTTGAAGGTATCGTCCCTTGAAACCTACCTGCGCAGGTTGGACTTGCCAAAACCCCTATCCTGGTTGTATACGATACTATCTACCGCAGGTCCCTCTCCCCTTGAAAGAGTTAAGAGCAAATGGCAAGCAGATATTTCTGACCTGGATGATGAAAAGTGGAAGGACGCACTACAGCTTGTACCAGTACTTTCAATATCGATGAGAGACAGGCTTATACAAATTAAATTTTTAAATAGAGCTTACTTAACCCCATACCGCCTGGCTAAGATATATGATACGGTATCAGACCTGTGCCCTAAGTGCAGAGTGGAACCTGGTACTATGTTTCATGTGTTTTGGTCCTGTCCATTAATTCAGAGGTTTTGGAGTGCAGTCCTCCAGTACTTGAATGAAAAGCTAGCACTCCCCAGCATACGTTCGCCAGAAACCTGTCTGTTGGGGATAGTAGGGGACTTACAGCTGCACCCGTATACTAGAGTATGTTATTTACAGCTCCTGTATTATGCTAAGAAAGCTATATTAATGCACTGGAAATCGCTCAACCCTCCCACGGTACAATATTGGAGAACTCTGGTAAATGACTCTCTCTTGAGTCAAAAACTGACCTATCTCTCGAGAGGATGCCCCGCGAAATTTGAAGCAATGTGGGGTACTTGGTTGACTGTCCAAGATGATTGCATGCCTCTACGCTAATTTACTGGATGTAACATTCTATACCTTACCCCCCTCCCCTCTCTCATTCTCTTAACTTTCTCCCTGCTCTGTCTCTTTATTGTTCTTAACTCTGTTATGTTTAAAATTCTAAATAAAAAACTTTTAAAAAAAAAAAAAAAAAATATATGGTAAAGAGCATTGACAGTGCAGTACCAAGGCTCCAGATGTTTAAGTTAACACCAATTACAAATCCAGGTCTGTATCTAACAATACACAATAGAATAAGTAAGCATTGGTTTTTGGAGAGACAGATCATGTCATGAATTAGGCTGTGGGTCATGTAACATTTAAAAGGCATGCATTACATAATTATAGTAATGTAGGCTGGTGACCATGTGCCAAGAAGAGCACAGCCATGGCTGCCATCACCGGGGGCACAGGGGTGACTGTTGATTTCGGGTTCTAACGGGGGCCAGCCATGCTTGCAGAAGAAGGGATGGAAAAGAACAAAGAAGACTGCTCCAAAGAAGAACGAAGAAGACTGCTCCAAAGAAGAACGAAGAAGCCGCAACAGAAAAGATGAAGAAACTGTGGCAAAAAGAACGAAGAAGCTGCAACGGAAGAGAATGAAGAAGCTGCAACAGAAAAGAACAAAGAAGGAGCTATGGAGCAGAACGAATAAGTCGCGTCTGAAAAGAATGAGGAAGCCACAACAGAAAAGAACCAAGAAACCGCGTCGGAAAAGAAAGAAGACCGCTCACCGAAGAGGATGAATCCCATCTGCTGAAATTTAAAGTTCCACTGAACATTTATGGGGGGAGGGGCTGGCCACCAATTTGTAGGGGCCCTGGCCCCAATTCATTTTTTTAACTTGTAGGGGCCCTGGCCATGAATGTTTTTTAACCTTCGGTGGGGGGGGGCTGGCCACCAATGTTTTTTTAATGTGTAGGGAGCCCTGGCCACCTTTTTTTTACCTGTAGCGGCTCTAGCCACCAATATTTTTTATTTTGTGGGGGGGGGGCTGTCCACCAATGTATTTGTTTAATGTGTAGGGGCCCTGGCACCAGTTACATTTTTATAACTTGTAGAGGCCCTGGCTCCAATTCATTTTTTTAACTTGTAGGGGCCCTGGCCACCAATGATTTTTTTTAACTTATGGGGGGAGGGGCTGGCCACCAATTTGTAGGGGCCCTGGCCCCAATTCATTTTTTTAACTTGTAGGGGCCCTGGCCATGAATGTTTTTTAACCTTGGGTGGGGGGGGGCTGGCCACCAATATTTTTTGAATGTATAGGGAGCCCTGGCCACCGTTTTTTTTTTACCTGTAGAGGCCCTGGCCACCAATATTTTTTTAACTTGTGGGGGGGGGGGGCTGTCCACCAATGTATTTGTTTTATGTGTAGGGGCCCTGGCACCAATTACATTTTTTTAACTTGTAGGGGCCCTGGCCACCAATGTTTTTTAACCTTGGGGGGCCCTGGCCACCAATATTTGTTAACTTGTACAGGGGGCCCTGGTTGGGTGGGCTCTGGGGAGGGCATGTCCCAGGGGGCACAGAAAATGTTGTTGTACGGGGTCCAGCAATTTCTGATGGTGGCCCTGAGAACCGCTAAAGGGCCATGCTGTGGACAGAATGTGGGCTCAGGATGAGGGAGGCTGAGAAAACCTACACAAAAAGAGATTGTACAGCTGGAGAATTTCCCTGATTGAAGCACATACTGTAAACTGAGAGACAAACTTTGGCTATTCTGTAGAATAAATGTTATAAATTGTTATATTTCTAAATGTTTTTGCTGGATAGTATTAACTGTTAGCTATAGCACGAGATTATAGACCGAATTAAACATTATGTTGTAGAGCCCTTCTGGCTAAAAATCAGGTCTTCCATGTCTGAGAGATGGTACACTTAATACCTTTGTTTGCTACAGAATTTCTTAGAATGTGCGCCAAAGTATTAGCACAATGAATATTCCAAAACATCCTTAATTTTCACTGACAAACTGCACTCATTTTTCTTTTTTAGTCATAGTAGTGTTTTGTCCCAGGGTAGAAAAAGTATTAATTTCATTAAAGGTATTTATGTATTTTAATTGCAGTAGTTAATTGTAGGTATTGTTTCATAGTTGGATAATGATGTTTAAGTAAAACAAACACCGATTGTTCCTTCCTAATCAAGTCCAAACAATGCCGAATGCTAGGAATTGGCATAACTTTCACAAAGCAGATGCACAAAATGGAAAATGTTACCATGTCAGGAAAAGGCAAATGCAAAACAGCTTATTTGTCATTTATATTTAGAAAGATGTTTAAATAATGTTGCCTAGCCATGACACCACAAAGGAAAGTTCAGTTCTGAAAATATTTTTCTACTAAAATTACACTTCCGTTATTACATTGCATAGGAAAGGATATTATTGTTTCCAAAAAGACTAAGCCAAGTGTCTCCGTTATTGAGCCCAGAAAACAGCAATATCTTAATGCTGAACCTTCTCACCAACGAGCTTCTTCCACATTCAATAAAATAAACTAATATATCAAGTGGAATATTCCTTTTCTGTCTTTTCGGCATCTGTTAATTCAGTGCAAGCTTTAGCTGAGAGATACCTCTTGATAAATGGTAGTGACATTTATAAGAATGATGAAGAACTTTTTTAACTAAAATAATAAGGGGCCGTGAAATATTTCATGCATACCAAAAGAACTGTTAGAGGCACATTTACTTTGCTCGAGTGAAGGATTAGAATAAAAAATACCTAGAATTTCGAAGTATTTTTTTGGCTACTTCGACCATCGAGCTACTTCGACCTTCGACTACGACTTTGAATCGAACGATTCGAACTAAAAATTGCACGATTATTCGACCATTCGATAGTCGAAGTACTGTCTCTTTAAAAAAAACTTCAAACCCCCACCTTGGCCACCTAAAACCTACCGAAGTGCATTGTTAGCCTATGGGGAACGTCCCCATAAGCTTTCTAAGTATTTTTTGATTGAAGGAAAATCGTTAGATCGAAGGATTTAATCGTTCGATTTGAATCGATATTCGAAGTCAAACGATTTTACTTCGATGGTCGAATTTCGATATTCGACCAATAGTAAATGTGCCCCATATTGTATAGATAAAGAGCCATGTTGCCCAAAAGCAGGAATCAAGATATGCCTACTTATGTTACTATGTATAGTAGACAGTTTCAATATATTAAAAGGAAAAATTAAAAGGATTATTGCTTATCTTATGACATACTGGGTCATACAGGAATGCAGTGAATTCTACTGCCTAGACAAAGAGACAGGGCAGGTAATAAATGATTGACAGCTGATATTCTTAAATGAGTGTTTTATTTAAAAAAAAAAAAAGAATTTGTGTTTCATCTTTAATTTGGAAAGGACTCTTACGAGTTAATTTAAAGATGAGCAACCCACTTTAAAACATTGACAAAGTTGATGAATGTGACAGATCAGATCAGAATGTGTTTCACTGGTTTAGGCTTTCAAAACCATTCTGTTATTTAGGGGCAGATTTATCAAGGGTCATATTTCGAGTTTATGGGAGTTTCTAAAAATTCCCATAAACTCCCATAAGCTCAAAATGTAAAAATTCTAAATTCGGGTGAATAGGATCGACCCACAAAAAAAATAAAGATTTTGAATTTCAAAAGTCCACCAAACGACTCCAAATTGATTGTAGGAGGTCCCACCATAGGTTAAAACACCAATTCGGCAGGTTTATGGAGAATAGTCGAATTCAAATTCCTAAAGGGACAGTACATCATAAATTTTCGAAATTTGAATTTCGATTTTTAGAATCTGGACCATTCCCTAGAATAAACTCGAAATTCAAGTTTGAAAATTCAAATTTTCAATTCGATCCTTCGATAAATCTGCCCCTTAGTGTGTTAGACCCTAGTTGCAGAGCAAAACATAAATTGTTAAATATGAAAAGCTCTGTAAAAATTTCCAACATTTTTAAATGAGATTCCTTATGTTTACATCTTGCATTTGGCCAGTTAAATAGAAGACAACTGTCTTGCCTATGTATTATAGTATCCTAAAGAGGGATGGATTCTAAAGTATGGAATGGTGTAATAATTATACCGTTCCATATACTACTTTAGAATACATCCCTTTTTAGGGTACATCATTCTTTGATTATATGATTTGTATATATTGTGTTTCTTTAAATGTTTAAACTCTATTGTATTAATGCCAACAAGATCTTCATCTTACTATCGGACTAAATTAATTTATAATTTATTTGCTGAACTGTGCATTTCCTCTGTATCTGAGGAGATACGGAATAGATTCCATTTAGATAGGACCATTTACAGTATGCTAATGAGCAATGGGTCACTATGAGGTTTTCAAAATATTTTGTGTAATCTTATAACAGTGTGTAATGAATTTTTGTTTTATATTCCGTATTATGAATCATCACTGCGTCCTGTGGATAATGTTCTATTAAACATCCCACAGATCCAAGTCCTTTGAAAACAATACCCTTACTGGGTATCTGTAACAACTGATATCATCATGTAGAAAGACAAGGGTAGCCTGATACAGTGCATTTAGTAGTGCCTTTCATGCAACTAACCAATAGATTTATCTAATCTATATCTCTGTATGTCTTGCTGTGTTCATTTTAATGTGCACCTCACTTTTCAACATAAACCTAGCTTACTTTATATAAAGTCAGTACAAGTATATATATATAAATATATACACACACACATATATACACACAGGTATGAGATCAGTTATCTGGAAACCTGTTATCAAGCCTTAGGAGTGCTCCAACAACCCCACTTTTGTATTGAAATGTAGCTTTGAATTACAGAAAGGCCATCTCCCATAGACTCCATTATTGGGTTATTGGGTTTAATTTGTATTCAAATTATATTTTAGTAGACTTAAGGTTTGGAGACCCAAATTACAGAAATACCCCTTATCCAGAGAACCCCAACTCCCCAGCAGTCTGGATAACAGGTCCCATACCTGTATATTATTATATCAGGCTTCCATAGCGAGTCTGTATATTATTATATCAGGCTTCCATAGCGAGTCTGTCTAGTTATAGCCTCTCCTATGCCTTTCACTGGGATCTCAATGCCCGGGTTCGAACAGGAATGAACCCAAGTAAGGAGTAACAGAGGTGCCAAAAATAAACAGCAAGTTAATAGGCTCTTAACTGGTACCCGAAGAGGAGAATCAGAAAGGGATGAGACAAAATAATAAACTAAGCCATGCTAGGGTCAGAATCCGAGTCAGCAGCAGTCAAGGGAGAATCCAAAGGAAAATTCTTGTGAAAGTCCCTTGTTAGCCGAGGAGCATGCACATTACATGGAGGTGATCCTGTCTGTACCAGGAATCCAATATTGTACCAACTTCAAATTTCTCGATTCCCTGAACTGTCACCTGAGCTGGAGGAGAGGAGGTTCAATCAACAAATTAATTCTTGAAAACAGGTTTAAATAAAGCATTGTAACATACAAGAATGATTTTAAGGAGGCAGGTAATTTCAACTTAAAAGCAAGATCATTGATTTGCTTGACAATGGGAAATTACCAAGACACTTCTGGCCCAACTTTTTGAAAAGATATGACAACCTGCAGTGCCGAGTGGACAACCACACTCCTATCAGCAAAGGATTTATAATTTTGCTGGTGAATCTTTTGAAGATTGTCAGAAATAAAGACAAGACGATCTTGCACCACAGGCAGTTATTTCTTTAGAAAGATTAGGCAAAACTTGAGGATTAACATTGGCAAAAAAAGAGAATTCAGCAAGCGGAAGAAGATTACACCAGTCATCTTGAAGAATTGAGGTAAAACAATGCAAATATTGTTCTAAAGTCTGATTGGATCTTTCAGTCTGACCATTAGTCTCAATTCCACATTAGCTGTAGCACACGAGTCTTTGTTTAGTGATATAAAACGTGTTCTTTATTGGCTCAGTGCAGACATCCAAACATGGCAACGTTTCGGGCCACACAGGGCCCTTTATCAAGCCAGGCTGTCCAGGATAGCTGAAACTTTCTTTAGATCCATGCATGCCCCTTGGGTAGAAATGACAAACCCCAAAAATAGATTTGTTAAATTAACACTTCTCTAATTTAGCAAAGAGACAATGGGTACAAAGCCTGTTGAAAACCTTCATCAACTGCAGAACATATTCCTCATAAGAAGTGAAAAAGATGAGTTTGTCATCCAGATATGCAATGACAATTGATCTAAGAAGTCTCTGAAAATATAATTGACAAAATGCTGGAATGTAACTGGGGCATTACATAGACTGAATAGCATTATCAGGTATTCAAAATGCCCATAGCAAGATCTGAATGAAGTTTTCACAGATGAGAGGAAGGGGTAACGGTTTTTGACAGTAATTAGGTTAAATTGCCTGTAATCAAGTGAAGGACACATAGAGTGATCCTTCTTTTTCACAAACAATATGCCCACCCCAGCAGGAGAAGTCGAAGGACAAATAAATCCTTTACAGGTTCCAATAAGGGGTAAATTCAAACAAGAGAAGTAGCTTCTGTTGGAAGAAGATCGATGGGGCAATCATAAATGCGGGGAGGGGAAAGTTTGTCAGCCCCTTTTTCATCAAATACATCAATGAAATCATGGAGATATGAAGGTTTAAATGGTAAAAGAGGATCAGTGGATGAATAAAGAACCAATGGAACTGATATACAGAAAGAAAATTAAATGAGAAATACAAGCCTCAGAACTGAAATGCACCAGTGCACCAATTTATTGAAGGGTTGTGATGCTTTAACCAAGGGAGACAGAGGATAAGAGGAAATTATAGAATTACAGATTACAGGATTACATTCAAAATAGTCCCTGTGTGATGAGAATTTACAGAAATAACTAATGGAGCGGTCTCATGGGTAACCGGTCCAGAGGCAAGGGATGAAGAACCATCGGTTGTCCTTACTATTAAAGGAAGTTGCTTTAGATGGATAGGAATTTCATGCTTTTGGGCAAATTTAGCATCACAAGCCCCAGAGTCAATGATGGACAAGTCATCCTTTGCAACCACTGTAGAGAAACAGGGAAAAATGGTCCCTAGAGGAGGCACTGGTTGGAAGGAAAGAAGAGTTCAATTTACCTGAAGGAAGGGTTGGATAATCCATCAGAAAATGCCCAGATATAGACAATTTAAACAGAGGTTCAATTGATGTCTGCAAAGCCCTTCTTCTGGAGAGATGGCAGACCTCATTAGACCGATCTGCATAGGTTCCCCTGGATCAGAGGCTTGAAGAGGAGCAGGAGGACGAGGCAATAAAGGAACCCTTGGAAGGAGTCCAGAAGAGGCCATTTTTTTCATTGAGGGTTTTGTTTTACTTGTTGGCAAAGCCCTCTGCCTTAAGGTCCAGGTGACCAATGGGTTAATAATTGGAGCCTCTGGTGGGGAAGGACCCTTCTAACTAATTTAAACTTGTTGTTTACTTTCTGTAATAAATAGAACTCACCCTGGTGGTCCAGTGGTGTGGCGGGGACGCGCGCCGCTCCGTGTCCGGCGCCATCTTGTTTCCTTAAAGTGGACCCGTCACCCAGACACAAAAATCTGTATAATAAAAGTCCTTTTCAAATTAAACATGAAATCCAATTTCTATTTTTTATTAAAGCATTCATAGCTGCTGTAAGCTCATTTAAACATCTCAGCTGTCAATCAAATATTGTCTGCCCCTCCTCTATGCCCGTGGCATAGAGGCAGGGCAGACAATTACTTTCACTTTCAATTCAGCACTTCCTAGATGTCACTGCTCTCCCCACATATCCCCGTTCTCTTTAACATTTAATTGTTTAGCCAGTGCATGGAAATGGACATCAGGTCCCCTATTCTGGTGGACAAACAAGATTCTGAGATGATACAAGGCTTTCCTTAAAAACAGTGTCCACAAAATGGCTCCTGCCTGCTTGCTATCATTTTGAATTCCCAGACTGAAGGAAACAAGATTCAAATAATTTATATAGTGTAATTAAAGTTCATTTTGCTTGACTAATGTGATAAAATAGGATTTTGAATAATTTTTTTGGGTGACGGGTCCCCTTTAAGGCGCACACCTCCGTATTCTATAAAGGTGCAGGCAAGCTGGTGTCATCAATGGCACCAAATTTGAAAGTACAAATGCCCAGTTTAAACCACAGGACCTTGCCCGTGATAGGATTGTTATCCTGGTGCTTCCTGAGCCTTGTGCTTTCTAACCCTGAATCTGTATCCTGTTTTGATTGTCCGTGTTTGACCCTGCCTGTATACTGACTATTCTGAACTCTGAATCCTGACCCAGCCTGAACTTTGACCAATCTCTTGCCTGATCCCATCTGTCTGTTTGATACCCGGTTTTGACCCTTGCCTGCCTGACTATTCTCGACCATCCGCTTGCCTTTTCCTTTTGTACCGTGACCTTCGGCCTAAAGACTTTGCTAACAGCCGTGCCCCTTTGCCAGCCAGAACATCTCGCCTTGCACCCTTCGTTAAGTCCAGGTGGCACCCAAGTAAGCTGAGGGCTCCTCCCGAAGCCCAACGGTGGTCACACTACTGGTGAAGTCGAGCCGAAACCAGGGTGCTTGGCACTTGTTCTGGTATTGGGTGCCAGCCGTGACACTTTCTTGTGCAACATAAAATACGGAGTTTCCAAGGTATTACTGGATAACGCAGCCAGTATTTTGCAGGTTTTTTAAAATTGCTTACATAATCTGAAATCTTCTTTTTCAGTTGGTCGGTAGAAGTCTGATATGAGTTCCATTATGTTAGTAGATTACTGGGTGATTGATTCTTTAGTTTGCTAGTAATGTGTACCAGCTAGAATACTGAAGCAATGTGCATGGTATACTTGACAAATCTTTTTGTTTAAGAATTTCAACCACATGAAAAAAAAAAGTTCTGCCTTAATGGTTTGCAGAGCACTCAACAAATGAATGTTAAGTCTTTAGTTAGAGATATCTTGCTTAAAATAGCCAGTACGACATGACATTTATTAAATAAGATCAAAAGTACTGTCACAATGATTCAAATCTCATATTATTCCTGAGCTCAAAAATGTTTGATCAGTAAATTTCAAAATTTCTGGGTTGTCCCCAAAGAGTGATATCTTTATAATAAATGCTATGGGAGAATCATTTTCCAGAAGAGCTGTAGGTGTCTCAGAGTCACCATCAGTTGGATTACTTTTATATCAAAAGCTACTAGCTTTGAAGAAAGTTCAATAAGGTATTGTTTTCCAATTTGACTGAAGTTGTCCTCATCCCTCAACCACGATTAAAAGAGAACAAAGAAAATACATATTTTATGTATCAAACATCCCCATGGTTTCAGTTTAGGCAAGACAAGAACCAAGCCAAGCTGACTGGGCGCCCTAGGTAACCCGGCTGGCCGCTGTGCTCCCCCCCATGCACACTCCCAACCGCGACTTCTCATGCGTCTAAGCAGAGGAGAGGGAGGGGAGAGCGACAGAGGGCAGCGAACATGAACTAAGGGTAGGCAGAAGACACTTTAACAGGTATTTACCCAGAGCCTCCCTATTGTTGCGCTTAGGAAGGTGCCTCTTCTGCCTTCCCTAGTTCTGGCCCTGGGCAAGATCACAAAATGGGCAAGGCTTACCTGGATATGGGTGGGGCTGATGAGGGTGTATCTGTGTTACCTGGGTGTGATGGGTTTAATTGGAAAATGACACCATGTAGAAAAAAGGCTTGACACAGACTGGACCTCAGTCAAAGAGATGCCTCTTTAACATTAGGGTTTTACATCTTTCTTGTGGTACAACAAGCCTAATGAGTTTCTTGCCTCTCCTGGGCACTTAATCATAGGCTCAGTGTCACGGTCGGCACCCTACACCAGAACAGATGCCAAGCACCTTGGTCTCGGCTCGACTTCACCAGTTAAGTGACCGCCTTTGGCCTCGGGAGGAGCCCTCGGCGTACTCAGATGCCACCTGGACTTAACGAGAGGTGCAAGGCATAAGTTCTGGCAGGCAATGGGGCACGACTGTTCTACAAGGATGCTGGAAGATAGGAAGCCACAGGAACAGGCAGGCCGGGCCAGCCCAAGCAGTAGAATAGACAGATTAGACTTAGGATCGAGAGCGAAGTATAGTCGATGGCCAGGCAAAGGTCAGGTTGGAGAGGTCAGAATAATCACAGACAGGCAGGATCAGGATTGGAGAGTTCAGAGTAGAATTCAGGCAGGCAAAGGTCAAACAAAATAGATCAGTCAGAAGAGGTAATTACAACACCCAGGAACAAGGCAAATTGAACCTAACAACGGGCAATTACCTGAAAGCCAAACTCCCCTTTTAAGCCTTTGAATTTCGCGCCAATTGCGCGCTGGCGTCATCACTGCGCCTTTAAATAATGCACGCGCGCGGCGCGCGCACCCTAGAGGAACCGGCAAGGAGGAAGAAGGCAGCACAGCGGGCGTCCACGCCAAGGACGCGGCGTGGACCCCGCTGCCGCTAGACCACCAGGGTAAGTTCATTACACTCAGGCTAAGTGCCCAGGAGAGGCATGAAATGAGTTAGTACCACAAGAAACTCCATGACTGAGGTCCGGTCTGTGCCAAGCCTTTTTTCTACATGGTTGGGTGAATTCTCCCACTAGCTAAATGGTGAGTGTATATTTAAAATCAGCATTCAATTGTTCTTCAAGTTTGCATTGATTGGATGATGGAACATGACCTGGTTTACTAGGAGGTATGATATTGTGTATCAGTTATTAGATTATTTCAGCATTTCAGGGATGTTTAGCTGATGGCAGAGGGTCTAATTCAACAACTGGGAAATTAATTAAAACAATAGTAGCAGAAAAAAAGACAACACATTTCCAGACCTTACTCTATACTTTATTGTGATCTCCTGTGTTTTTCTGTGAATATGTTAAATATTGCTGATATATTAACTGTGTGTGTGGTCAGGTTATTTTTTTTCTCATTTGTCGTAAGGGAATTTCACCTAAAATTTGTATAAATAAATTCTATAGAAATAGCACATAACTTGACTGGCATGTTCTATCATTTTCTTTCAACCCACCCTACACTCTTAGACAAACACATTTATTTATCTTGGCCCAAGGGCTTTGGGAGTATTTAACTTTACAGCACATGCATATAGTGTGCGGTTACACCAGAAAATAAAATGGCAATATATGTCATAAAGTGCCAAATTCACATGTTATTACTGAGTTCTTATTGCGTTTCTGGAAAATACTACCAAGGGGATTTGAGTTATGAAAAAAATTATTTCACATTTAACAAAAAAATGGAAATTACAATTCTTATTTTAAATGGTTAATTAAATGATTTTTCACTCTGTAACTAGCAAGCAAGGGTGTATATTTTGGAATGATTACATTTCTGTTAATAAAAAAGTGTAGAAAGAATGGCCTCTAACCCTGTAATTGTAATGAAGCCACAGGGGCATGTTGCTCACAGTTATAGAATGTTGCATGTATTATTCATAAGGCAAAATTATTGTTTGTTTTTCTGTGACATTGTCAGATCAGGGATTCTTTAGATCAGTGCTACCCAGTTTTTTCTGTGCAGTGGGCCCCATTATATCACATACCCCAGACTTATATGAGTTGACAGTATTGTACATATCCAGGGCCGCCATCAGGGGGCACAGGGGGTACAACTTTACCAGGCCGGGGGCCTAAAGGGGCGCTGCCAAGGGGGGCCCAGCTATTTCAAAAACTGCAGCTCAGCCGGGCCCCCCTTGGCAATGCCGAAGCCGTGCCGTCTCGTCAGAAGTACTGAACCACCGAAAAGATGAAGTCCCGAACTGCCGAAGTCCCAAAGTCATGAAAAGAGCTGAACTGCCAAAGTCCCAAAGCCGCAAAAGAACCGAAGTCACAAAAACAGCCGAACTTGAAGTTCTGAAGCCACGAAAAGACCCAAAGTCACGAAAAGAGCCGAACTTGAAGTCCTGAAGCCACAAGTTCAGTTCACAAAAACATAACTTAAGCTTCTTGAAAAGTAACAATTTCAAGCAACTTTGCAATATACATCAATTAAAAAATATGCAGACTTTTCATGATTTATAATGGTTTGGTACAGTTCCCTAAGACAAGCCCCCTGATCTGCTTATCTGTCTGTCTACTTTGCTGAGCTGGCTGACTACTGTTACTTTGTATTAACAGCCAGCCGTCCTTAGACTGCATCCTCTAAACCCCACAATTCCCTGCACATGTGATTTCAATAAGTAACGGAACATCACAGTGCAATGCATTGTGGGTTATGTAGTTCCTGCATGCTGTCTGTAAGCTGTGGAGAAGTTGTTACAATTTGTAACATCAGTGTTTAGTCCCTCCTTCCCTGCCAGGATTTCAAATGATGCAGAAAGAGAAGAGCCCTATAACTACAGCTGAAAATGTGTGGATCAGCAAATTTTAGTTACCCTACTATATCTAAATATTTTCCTTTGCATCAGTGCCGGACCTAGTGGTAGGCATGTGCCTAGTGCTGAGCCTTGGGTACTGGCATCATTTGACCTGCCACTGCTTTGCATATAACGAATATATTCAAATGAGCCTGCTCATCATTACCCATCCATCTCAGAGACAATGAGCCCAGCAGGGTTCTTATAGTGTATTTATTATTAGTCTCATGAAAAATGTTATTTCTTGACACATCTGTACAAGATGAAGCAGTATCCAAGTTTAGACTTACCTGGAGACTGTTACATTTCTGCTTCTATAAATAAATCCTCTAAGTCTCTTCACAATTAATCAGCCCTTGAAAAAGCTAACAAGGTCAAGTTAAATGGAATAGATTATTCACTTTTCCTTAAAGCTGTTTAGTTACATAAAAAGAAGCTATTAAGTGGGTCAGTACATTTGGTTATGTAAAGCACAGCTCATTAAACGTTTGAGGAGCAGGCATAGTACCTTCTCCTTGATCTGTAGCCTCAATTAACTCCATGTCATTATGGAGATCATTATCCACTTTTTGAGACCTTATATTTTATTACTATTTATTGGTAATGGGATTATTTTGGTTTAGTTGACATCTGTGCTTCGGTTGGCCACTTGCTAGGCGCACACAACTAAATATCATTGTTTTGTTCTGTTACAATTAAAAAACTATTTGAAATAAGTTCTTTTTATTCTCTTTTGTAATCCCTGTTTTATTCTGATTTCCTCTTCTGATTTCTCTTGGTTTCTGTTTCTTCATTCAGCCACTGACACAAATCAATCAGATATCTTATCCATGCTGCTAATACTGGATATGCGGAGACCCGTTTATCGACATTTTAATTTTAGTGGTTTTTAGAGGTTTTTAAAACTGTGATTAAACTCTAGCATTTTATTTCTCTTAGGGTAAGGCCACACTGGGCATTTCGGGAGATTTAGTCACCTGGAGACTAATCGCCTGGTCTTTGCGGCCACCAATCTCCCCGAACGCCTTCCCTCACTCTGCGCTGGCTAAAATGAAAAATCGCCGGCGATTCGTTTTCCGAAGTTGCCTCACGAGTCGCCAGGTGACTAAATCTCCCCAAAATGCCCAAAGTGGCCTTACCCTAAAATTGCAAATGCCTAATATAATAGAATCTAAAATTATAAATATAATAATATAACACTTACAATTATAATAATTTATATATATATTTATAAAAATAAATATATAATAATAATATTAATATAATAAAAATATTTTATAACATATAAAAGTATAGAATATAAAAAGTACTGTAGGTATAAAATAAAATGCTTACTGATTGTAAGGAAATCTTACCTGGCGTCCCAAGATGGTGTCTCCCAAGATGGCGGTGGCTTCCATGTGGTTCATCCTGGTCGCAGCTCTGTGACATCACGCCGGCGTCAAACGAAGCGCCGGCGTCGGATTGGTCACCAGCGCCGAAGCGTCAGCGTCAGAATGGACGCCAGCGTCGAAAACGCATGCGTGAGGACGCCAGCGTCATGCCGTCACTGCGTCTAATTTTGGCGCCAAAGAAGGCCTATAAAAGACGCTGAGACACTGCTCACATTGCCCTACAATAGGTTCTTCATTCTGAGTTCCTGGGTGCGCTTCTACTGTTATTGTCTTGACCTTTGTGTATTGATCCTTGCCTGTTCCTGTTTGCCGAACCCTTGCTGCCTGAACCGACCATATTGCCTGGACTTGACCACTCTCTTTCTTAATCCTTGCCTGTACAGCGATCTGTTGGACTGGTCCTTCCTCCCCTACTCCTGTCTGAGCCTTCGGGCCCCTTACACTGATTAATACGAAAACCTCTAAAAATTACGTTTTTTGGACTATTACTAGCAAAAAAAAAAACCCCTCCAAAAATCTCTAAAGTTCTGAATGGCTGAAAAAAAGGTCCAGTAGGATCAGTACAGCTCCCATTGACTGCTTTGTTTTCTGAACTTTTTTGAAGAGAAATTTAAAAAACACATTTTTAGAGAAAAAATATATTAGCAAATAGGCCCCTAAGTGTGTATAACACAAGTATAATTACTTCTTCATCAAGAACACAATCCCAACCACAGCACGAGAAGGGCATACTTTGCAACATTTGAAATCAGGACATGTTAGGCCACACCCTGACCACACCCTAGCCACACCCAGACATGCACCAGATCTGCCCTAAATCCGGCCCACTTCCTTGAAATCATTAAACCACTGGATGACAACAGAGTTTACAAAAGCTGTCAGGAATACTCTGCTAGTGCTGTGGTTGGGATTGTTGTGTTTCTTGGTGCAGAAAGGATTATACTTGTGCTAAACACCCTTAATATCCAGCTTCTCAGTGGCAGCTTGAAACAGAGAGATTTTCCGATTTCACTTCGTGACTTTTGGCGCATGCGCAGTAGATCCGTACCGGCGAAATAATCCTACTGCGCATGCGCCGGTCAAAGCAGGAAGAAGATCGCGTGGAAGAAGATGGCGTCGGTGAACTCCGTAGACTGGACCTGCGCAGAAGGGTAAGTAACAAGTTAGGGGCATTTGCCCAGCGGGACGGGTAGGCCAGGGGGGAGGAGGGAGGGGGAGCAACACAGGGGAGGGAGGGAGGGTTTTTGCGCCGACTGGGTTTCCTTCTCCTTTAAATAATTTTTTAACTATTTTTATAGGTAACGTTCAGTAAAATCCGCATCTTAGTGAATTTGCGTAGTTACGTCCATTCGCCAGAGCGTAAATTCACCTGGCTTTAGGAAGCAAATACCCGCTAGACTCTGTCTCCTTCGCTAGCAAAGTTACACCGGCGACCGTTAGTAAATCAGCGCATGCAGTAGCAGTACTGGAAGGGATAAGGGAAACTGTTTAGTGCATGGACCTCTAAATGCTGTGGTTTATGGCACTTAGCACTTCTGCAAGGGCACCTAGTCCTTTTGAAAGAAGACCTTCCTATATAAGTCACAATCTGACTTTCTAGTTATTATTATACAGAACTTTGTTCACATAATACATAATGTTAAACGGTTTGTGTTGCCAAATAGCATGAAACTGTATATTGTACATGGAAGTTCATTAGGATCATACTGCTCTGTGTCCTATTGAGCTCTTGCTCTCGGCCCATCTCTGTTATTCAAGATGCTCACTCATCTCTTTGCCAAAAGAAACATTTCTTAGGTCCTCTATCTGATCTCCGTTCCAAACATGATTCGGCTATCAGCAGGATATTTATTTCCTTTGACAATGAAAAATGATCATACACATATTTTGCTTTTTTTTTTTTATTATTTTTTATAAATTAGCCCCAAAATTAATATTCTAACATATTCTGGAGAGAACACTAGGCCTAGTTTGAGTAAGATTAAGATTGGATCATTCATATATTTTACATGTAACTCGCTTGTTCACTTAGAGAGAGAGCAAACAGAAAATAGAGCGGATTAATATTTAAGATCTTAGATTTGCCCATTAAAGATGTCCTGGGATTCACTGGTTAAAACAGACACAGAGGCATTTAAGCACGTTCTGTCCTTTTATTTTATTTTTGTCAACAATTCCATAACCACATTCTCTAGGTTGACCTAGTTCCCGGTATTAACCCAAGAGGCTGGTATTTTCCTTAAAGGAAATATGTGTCATGCGTTAGTACAAATAGAAGGCTCGGCTCATGAGAATGTAGAGATGCTGTGGTTTTAAAGGAAAGTGTTTTTTTTCAGAAATTGCATAATAATAGCAGATCTTGCAGGGCTATTTTAAATGCATGGTAGAAGCCCACTGGCCATTAAAATTATGCATTTCTAATTATTGAATTGTAGTCATATTGAACAATATTCATCCTTCTATAAACTAATCTTCAGTTAATGCTTAAAGGAAAATTCACCCCCCCCAACTGATAAAATCCCTACCCCCTACCCCACATAGTCCTGCCTCCCTGCTCCCTCCCACCTGTAAATGCCCCTAATCCTGTAATTACCCCTCGTTGCAGAGTCAGTGCAGCGGAGCTCACGGGCGCCATCTTCTGGCAATTCGGTAATCTTTGGATCTTCTTCCTTCCCTTTCCATCACTTTCGGCGCATGCACAGTTATCACGAAGCGGACAACTGCTGAATTTTAAAGGGAAAATGTGGGAAAACATTTTTTTTTCAAAATGAATCAGTTAATAGTGCTGCTCCAGCAGAATTCTGCACTGAAATCCATTTCTCAAAAGAGTAAACAGATTTTTTTATATTCAATTTTGAAATCTGACATGGGGCTAGACATATTGTCAATTTCCCAGCTGCCCCAAGTCATGTGACTTGTGCTCTGATAAACTTGAATCACTCTTTACTGCTGTACTGCAAGTTGGAGTGATATCACCCCCCTCCCTTTTCCCCCCCAGCAGCTAAACAAAAGAACAATGGGAAGGTAACCAGATAACAGCTCCCTAACACAAGATAACAGCTGCCTGGTAGATCTAAGAACAACACTCAATAGTAAAAACCCATGTCTCACTGAGACACATTCAGTTAAATTGAGAAGGAAAAACAGCAGCCTGCCAGAAAGCATTTCTCTCCTAAAGTGCAGGCACAAGTCACATGACCAGGGGCAGCTGGGAAATTGACAAAATGTCTAGTCCCATGTCAGATTTCAAAATCGAATATAAAAAAATCTGTTTGCTCTTTTGAGAAATGGATTTCAGTGCAGAATTCTGCTGGAGCAGCACTATTAACTGATTCAGTTTGAAAAAATTTTTTTTCCCCATGACAGTATTCCTTTAACCCAAACTCACCCAACTGGCATAGAACCCATGGGTCACCATGGCTTTCAGGTCAATGTAAATACATGAAAGTTCCTCTCTAATGAAATTCTGCAATTTGAATTTATTTCCAAATTGCAGGCAATGGCATGGATTTTTAGTAGTTTTGTTGTCTGCCTGATTGTCCTTGGCCTAAGTCTCTACTTTAGCAATGGGCTTCTTTGCCTTTCTACTATTCAAAATATCCAGTTTATGAACAGAAGATGAACCTGATTTACTGATAAAGTTTTTCCCCAAAGCCTCAACAAGACAGGGGGGCAAATTTACTAACCTCCGAAGACTCACCAGCGACGGCTTCGCCCACAGCGCAACACTTCACAGGACAACGCTAATTCACTAAAATCCGAAGTTGTGTCCAGGGCGCCGAACACTCTACTGTTACTGCGCCAAACTAAGCGAAGTTGCGCTAGAGTTGCCTAATTTGCATACGGCGGGAAGTTAAAGTTGAATGGACGTATATGTTGCAGCAAATACATTACACTACACAAGCCTGGGAAACCTTAATAAAATAAAATAAAGTTGTTATATTGCCCTACACATGATCCCAGTGTATAGTTTATGTTCCATATGTTAGGAAATGTAGGGGGGAAGATGGTTACCCCCAAAAAAATGTATGCTCTTTTGCAGCCTATCACCCTGAAAAAAGGTAAAGACGCCAGACTTAAAAAAATTCTCAACTATTTTTTGAGGAAGTCCTATCTACTCTATTGCACTTCGCCTGGTCTGAGCTGGTGAAGGCAAGTCTGGCGCAAGAGGTAACGTTCAGTAAAATCCACATCTTAGTGAATTTGTGTAGTTATATCCATTTGCCAGAGCGCAAATTTGCCTGGCATTAGGGAGCGAAGTAGCGCTAGAGTTTATCTCTAGTGATGGGCGAATTTATTCGCCAGGCGCAAATTCACGGCGAATTTGCGCGATTCGCCGCCTGCGAATAAATTCGCGAAACGCCCGCGAAAATTTGCGGCAAAAATTCGCCGGCGTCCAAAAAAAATTTCCGAAAAAACGGACGCCGGCGTCAAAAACAGGCGCCAGCGTCAAAAACAGGCGCCGGCGTCAAAAAAACAGCGCCAGCATAAAAAACGGGTGCCGGCGCAAATTCGCCCATCACTATTTATCTCCTTTGCTAGCAAAGTTACTCCAGCGACCGTTAGTAAATTAGCGAAGTTCTGAAATGACGTCACACTGGCGAATTTTCGCTAACGTTAGTCACTTCACCCTTTAGTAAATTTGCCCCATAGCCCTTTGAATTCTCATACCACCCTCTGTTTATTATTGCAAGTACAAGTGATACAAACCAGGTGAGAGCATATATTTAATATATATATGAAGAGGACTGCTTTGCTCTGCTATTTTCCATTCCTACATTTCAAACGGATGGCAGTGAAATAAAATAAAGCGATTATTTCATAGTAAATCAAACAATAATATTTGTCCCCGTTTTTAAATGGATTACTAATGCTAGACGTGAAAAAATAAATACACAGTTGTGTAATACAATTAAAATAAGATATCAATTTAAAAAAGTAGGAGCATTGGACGGTGCCAGCATTACTGAGGTGGGCCAAGCAATCCACAGTTCATGTTGCTAATAAAAAAAAAGTATTGATGTTAGCACCTTACAGGGAAATGTTCCGTGCAGTTCTTCCTTCTCACACATTTTTGGCACATAACAAAAGATACTGGAGAAGCTCAAATACCAGTCCCTCAACATGTCAGAGAAGAATGCAGTTAGTGTTTTATTTGTGAAGATCCCCTATTAATTGATGTTATGAATCATTTGTTCCCTAAAGTTCAATATGTAAGATAAAACATAATACCTACGTGCCTGCCCTCACAAATACCGGATCCATGGGGGAATATACAGTCGCAGAGCTTTTTCAACTCAGTACACGGGCAGTGTCGGACTGGCCCACCCGGATACCAGGAAAACTCCCGGGGGGCCCAGGTGTTAGTGGGCCCTTTTGCTTCTAACCATTTGACCTTGCTATTATGCCGCCTGAGGCGGCCTTATTTCGCCGCCCCCACCCCTCCCCACAGCGCTAACCTTTACAGCGCTGGAGAGGGCAGGGGTGGTCCGCAACGCTTAGTGCAGAGAGCGCAATAGCGCTCTCTGCACTAGAAGAGCCAAATTTCCGGATTGAAAACCGGAAATTCGGCTCTTAGTAACCTGGAACGGAATTTTTGCCGCCCCGGCAACCAGGGAGGCGCTGCCGCCTGAGGCGAGTGTCTCAACTCGCCTCATTGGTGGAGCGCCCCTGTAAGTAGATATTATAAGAGAGTAAAGAGGTGGAGTGAGGAGTGAGGAGAGGAGAAATAACAGTTTGGAAAGTGGGCCCACATCTAAGGTTTTCTGGTAGGCCCCTGGCATCGGAGTCCGACACTGTACACGCGGGAGTATGTCGAAATATTTCAGGGTTTGTGATGTCACCGGATGCGATGTCAGCAGAAGTTACATCATTTGCATGAGCAAAACCTCTCCTAAAGCTGCTGAAACTGCTCTGCTCATGTGCACGTTGCTCCACTGATGTCACTGAAATGTTCTGCTACGCACACAGCATATGCCCCAAATCATCAGAAATCACCAGGGATTTCAGAAATCAGGGGAGTGAATCAGAGTGATGGAAGACTAGGGGACAAAGCTGAAAATCTGATAACTCCAAATAAAATCGGGGGGGAGTTGACAACTCTGATATAGGTCTCTGCACTATATTTTGAAGGACTCAGACCTGTGGATATTCAGGGAAGCACAAGGCACAAAGTACTATAAAACATCACAATTGCACAATTATTTTTTAACTTTACATCCTGCCTGCACTAAAATGCCCCTACAGCACAAGTGTGGTACCTCTGCATCTGGGCTCCTTGCCTTCTTAAAATTTATTACATGGTTTCCATGCAAAATGTATATTTGAATCCAAATAGCATACCTCCCAACTGTCCTGTTTTAAGAGGGACAGACCCTCTTTTGACAGCTGGAAAGTCCCGTTTTTTCTCTGCACTGAACAGCCAGAAAAAGAAACAATGTTTCTAACTTAATTGAATTTTGGCAGAGAGCCCAGAACAGCCACCAGGTGCACTTGGAAATGTTTGTAACAATTTCAGATAAGTAATTGTAACAATATAAGATAAGGAGGTCCCTTGGGAAAAGTTAGACTCACAGCTTAAAAGGCAATGCACCTTCATTAGCAAAACTGTAATAACTGGAAAAAAAACACAGGAATGTGTTCAAACTTTTCATAACCTTTTAAATTTTGTAAAATGAACATGGTAATTATGGGGTGTGGCCACACAAATGGGTGTGGTCAAAACATTTTTGCCCCACTACGTGCGGCAACTTTTTTGTCCCTCTTTTTATATACAAAATGTTGGGAGGTATGAAATAGGTGAAAAGTAACTTCAGAATCTTAAAGAAAGAGTGCAGTGCAGTTCTGGACTGAGAATTAAAATAGGCCCTGGCATTTCAGGTACACAGAGGCCCAATCAGCCCCCATCAGCCCACTAAATACTGACTTTATATGGGACCTTATAGCAGCCCCTCTGGCATTTGCCAGAACCCACAGATTGCCAGTCCGGGTCTGGTGTGGTGTCAGTTGGCTGTGCTTACAGGAAGACTGGCCTTTATTGCTTTACTGTATTTGAAATTTGGCCAGTTTTATTATTGCCCTGACTTCTGTAATCCTGACTATAGCCCATTTACCATAACCATCTGTTGCCTGGCCTGTCTGAACCTATTTACTGTACAGTTTACCCTGCTGTTGTTTACATGTTATAACTATAAGTAAAATATTTATGAATCCCCAGGATGGTGGGGGTTCACATCAGTGATGGAGCAGAAAGCTTAAAGAAGAATTAAAGCTTAACTAAAGAAGTAGCTAGAAATGTTGTACATTATGTTTTGTGCTTCTGTACCAGCCCAAGGCAACCACAGCCCTTTAGCAGTAAAGATCTGTGTCTCCAAAGATGCCCCAGTAGCTCCCCATCTTCTTTTCTGCTGATTCACTGCACATGCTCTGTGCTGCTGTCACTTACTGAGCTTAGGGACCCACTCACAATATACAGTACACATAGAATAGAAATGTCACAATATAAGGCTGATTAGTAATTAATACAGATAATTACTACATGGCAGCTATGGAACGCATTTTAGGACGGAAGAGGAATGAGGGTGGAGGGCTGAGGACAGAGATGACTGCAGATTTTGAGGATGAGTGACGGTAAAAGCAACCGATGTGCCATTCCTAAGCCATAGGATATTGCATGAAGGACAGGTATTTCGCCGGAGGATGTCCTAAAATGCGTTCCATAGGCAGCACAAAAACCAGTGCAATTAGCATCAGAATTTAATAATCAGCCCTGTAGCATCAGCTTATATTACAGGGGAAGCTCATTTTCTGCTGGATAATTAGTGACGACCCCTAAGCTTAGCTTCTCAACAGCCAATCAGAGCCCACTGAGCATGTGAGTGTCACAGACACTTTCCAAGATGGTGACCCCCTGTGACAAGTTTGAAGTCCTGGATCATTGCTGCTATTGACAAGCTGAAACTTTAGCCTCGTGCAATAGGGTCAATATATAAAATATGGCATTTTACCCATATTAATTTTTAAACCCTAAAAATGAATATGGCTAGAAATGCCATATCTTATACGGCAAATGTATTGCATCAGGCTAAAGATTTAGCATCCATACAGTAGTAATGATTCAGGACTTCAAAGTTTTCACAGGAGTTTCCCATCTTGAATGGGACACGTACATGCAAAGTTTCCTGGGCAGCTGTTTTCTAATTGGACAGTTTTAGTGAAGTACCAAAGGGGTCTGTCCTTTGCTTTTTAACTTAATTAATTAACGACCTGGAGGTGGGCATTGAAAGTACTGTTTCTATTTTTGCAGATGATACTAAATTGTGCAGAACTATAGGTTCCATGCAGGATGCTGCCACTTTGCAGAGTGATTTGTCTAAGTTGGGAAACTGGGCAGCAAACTGGAAAATGAGGTTCAACGTTACAAGGTTTTGCAGTTTGGCAAAAATAAAATAAATGCAATATAAATGCAAGTTATACACTTAAAGGGGAAGGAAAGCTCCAAGACATGCTGAAAACAGGAAGTCTGATACAGAAGCCCATGAGTACACAATGGAAGGAAAGAAATGCGGTGTTTCTTTTGACAGAGGACTCAGAGCAGCATTACTTTGGGGGTTTATTGGTGTATTTATATAGACCTTTCTGATAAAGCTTACTTACTTTTAACCTTTCCTTTTCCTTTAAAGGATCTAGGGTTTTTTGTAGATAACAAGTTGTCTAAATCTGGGCAGTATCATACTGTCGCTACTAAAGCAAATAAAGTTCTGTCTTGCATAAAAAAGGGCATTAACTCAAGGGATGAAAACATAATTCTGCCTCTTTATAGGTCCCTGGTGAGGCCTCATCTGGAGTATTCAGTGCAGTTTTGGACTCCAGTCCTTAAGAGGGATATAAATGAGCTGGAGAGAGTGCAGAGACTAAGTGCAACTAAACTAGTTCTTGAGATGGAAGTTTTAAATTATGAGGGTAGACTGTCAAGGTTGGGGTTGTTTTCTCTGGAAAAAAGGTGCTTGCGAGGGGACATGATTACACTTTACAAGTACATTAGAGGACATTATAGACAAATAGCAGGGGACCTTTTTACCCATAAAGTGGATCACCGTACCAGAGGCCTCCCCTTTAGACTAGAAGAAAAGAACTTTCATTTGAAGCAACGTAGGGGGTTCTTCACAGTCAGGACAGTGAGGTTGTGGAATGCACTGCCGGGTGATGTTGTGATGCTGATTCTGTTAATGCTTTTTAATGCTTGGATGATTTTTTTGGACAAGCATAATATCATAGTATATAGTGATACTAAAATTAGTATGATACTGATACAGTGTATATATAGTTTATGTGAGAGTATAGAGGGGTCCTTGTGAGTGTGTGGGTATGGATGATGGGTTTCATTTGGAGGAGTTGAACTTGATGGACATTGGTCTTTTTTCAACTCAATTTAACAATGTATCTATGATTCTGTTGACTTGTAAGAGTACTTACAGTAGGGTCAGGCAGGCTACAAGATGTGCAAAAAGTTCTCCATTGTAAATTTAAAAAGCACAATAAATAGAAAAGTATCAGTATGCCTCACATGACACATCCTTTAGTCTCTCTATAACCAAATATATAGGAATAATCATCTCCCAAAACTACTGGAAGAGAAACCCCTTACCGGAACCCTAACCCTGAACATCTAGGAATCAATCAACAATGAATTTCTGTTTATTTTCATTGTTTATGGATTTTGAAAGTATAATTACATTTACAATTTCTTTTGGAGACCTGTTGTCATATTCATATAACATTTTGTTACTCTACTCATCCTACTTCATATTTCCATATTTCTTTCCATGAAAGCAATGGACCACCAGAAATCCCAGTTAATCTGCCTGGAATGCAACCAACTTCCATTGATAATAAGTAAACATACAATGTAGGAACTGTATGTTAAGCAAGGATCCATACAAGGAACTTTTAGTCATCATAAATAAAGACTCCTTTATGACCTTTGGGTCTACATAAATACGCACAGTTTTACATTTTCATGTTGATTTAGAAGAAAATGTCAACAGCTGGGAAAAAGGGGGAAAGAACAAAGCAAATAAACAAACAAACAAGCAAAACACACATTCCCTCGCTGCTCTGTTGGACATATTTACCAGATGTTAAATAAGTTATATGTAACAAACATTATCCCATTAACCTTGTTTTTTTTCCAGCAACCAAGATCTTTTGAACACTAGAATATTTGTCAAGTACACCTCCGATCCTAACAAGCAATACTTGTCCTGCCTCACACCAACTTTTTGGTTATTTAGAATAGGGGGCTGATTCACTAACTTCGAGTGAAGGATTCGAAGTTAAAAAACTTTGAATTTCGAAGTTTTTTTTGGGCTACTTCGACCATTGAATGGGCTACTTCGACCTTCAAATACGACTATCGAAGGATTCGAAGTAAAAATCGTTCGACTATTCGACCATTCGATAGTCGAAGTACTGTCTCTTTAAAAAAAACTTCGACCCCCTAGTTCGCCACCTAAAATCTACCGAAGTCAATGTTAGCCTATGGGGAAGGTCCCCATAGGCTTGCCTAACTTTTTTTGATCGAAGGATATTCCTTTGATCGTTGGATTTAAATCCTTCGAATCGTTCGATTCAAAGGATTTAATCGTTCGATTCAAAGGATTTAATCGTTCGATCGAAGGAATTATCCTTCGATCGTTCGATCGAACTATCTTCGCTAAATCCTTCGACTTCGATATTCGAAGTCGAAGGATTTTAGTTCCTAGTCGAATATCGAGGGTTAATTAAACCTCAATATTCGACCCTTAGTGAATCGGCCCCTAATTGTCACCTACTGATATTCTTAAGAGGCTTGACAGTTTTCACAAAACATGGAACAAAAGATATCCAATGTATTTCATCGTTTCTAAAGCTGATTTGGAGAATTACTACTGTTATTGCTCTTAATTATAACCCCAAGTTTCAACCTCCTGCCTTGATGATTGTGATGCTCATATCACAATAGTGTTGTGCTATGTTATTAAGTCCAAATATTTCAGGTAGGGTCGCCACCTGTCCCCGTCGGTAACTCTGGATGGGGGGCAGGGCCATGATATAATGGGGCGGGTCAGTGATGTGGTGGGCTGGTCAATGATGTGTCAGGGCGGGCCGATACCATCAGAGGGAGGGCTATGACATGGCACAGGGATTGGCCAATCACCGCGTCAGTCTCTGGGAATCCTAATTGGAAAACCAGGCCGGCAGTTTTGACCTGGACAGCCTTTCAAAATACCAGGCTGTCTGGGTCATAGCCGGACAGGTAGCAACCCTAATATCAGGTTGTGTTACCAAGTGCTGAGTTGCTTAGAAGAAATGAAGCATGTTAACACAAATTAATCAAAATGTTATACATCTATATTTTAGAATGTTTGTTTTTTATATGCAAAGCATATAAAAATAAATAATGTTTGGGAACCAGTCACCTGAATACAAGGTGTCTTTTGTATTGATACAACTCCAATCACTTATATTATAACACTCAACCCCCATTTGTTATCAGATATCTATATTTAGTCTTAATGTTTGAGGAGTTAAATGTGTTGGACAGGGCCTTTTATGACCCACCAGAAAAGCTGACAGTCAGGGCCCACTCTCTTTTTTTTTACACTGCAAATTATTCACTCTACCATATAAAATTTTATTCCTGAACCAACAATTGTATTGTAATTTCTAACTGTAATATTGGTATTGGTTTGCCCGATACTGTGCTATCAGAAAGAACCAGCATTTCATGATCAAACTGCTTTCAAATAAGCTATTGTTTCTCCTACTCAATGTAACTGAAGGAGTCACGGTATTTTTACTACTGAGTGCTACTCTCATATCAACCAGGAAGCTGTTATCTTGTGTCAGGGAATTGCTATTTAGTTACGTTCCCATTGTTCTGTTGATGGGCTGCTGGGGGGGGGAAGGGAGGTGGGTGAAATCACTTCAACTTGCGGCACAGCAGTAAAAAGTGACTGAAGTTTATCAAAGCACAAGTCACATGACTGAGGGCACCTGGGAAACATGCCTAAAACATGTCATAACAACATGCCTAGCCCACAGGCTAACTTCACACAAACATAACTTAAGCTTTTTGAAAGGTAAACATAATTTCAAGCAACTTTGCAAAATACATCGATTGAAATGGTTTCTGACAGTTCCCTAAGCCATAATCAGCTTGCTGCTGCTCAGACAACCAGCCAATAGTAAAGTAAACCTGAAATTTCGTCAAACTTCCAATCTGGCTTCACTATTGACAAGAATTCTGAACAGTTCGTATGCCTACATAGCAGTGTGGTCTACATCACAGGTCCTCAACCTTATTTTTTACCCATAAGACACATTCTAATGTAAAAAGAGTTGAGGAGCAACTCAAGGATGAACAAAAGTCCCTGGAGATGCCAAATAAGGGCTGTGATTGGCTATTTGGTAGACCTATATGGACTGGCAGCTTACAGGAGGTTCTGTTTGGCAGTACACCTGCATTTTATGCATACAATCATGTGTACTGGCAAACAGAGTCTCCTATAGGCTGCCAGTCCTCATCGAGGCTACCAAATAGCCAATCACAGCCCTTATTTGGCGCCCCAGGAACTTTTTTTCATGCTTGTTAGGCTCCCCAACTCTTTTTACAATTTAAAGTTGCTCACAGGCAAAATAAGATTGGGGATCCCTGCCCTATGGAGTACATGTAAGTTTAAGAGTCAACATTTTCTTATTTAAACAGTAATGTGCGCTGTATGATGTAGAAGCTGACACAGAAAGCTTGTGAAGCCACAAGGGATGGCCAAGCCATCTTCCTGAGACACAGAATGGCTTTGCTCATGTATCTACATATGCCATTTATTTACATGCTTACTAGACCTGAGAACCTCAAAGGTGATGCAGTTGGCATGTTTTTTGATACTTTACTTGATACCACTTTACTATACTGGTTGAAAGTTTAGGTTTGCTTTACTACTGGCTGGTAGTCTGAAGAGCGGCAGCAAGTTTGATTATGAGATCAAGTTTGATATCGAGTTAAATGGCAAACTAAAACAAGAGAGGGGCATACTGTATATGAGGGTGCTTTGGGACTAACCTTTCATTAGGGTATGTGGGATGCTAAAACGGTTGATCCCTATAGACCAGGGGTCCCCAAACTTTGTTACCCATAAGCCACATTTAAATGTAAAAAGAGATGGAGAGCAACACAAGCATGAAAAAAAGTACCTGGGGAAGTCAAATGAAGGATATGACTGGCTAGCTGTGGTAGCCTCTATGTGGATTATCAGCCTACATGAGGCTCTACTTGGCTGTACACCTGTTTTTAAGCAATTAAAACTTACCTCCAAGCCTGGAATTCAAAAATAAGCTCCTGCTTTGAGGCCACCGGGAGCAACATCCAAGGGGTTGGTGAGGAACATCTTGCTCGTGAGCCACTGGTTGAGGTTAACTGCTATAGACTAACCATGATAGCAATCAAACATGCAAATACATTTGTAGCTTGGGGAAACTGTTTTTGGATCTGGTGCATTTCCAAAGTCACTAAGGGGCACATTTACAAAGCTCGAGTGAAGGATTCTAATTAAAAAAACGTCGAATTTCGAAGTGTTTTTTTGGCTACTTCGACCATCGAATGGGCTACTTCGACCTTCAACTACGACTTCGACTACGAATCGAACGATTCGAACTAAAAATCGTTTGACTATTCGACCATTCGATAATCGAAGTACTGTCTCTTTAAGAAAAACTTCGACCCCCTAGTTCGGCAGCTAAAAGCTACCGAACTCAATGTTAGCCTATGGGGAAGGTCCCCATAGGCTTGCCTGTGTTTTTTTGATCGAAGGATATTCCTTCGATCGTTGGATTAAAATCCTTCGAATCGTTCGATTCGAAGGATTTAATCGTTCGATCGAACGAATAATCCTTCGATCGTTCGATCGCAGGATTTGCGCTAAATCATTCGACTTCGATATTCGAAGTCGAACGATTTTAGTTCCTGGTCGAATATCGAGGGTTAATTAACCCTCGATATTCGACCCTTAGTAAATCTGCCCCTAAGTGTGTGCGGCTGCCACACTTCCAAATTGCACAAGTCTTTACAGCAAAAGAGGAAACGCTGTTGCCCCAGTGTACTCAGACTTACTATACAACGGCAGGAAGAGTCAATGCGAGTCTTATTTAGCTATCGGCAAACATTAACAAGCTCAGCAGGGTCATTGCTATCAATCCCCCAGTATAATGGCATGCACACGGAGAATGAATTCTTGAATTATATTAGTAATCAGTTCCAGTATGCTTCTGTACTGCTCCACAGGCTCACTTGCAAACAGCATGGAATTGTAATCATATTTTATACTAGGATAACTCCGGAATGTATGGAATTTCCCTTATTTCCCTCATAAAATTCCACGTGATCAGATGCTGCTGGAGTCGATTCTTAAATACTGAGGGTTTGTTGTGAAGTTGACTAAGGAATCAATATACATAAATATTTTACTGCATGAAGGGGTTGCTCACCTTTGAGCTGACTTTTAGTATAATATTCTGTGACAATTTGTAATTGGTTTTCATTTTTTATTATTTGTGGTTTTTCGAGCATTTTTATCTTTTTCTGCAGCCCTTCAGTTTGCAATATCAGCAATCTGCATTGATTTGAATAAGAGACTGGAACATGAAAAGAAGAGACCTGGATAGAAAGAGGAGTAATAAAAAGTAGTGAAAACAATAAATTTGTAGCCTTACAAAGCATTTGTTTTTTAGATGGGGTCAGTGACCTCCATTTGAAAGTTAGAAACAGTCATAAGAAGAAGAAGGCAAATTATTAATAAAACTATACAAAATAAATGATGAAGACCAGTTGGAAAGGTTCTTAGAGTTGGCCATTCTATAACGTACTAAATGTTAAGTTAAAGGTAAACCACCCCTTTAATATTTTTGTGTGTGTATATAAGAATAAACATCATAAAGCACAAAGATTACAAAATAAGGACTAATTGCACTGTGTTTTAGGGGCAGATTTACTAAAGGGCCAGGTGGCTAATGCTAGTGACTTTTCGCCAGAAATCACATCTGCAGGGACATCGCCAATTCACACCAGACGAAGTGCTAAAAAGCAGCTCGATCTTCCTCAATCTTCTGTCACTTACATCATATCCTGTGAGCCAAAAATGCATAAAAGTTCCAAAAAAAAGTCTGAAAAAAAGTCCTGACCTTTGGGTAACCGGTTTTCTCCAGACATTTCATAACATATGGAACATTCATTTTACAGTGGGCTCATGTGTAGGGCATTATATTAACTCTCTTGTCTTTATTAAAGGAGAACTAAACCCTAAAAATTAATGTGGCTAAAAATGGCATATTTTATATACTAAACTTATTGCACGAGGCTAAAGTTTCAGCTTGTCAATAGCAGCAATGATCCAGGACTTCAAACTTGTCACAGGGGGTCACCATCTTGGAAAGTGTCTGTGACACTCACATGCTCAGTGGGCTCTGATTGGCTGTTGAGAAGCTAAGCTTAGGGCTCGTCACTAATTATCCAGCAGAAAATGAGCTTCCCCTGTAATATAAGCTGATGCTACAGGTTTGCTGATTATTAAATTCTGATGCTAATTGCTGGTTTCTGTGTTGCCACGAAGTAATTATCTGTATTAATTACTAATCAGCGCATATTAGTGAATTAGCGTAGTAGTAGCGAATTTGCACCTGGTGAAGTGGTGCGCGGGCGACAATTTCGCCTTTTAATAAATCTGCCCCTAATGTAATGTTAAAGGGGTTGTTTATCTTCAAACCTTTTTTTCAGTTCAGTTGGTTTCAGATAGTTCACCAGAATTAAAGACTGTTTTCAATTACTTTCTATTTTCTATTTGTGACCGTTATTTTAGTAAACAATCCCCTACGTCTATGACAAAATCGTGTAAACAATAAGGGGCCGATTCATCAAGCTCGAGTGAAGGATTCGAAGTAAAAAAACTTCGAATTTCGAAGTGTTTTTTGGGCTACTTCGACCATCGAATGGGCTACTTCGACCTTCGACTACGACTTCGAATCGAAGGATTCGAACTAAAAATCGTTCGACTATTCGACCATTCGATAGTCGAAGCACTGTCTCTTTAAAAAAAACTTCGACCCCCTAGTTCGGCAGCTAAAAGCTACCGAAGTCAATGTTAGCCTATAGGGAAGGTCCCCATAGGCTTGCCTAAGTTTTTTTGATCGAAGGATATTCCTTCGATCGTTGGATTTAAATCCTTCTTTCGATTCGAAGGATTTAATCATTCGATCGAAGGAATAATCCTTCGATCGTTCGATCGTAGCATTTGCGCTAAATCCTTCGACTTCGATATTCGAAGTCGAAGGATTTTAGTTCCTAGTCGAATATCGAGGGTTAATTAACCCTCGATATTCGACCCTTGATGAATCGGCCCCTAAATGCACCCAATAGTCTGCTTTTCTTCCAATCAGGATTAATTTAACTACAAAAGGAAGAATCAAAACCGAATCCTGGATTAAGTGCATCCCATATATTTAAATTAACATTAATACCCACACACACCTGCTGAATGAATATATAGATCATTTCTACATCTAGAGGCACATTTATTAAAGATCGAATTTCAAATTCATGTGAGTTTTTCAAAACTCTATTAAATTCGAATATATTTGCAATTCGACTGGGTGGTTATTAATAAATAAAATTCAATATCTAAATTTTCCCAACCTGAAAACTCTAATCGATTTCAAATCGAATTAGACTAAACTCGATTAGAAAAAAACCTGAATGTCAGGAAGGCTACTAACGTCCAAATTGGTCCCTGGACCTCTCCCATTGACTTACACATGAACTCGGCTGGTTTTAGGTGGCAAATTGTCGCCTTTGTGTTCTAAAGGGCTCTTACTCATGAGCGTTTTTACCTGCGCTCCCCTGCGTTCCGTTTTTCGGCGTTCAGCCGCAGGGGAGCGCAGGAATAGACGCATTTCATTATTTCAAATGGGGCTGTACTCACACCGGCGCGTGTAGGCGCCAAACGCAGGAAAAATGCAGCATGTTGCGTCTCAACCTGCGTTCGGCGCCTACATGCGCCTGTGTGAGTACAGCCCCATTTGAAATAATGAAATGCGTCTATTCCTGCGCTCCCCTGCGGCTGAACGCCGAAAAACGGAACGCAGGGGAGCGCAGGTAAAAACGCTCATGTGTAAGAGCCCTAAAGGACCAGAGTGTGATAAATCTCAAAATTCTAATTCGATTTGAAACTCTAATTCAGTTTGTATAATTCACAATTCGAATTTAAGAGTTTTGACCATAAAAAAATGTGAAAAGTAAATTTTTCGGTTTTCAATTCAACCGTTAATAAATCTTCCCCGTAGATGTTTGTCTTTTAGCAGTGACTACCAAGGGTTTAATTTGCAATGCTTCTTATGTTCCAGGGTCTAAATGCAGCTCTCTCTTGTCGCATTCTATTCTTTCTTTGCCAAACTTGTTCCATACTGACGTAGCTTTTCTTCAGGCACAGCTTCATCTTTGTGAATGATGGCAGCGCTGATTCATTGTGGCATGAACAGGCAAGAGGAGTATGATGTCTGCAAAACTAGAAGAGTGTTCATATGGCAAAGACTGTGTGAGATGGGAAAAATCTGTAACCCTACAAGCCTATAACCATCAGCTCTGTCCATCAAAGGAACAAAATTCATCCACGTAAAATTCTTATCATTAATGAATAGCTACCAACATATATATATATATATATATATATATATATATATATATATATATATATATATACACACATATATGTCAAGCTTACCAGTATAATCCAGTCGTAGAAGGAGCTTGAGCCGTAGATAGTGAACCCACAAGCGCCTCACACAACCGCTACCCACCTGGAGTGGAACAGGGAGCAGAGTTGTGGAGAGTAGCCAATGAGACGATCAGCGAAGGTACAAGAGGATTAGGCAGAGTCGTGGTCAGGAGGTCCGAGGTCAAAAGGCAGGCAGCAAGGTTCGTAAACGGAGAGACAGGCCAAAGGGTCGAGACAGGCAGCAGAAATCGTAATCCGGGAACAGGCGAAGGTCAACAACAGGAAATCACAAGAGAAGAGATGCTAGGGTTTCAGTTAGATAACCTAATAACCAGGCAATGCATCTCAATCAGAACCAGGTTTAAATAACGTCAATTTGGCGCCAACTGGCGTCATTCCGTCGGCGTCGCCGTGCTGACGTCATGTCCGTCTCAGGCGCTCGCGTCTTTGCGTCGGCGACCGTCGCCTCCGCGACCGTCGCCAGCGCCCAGCGTCACGCACCGACGCGCACTAACGCGCCTGCGCCGGCAAGAACGCAGACCCCCTCACACATATACATTCATCCAAGAAGTAGGTGCACACTGGGATTTAATAAATATAAAATTTAATTTTTAATTGTCATCTTTAAAAATCGGCCAACGTTTCGGTCTCCACTTAAGACCTTTATCAAGACCAAATTCAAAATAAAAAGACAAGGCTTTAAATAGTTAAAACATGTGACACTCACCCAATCGTGTGTAATTGCACCAATCATGTGACTGAAAAGAAAACCTGCACCAAAAAATGCATAGAGAAATCTTTAGAATAAGCAGATATACACATCACATGGAAAAGAAACATTGATTAAAACCACATCCACTGAGACCGAAAAAGCTGAAACATTGTAACATCGAATAGAGACATTATGGCAAAAGAAGTAACCTATTAAGTTTGCTGAGAATAAATATTCACCAGTGATTTAAAAAGCACAAGAGGGAACAGTGTTCATTTAGACCTCCAGGGGCCACACTGGGAACCATAATTTTATTAAGTTAATTAAAAAAAAAAAAAAATATATATATATATATATATATATATATATATATATATGTATATATATATTGTATAATTATATATGTGTATCTATCTATTTATATATATATATATGTGTATATGTATATATATATATATATATATATATATATAAGGCATTTTTTAGTAGCAGTATGCACAAAATGTCGCTGTCTTAAATATATTGATAATGGGTTGAGTGCAGAGGACCTCTTGTAGTTGACTATATATATATATATATATATATATATAGTCAACTACAAGAAGTCCTCTGCACTCAACCCATTATCAATATATTTAAGACAGAGACATTTTGTGCATACTGCTACTGAAAAATGCCTTACCCTTTAAACAACACAGGGATTGTTTGTCCATATATTGCAATATATTTAAGCTGGCCAACTACGTCAAAGTCATCCCATATCTGGCCAGTCCTATGCTCAATTTTCATCTGATTCATTAAGAATTCAATTGCTTAATTATACATTTCACAAAGGGACTAAGTTTTACCTGCAACTTACTAGCTGCTTTCAAAGTAAAATTCCCAAACTTGGCTGCCCTTTTATTAGACACCAGTGGGATCACCTGACTATAGCTGGGAGGGGTGGGAGCTACAACATGGAGCTGGTCACTGCTCCTGTATAACTATAACAAACAAGGGAAAGTTGTGCTCACCACTATTTTTTAAAACCATTAGGCGGGGGTGCAATGAGGGTGTGACCTCCCAGCTATAGTCAGGTGATCCCACTGGTGTCTAATAAAAGGGCAGCCAAGTTTGGGAATTTTACTTTGAAAGCAGCTAGTAAGTTGCAGGTAAAACTTAGTCCCTTTGTGAAATGTATAATTAAGCAATTGAATTCTTAATGAATCAGATGAAAATTAAGCGTAGGACTGGCCAGATATGGGATGACTTTGACGTAGTTGGCCAGCTTAAATATATTGCAATATATGGACAAACAATCCCTGTGTTGTTTAAAGGGTAAGGCATTTTTCAGTAGCAGTATGCACAAAATGTCTCTGTCTTAAATATATTGATAATGGGTTGAGTGCAGAGGACTTCTTGTAGTTGACTATATATATATATATATATATATATATATATATATATATATATATATATATATAGCTACCATATATGTCCAGAAACCCTTTATTCATAAAGCTCCAAATTACGTAAAGGCCGTCTCCCATAGACTCCATTTTTCTCTGTATTAATAAAACAGTATCTTTTTTTTTTTTTTTTTTTTTTTTTAGTTTTTATTTTAACAAGATTTTTTCAAATACATTACAGTACATTACAATACCACAAACATAAACAAGTAAAAAGAAAAGAAAAAAGATAAATAAAAAGGTAAAGTAAAAGTATTTAGAAATATATAAGGATATATGGGACCTTTACTAACTCTCCCCTGGGTACCTCTTGCTTTCGCTGTCGCACCCACAGGCCATAAGTCAAACCTTTTAAGGTTACTTGAACCGGTTATAACCTTTATTATTTCAATTACCTCCCTTGCCCCCTCCCCGCTGCGTTCCTTTCCTTGCTACTGAGGAATCTCCCTATCTTTCTGTTTTAAGTTTTAATTGGCAACCCTTTTAACTCGATTTGTTTAGATACCTAACCCATGGTCCCCAGACTTCCCAGTATCTATTACTCTTATTGTGGATAATGTGTGTTATTTCTTCCATTTTTCTGATATGCTCTACCTCTTGCTGCCATTCCGTGCTGCTTAAAGGGCCGCTCTGCTTCCAATGTCTTGGAATTAATGACCTAGCCGCCTCCAGCAGGTGCAAGGTAAGTGGGTCCCTTAATAGACCCTTATTGCCCATATCGAAACTTAGCAAGATCAAGGGGGCATTATCCACTGATAAATCGTAGTTAGTTATTTCTTTTATTACGCTGAGGATTTTACCCCAATAATCTTGCAGTTCATTACACTTGCACCATATATGCTTATGTGTCCCCTTCTCCTTACCGCATCTCCAGCAAAGATCTATTTGTGCAGGAAACATCTTATTCAACCTAGTTGGAGTAAGATGCCATCTAGAGACTATTTTGAAATTCATTTCCCTCACTCTTACAGATTTAGATGATTTATGGGCTTGTATCACAATCTTTTTCCAGATCTCAGAGGGAATCTCCATACCCAAGTCCTTTTCCCATTCGCTAAGAGCTAAGTCTTTGCCCAAAGAGATATTTGATATTAAAAGCTTGTATGTATTTGATACTAATTTACTAGGGATCTCTTTACTTTCCAATGATAATTCCCATTTAGTCAATTCCCTGTCCCATTCTTCCTCTCTATATTTATAAAAGTAATTTTGCAGTTGGCAATAATTCCATACGTCCCTAGCCTGTTTCCCCCATTTCTTCTGAATTTCAGTTAAAGGAACCAGTTTGTTTTTTTCCACTAAATCGCTAATTCTCGTTGTTCTCCCCTCGAAGGTCTGCCAATTCCCAAATGCACCCCTCTCCAGGCTAGGTAAGAAAGAGATGTTATTTGTCAAAGATTGTAATATATAGGGTCTTCTAGTCAACTTCAGCCTACTTCTATTGCCGTACCAGATCTTGAGTGTAGTAGATATTGTATCTTGTACTTGATGTCAACTAAGATTTAATTAATTCTTATTGAAAGCAAATCCAGCCTATGGGGTTTACGTATTTATTGTTTACATTATTTTCTAGTAGACTAAGGGGCATATTTATCAAGGGTCGAATTTCGAAAAGACTTCAAAATTCGAATTCAAAAGGACCAACGGAAATTAAGTCAAAGTTTTTTTTTTGGTCGAATAGGTCAGTTTCTGATCGAATAGGTCTGTTTTCGGCTGAATTCGAATTGTACGAATCGAAGGAATAGCGCATTCGATCTAATTCGATTCAAAGTTTTTCCCAAAAAAACTTAGATTTTTCAAAGTCCACTAAATGACTTCAAATAGGTTCCCCCATAGGCTAAAACAGCAATTCGGCAGGTTATAGATGGAAAATGGTCGAAGTCTAATTTTTGAAAATATTTTTTTCAAACTCGAATCGAATTTGGACTATTCCCTTGTCGAACTACACAAAATATAGCCTGAAATTCAAATTTTTTGTTTTGCAAATTAATATTAGTCAAATCTTTTGTTCATTGAAGATTAAGAAATAAAGTGATTCCCATTTTAAACATTAGCCACAGATTGCTGAGTGTCTGACTGTTCTCCAGCAACAATAGCCCTGATTGACACTTGCTTTCTTTTTGTTCCATTTATTCCAGTGCATGTTAAAGGAAGAGTAACACCAAAAATTAAAGTGTTTTAAAGGAATGACAATATAATGTATTGTTGCCCTGCACTGGTAAAACTGGTGTGTTTGTTTCAGAAAGATTACTATAGTTTATATAAACAAGCTGCTGTGTAGCCATGGGGCAGCCATTCAAGCACAGGATACACAGTAGATAACAGATAAGTACTACTATAGTTTATATAAACAAGCTGCTGTAGCCATGGGGGCAGCCATTCAAGCACAGGATACACAGTAGATAACAGATAAGTACTACTATAGTTTATATAAATAAGCTGCTGTGTAGCCATGGGGGCAGCCATTCAAGCACAGGATACACAGTAGATAACAGATAAGTACTACTATAGTTTATATAAACAAGCTGCTGTTTGGCCATGGGGGGCAGCCATTCAAGCACAGGATACACAGTAGATAACAGATAAGTACTACTATAGTTCATATAAACAAGCTGCTGTGTAGCCATGGGGGCAGCCATTCAAGCACAGGATACACAGTAGATAACAGATAAGTACTACTATAGTTTATATAAACAAGCTGCTGTGTAGCCATGGGGCAGCCATTCAAGCACAGGATACACAGTAGATAACAGATAAGTACTACTATAGTTTATATAAACAAGCTGCTGTAGCCATGGGGGCAGCCATTCAAGCACAGGATACACAGTAGATAACAGATAAGTACTACTATAGTTTATATAAATAAGCTGCTGTGTAGCCATGGGGGCAGCCATTCAAGCACAGGATACACAGTAGATAACAGATAAGTACTACTATAGTTTATATAAACAAGCTGCTGTTTGGCCATGGGGGGCAGCCATTCAAGCACAGGATACACAGTAGATAACAGATAAGTACTACTATAGTTCATATAAACAAGCTGCTGTGTAGCCATGGGGGCAGCCATTCAAGCACAGGATACACAGTAGATAACAGATAAGTACTACTATAGTTTATATAAACAAGCTGCTGTGTAGCCATGGGGGCAGCCATTCAAGCAAAGGATGCACAGTAGATAACAGATAAGTACTACTATAGTTTATATAAACAAGCTGCTGTGTAGCCATGGGGGCAGCCATTCAAGCACAGGATACACAGTAGATAACAGATAAGTACTACTATAGTTTATATAAACAAGCTGCTGTGTAGCCATGGGGGCAGCCATTCAAGCACAGGATACACAGTAGATAACAGATAAGTACTACTATAGTTTATATAAACAAGCTGCTGTGTAGCCGTAGGGGCAGCCATTCAAGCACAGGATACACAGTAGATAACAGATAAGTAATACTATAGTTTATATAAACAAGCTGCTCTGTAGCCATGGAGGCAGCCATTCAAGCTGGAAAAAAGGAGAACATGCACAGGTTACACAGCAGATAACAGATAAACTCTGTAGTATACAATGGAATTCTTCAGAACTTATCTGTTATCTACTGTGTATCCTGTGCTTGAATGGCTGCCCCCATGGCTACACAGCAGCTTGTTTATATAAACTATAATTGTGTTTCTGAAGCAAACACACCAGTTGTACCTGTGGAGGACAACAGTACATTAGATTGTCATTACTTTAAAACAATTTTTTGGTGTTACTGTTCTTTTAAGTGGTCCATTTACTGAGGTTTAAGTGTACTACAAAGAGGCACAACATCCATAAGGGATCGGTAAAGGAGCAAAGCTGAGCACTGAGCAGAATGGAGCACAATCACTTGAGCTTGCTTGTTTTTCTGCTGCTGATACTGCATATTGTATGGCATCACATGGGTGGCATCTATGAACATATCATTCATGACACATATATAGACTGAATCAGGTTATGGTTACACCACGTGAACCTTTCAGTGCCGGGTTTCTCATTTTGCACCTGCCCCAAAATTAAATTGTGTTTATGGGAAGCAATTTCACTCCTGATCACTGTGATCAGGAGTGAAATTGCTTCCTATAAACACGATTTAATTTTGTGCCCCTTAACCCTATTGCACCCCTTCTAGTAGTAAATCATCCTTTGTGTCTTTTTAGATAAATATCTCTTAATAAACTCTCAACTGTCCTAAAGAATTACTAATCGTTGACTAGTAGAAGTGTTACTTTGTAAATGTTCTGCCAACTCCTGAAATAAGTTCAGCTGCAAGTGGGAAGGAGCGCTGGCAATTTTGTACAACATTTCAAATCCTGTTCTTTAAACCCAATACTCATCTGTAGCGCTTTTAGAACAAAGTATTGGAGTTCTTACCAAACCAAGTGTGAACTAGTGGTTACGTTTTTTACAATAGGACAACTCCTAGATTTTTAGAGTTTAATAACATTCCTTTGTTAGCCAATTGATTTCCCGATTTTTTGAGTTAATACTATTATGGGAGATAATTCTAATGGGGAATGCGACCACTTCTGACAATGGGAGATTGTGAATTTTATTGTTTGTGCCGGTGCGCAGTGTATGAAATTGGGATGCACCGAATCCACTATTTGGGATTCGGCCGAATCCTTCATGAAAGATTTAGCAAAATACCGAACCAAATCCTAATTTGCGTATGCAAATTAGTGACAGGAAGGTAGAAAGTAGAAAAAAATGTTTCACTTCTTTGTTTTGTGACAAAAAGTTATGTGATTTCCTTTCTTGCCATTAATTTGCATATGCAAATTAGGATTCAGATTCGGTTCGGCCAGGCACAAGGAATCCTACTGGAAAAGGCCGAACCCCGAACCAAATCCTGGATTTGGTGAATCCCTAGTATGAAATAAAACTTCTTACTGAAAAAGTTATGTTTGCTCCACAATATTACAACTATGGATGTACTGAATCCAGGATTCAGTTCGGGGTTCAGCCAGGATTCGTCCTTTTCCAGCAGGATTCCTTGTGCCTGGCCGAACCGAATCTGAATCCTAATTTGCATATGCAAATTAGGGGCAGGAAGGGAAACCGTAATTAGTGATGCACCAAATCCGCTATTTTGAATTCAACCAAATCCCTGAATCCTTTGTGAAAGATTAGACCAAAACAACGAACCAAATCCTAATTTGCATATGCAAATTAGGAGCAGGAAAGTGAAAAGTGGAAAAACTAAGTCACATGATTTCCCTTCCTGACCCTAATTTGCATATGCAAAATAGGATTCAGGTTCAGTTCAGCCAGGCACAAGGAATCCAGCTGGAAAAGGCCGAATCCTGGCCGAACCCCGAACCAAATCCTGGACTTGGTGAATCCCTAGTACGAAATAAAACTTCTTACTAGGGATGGGTGAATTTGAGGCGTTTTGTTTCACCAAAAATGACGCATCTTTTTTTTTTGAAGCACGCCGCCATACAAATCTATGGGCATCATTTCCACAGCGAAACAAGGCAAAAAAAATCGCCCTTCCCTACTTCTTACTGAAAAAGTTTTGTTTGCTCCACAATATTACGACTAGGGATGCACAGAATCCAGGATTCGGTTCCGGATTCAGCCTTTTTCAGCTGGATTCCTTGTGCCTGGCCGAACCGAATCTGAATCCTAATTTGCATATGCAAATTAGGGACAGGAAGGGAAATCATGTTACATTTTGGTTTTCCACATTTCCACTGCAAATTAGGATTTGGTTCGTTGTTTCGGTCTAATCTTTCACAAAGGATTCAGGGATTTGGCCGAATCCAAAATAGTGGATTTGGTGCATCCCTAATTACGACACCTTCAAGCACTGTGCAATTAAACTTTGCAAAGCAATAACAGTCTAAGGAAGAATATTACATTGTGAAATGCACATTTATATTCTAATTTGTGCAAATTGTGACTTTAATTATATTCCTTCCTAAAGGCTTTTCTGTTTATTCAAGGTCCCTCTGTTGATCTGGCATTTGCTCAGCAAAGATATACATAGTGATGGTTCTGAGATGCCGGAGAAGACCGAGAACGGCAAAAAGAAGATGCTGGTGATAACTGGTGAGGTTCAATTACTTGCAGAATGTTGTTTTTTTGTGGTTGTTGACTGTTGCAGTTGCTGGCTGACCACATTCCACCTACAGCCGTTGAGAATTTGTTCAAGTCCTTACTACTGTTGCAGCCCTTCTATTACTATATGTCTTCAAGGACATACAACTCTCTGAAGCCATTTATTGGACACTTAGGGGCAGATTTACATATGGTCGAATATCGAGGTTTAATTAACCCTCCATATTCGACTGCCGAAGGTAAATCCTTCGACTTCGAATATCGAAGTCGAAGGATTTACCGCAATTAGTTCGACCGAACGAAAAAACGTTCGATTGAACAATTAAATCCTTCGAATCGAACAATCTTTCTACGACCAAAAAAAGCTTAGAAAGCCTATGGGGACCTTCCCCATAGGGTAACATTGCACCTCGGTAGGTTTTACTTTCCGAAGTAGGGGGTCGAAGTTTTTTTTAAAGAGACGGTACTTCGACTATCGAATGGTCGAATAGTCGAACGATTTTTAGTTTGAATCGTTCAATTCGAAGTCGAAGTGGAAGGTCGAAGTAGCCAATTCGATGGTCGAAGTAGCCAAAAAAAAATCATTCGAAATTCGAAGTTTTTTTTATTCTATTCCTTCACTCGAACTAAGTAAATGTGCCCCCTACTGAATGTAAAGTGCCCTCCCCCGTGACACACCACACTTTTCACCGCATTTTGTTTTTTTTTATTCAATAATTGTAGTGGAGTGGTGACAGATATAAAGGCTTTTCATGTGCCCCTGTTTATAGGACATGTGTCACATTTTATTTCATGACTTTTGTTCATTTTTAGGAGCAACTCTTTTGTATTAACTAAAAAAACTTTTTACATCCTTTTTTGGATGCAGCCACTAACAAGAAGGCAAGATGCTAAGCCGGGTAAAACTAATGAGGATTCTATTCCGGTCTGACATCTGTCCAATTAATAAGCAAAACATATTGAACCGTTAGACGTCCAGATAAAAAGCCGTTCCGTAATAGGTAACCGCATATATAAATAACTTGTGCCATAATCAGAGGTACAAAGCAGGACCAATTCTGAGAGTAATTGCATATTAAATGAGTTGGGAGAGCTGCAGTCATTTAGTTTTGCAGTTGCAACACTCGCTTCTACATATTGTACTGACACAACAACATTCTGCTTTTTATTTTAATTGTTATGTTGTCCCTTTCAGCTCAAGTTAGAAAGGTAAAGAGAAAACCGCAAGGCATTAATAGTCCATGGGCAAAGGTCACCGTAAACATAGCCTTCTGCCAAATATGTGCCAGTACTTGCCCACCTCCCCAGCACATACTGCTATAACACTAAGGGGCTGATTCACTATGGGTCGAATATCGAGGGTTAATTAACCCTCGATATTCGACTAGGAATTGAAATCCTTTGACTTTGAATATCGAAGTCGAAGGATTTAGCGCAGAAAATTCGATCGAACGATCGAAGGATTATTCCTTCGATCGAACGATTAAATCCTTCGAATCGAAGGATTTTAATCCAACGATCGAAGGAATATCCTTCGATCAAAAAAACTTAGGCAAGCCTATGGGGACCTTCCCCATAGGCTAACATTGACTTTGGTAGCTTTTATCTGCCGAACTAGGGGGTCGAAGTTTTTTTTAAAGAGACAGTACTTCGACTATCAAATGGTCAAATAGTCGAACGATTTTTAGTTTGAATCCTTCGATTCTAAGTCGTAGTCGTAGTCGAAGGTCGGAGTAGCCCATTCGATGGTCGAAGTAGCCCAAAAAAACCTTTGAAATTTGAAGTTTTTTTACTTCGAATCCTTCACTCGAATTTAGTGAATCAGCCCCTAATTTCGAGAATTATCATACTCTGGTCCTTTAAGAACTCGAATTTGACTATTCGCCAATTAAAACCTGTCAAGTTCACATGGAAGTCGATAGGGACCAATTTCAACATGTTAGTAGCCTTCCTCACATTCAAGTTTTTTTTTTTTGGAGAAAAAACTTGAATCGAATTTAGTCGGATTCAATTCGAGTAAAAATCGTACGAGTTTTAGATATTCAATTATTTTTTATAATTAACCCCCCAGCCCAGTCAAATTTTGAGTATATTGAATTTAATAGAGTTTAAAAAAAAAACACATGAATTCAAAATGTGACCTTTAATAAATGTGCTTCTAGTAGATAAACAACCGACCCATTTTTATTGTCTTTTCTTCTCTTGTCATAACTGATTCCCATGGGAATTTAAACAGAAGGCTACAGGCAATGACTCATAGAGAGATTTATTACCCGTTATTAAGCGAATTATATTACTTGCGGCAAATTTAATTTTAGCGACGGGGGGGTACCATTTTCGGCATACTTCTGCGTCATACGTCTGCTGTATCGCATTTTTAATGCAGGTGACAAATCTCCCCATGCGTCATCGCCCTAACAGTTAAGAGCTACTGGAAGACACAATGAGGATCAAGTTTATAAAAAGGGCAGCTAGAGAGAAGCTAGAGACCCAAAATAATTGTGTACCTGACATTAATCTATGAATAATATAGAATCCAGTGATGAGCATAAGCCGTGACTATAAACCATCACTATTTGTACCTACTGTATATAAAGGAAACATACAATTAACTTTCCAATGCCTTATTCACCTGTAGCCCTTTCCGGGGGACATGAGGGCACCCCCTTGAGATAAGACGGAAAGAATGTAAAAGGAAGGTGTAAAATTCTCTCCCTTATGTGGGTTACTGGCAGATGTATAAGATTCCAGAAAAGGGTTCAATGGGGCAAATTCTCTAACCTCCGTAAATTCGCCAGCGACAGCTTTGCTCACATCACAACACTTCGGCAGGCGTAGATTCGCCAGGACAACGCTAATTCACTAAAATCCGAAGTTGCGTCCAGGGTGCCGAACTCTGGCGAAGTTGCGCTAGCGTTGCATACGGCGGGAAATTATAAAGTTGAATGGATGTATATGTTGCAGCAAATACATTACATTACACAAGCCCAGGGAAATCGGAAACATGTTTTTTTTTCAAAACGCATCAGTTAATAATGCTACTCCAGCAGAATTCTGCACTGAAATCCATTTCTCAAAAGAGCAAACAGATTTTTTTATATTCAATTTTGAAATCTGACATGGGGCTAGACATTTTGTCAATTTCCCAGCTGCCCCTGGTCATGTGACTTGTGCCTGTACTTTAGGAGAGAAATGCTTTCTGGCAGGCTGCTGTTTTTCCTTCTCAATGTAACTGAAGAAGTCTCAGTGGGACATGGGTTTTTACTATTGAGTGTTGTTCTTAGATCTACCAGGCAGCTGTTATCTTGTGTTAGGGAGCTGTTATCTGGTTACCTTCCCATTGTTCTTTTGTTTGGCTGCTGGGGGGGGAAAGGGAGGGGGTGATATCACTCCAACTTGCAGTACAGCAGTAAAGAGTGACTGAAGTTTATCAGAGCACAAGTCACATGACTGGGGGCAGCTGGGAAATTGACAATATGTCTAGCCCCATGTCAGATTTCAAAATTAAATATAAAAAAATCTGTTTGCTCTTTTGAGAAATGGATTTCAGTGCAGAATTCTGCTGGAACAGCACTATTAACTGATTCATTTTCCCATGACAGTATCCCTTTAATAAAATAAAATAAAGTTGTTATATTGCCCTACACATGAGCCCAGTGTATAGTTTATGTGCCATATGTTAGGAAATGTAGGGGGGAAGCCGGGTACCCAAAAAATTTTTCAAGGACTTTTGCAGCCTATAACTCTAAAAAAAAGTAAAACCCGTCAGCGTTTTTTGGGAAAATTTTCAACTAAAAATTGAAGAAGCCCTAACATTCCATTGCACTTCGTCTGGTCTGAGCTGGCGAAGGCAAGTCTGGTGGAACAGGTAACGTTCAGTAAAATGCACATCTTAGTGAATTTGCGAAACGAGCGAACAAAGTTACACCTGCGCCCGTTAGTAAATAGAATTTTCTCCAGCGTTAGTCACTTCGCCCTTTAGTAAATTTGCCCCAATGTCTTTTTAGCAAGTGGAAATACCCGAAGCTAATGTAGCATTTAAGTTGTAGAATACTGGCCGGGGCAGGCAAATGACTTAGGAGGGGTGGAACATTGATGTATGGGGCAGAGCAGTTACATCAGGTACAGCGACATCAGTGGGTGGATCACTGGTCATATTCTTGGGAATCTGGACAAAGAAGATCAGATTGAACTGGAATTGGGTAAATTGGGGATGAGTCTTAGTACACTGCCAGTAAATTTGGTCAAGTCCCTAACTCCCATCTCTCCCATCTACAGTCTAAATTAAACACTGCTGGCAGAATTATCCTCATCTCATCCAAAAGGGTACTGGCCCCTCCCCTGCTCAAGTCCTTATCATGGCTTTGTAGGGACCTATAGGATTGCTATGTCCCTATAGAGTTAAATCCCTACCTTCTTTCTGTACTCCTTTGTTATTGGGTATAGACCCTGTAACATTTATTTTAGTAAACCACTAGTTATTGGCCAAAGGTGTAATGACCACTTCCTGCCACACTCCCATAGAGTGTTGGCAGAGCCGGGCCACACTATATCCCCTCAATGATAACTTCAGAAATTCACATTCCTGCCTTCAAGCACAATTGAAACGAATGCAAGATTTTTACTGTTGCTTAAACAAGTGTTGTAAAAATTAATAGATCCCACGTTATATTTGGAAATAGATAGTGTCGGACTGGGACACTAGGGGCCCACCAATTAATCTTAGACCAGGGGCCCTACTATTATTCTTCCTTTCCTCACTCATCTATTCTCCTTTTCTTTACATGCTATAATCTATTATTGCATCTATTTAGCCACTTTGTTCTCATAGAAATAGGGAATGGCCATGAAATAGGCCAAATGTTTAGCAGCATGAGGGGCCACTGACACTTGGCCCACCGGGACTTTTCCTGGTATCCCTGTGGGCCAGTCCGACACTGGAAATAGAAAATGAAGACTTTGTGCTCTTGGAAGGTTCTTCATTCTTCTTAGCAAAATCCTGACCTTTCCCTGTTTATTTTGTATTTCTTTTGTCTTTGTATTTTGTTTTATTTATTCTATATAATCTACAGCACAAGTGCCCATACTTTAATAATGCAGAATCTACTTTTAGGGGCAGATTTATCAAGGGTCAACGTGAAAATGCGAATTAAAAAAATTCTATTATTCTAAAAAAAAAAATGCTACTATTTTTTGTGTACTTTCACTAGGGAATAGTCCAAATTAGATTTGAATTTTAAAAAAATGTGAATATCGAAATTTATCATGTACTGTCTCTTTAAAAATTTGACGTCGACCATTTGGCATCGAAAACCTGCCGAATTGCTGTTTTAGCCTATGGGGGACCTCCTAAAACCTACTTGGAGTCAATTGGTGGACTTATAAAAAACTTTGAATTGAATTCGATCAAATACGATGTTACTTCGATTTGTATGATTTGAATTCTAACGAAAATGGCCTATTCATCTGGAAAAAAAAACCTTCGACTTTTTAAAATAAATTTCGGTTGGTCTTTTTTTATTTGAATTTCAAAGGTTTTTTTATTCGAAATGTTACCCTTGATAAATCTTCCCCTTAGTGATGTTGTCCCATTAGATCATTATAAGCTAAAGCATTGCTATCATTCTGTTCCTTGGAAAATATTACTTAAGCATTGATTTATGGGAAAATGTATGTAGCACACCCTTGAGTGTACTTTAGCTGTGTATTAAGGCTGTGTGTGACCAGGCTAAAACTGCTTGTAATGTGCCTCGGACCCCAGTGTACCCGTGCAACTCCCTGCAACTCCCGGTACCTGGTGTTGATCAATGCAGCAGGATAATCAGTCAGACACAGTTCTTTGCAGCAAACTTCAACTGATTTATTGAACTGAACAGAGTAGTAGAATACTGCGATATTCCCTCCTGTGGGATAACATATGTTCTAGGATAGACAATATGCGATAAAAATAGCCAGCAGCAATTATTCACACTTCAAAATATAGTTACCCTCTCACTAGGTAATATCCCCTCTCGTGGGGATGGCACTAGGTCCTGGATTTCCCAGCCTGGGGTCTTGTTTTTTGGCACACGATTTGGTCCTCACCTCACCCACTGTATTCAGCCTGGGGTCTTGGGTCTTGGTACCCTATCTGGTCCTCAACTCACCCACTGGTGTACCTGATCTAGTGGTTCACACACCACGGGGTCCTAACGCCATTATTTCTCCTCGTTGGAGCCACAGCTGCTCTCTAGCTACCCTGAGCTTTCTTTCACTCTTAGAGCGACTATCACAGTGACTACTACAACTGTCTTAACTTAACTTTCAAGGAACCAGAGCCCCTTTATATTATCAAACAGTGCCACCTAGTGGACAAACTCTGTATAGAATAGCACCAGTGGACCCAGGTAGAGAGACCTAGCTGCATGGGCATACAAAAGGACCACCTAGGTGTCCGAATACTAAAGGGGAACTGCCTGAGTAAATTAACCCAAATCTCAGGGTCCCTACACGTATATATTGTTATATTTCCCTAAACAACTGTTCCTTATGTAACCTTAACATAATAATTATCTGAATGAAAAGCATGAAACAGTAGTAAATTTAGACAAGCTGTTTGTTTACAGTGTCTTGAGATCTACTGATCACCAGCTAAAGGTCTACTGGTAGATCCCAATCTATATTTCGGGCATCCCTGGTCTACAGCATGGACATGTTTCAGACAGATACCATTGTGAAGTGCCTACAAACTCATCAGTAACCCTCAGCATGCCTATGAGAGAAAGCCACAACAAATAGCAAACAGCCTGACCCTCTCCCAGAAAAACTGTACTCCCCTCTCAAGAGTTCTGCCTACTCCTCTGCACCTCTGCCCCAGGGCCATATTTACCATATAGACACTCAAGAGCCAATGCTTTGTGTGACAGTTTTAGGGTGCAGCCCTTAGGTGCCTATTAATAGAAGTCATGGGGCGGAGGGATAGGGGGGTACCTGGAGCCTTCATGATCGGGACAATGAACCATTTTTGTGCATGTGTTGATCAAGGCTGAGGGGCAGGCTGAAGTCAGGTATCTAATGTACTGGACATAATTACAGGAATAGACAACGCAAACATGACTATATCTACTGGGAAATTAACTGTGTTCTTCCATTAAATATGGACTACTCTCCCCTCTCTCATACCTAGCATAAAGATGGGTGTCCCTATGCTGCAGATCCACTGACACCCTCAACCTTAAGGTCATTTCCACTGAACAGTCATTATTATACATATCCCTCAATGGAAGCAGAAACCAAATTCCTTTCAGTGTTTATGTAAAATACAAGTAATTAATACTTAATAAATCCATTATATTTACCAGTAAGTAAGCTATGATACAAGCCTTTATATGGTTGAGATGTTTCATGCTTTTAAGAATAGCAGGAGAGCAGCCCAAATAAAGTAAAATATTTAGGTTTTTTGAAAGTATTTGGTGTAACAGAACTATTTGCTAATGTTCAGGTTTTTTGTTGGATTTCTCCTGGTTTTGTTCATGTACACCGCAAAAATTCTTTTATTTTCAAAAAATATATATATTTCCTGTTCAGTTGCTTTGGGCTTCTGCTTGGGCCAATTGGCTGTCTACTCAGCTAAGAAAGGCCAAGTTAGTAGCAGAAACCTAATTCCTAATTATACATCAAACATACAATGACAACCGGTGGTGTTACAGGAAATAAATGAAGTCTTGCTCAATAGAGCTTACAGTCTACAGCAGTGGCATAACTAGAAATGACTGAGCTCCACAGCAAATTATTTTTCAGGCACCCAAAATGTCTAGAGATTGACCTGTTTACCAATATGTATTGAAATTGTATGAATTATGGCCTCATGGGGCGCCTATACTTCCTGGGACCCCTGCAGCCGCAGGGTCTGCTTCCTCTGTAGTTATGTCCCTGGTCTAATAGGTTTTACTTTTAGATATTGCTTCCAAAGTCCCAACAGTGTCCTGGCGGGCCCCGGTACATCATCATCAGCTGCACAAGCTAAATATTCTTCCTGCTTCAGCTGTAGGGCCACTAGAGATGATGGAAAATGGCATGCAATAACAGCCTAAAATAAAGAAAGTAATTCACAGTAGTAAACATGTCAATTTGGATCCCAAGGATTGGGCTGGCCACGTTTAAGCTGCTAGAATTCATATAAAAAGCTATATAACTCAAAAACCATAAATTATAAAAAAAATTAATCCCAAATGCAAATTGTCTCCGAATATAATTCTCTACAGCCGTAAGCTATATTTAAATGTAAAAAGAATTAGGAAGCGACATAAACATGAAAAAAGTTCCTGGGGATGCCAAACAAAGGCTGTGATTGGACTAGTAGCCTACAGGAGGATCTAATTTAAAGGTGAACAACACTGTTAAGATCCCCCCCCCCTTCATCTATAAGAAACATCTTATTAACCAAGTGTGACTTTAGCTTTATGATTTTTAAAGGAGAACTAAACCCTATAAATGAATATAGTTAAAAATGGCATATTTAATATAGTGAACTTATTGCACCAGCCTAATGTTTTAGCATCTTAAAAGCAGCAATGATCCAGGACTTCAAACTTGTCACAGGGGGTCACCATCTTGCAAAGTGTCTGTGACACTCACATGCTCAGTGGGCTCTGAGCAGCTGTTGAGAAGCTGAGCTTAGGGCTCGTCACTAATTATAAAGCAGAGAACTGTTGGGCTTTAGTTCTCCTTTAATGCTGCCTTTGTTATTTTGAGTGAAACCAAAACAAGAAAATAATATTCTAGGGTTTCTTTTTAAACTTTTTTTTAATGAATGGTGCTATAACGCTCCATCCCAAATATTGTCCCATTCCTGTTTGGGCAGCACAATACAAATGTGTTCTGCAACAAAAGACATCCAGCCATTAAATGAAAACTGAGAGTTATAATTTCCGAAATAGCATAGCACAAAAAAAAAACAGGAATAGTTTTATTCTGCTCGTTTACATCAGCATTTCTTGCCATTGGTATGAATGACCTTTGGCAGCCCTGCCTGTTGTGGGAGCCCCTCTCACATATTATCTACAAAGATTTAGATACTCCAACACTGGAAATCAAATCATTCTGATTCCCATTTATATTCTGGCCAAAGCTTACTGTGTGAAATGAAAACATTCCCCGTAAACAACTGGGAGATAAAAAAAGATTTACTGATCCAAAAAAAAAAAAAAAATAGACATAGTGGAACACTACAATTTTCTCAAACGACTAAGTGTGATTTTGTCTTCTGTTATTTATGGAGCGGTTATAGCAATAAAGGCTATTTAGGGGTAAAATTCAGGGAATATGTCTATTCTGTGGCTAGAAAAGTCTTAAAAGCTCAGGGAATCCCAGCTTGGCAGGGCAAGATTTGGGTTAAAATGTATTTTTTTGCCTTTTGCCTAGGGCTGAATGTCTCCTACAGAATTGCTTTTACATATCTATAATCAGGGTCGGACTGGGGTTGCAGGGCCCCCCTCCAATGCCCCCCCGATGTGTGGCCTGCATGCTGCGACCAGCCCAAAAAAGGGAGGCTGCAGCAGAAAAAACAAGCGCAGGGTGTGGATCTGGGCCGGCGGGGGCCTACCGTTTTTTTCCCGGTGTTCCATTGGCCCAGTCTGACCCTGTCTATAATCATATCCCACCAAATGTTGAAAAAAGAGTGTTTCGAGTTAAAAAGTCTAAAAATGACTGTTATAGCCATTTAAAACCTATGATACATAAAAGTTACATATAACCTACAAAATATCAGTGGTAGCTAGTGATGGCACTTGTGTCCATTTTCTTCAGTCATGTTAAAGAATAACGCAGCCCCTATTTTAAATATCAAAACATTAGAATTCACCTCAAAGTTCCATGACCTCTCAGCTGTCACCTATGATATCCCAAAACCCAGAACTAACGCCAAGGCTCACTTTGGGAGGAACCCTTCGCTACTCGGATGTCATCAGGTGAGAGAACCAAGGCGACAGACAAGGGAACCGTAACGTGTGACAGGAAGGACGGGGAAGAGTAAAAGTAGTTGTGGGACAATACCAGTTGGACAGTGCAGTACAGAATCAGGAACCTGTAGCGTAGTCAGGACACAGGTCGGGGTCACACCAATAAGTAACGCAGTACAAAGCCAGGATCCGGAAGAATGGTCTACAACAGGCAAAGATCAGTATAAGCAGTGGACAGGCAGAGTGTCAGGTTCTGCTGGGGTTTGATCCTGAGACCTCCTGGTTACTGGCTGCTTGCCCTAACAACCAGGCTAGGAGAGCAGCCAGCAAGCTCTTATTTATACTTTGGCTCGGTCTCAGGATTAGCCATCTCATCCCAGCATCCTAATTGGTGGGTTGGGGTCAGCCAATCAGGGCTGACACTGCCTTATATAAGGCCAACCCTCCTCACCACCAATGCCAGAGCATTGGTCTTACTAAGTGCTGTGGCATTGCCCCTAGCTGGGTTCCTGCTCTAGCCGTTTCCCTTGATCCTTGTCTTGTTCTGGCTTGCCTTCCCTGTCTAGTCTGTATCTTGCTCTGTCTTGCCCTCCAGTCCTGTTCCTGCTCTATGCCCACTCCGTCATGTCCAGTCTGCTCCCGTTGTTCGCCCACTCCATCCATTAGGATCTTATATACAAACATGGGAGAAAAACTGGCAAATAAATTCAGTTTATATAGGTATATCCCCTGAATTCTTCTCGAAGATTCGGCCGAATACTGAATCCGAATTTGCATATGCAAATTAGGGATGGGAAGGGGAAAACATTTTTTACTTCCTTGTTTTGTGACAAAAAGTTACACGATTTCCCTCCCCCCTTAATTTGCATAAGGTCACTTAAGGAAACAGGAAAAAAAAAATTCTATAGTGGTTTTCCATTTATTGCTTACTGTACAGACGTGATGGATTGTCATGTGTCAGGGGATTTAAATGAGCCACACAAGTAATACATTTAAGCCATTTAATATCCGCAGACAGAGCACATTGCTTGGGCACAAACTAACTGGAACAAATGTGCCCTAATTTACATCGCTGGACACGTCTGTCATATGATCCCAGCTGTTTATTTACAGTGTTTTCGGTAACTGTCTGATGGAAATTACTTGTCCAAATCTGATGTAAAGTTGGTGAAAATCCCACACTAGGACTTGGCCCTCTGAGGAAGCATCAGAAACCTTATCTGCCTCACTTATACACATGAATCACAGTCGGCAGGACAAAAATTGCTAAAATTCCATCAGAGACAACAGCATCATGATATGGAGTAACGTCTGTAAAAAAAAACGTGGAATCAGTGGTGTAATGAAGGCTCAGCGTGCCCTTTAGAGGGGCCCAGCTAACACCTACATGGCTCTTCCTCCATCTGCACACCCCCTTGTGTCCCCCGCTCCCTGGTTGATCGGGTCACATAATTAAAGGGGAGCTATTGCGAAAATGAAAATGTAATATAAGCTTGTTCACTATTCCTCTCTCAGCATCTGTTTCTCTTCGTTCTGTCTTCATGCAGCAGTTGGGTGTCAGATAATCATTGACAGTTAGATCCAATATATCTTATAGGGGGCTCCTTTTGCCTAGAAGATGTATTAGAGCTCACTCTATTAATCACCAGACATCATGTCTCTCTACATGCAGAATTTGTGCAAAAGGCAGTTATTTTGTTAGATTTTGTTTGTACTGGAATCAGTTATTTGAGTGAGCGCTAATACATCTGCTAGGAAAGAAGCCCCCCTATAAGAGATATTGGATCTAACTGTCAATGAATATCTGACACCCAACTGCTGCATGAAGAGAGAATGAAGAGAAACAGATGCTGAGAGAGGGATAGTGAAGATAAACTTAATTATTTCAGAAATCATACAGAATATTTCATTGATTGTATTTAAAAGTTTCTTATTTCAGTATGCTGAAGCTAAGAATTTTTATTTTCAAGATAGTTCTTCTTATGACTATAGAGGAATGCAGACCCTAGTCCATCTCCTCCCAGGGGTCTGCTCCCTGGACTTATAAGCATTTGACTGCCTGATGCCTTCTCCTGTGTTGAGACTAGGGCACAGGGCAAATTCACTAGTGTAGAACAGTTGTGCGAAATTATCTCATTATTTTCTGAAATATACTCCGACCACATCTGCACAGGTTATTTCCCCTTATTTGTCAATACATTTTCCTGAAAAAATCCAGCGCTGGAAAAAAAGTTGGAAAAAAAATGTGAGATTCGTATGAAAATTCAAATTGTACAATTTTTTCTGATTTTCCGACCAAAAGCTCAGATTTTTTTCAGATTTTCGCCCGAAAACCACAAAATCTTTGGATTATTGCATGAAACCCAGCGCAGATCAGGATATCTTCGGGTCTTCTCTCATTGACTTATATACAACCTCGGCAGGTCTGAGATTCCGGATTTTCGGAATCTGACTTCTTCCATCCTCGGGGTATAATAAATTTCGAGGTTTTTTAAAACTAAAACTGTTATAGTAAAAACAAAAACTAGAATTTTTTCGAGGTTTTGGCTTTTCAGAATTTAATAAATAACCCCCTAAAAGATAAATTTTCCTATTGAAAAAACTATTTCTGCAGATTTGCTCCTCCCCTGGTAAAGTGTAGACCGAGCCAAGGTTCTACTCAACACAACAGCACCATCAAAATGATCTGGAATTGGTAGTATAATAACATAAGTAATTTAAAAGCAACCACATATCATATATATATATACATACATACATAGCAACCAATCAGGTGTTTGCTTTCATACAGCAGTCCAGTGTAGGCTGCCAGTCCCAAGAACAGGAGCAAACTATTCAGCTATTATTACATTACCCCCTTAATATGCTGCAGACCAAGAAAACGTTGCCAGCGGACTTCATGTTTGTGGTTTTGGAAACATACGTCTTTCTATTCAGCTTCTCTCCCAAGCGCAATGTAAAGTGGACTTGACTGCTAGAATTAAAGGGTAAGTTAGTCTGGGTCTAGTAACCCAAATGTTTGCTATCAAAGGACAGACCAGTAAATGTTACCTGTTTGGTTGCTATGGGTTACTAGAACAGTAGCAAATGTTGTGCCTTTATTCTATTACCGCATTAGTGTGTTTGGGTCACACATGAATAGGGTGATACAGCAATCAGAACAAACATTTTGTTATTTTAGACCTCCTAAACAGGTGAGGAGAGTAAGAGATACTCTGGATCCACTAAAAGGATGTGTAAATCGCCCACAAAAATGAAATCAGTGAACAGCCTCTTTGAAATGTTTAAATACCTGTCCCTTTGGTTGTTCAAAAATTAATATAAAATTAATAGTAAGGCTGCAGTATCCACTTAAAGGAGAACTAAACCCTAAAATGAATATGGCTAGAAATGGCATATTTTATATAGTGAACTTATTGCACCAGGCTAAAGTTTCATCTTGTCAATAGCAACAATGATCCAGGACTTCAAACTTGTCACAGGAGTCTCCTATTTTGGATTTTGTTAGGAGTGTCGGACACACACATGCTCAGCTTTATATTGTAACATTTATATTATATATACAGTCAGTACATTGTGAGTCAGTGCCTAAGCTCAGTAAGTGACAGCAGCACAGAGCATGTGCAATGAATCAGCAGAAATAAGATGGGGAGCTACTGGGGGCCTCTTTCAAAGCACAGATATTTACTGCTAAAGGGCTGTGGTTGCTATGAGCTGGTACGGAAACCCAAAACATAATGTACAATATTTTTGCCCTATTTCTTTAGTAAAGCTTTGGTTTTCCTTTAATCACTTAGGATTCCTCTCCTCCTCCTCTAACCCACTCAGCCCCCTACTCTTCTGTTACTGATCATGTTCAGTTCTTCTCAACTCAAGTTACTCAACACACCCTCCAGTCTAGCAGCCAATTAAGAGAAGGCATTACTGATTCCCAAAGAAACTCTTCTCTACCTTCCTGTTTCTCCTAATACTTCTCTCCTAAACTCAGCTTAAAGGACATGTAACCCCCCCACACACACACACAAATTTAACCACAGTACGCATAGTGAAAAATGCATACAGCCGATGCTAGATTCCTACCACACACACACAAAAAGGTGATTAATACCCTGGATTCCTAAGCACCCCCTCAATTAATTGAAGATAAACATTTGCTTATTTGCCAAGCCCTGAAGGCCCTTACACAATGCATTCAGAATCACTCTTTCAATAAAAGGTACAGAAACAAAGGGCTGAAATATATTTCAGAAATGAACCTGAAAAGAATGAAATGCTATTTTTTTTTTTTGTCTTTTGTAATGGCATAGTCATAACATTTAAAGGAGAACTCGATACTAATAGGTCTCCTGTCAAAGGCGGTTTTGTAACAAAAGGCACTAAGTTTTCCCAGGAGCAGGAAAAAGCTAAATAACTCAAAAATTAAATCTTTTTACAAATTGTCTCAGAATATAATTTTATACATCATACTAAAAGTTAATTTAAAGGCGAACAACCCCTTTAAGGTGTATGGCTGCCTTTAGCTGCCTCATGGTAATCGTTCATCTTAAACAGTCATGAATCATTACTATTTAAAGAGATGTTTTGCGCAGTGGCATAACAAGAGGAATCTGGGCCCTGCTGCAAAAAAAAATTCAGAGGGGCCTGGTACTCAGCAGCTCCCACGTGAATACCTCAGCCTCCACCTCCTGTCCGATGGCGCGTGCATGTCCCTGCTCCGACGCTGGTGAGTAAATATTTACAGAAGAAAAATAGCTTGGGAGGTGGATTTTAATGCTATAGAGAAAGCCAACCCCGTGGTCTGGGACCTCCCTGTCCCTTTGGTTTTCCAGTCTAGCAGTGCTCACGACTAGTGACTCAAAAAAAACTCAACTCTCACCTGACTTAACCCGGGAGCCCCTAATCCCGCCCGCCCGCACCCTACTTCTGCTTTCCTTTTATAGACCAGCACCAACCCGCCCCAGTCATAAAAGGTGTTGGGCAGACAAGCGCATGCTTATGAAACCAGTAGCCCGGAAGTCGGGAGCCGACATTGTAAGGTCGCGGACGGGGAGCAGATAGAAGAGCTCATCTTGCCTGCGACCCGTAAATGGGGGAGAGAGGTTGGGCCGAACCCACCTAACCAATGGGTACTAGGCCAGCCTGCACATCACTACTGAGCGCCACCCACAGGCAAGACAAACTATGAAAATCACAGGATACAGTTGTTTGACAATTTTTCCAGTAGAGTTGTTGGTTACATTTTACTGTTAAAGGAGAAACAAACTCTTAATAAAAAATAACCCTACCCCCTACCCTAAATAGACCCCCCTCCCTCCTCCCCCCATCCTAGCTTCTACCCGGGCAAATGCCCCTAACTCTTTACTTACCCCTTCGTGCAGATTCTGTCCAGTCTAGTTGTTGGGCACCATCTTCTTCTCTTACTAATCTTCGGAATGAGACCGGCGAATCGGCACATTCGCAGTTTAGGGGCATTTGCCAGGGGTAACACTTAGGGGCACATTTACTTAGCTCGAGTGAAGGAATAGAAGAAAAAATACTTCAAATTTTTTTTTGGCTACTTCGGCCATCGAATTGGCTACTTCGACCTTCGACTACGACTTCGGATCGAACGATTCAAACTAAAAATCGTTCGACCATTCGATAGTCAAAGTACTGTCTCTTTAAAAAAAACTTCGACCACCTACTTCGCCACCTAAAACCTACCAAGCATCAAGGAAGGTCCCCATAGGCTTTCTAACAAATTTCTGATCGAAGGAAAATGGTTAGATCGATGGATTAAAATACTTCGAATCGATCTAACGATTTTTACTTCGATCGATCAATCGAAGTATTTGCGGTAAATCCTTTGACTTCGATATTCGGACCATTAGTAAATGTGCCCCTTAGACTGGGGGGAGGGTGTCTATGTAGGGTAGGGGGGTAGGGTTATTTAACTTTTGGGTTGAATTCTCTTAAGACACTGTAGGGTAATTGACAACCCCACGGGCAGTGAGCAAACTGCAATTTCGAGCATAATAGATATGTTTTTTTATTTCCAAAATTCAGGTTTTACACAGAAATCTAGCAGCAGAGAATGCATGGAGACTAGCAAATCTGACACAATTCCGCTGAACATTTCAGTCCACTGCAATTTCCATGATTTTTCATGCAGGCAATGTGTGACATTTTTAATTAATTTTTTTAAGTAAAAAGTATTAATTAAGCAACTACTGCAGGAGTTACAAAAACTGCATATTTGCAAATGTTAATTCAAATGTTTTATTTCATGAACTTCAAACATAGGAACAAAGAAAAAAGTAACTGTGGAAAAGAGGTAAGGTTTACCCTTTAATAAATGTGCCCCTAAAACCGTATACCAGCGAACAAGGCCCTGTGAAACTGTGATGAGCTCTATTTTCCTTCTAAGATCAAATTGTGTCTCTTATCTGAATTTAAAAATTTTTACAGTAAGTTTTATTCATCAAGACATACTTGCTGACTTGGCAATGCGTTTATTGTGGCTCCAGCGAAGAGTATCCCGTCCATATTGTGCTTTAGTCTCCCTCTGAAGTCAAGTTTTATTGAAATTAGGTAAATAAACCCGGCCTCTGTTTCAAATCATGGGCTTCGGATTAATATAAAGGAAAATAAACAAAACTCACAGAATCTGGCAAAAAAATCAGATCAGTGTAAAACAAACAAAAATGTTTCAATATTCTGCACGTGTCAGGATAGGTCTTGTTTTTGGGACTTAATTATGTATATTTATTGTTTCTAGAGCTTATCGTTTAGATTTGCTACTCAGAGAATGCACTTTTTTGGCTCAATAGCACATTTATTTCTCCGGCTATTGTTTCTAAACACATTTGTAATCATTAATGTATTCTACTACTTATTAGGAGTAAGATCACTATAGGAATGGGACAAAAAATTACCTTGAAACTACAGATATTGGATCCGTTATCCGGAAACCTGTTATCCAGAAAAAGCAGAATTAGTCTCCTATAGAGTCAATCTTATCCAAATAATTCAAATTTGTAAAAATGTTTTCCTTTTTCCCTGCAATTTTTTCTACCTTGTACTTGATCCAAACTAAGATATAATTTAATCCTTATTTCAAAAGCTACATCCTATTGTGTTTATTCAATGTTTTCCTAACTTTATGGAAGAATCCGACTTTTTCAGATTTTTTAAGTAAAAAAAAAGTCTGACCAAACTAGAATCCACGATTTGACCTTATTTATCATTGAAAAAATTCGATAAAATTGGGGAGTAAAAGACTCAAAAAATGATAGTTTTCGAAAAACTAAATTATTCATGAAATTGCTCGATGCCCCTGAATTTTTTGGATTTTTGCCCAATACTCAGCGCAGACCATGATATCTTCAAATTTGAAATGGGACCTTTTCCATTGACCTGTACAGGACCCCAAAAGCTTGGAGATGGAGTATTTTCTGAATTTTAGCAGCCTCGAGGTAGAAAAAAATCAGGAAAAATTCAATTTTTTTTTTCCACTAAAAATGTGGATGTTTTTTTTTTTCACTAAAAATTCGGATTTTATAGTAAAAAAAACCTGTAATAATTAGTCCACAGAAACTTACAAATAGGATAGGGACAAGTGATGTGTGGGCCGGCCCGATACCCGCAGGACCCGTGGGTCAGGCAGGTTCAGGTGACGACCTTTTACCCCCATTTTCGGGTTGTGGGCCTTACTCTGCCGGCTTCTGACTTCCGGCTTCCACCCCTTTAATGACATCATTGGCGGCTTGATGTGGGTTTTACCCGAACTGAACATCACTAATAGGGACCTCTGCCATTGACTTATATACAACCTCAGCAGGTCTGAGATGGCAGATTTTCAGATTTCCACCCTCGAATTTGAAAAAGCCGCAGTTTTCAGCGACAAATCCGACAAATTCATACAATCATTTTTCGATCGTTGATTTTTTTACCCACACAAGAAATTTTCGGAATAATGTATTGATAAATAGGGGGGAAAATGCAGTGCGCATTTGGTCGGAGTGGTTTTCAGAGAGTAGTAAGTACAGATTTTGATAAATAACCCCCTATGTTTTGGGTACCAGTCCTTCTTTTCTTTTGAGTCACTGCACATGCTCCTCTCTGCTGTCACTTACCTGAGCTTAGGGACCGACTCACAATATACAGGTATGGGACTTGTTATACAGAATGCTTAGGAACTGGGTTTTTCCAGATAAGTGATCTATCTGTAGTTTGGATCCCCATACATTTAGGGGGTTATTTATCAAGGTCCGAATTTATCTCAGTATTTCTAATATCCAACTCTAAGCAACTTCGAATTCCTGAATGGACCTTATTTATGAAGAAAAAAGCCCAAAAGAATAGGGTCAGGCAAAATTCAGAAAACTTCAGAGCTTTCCCCGAAAACTCAGAATTGTTCAGAGTTTTCTGCAAAAACTAAGATTTTTTTGGAGTTTTTGAAGTTTTTTGCACCAAAACCCAAAATTATCGGATATCAGTACGGACATCAGCGCAGACACTGTGACCTTACCCATTGACTTATACAGGACCTGGAGAGCTCTCAAAAAATTCATCATTTTTTTTTCCCCGGAAACGTTCGGATATTCAGAGCTTGTTAAATAACCCCCTAAGTCAACTAAAAAAAATCTAAATATTAAATATACCCAATAGGACAGTTTTTCTGTAATACGCTATCCTTCAGGTTAGTGTAAGTTCAGTATATAAAATATGGCATTTCTAACAAAAGTAATTTTAAGGGTTTAGTTCTACTTTAATTACCCATGGAGGAGCAACTTCATCATAGCATGATCATCCATTCCCTGCAAACAGCGTGACCCACAGAACCAGATGTCATTAGCATGAAATGTTCTTTTACGGCCATAGGTCCAAACCATCAAGCCCCATGAGCGTGGCCCAAAATTTCTAAAACGAAACAAGACACATGGGTACTAGTATCATTACATGCTTTATCATTCAGTCCTTTTACTGCAACTAATATTCAACTTAAAGGAGAAGGAAAGCTACTGAGGCATTTTATTGCCAATAGATTAGCTGCAATAGTGCAAGCTAGGATGCTACATTTTGTCTGTAGAATGTTTTACCATACCTGAATAAAAAGTTCTAGAAACTCTCTGTTTGTTTAGGATAGCAGCTGCAGTATTAGCTTGGTGTGACATTATTTCCTGCCTGAGTCTCTCTCTGCTCACTTATAGCTCTGGGCTCAGATTACAGCAGAGAAGGGAGAGGGGGGGAGAGGAGCAAACTGAGCATGCTCAAGCCCTAGCCCTGGAGGTTTAAGATGAAACAGGAAGTCTGATACAGAAGCCCATGAGTACACAATAGAAGGAAAGAAATGTGATGTTTCTTTTGACAGAGGACTCAGAGCAGCATTACTTTGAGGGTTTACTGGTGTATTTATATAGACCTTTCTGATAAGGCTTACTTACTTTTAACCTTTCCTTTTCCTTTAAGAAGAGTTTCTGGCTCTATTCTTGATGATTCACTGGGTGAATGTGCAAGTCAGCAGATATTTGATTAAACAAAAGACTTTCATAGGCATTACACTAGAGAAATATTGACTTATGAGGCAACGTGCTTGTGAAATCCACAAGTTAATGATGACATATCTCTAGACAGCATAAACGCAGAACTAATGTGAAATAACTTAGAAACAGCAGGACGGTATGACTGGAGACATTACAAATGAAACAAAATGTGCTTTTATGGTTTTCTCTGAATAATACTTTTTGTTATGGAAGCTGATCAAATCTTTAGGGTATAGCTAGAGACATAGAAACATGCTTTTACAGCAAGAAAGAAAAAACTATTTGGTATAACAGCTATGTAGGATAATATGTAACAAACCAGGTGCTTTTCTTTTATAAATAAAAACTATTAAATAATACCTCGAAACTGAAAAGAGTCCGGTTGGTGTCAACCCATGCCTAGGAATCTGCAACCAAAATTTTACCTGCTACCCGCAACTGCAACCAATCCGTGACCTACAGACCTCCAATAAACAGGAAGTGCTATTGCTATGGGCCGGAGGTGACATCATCAAAAGTGGGTGGGGCAGGAAAATTTAAAAAAAATGTTTAAAGGAATAAAACGTACATAAGATAAGCCCACATCTATACTTGCATCCAAAACTCTTACCCGCACCCCCAATTACCCGCTGTTTTGCCACACAGGCCACTGTGTGAACCCTGGAGCTACCTTCTTGTTTGAAGTGGCGGTAGTGCTGGGGTTCCCCTGCGTTAGTAGGTGCAACTATGCTTGATTTGCGCAATTGATTGCTGGGAAGTTTTTGCCTGCAACTGCACTAGTGGTCATAAATTCGCCCTTCAGTTTTACCTTTGAAACACACCAGGGCCAGGGTTATTGTACCTTCAGTTTACCACTGGAGATACAATAACCGTAACCAACCAGACAGATTTTTTTTACCTATTATTTTGCCAGCATGGAGGTGAGCTCACGTACATTGTTGGTCTGAATCATTGGTATCGTGGGTTTGATTCCAACAACAGTTTGTATGGACTCCTAGCATCAATATGGGTTCCCACTAGTGTTATCCCAAGTTTTAAAAGTTTACTGTTGTAGCGCTATAGTAAACTGACTTGTGCTTGGGCAGTTTTAGCTACTTTCCTTGGTGGGCTGAGACCACCGATGAGCTCTCTTTCTCAGGGGTAAGCCCTCGCAGCAGGGTGGAGGCAAGGGTGTAGTGTCACTGTAACCTGATGCGATAGCACAATGATGGGCGCCAGTAGTTCTTTAACAGTTGAACCAAGAACAGTATTTATTGAACAATAGCACAGAGATCATTTAGCACATTGATCCACAATGGAGTATAGACATACACAGCAGCATAAAGGAAGCATATACTCACAGCACGTATAGGCTGAATCCCCACAGGCTAGGGAATATACAGCAGAGAGTAAGTCGACAGCATGTGATGGGTATTGCCCGGTTTTCAGGATATCTTCCAGTGGCAGACATGGGGAACTCCTGACATCCCTATCTCAACACTTGGTTCCTTACTCTGGGTCAGTAATACCCTGGGATCTTAATCCCTCTAATCTCCTCGGCGGAGCCTTGAGCTGCTCAACTAATTAACCTCTCTATCACTCCTAGAGCGATCTATAAAACGAGTATAGCTATCTAATTACTAGGGCCAAGGCGCCTAGGGTCAGCACTACCCATTCCCTTCCAGCCTGCTTGGTTGGGCTAAAGCAATGGAGCCAGAGCACATGGTTCCTAAACCTTTTATACTCTGGCACAGTGCCATCTGGTGTACACTGTGTGAACTGCAGGGGTTACATAAGCACAAGGGGGGTCATTTATCAACACTGGGCAAATTTGCCCATGGGCAGTAACCCATGAGAACCAATCAGATTGCTGCATACATTGTCCTACTTGCAAATGGCTTCAAAAAGCTAATCACTGATTGGTTGCTATAGGTAACTGCCCATGGGCAAATTTGCCCAGTGTTGATAAATGAGCCCCAAGGTCCCCATAAGGACCCACTGAGGTGTCCATATTACTAGGGATGTGCCTGTCTGTAATGTGTAAGGGTGTCTAAGATTTTCACATCCCTACACTGTGTTATATGTTATCACTATATAAAGCATGTAATTGTCTGATTTGTCCTAGACAGTCCCAGTCACAGATGAGGCAGGGCTAGGTTTGGGATGGATTGGGACATATTCAAACAGCAAATTGTTTGAATATGTCCCAAAACAACTAAAAAAACACAGAGACAGGCAAATTTGTAAAATTGTTTTTTACAAATTTGCCTGTCTCTGTGTTTTTTTAGTTGTTTTTGTTCCCGTTCCATATTGCCTGATGAAGCAGGAAATGCCTGCGAAACGCGTTGCAATACTGTTTTGTGAATAAACTATTATTGAAAATTACCACTTTCGTTGGTGTCTGCTTGGAGGAGGTAAGTTCATCTCTACCTCCTCTGAATTACCCATTGGGTTTTTAAGTGCTTTTAGCTATTTTTATCCTTTTTGGCGCCTCTGTTTTGTCTTACTACCAATACAGGTATGAGATTGGTTATCCGAAAACCCTTAATCTAGAAAGCTCCGAATTACAGGCCATCTCCCATAGACTCCATTTTATCCAAATAATCCAATTTTTAAAAAATGTTCCCTTTTTCCTCTGTAATAACGAAACAGTGCCTTGTGCTTGATCTAAAACAATATACAATATAATTAATCCTTATTGGAAACAGAACCAGTCTATTGAGTTTATTTCATGTTTACATGATTTTCTACAAGACTTAAGGTACGAAGATCCAAATTACAGAAAGATCTGTTATTCGGAAAGCCTCAGGTCTATATAACAGGTAGGTTTGCCTTTCTTTTAGCTAGAGCTTACACATTTATACAAGGGGTAATGCAGGTATGGCATCTGTTATACAGAAACCCATTATCCAGGAAGCTCTAAAATACGGGAAGGCCATGTCCCTTGGACTACATTTTAATCTGTTTATTCAAAATTTTAAGAATGATTTCCTTTTTCTCTGTAATAATAAAACAGTACCTTGTCCTTGATTCCACAAGAAAACATAATAATTTAAGACACTGTATTTGGAAAACCTAAATATTAATTTACTCTTCTTTCCCCTCTGGTGTCAGTGCCCTTAGTTCAGAGTATGGATTTCTTTTAGTACTGCTTATGGGAAGCCACAATGGTTGTTTAATCAGACTATTGATTCCTGACAAGCTGCAGCATGAATGTACAGTACATAGTGCGTGTCGCTGCAGGGACAGTCAGTCGGTTACACGTGGGGAAGAAGGGATCGTGATCATGAAGCTGTCAAAGTCACAGGCTTGTACTCTATTCCTGTATATCCTGTGTGTAGGACTTGCTTTGTGCCTTACAGTATAAAAGGGGTGATGCAGGTATGGCAGCTGTTATACAGAAACCCATTATCCAGGAAGCTCTAAAATACGGGTAGGCCATGTCCCTTAGACTACATTTTAATCCAATTATTCAAAATTTTAAGAATGATTTCCTTTTTCTCTGTAATAATAAAAAAAGTACCTTGTCCTTGATTCCAACTACACTAAATCCTTATTGGAGGCAAAATATATTTTTTCAGATCTATTAAAGCCTGATGCAGTAAAAAGCTAGATTTAGATAATCCTCCAATTCAGACCTGCCGAGGTTGTGTACAAGTCAATGGCAAAGGTCCCTATACTGTTTTGAAGTTTATGTGGTGTGTGCTGGAATAAGCCTAAAAAAAGGGCCCTTTTTTGGCAAAAAGGGGGCCCCCTAGAAAAGGGCCTATGTGGATGTAACGTAGGGGCCCCACATGTCATTAATCCATCCTGACTGCCCCCCCGTGTGCCCATACATTTAACTACACATGAGCAGGCAGGTGGGCATGTACAAAATCGTTGGAATGTGGCCCTAAACTGCCAGTTTGGAGAATCTCTACCTACCTCTTAGTTGCCAGTCACAGTTTATCCCCAAAAGTGACCAAAAATTTTAAACATCGAATGATTTGGGAAAAAAATAAAAAAATAAAAAAAAATTGATTCAAATTTTTCACTCGATTTTATCGTTTTTTTCCCTGAACCAATTAAATTGGTCTGACTTTTTATATTTAAAAAATCAGAATTATTCAGATTTTGATTAATAACCCCCTTAATGTTACTTTTTAGTAGACTTAAGGTATGGAGAGCCAAATTACAGAAAGATCCCTTATACAGAAAAACTCAGATCCAGAACATTCTGGATAACAGGTCCTATACCTACTGTATGTTATTATTTAATTTGGCAAACGGTTTGCTGCTGCTGTCTAGCAGAAAACATTGGCAGAGAGTGGAAGATAGAACACACTTGTCCACCTGTCACCACTTACTATAATGTATTTAATGTAAAAAGCCCCGATGACGCACACTTTGTGCTGACACTCAAAGTAGAAATCCATTTACAAAGACCTACACACAGATACACATGTCAGCTGTCATAATCAATGGGGTCATTTATTGTTCCCTGGTACAATTTACTGAGCCTGTTAGATTTAAGATTTAACTATTTATTCTCCATGCTGTAATGATTGGTCCCAGAGGAAGAAAACGATCGACAAGCTGATTATCATGTTCATCGCTGCTTTCTCAACTAAGGTCTGTTGTTAATGAAGTCGTTTGCACATGGATAGGAAACTGGCTACAGGATCGGGTAAAGAGAGTGGTTGTTAATGGGACATTCTCTACTTGGAGTAAGGTTCTTAGTGGGGTCCCTCAGGGCTCGGTATTGGGTTCACTTTTATTTAACTTGTTCATTAATGACTTAGGGGAGGGTATTGTAAGTAATGTATCAGTGTTTGCAGATGACACAAAACTATCCAGCCCAATTAATTCCATCCAGGATGTGGCACTTGCAACACGATCTTGACAAACTGGCAATCTTGGCAGCTGACATTTAATGCTGATAAATGTAAAGTCCTGCACCTGGGATGTAAAAATATCCACTTATACCCTTAATGGGACTGCATAGGCAAATCCATTATAGAAAAGGACCTTGGAGTCCTTGTAGATGATAAACTTGGCTGTAGCAAGCAATGCCAGTCAGCAGCATCAAGGGCAAATAAGGTCTGGAGCTGTATTAAAAGGGGCATAGAGTCACGGGAGGAGGGGGTCATTCTTCCATGTTATAGAGCACTGGTAAGGCCCCATCTAGAATATGCCGTTCAGTTTTGGTCTCCATCACTCAAACAGAACATTATTGCATTAGAGAGGGTACAGAGAAGGGCAACTTAGCTGGTAAAAGGTATTGAAAATCTTAACTATGAGGAAAGACTGGCCAAATTGGAGATGTTCACGCTGGAGAAGAGGCGCTTAAGGGGTGAAATGATAACTATGTATAAATATATAAGGGGATCATATAATAATCTCTCTAATGCTTTATTTACCAGTAGGTCTTTCTAGCTGTCAGGGAGCCGGGAGCCCCCTCTGGGGAGTAGTCCGGATCTAGGAGGAAGCCCCTCAGGAGGGATCAGGGTCGTGGTATCCAGGGGTAAGACAAGAGAATAATCAAAGTCCAAGCACAGGTCAAAAGACAGGCGGAATACAAACAAAGTCCAGAGTCAGGCAGGGGGTCAATGGCAGGCAGAGTATCAGCGAAGTCCAGGTCCAGGCAAGGGGTCACAACAAGGAATCAGGCAGATATAAGCAGGGAAAACAGCAAGGGAACCCAGGAAACTCTCAGGGAACAGAATCCTATTTTCGGGCGCCATCTTGGCGCCTCAGGCGTCCTTTTATGTTTGAATTTGGCGCCCTTGCGCCAGCGCGCCTGCGACCGTCGCGCCGCGCTGACGTCACGGCGCCGGCGTCGGAACCCACGTGGGTTGCCTGGGCGCCGCCATCTTGGAATCTTTGCCGCCGGGAGCGGACGCGACTCCTCGCGCTCCCGGCGGTCTTGACAGTACCCCCCCCCTCACGGGGGGCCTCAGGACCACCGGGACTTGGTTTCTGGGGAAACTTGGAGTGGAAGTCTCTTACCAAACGAGGAGCATGCACATCACGGTGTCCCTCCCAAGAGCATTCTTCGGGGCCAAAGCCCTTCCAATGGATGAGGTACTGAAGGGACCCTCTGGAGATTCTGGAATCAAGGATTCTCTCCACCTCGAATTCTTGTTGACCCTCCACAGAGACGGCAGGAGGAGGAGATTGGACATCAGAGAAACGGTTAGAGATGGTGGGCTTCACCAGGGAGACGTGGAACACGTTGGGGATTCTCATCTCTGGTGGGAGTTGAAGTCTGATGGCTACAGGGTTAATTATCTCCAAGATGGGGAACGGACCCAGGAACTTCGGACCCAACTTGGGAGATGGCACCTTCAAGCGAATATTCCTGGAAGAGAGCCAGACACTATCACCCACCTTGTAGGGAGGAGAGGGCCTTCTACGGCGATCCGCGAAAGTCTTGTGGACTAGAGCACACTTCTCCAGATTAGACTTGGTTGCAGCCCAAATAGCAAGCATATGGGCTGCCAGATCATCTGCAGCCGGGACGTCCGACAACACGAAGTCCTGAGGAAAGGCTTGAGGGTGCTGTCCATACACCACCATAAATGGAGACCTTCCTGTGGAGGAATGACATGCATTATTATGAGCAAACTCCGCCCACGGGAGGAGGTCAGACCAATCGTCCTGGCAAAGAGACACGTGGTTCCTCAGGAACTGTTCTAAGGCTTGGTTCACACGTTCAGCTGCCCCATTCGTCTGCGGGTGGTAGGCAGACGAAAATTTAAGTGTTATTCCCAAGTCTTTACATAGAGAACGCCAGAACTTGGCGGTAAACTGGGTGCCTCTGTCGGAGACGATCTCCACCGGGAAACCATGCAGGCGGAAGATGTACTTAATAAAGAGTTGGGATAATTCCACCGCAGAGGGTAACTTCTTCAAAGGGATGAAATGGGCCATTTTGCTGAAGCGGTCAATGACAACCCAGATCACAGTATTCCCACCGGAGGGAGGAAGTTCGACAATAAAGTCCATAGAGAGGTGCGTCCACGGACGAGAGGGAACCGGCAAAGGCTGTAACAACCCGCTGGGGCGGGAATGGCTAGGCTTAGAAGTGGCACAGACATTACAAGCAGCCACAAAGTCCTTTACATCCTTGCGGATATCAGGCCACCAGACTAGGCGCCTCAAGAGTTCAAGGGTCTTGGCCGGACCAGGATGTCCAGCTTGCCTGGAGCAGTGGGTTTGTTGCAGGATGGCCAGGCGAAGTTCTGGAGGGACGAAGGCCATGCCAATCGGAGTATCTTGAGGAGCCGAAGACTGCCCAGCCAGAATCTGGTCGGCAAATTGGGGATACAGAGAGGCAATGATCTTGACTGGTGGAATGATTGGTTCCTGCCTCTCAGGGTCACGGTCCACCGGAGTGAAGCTACGAGACAAGGCATCGGCCTTCAGATTCTTGGAACCTGAGTTAAAATAAAGTTAAATCGGGAAAAGAAAAGGGCCCACCTGGCTTGTCTGGGATTTAGCCTCTTGAGGGACTGTATAAACTCCAGATTCTTGTGATCTGTGAAAATCTGGACAGGAATTTCAGAGCCCTCCAGGAGGTGACGCCATTCTTCAAGGGCAAGCTTGACCGCTAAGAGTTCTCGATTTCCGACATCATAGTTCTGCTCTGCGGATGAGAACTTCTTGGAGAAAAATGCACAGGGGTGCAATTTTCCATCAGTGGAGTGTCTCTGAGACAGGATAGCTCCGGCTCCGACTTCAGAAGCATCAACTTCGATGCAGAAGGGTAATGCAGGATTGGGATGTCGGAGAACAGGAGCGGACGTGAAGGCCTCTTTCAAGGACTGAAAGGCTTCTATGGCAGATGGAGGCCACAGGCTGGGTTTACCCCCTTTCCGGATGAGGGCCAGGATAGGTGCAATACGGGAAGAGAACCCCCGGATGAACTGTCGATAATAATTGGCAAATCCGATGAATCTCTGGATTGCCTTGGTACTCAGTGGGAGAGGCCACTCCTGGATGGCCGACACTTTCACAGGGTCCATCTCAAATCCCTCTGGAGAGATAGTGTATCCTAGGAAGGGGATCTTGGATACCGCGAAGAGAGAGTTCTTCCTCAAACGAGAGAGTACCTCCTTCACCTGGGAGCGATGACTTTCAAGGTCCTTGGAAAAGATCAGGATGTCGTCCAAGTATACGACTACGAACCTTCCTAGGAGATCTCGGAACACATCATTAACAAACTCCTGGAAGACGGCAGGGGCATTGCATAGGCCGAAGGGCATAACGAGATATTCATAGTGCCCATCCCGAGTGTTGAATGCCGTCTTCCATTCGTCACCCTCCCGGATGCGAATGAGGTTGTAGGCCCCCCGGAGATCCAACTTGGAGAAAATCTTTGCCCCTTTCAGCTGGTCAAAGAGCTCGGCAATCAGGGGCAGAGGGTATCTGTTTTTCACGGTGATCTTATTCAGACCCCGATAGTCTATACAAGGCCGAAGGCCTCCGTCCTTCTTCTCCACGAAGAAGAACCCAGCCCCTGCAGGAGAGGTAGAAGGGCGGATAAACCCCCGCTGGAGATTTTCTTGGATGTACTCCTTCATAGCGGTAGTCTCTGCAGGAGAGAGAGGGTTGGTGCGCCCTCTGGGGGGCATAGCTCCTGGCAGGAGTTCAACCGGACAGTCGTAGGAGCGATGTGGGGGAAGGAACTCTGCAGACTTTTTACAAAACACATCGGAAAATCCCTTGTAAGTGGAGGGCAAAGTCTTTAGTTCCGCAGTGGAGACATTCACCTTCTCAAGGGGTCTTGGCGGAAGGCAATGTTGCAGGCAAAATAAACTCCAACGAGAGATCTGCCCAGTGGACCAGTCTATGGTGGGGTTGTGCAGACGTAACCACGGAAGACCCAATATTACTGGAGTAGAAGGGCAGGGAATGATGAAGAAAGAAAGTTTTTCTTGATGCAGCGGCCCAACTTGTACAGATAGTTCCGCCGTGAACATTGTGACGAATTCAAACTCCAGGGGTTTGTCATCTATGGCGGTAATTCGCAGGGGTGAACCTGCGAAGACAATGGAAGCAGGGGAATCTTCATGCGTTCGGCAAAGAAGGCGTCCATGAAATTGCCATCTGCTCCGGAGTCAAGGAAGGCCCTTTCGAAGACAGACTTACTTGCCAGGTGAATCTGCAAAGGAAGGAGAAGTCTACGTGAATTTTCTTGATACTTCTCCTGAGGCCTTCGAGTGATGCCCCCTACATGAGAAACCTGAGACATACCTCGGGGTACAAAACTCTTGGCTTTGGCAGGACAGGCGTTGGCAAAATGGGAATGCCCACCACAGTACAAACAGAGACCTGCCATACGTCTTCGGAGTCTTTCCTGCTCGGAGAGGCGAGCCTTTCCTACTTGCATAGGTTCCTCCAGGGGAGACGTGGACACATGAGTCACAGGGACAGTGGGTGCTTGTAGAATCGGCCTTTGAAAGCGAGGGGCCAACATGGGAGAAAATCGTCTGCTGCGCTCTCTCTCCACCTGGTGTTCTCTGAGACGAATGTCCACCTTAATAGATAGAGCAATCAGTCCTTCCAGGGTGTCAGGAGTCTCTCTGGAGACGAGATCATCTTTGATGCGGATGGATAGGCCTTGGTAGTATACGGCCTTGTAAGCGTCATCACACCAGGAAGTCTCCGCCATCAGTGTTCGGAAGTCTATAGCGTACTCATTGACACTGCGGCTTCCCTGCCGGAGCTGCAAGAGACGGGCAGGGGCATTCGTAACCCGACCTGGAGCATCAAAGACTGTGCGAAAAGCTTGGAGAAAGTCTTTAACATCATAAGTCACCGGGGAATTCTTCTCCCAAAGAGACGTTGCCCACTCCAGTGGCTTGCCTTCCAATCGAGACATCACATAACCCACCTTGGAACGCTCACTTGGAAACTGTGTGGGTTGGAACTCAAATTGAATTTGGCATTGTGTGGCAAATCCCCTGCAGGCTTGTGGGTCCCCACTGAAGCGAGGGGGAGGTGGAATGCGAGGCTCACCTGTCGGGTAGCTTGCGTTCGTAGAGGCTGCCGCCATGGGGGGATCTCCAGTAAGTGGAGCAGCGGAGGGCGTAGAAGGCACTTGAGCTAGCAGGACATCGAGTGCTTGCCCAATGCGAACCTGCTGGTTTTCGTAGTCCTCCATGCGGGATGCCAGTCCGCGGAGCGCTCGTCCGACATGAGGTGTGGCTTCCTCAGAAGGATCCATGGCCCGAAAATAATGTCAGGGAGCCGGGAGCCCCCTCTGGGGAGTAGTCCGGATCTAGGAGGAAGCCCCTCAGGAGGGATCAGGGTCGTGGTATCCAGGGGTAAGACAAGAGAATAATCAAAGTTCAAGCACAGGTCAAAAGACAGGCGGAATACAAACAAAGTCCAGAGTCAGGCAGGGGGTCAATGGCAGGCAGAGTATCAGCGAAGTCCAGGTCCAGGCAAGGGGTTACAACAAGGAATCAGGCAGATATAAGCAGGGAAAACAGCAAGGGAACCCAGGAAACTCTCAGGGAACAGAATCCTATTTTCGGGCGCCATCTTGGCGCCTCAGGTGTCCTTTTATGTTTGAATTTGGCGCCCTTGCGCCAGCGTCAGCGCGCCTGCGACCGTCGCGCCGCGCTGACGTCACGGCGCCGGCGTCGGAACCCACATGGGTTGCCTGGGCGCCGCCATCTTGGAATCTTCGCCGCCGGGAGCGGACGCGACTCCTCGCGCTCCCGGCGGTCTTGACACTAGCTGACACAAGGTCACCCATTCCGATTAGAAGAAAAGAGGTTCCGCCTAAATATTGGTAGGGTCTTTCTTACAGTGAGATCTGTGAAGATGTGGAATTCTTTTCCTGAATCAGTGGTACTGGCTGATACATAAGATAGCTTTAAAAGGGGGTTGGATAGCTTTTTAGAAAGTGAGGGAATACAGGGTTATGGAAGATAGCTCATCTTGGAGTCAGGAAGGAATTTTCCCCCCTCTGAGGCAAATTGGAGAGGCTTCAAATGGGTTTTTTTACCTTCCTCTGGATCAACTGGCAGTTAGGCAGGTTATATATAGACTTAAAAAGTTGAACTTCATGGAGGTGTTTTTCAACCTAACTTACTATGTTATTATGTTATCTATGAATTTATGGATATCTCCTGTGTGGATTCTTCTGTCATTTAAGACAAAAAAACAAAATAAAAAGATTGCCAACTGAAATAATATTCCCCACATCTGTTTCCATTATGAAGATCATGGCTGACTTCAATTAACTGTCCAAGTATTATCATACCTTTCATGATTACTTATGGCATCAATATTCTAACAACATATTTGTTAAAAAAAGCGCTATATATGACACATTTTTAGAAGAATGTTAATGCATATTGCAGCTATTTGAAGGAGAGACCTGAACCTGGTTATGGTGAGATGGGCTAAAAGGAGCCGAAAAAGCCCTTCACGTGCAAGACATGCATTGTAGCTTTGAACATACCATTTGTTGACAATACAGTATGCTAAGAGCAAGAATATCCTGCGTATCAGACCTTCAGATAAGTTTCTAATATCTTCCATATAATGTCTTCTCACCAGGGCCAGGCCAAGCCAACTGGGCACCCTAGGCAACCTGGTTGGGTAACCCTGCCCCCCCCGCATGCAGGGTCAGACTGGCCCGGCAGGACACCGGGAAAAAACCTGGTGGGTCCTGGCCCACATGGGCCCTGCACCAGGACAGACCCCCTCTCCCGAACAATTTGCAGTGTGGCGCAGCTCCTTTTACGCAAGTGCGTGGTGTGTCTCCTTTTGCGCATGCACAGCGTTGCAGTATGAAGTCCGGAGGGGGACCTGGACAGCGGCCCTAGACAGAAGTCCCATGGGGCCACATGCCCCCCAGTCCGACCCTGCTCGCATGTGTCCTTACGTGTGCAGAGGTGCAATGGAGGGGAAGCGGAGGAGCAGTTTGGGGCAGGGGCAGAGGAGGGACGGACAGGGGAGGGAGGGATGGATGGACAGAGGAGGGACTGACAGAGGAGGGAGGGAGAGACAGAGAAGTGAGCGACACGGGTAGGCGAGACCTACAGAGAGGAGCAAATCCGGACTAGGGGTAGGTAGAAGAATCTTGAACAGGCACCTGCCCAGCACCCCCACATCATTACGACCTAGGCAGGTGCCTCTTCTACCTACCCCTAGTTCCGGCCCTGCTCCTCACAATTTTATATATAAGGTAGCTACTAACTATGTTGCTGTGTGTCTTTATACAGTTGAGAAAAATAAATCAAATTATGTTGTAATATTGACCCAAGCATTCACCAGGATGCAGATTTAAGGCACAAACTATTTTAATTGGCTTTTAAGGGCCTGATTTTTGAGCGTTGGAATTTGGGTTTTTACCAGACTCCCAATTATAATCTCAAAAATGTATTTATTAAGGCACAAAAACTAGAAAAACTTGAATGCAAAACTTTGACAAAGCTTGCGAGGTTATCAATGAGAACTATCCTAGGCAAATGTAAAACTATTTATTCAATTTAAGTTCTTCTAGTTTGTCAACTATATTTTGTACTTAAAACTTACAAATTCGAGGTATTCTATGTTTTTACACAATTTTATTCAATCAAATTTTTTTCTATTAGGATTTTTTGATAGATATGCAAACATTTAGGTTTTTTTTTTAAAGTGAGTTTATTCAACATACAAAAAACTCTAAAATTACACACATTCTTATTTTGTTAAATAATAGGCCTTGTGAAGGCTTATTTATCAACATTCTCATTTTAGTGGTTTTAGAGGTTTTTGAAACCACAACTTAACTCACTTTCTCTAAAACCAAGAATGTCATGAAATGTACATGTATTAAAAGATATAAATTTAAATGAGAATGAAAAAACATTGAACGATGTGCTAAAAAATATGAGTACTTTTAAAGATAAAAGTTTTTTGATACAAAACATCTGAAAACCTTTAAAAGTCTGACTAGATTAAAATTGGTCCAATAATATCATTGCATCTCCTATTTACTTCTATAGGACCTCAACAACCTTTACTTGGCAGATGTTTGTATTAAAAGTTTTTGTGGTTTTTTACATGTAATACATTTTGACTTTTTAGAGGTTTTACGAAATATAGAAAAAAACACAAATTATCGCTATGGCTGTACATAATGTTCCTTATCTTATATACTATGAGAAATTGCCCATGCTGGTCCCATCATAGAAAGCTAGGAGAGGGATGCCCCTAAATGATCAAATATATTTGTCTTTCATTTATGGGGTGGTTCACCTTTAAATTAACTTTATGGGGCAGATTTATCTAGGGTCAAAATGAAAATTTGAATTTAAAAAAAAATCTGAATTTTGAAATTAATTATGTACTGTCCCTTTAAGAATTCAAATTCGACTATTCGCCATCTAAAACCTGTCGAATTGGTGTTTTAGGCTATGGGGGACCTAATAAATTTCGATTGGTCTGAAGGATCAATGTAATTGTAACCTGCAGCAGTCCATTTCCTGGCCCTCCATGCCTCCATGCCTGGCAGACAAAGAGTCTCAGTCCCTTTTCCCCAAAGAGCACATTTGTCCCCAGCTAGCGCTACCTGCCCCAAATACCTTTCCCACTGGACAAGATATTGTCTCCCATGTGGCAGGCACACAAACAGCCTGTTTCACAAACAGGAGATACGCTGGATCCTTATTCTCTTCTACCCGCTCTACTTCCTTCACATTGATTGACGCGCCTTATCATGACTAAGGCAGAGCTTTAAGACACACCAAGGCATTATCGGAACCAGTATTTATATACAAGTCTCTTCTACCCTCCCTAAGGCACAACTCACCCGAGGGCTCATACACAGAGCTGGCAGGCTCACCTAAAACTGGAACAGGCATCCACAGCGATGAATCCTTTTATCCAAGGACAGGCATCTTGCTTTATCTTCAGGGTATAGCTCCCAGCACTGTCTATAGCATGAGCACGATAACCCTATTTATTTCTCGTAGCACAGCTCCCAGCACTATCCATAGCGCAAGCACAAAAGATGTCCAGCAAACTCCAAAACGGCATGGTTGAGCTTTCCAGGGTTTTGGAGTACCCTGCATCAGCCCACAGGGCTATCAAACTCCCTTTTAGCCCCTTACATCTTTGCATGAGTTCTGTCCACCTTCCTACATGAAAGTGAAAGTAGGAATCCTCCAGCAGTAATGGCTGCGAGCACATGGCAATCTCCTTTTATATAGCAGAGCAGCGATGCCTTGTGGCTGCTTTTGGGATCAGCCATGCTGCACCAATCAGGAAACCCTGTATACACCATGAGGCTCCAAATGAAAAGGGGACCTTACGCCTCAGGGTCCCTACACACAAAAAATGTTCAGTAGCACCAAATGCCTTATCACTGAAGCAAACTATGTTGGCCAACAAACAAAACCCCAGGCCAGATTCTGAGCTGTTTCTATTAAATATGTTTCTCTGCGTTACTGTACAGCAGAAGTATTATTAAATAATAAATCACAAACCAAGACCCAGTGACCCGTGGTTTGATTCATTTGTAGTGCAAATAATATTTGAAAACATTTTGGCCAAATAAAACAAAATTGATGGAAGACCATATGGAAGTAATCTGAGGAAAGGCTGTGTGCTGCTCACTGCAAGTAAAGAAAGCCAAAGGGGTATTTTCCTTTGCAATGTGCTAATGATCTGACAGTTACACAAGTTTACAAAGAAACTTACTGAAAGGTCCACAAGAATCGACAATTCATAGTAAAAGTCAAATAGATCAGAATGGGTGGTGCCCCTCGATCTTTCACCAAAACCAATATTCCACGACAGTAAATCATATGTCTGGTAAATTACATGTCCTGTAATCTTATTTTCTCAAGTCAGATTATCAAAATGTAGTTATAAAATCAAATTTTTAAATCTCGGACGAATTGACGCGAAAACTCAAATCGAATTCGATTCAAGTTTTTCCTCCGAAAAAAACTCGAATGTCGGGAAGGCTGCAAACAACTCCAAATTGATCCCAGGGCCTCTACCGTTGACTTAAACAGCAATTCGCTGGTTTTAGATGGCGAATAGTCGAATTCGAGTTCTTAAAGCGCCAGAGTATGATAAATCTCTCTCAAGCTGGCACCTTTTTAGGTTTACTGACTGTATTCCATATATTCTTATCCAGCCTATATCCATGCTAACGTCCAACAGAAAAAACACATTAAAGCAGTCATGCCTCTCTGTTCATGTTTAATAAACCTTCTAGGCCATCTCTAGGCCATCCCGTGTATACTCAGTAACTCATCAGTTTTATCTTACTTTAATATGACATAATATCTCCCTCCTGTAAACAAACCCTACTGCTGTCTGGTTCTACGTTTCTTTTCGCTTGCTCCTGCTAGATTTCTTAGTTACCTTTTCTGTCCTTTATCCTATATTTCTATAATTGCAGCAAGATGTTCCTTCGTTGTGGTGCTTCTAAAAGATAATCTTTATTACTCAGCATGTTATTTGTTTCCTAAATGTAATGCATAAAGAGTCAATTGAGGCAAATGGAAATCATTAAGAGACTGGAGGTTCATTCTGCAACTAAATACTGCTGACTTTAATGATTTCATTTTCGCTGCAAGACTTTAGAATCCAATCCCTCTGCAACATCAGCAAATAACCAGGTATGCGTGTGAGGATGGTCTCTGAGCTTATTGTGCGTTAACCATATTTTCATGTGTAGTATGACCCTGGTATTATGAAAGAGGGTCTATCCCAAAAACGCTAATTTAAAATGAGCTTCATCTGATGGAAATAAGGACCTTTCTAAATATAATCAACTAAAAAATCTTTTTTTCAGATTTTTATTGACAAGTCAGATACACAGGTAGACAATATATTAAAGCTAACTGTCTTTAAAATAATTGACTCCGACTCTAGCTGAATGTAGAGAGACAGATTGTTGAAATGAGGATAGTTAAGCTTAGCTTATTTCAGAAACAGTACAGAATTTTTAACTGATTATATTGAATAATATGCTTATTTCTATTATATTATTTATTATTATATTGAAGTTCAATCTTTGTAATAGTTTAACGCCCAAGTTAAATACCTTCACTTTTGTTCTGGGCCTCCAAGGACCCATTAAAGAGGGCCTATTCTCATAAAAATAGACAGGTTACTATAAACAAAGGATAATAATAATAATAATAACAATAATATGTATCCGGGTTTTCACGCTTCTAGTAGAAGAAAGAAAGTTGCTGGGTATTGTATTTCTAGTTTAAAAAAACTGACTCTAACTCTAGCTGAATGTAGAGAGACAGATTGTTGAAATGAGGATCGTAAAGATTAGCTTATTTCAGAAACAGTACAGAATTTTTAACTGATTATATTGAATAATATGTTTATTTCTATTATATTATTTATTATTCTATTGAAGTTCAATCTTTGCGATAATTTAAATCCCAAGTTAAATACCATCACTTTTTGAATGAAATATATTCAGCTTTTCACGGTTCTAGTAGACATAAGATAGTTGCTGAGTATTGTATTTCTAGTCTAATAAAAACAGATTCTGACACTAAGGGGCATATTTAACAAGGGTTGAATTTCGAATTGAAAAAACTTCGAAATTCGAATTCAAATAGACCAACAGAAATTAAGTTGAAGTTTTGTTTTTTGGTCGAATAGGGTCATTTTCAATCATATAGGTCCACATTTGGCTGTATTCGAATCATACGAATCGAAGGAATAGCACATTTGATTCAAAGTTTTGGCCAAAGAAAACTTCGATTTTTCAAAGTCCACCAATTGATTCCAAATAGGTTCTAGGTGGTCCCCCATACGCTAAAACAGCAATTCAGCAGGTTTGATGGTTGAAGTCAAATTTTTAAAGAGACAGTACATGATACATTTCGATATTCAAATTTTTGCATTTTTTTCAAATTCAAGTCGAATTTGTACTATTCCCTAGTCAAAGTACGCAAAAAATAGCTCGAAATTCATTTTTTTTTCATTAGAAAATTCACCTCACACTTTGCTAAATCTGCCCCTAACTGAATGTAGAGAGACAGACTGAAATGTTGAAATGAGGATAGTAAAGTTTAACTAGCTTATTTCAGAAACAGTACACAATTTCTAATTTCTATAATATTATATTGAATAAGATGCTTATTGAATAAGATGCTTATTTTAATTATATTATTTATTATTATATAATACCCAAAAGCCAGGAATATCTTGTAAATGATATCCTTATAAACGGTGAGTACTGATGTCATCAGTTATAAACGGTGAGTAGTGATGTCATTTCTGTCACATATATTATAATAAATAAAGTACCCCTGTTGCAAAATATGAGGATATTACAAGTCTCCTCGGAGTTCCATGACCTGTATAAAAACACTCGGCTATCGGCCTCGTACTTTTATATGTTCATGGAACACCTCGGTAACTTATAATATCCTTATAATTTACAAGAGGGGGTACTTTATTCACTATAGTAAAGTTCCCTCTTTGGGATAATTTAACACCCAAGTACCTTCACTTTTGTTCTGGGCCTCCTAGGACCCAGAGGGCCTACTTTTATGACAATAGACTGGTTACTATAAACAAGGATAATAATAATAACAACATATATTTGGGTTTTCGACGTTCTAGTAGAAAGAAGAACGTTTCTGGGTATTGTTTTTCTAGTTTAAAAAAAAATGTAGGTTTGGCTCTAAAAGTTTCCTCCCCCTCTGAGGTTGTTATCATTCTTCATGGTAAAAAACACTTTTGCTTAGGTCCCAGGCCTCAGTGCTGTATCCTGGCTGTTATTTCCCTGCATGGAGGGGGTGATGATAGCATTACACTAGAGGTTAATCCTGCCAGATTTTGATAGGGGGCTATGCTGCCACCTGCTAGAGATGGGTAGACGTGGCATGGTTAGAGGGTGGTTTAATAGAGGGAGACTTAACAGGGAACATGCAATAACCAAGTCACTTTTGCTAAACCTCTTATATTAGAACTTTTACGGCATATTCAATTTGCACCGTTAATCTCCATTTAATCCTTCTCATGATGCTTCTATATAAGCCTCGCAGTTGACATCTGTTCTTTTGATTCTCTTCCAAAGCATTTTATTCCCCCTTGCGACTCTCAGGGCATAAATAAACATCCCACATTCTCGCTGCTCGAGCCATGTTTTTATTTAAGACAGGGAAATTAAAGACTTCATTTTAAATAAATGTATAAAACAGTTTGAATTTAGCCTTTAAAATTTCACATGTCAACTTGTTGACATGTATATTTCGCATTTATTTATGGGCGTCTTAATTGCGTTATGATATTTCTGTATCTCACAGGGTGTTATTGTTGGCTAAGAAGGACATGGGATTCCCATGCATCTGTTGCTTTTCACTGCATAGTAGCTTTGTTACAATGGGAACATTTCATGAGGGAGAATAAGAAAAATATAGTTTATTGTTTTAAATGAGGAAAACCCAGGGTACGGCAATTGAAATTTAATTTTTTGTAGGCAGAGTATGCAGATTCTGCACAGTCTGTACATTTTGTGACTGATTACCGAAATGCCCCGAAACCAAAGACAGGTCACAGGGAATCACCGAAACATCGCCATAGCATATCCCCTGGGGCATTATTTGTCCATCTGTCCAGTTTCTGGGTTCGCAAAAGCTATATTAAATTCCCAGAAAGGCAAATTTGTTCGCACAGAGGCATAACTTTTCGCATTGCGAATATTTTTTCCGTTAACAACTTTTATTACATCCCAACAATAATCCCTAATTGACCGGGGTTTTTTTGCTGCTTGAAGAAGCTTACTTTGTGTGTCCTCTTGGAATAAAATCAGGGTTGGACTGAGGGGCCCGGGCCCGACTGCGATGCCGCATGCGCATGCGCGAACGGCGTTGCGCGGCAAATTGGTTTTTATTTGGCCATTTCAATCTGTAGAGCTGCAGGAGAAAACCAGTTGCAGATTGGCTGTATCCAAGGCCAGTACTAGAGGAAGGCAACAGAGGCACATTCTTTGGGTGCAACAGATGGGGGGAGGGCATATTTATAACACAATGAATGGCAAAGAACAAGTGGTGGGTGGGGGAGTGTGTGGCAGGTTCAAGGCAGTGTAGGGCTTGCATGTCAACAAGGAATCAACTGCAGGGAGAAGGTGTGGGGGTTCAGGCAGCAAGCAGGGCACTGGCCAATTAGTACAGGTATGGAACCTGTTATCCAGAATGCTCAGGACCTGGGGTTTTCCAGTTAATGGACCTTTCTGTAATTTGGATCTCCATTCCTTAAAGGGATACTGTCATGTTTTTTTCAAAGTGCATCAGTTAATAGTGCTGTTCCGGCAGAATTCTGTACTGAAATTTGTTTCTCAAAAGATATATCAATTTTTTTATATTTAATTTTGAAATAGGACATACTGTCAGTTTCCCAGCTGCCCCCAGTCATGTGGCTTGTGCTCTGATACATTTCAGTCACTCTTTACTGCTGAACTGCAAGTTGGAGTGATATCACCCTCCTCCCTTCCCCCCCAGCAGCCTAACAACAGAACAATGGGAAGGTAACCAGATAGCAGCTCCCTAACACAAGATAACAGCTGCCTGGTAGATATAAGAACAACACTCTATAGTTAAATCCAGGTCCCACTGAGACACTCAGCTACATTGAGTAGGAGAAACAACAGCCTGTCAGAAAGCAGGTCCATCCTAAAGTGCTGGTTCTTTCTGATAGCACATGACCAGGCAAAATGACCTGAGATGCACCTATACACCAATATTACAACTAAAAAAAAATACACTTGCTGGTTCAGGAATTTTATATTGTAGAGTGAATTATTTGCAGTGTAATTTAGAAAGAAAAACTATATAATAAAATTAAATTCATCTGAGTTTTTACAATTTGATTTTAGTAATAAATTTTCCTAAGTGAAATTTCGAATTCAATCGAATTTAAGGGAGCTTTAAAATATGAAAAAAAACACTAAATTCTACCATTGATAAATAAACAATAATAATCCAAATAAACCCAATAGGCTGGTTTTGCTTCCAATAAGGATTAATTATATCTTAGTTGGGATCAAGTACAAGTTATTATGATTCTTATTATTACAGAGAAAAAGGATTTTTTTTTTTAATTTAGCATTATTTGGATAAAATAGAATGTATGGAAAATGGCCCTTCCGTTATTTCGAGTTTTCTGGATAATGGATTTCGGTATAATGGATCCCATACCTGTAATGCATTGAGCAGCAATACTACTTGGTCCAGCCCTGCCTACATTATTCTAATGGGTTCTTTTAAGGTCAACTACTACCTTAAAAATATATTTTTTGAATCCTCCAAACACCAAATGAGTCTCCAGTCAGCAGTAGCAATTGTGGGCCACCTTTTTTAGTTTTTTGTCTCTTGCTTTTGATTTGATCCTTTCTGGTTATTGCATCAACTGTACTGCATCAGCAAGCCAATATACATGTCCCCCTGCTGTTTTCCATGTGGCTGTTATTGGGGTATTCAACCTCTTGTGGGACCACTCACATGGGATTTTAATGAAGGTTTGCGGGGCTTCCCCGATCCAACACCAATGAACTTCCTAACCATAAACAGGATTTAGATGTTATAAAAGAACCTACCGCTGCATTTATCCTGCTGTGGGTTCTGTATTAGGATTTGGTCCTGGGGAACCTTGAAGGAATTAGTGTATACATGTCTTTAATTAGCCTCCCCAAACATCAAAATTACCACTCCCTCGGCAGAAAATTTATTTTCTGAAATGTGTAATGTTTTTCCAGTTATTATTGATAGAAATGTAGTCATAGTAGTCATTTTTGTTCTTTTATAATAGCTTTGTTGTGAGGAAGCAGATCTAATAGCAGAGACAGATGACTGTTTATTGTTATTGTAACATTAGGTAATGCAGAAAAAGAATGGCCTATTATTGGGCAGCAAAACATTTGAAGAGACGGTTTGTTCACAGTATTCAAATGATTTAGCCTTTGTCCTTTGATTTAGCAATGGAAATGCTCCTATTTACCACAGCGTGACTATCTCACTGTCTGCTAACGAATAAAACCAAGAATCCAGCTACACATTTTCCTACTGATTCATTTGGTATTTTCTGCCATAATGTGCCAACTACTTGTATTATTATTAACATGTATTTATATAGCACCAACATATTTCGTAGCACTGTAATGTAAATGTTATTATACAGCTAAATCACATGGATTCTATACATAAAACATATGGAGTTACATACATCACAATCAATACAGGTACAAAATGTGAGGAAGGCAGAAAGAGCTTACATTCTGAAGGGAAGGGAGTAATACACAAGGTGTGGGAGTGGGCAAGATCGAATTAAGTGGGTGAGAAATGTGGTACTGTATGTGGTGTTGCATTTGGTAGTTAAGCAGAGTGAGGGTAGGCTTCTCGAAAGAAGTGCGTTTTAAGAGATTTCTTGAAAGTAGAAAGGTTGGGAGAAAGTCGGGCAGACCATGGGAGAGAGTTCAAGAGGAGGGGTGCAGCCCTTGCAAAGTCTTGAATGTGAGCACGTGAGGAGGTAATGAGAGAAGAGTTGAGTAGCAGGTCAGTAGAGGAGCGTAGTAAGTGGTTGGGCGAGTATATAGAGATGAGTTCAGAGATGTAGGGTGGGGCAGAGTTATGAAGTGCTTTGAATGTCAGTGTCATTAATTTGAATTTTATTCTGAAAGGTAACGGAAGCCAGTGCAGGGATTGACAGAATGGCGAGGCAGAGGAGGAGCGGTTGCTGAGGTGTATGAGCCTCGCAGCAGTGTTCATTATGGACTGTAGATGTGACAGTCTCTGGAGGGGAAGGCCAATTAAAAGAGAGTTACAGCAGTCTACACGTGATATGACGAGAGAGTGAATAAGAATTTTGGCAGCATCTTCGGTGATAAATGATCGTATTTTGGATATGTTCCTTAGGTGGAAGTTACATGATTTAATAAGTGACTGGATATGAGGAGTGAATGACAAGGCAGAATCTAGCATAACCCCAAGGCACCGGGCCTGGGGAGAGGGGGTGATAGTGGAATTGTTAACTATGATGGATACTTCCGGTATGTTATTGGTGTTAGTTGGAGGAAAGAGAACCATTTCAGTTTTAGAGAGGTTTAATTTAAGGTAGCGTTGCGACATCCAGGTAGAGATAGCGGACCGGGAGGAGGAGACGCGAGTTAGGATTTCTGGGTTGAGATCAGGAGATGAGAGATAGATTTGAGTATCGTCAGCATAGAGGTGGTAGTGGAAACCATACGAGTTGATTTGCCGAGGGAGGAAGTATAGAGGGAGAATAGTAAGGGGCCCAGGACAGAGCCTTGAGGAGAGCCTTGTACAGGGAAAACACAGAATTTGCTTGGCAAGGTGGCAGCATTTCCTTCCAAAAGATTCTCATGAATAAACAAAGCCAATAACAATTTACTGGATATATAGAATATAAAAGCCTCGTTACAAGGCTGATCAGTAAGTCAGATCCTGGTTACATGGCAACTCAGTAACCAGTGCAATTTCAATAATCAGCCGTATAGCATCAGCTTCTATCAGTCTTCCCAAAATTTAAATATTGTAAAGAGGGACAAAAATATCAGCCGTGCGTAATGCGCCACAATTTTTTCACCACACCTGTTTTGTGGACACACCCCCTAACAACAAAGAACATTTTACAACATTTGGAAATATGTAAGATTGAACGCATTTCTGGGAGTTTTAGTGCAATGTTTTATGTGTTACAACAGTTTTGCCAAAATGAAGGTAAAATTGCCCTTTAAACTGTGAGTCTCAGTTCTCCCAAGAGACCTGCTTATCTTAAATAGTTACAATTGTACCTTTGTTTATCTTAAATTGTTACAAATGTATTGTAGTGCAGCTGATCTGTGTTCTGGGCTCTCTGCAAAAAAGCCTCTTATTTTGATTACGTTTCAGAAACTTGTTCTGGCATCAGTGCAGGAGATCAGAGAATGCATAAGAAACTCAGGACATTTCAGTAAGAAACCCAGGACTGCGGGCTGAGTTGTCAAAATTGGGACCGTCCCACAGAAAATTGGACAGTTGGGAGTTATGGCTTCTATCACAGGAGATCCTCATTCCGTTTAGCTTTTCAACTGCTGCCAGACTACACTGAGCATGTGACATGCCTAACAAAATCCAAGATGGTGACTCCCTGTGCACAGTTTTAAGGCCTGGATCATTACTGCTATATGGACTCTGTAACTTTAGACTGGGGGGAGTAAGCCAGTATATAAAAACACTGCATTTCCACGCATATTTGTTTTAGGGTTAAGTTATCCTTTAAGTACTGACATCAACACATCATTGTTAGTAACATTAGCCATTATTGACCTAGTTTACTTTGCTAAGAATTAGGGATGCACCGAATCCAGGATTCAGTTTGGGAGTAGGCCAGGATTCTGCTTTTTTCAGCAGGATTCGGATTTGCCCGAATCCTTCTGCCAGGCCGAACCGAATTTGCATATGCAAAATAGGGCCGGAAAGGGAAATCACGTAAAAACTTTGTTCGGTATTCTGTAAAATCTTTCGCGATGGATTCGGGGTTCCAAAATAGTGGATTCGGTGCATCCCTACTAAGAATGATGCCATTAAGTTATGTAAGCAGGACACAAAGACCTAACACGAAGATTTAAAAAAACTAAAAAATAATTAAGACCAAATGAAAAGTTCTGGCCATTCTATAACATACCAAAAGTTAACTTAAAGGTTAATCTGGTACAAATCAAGACATAAAACTAAATTAATCCATTGTAATGTTATCGTAGGGCAAATTATGGCCAATAACCTTTATTCTGAATGCACATTTGGGCACTAGGGACTGGGGGGAAAGAGAGCTAACATAAGCAGAAAATTGTTATAAATGAAACCAATTTGGACTGGAGCGAGGGTGTGAGCTCCACTGGGATGGGTACTGGGCCAAGTCATTCTCAGATTGTGCAAGAATGAAACAGTAGAGTCCCTATAAAATATGGTGGCACTAATGACACCAAATGATATTTATAATTATTAAAGACACCATAAACTTTGTTTAACAGACAAATATGAGATGTGTTGCCTTACAAAGCATTTGGTTTTAGATGGGGCCAGTAATCCCCATTTAAAAGCTGGAAAGAGTCAGAAAAAAGGCAAATGATGCAAAAAACTATAAAAAAAAAAAAAAATAAGAAAAAATGAAGGCTAACGAAAAGTTGCTTAGAATTGGCCATTCTATAACATATTCAAAGTTAATTTAAAGGTGACGCATCCATCTAATATTTATTTTAATGGGCTTAGTGGACCCCTAGAAGTGATTTGGCCCCTATACCTGCTGCACCAGTAATAGTTATACCCCAGTTTCATTGCGTTCCCAGGGGATTCCCTTGTTCTCCTAACAGTGTTTCTCTTTTACAGAGCCATTGCTTCCTTATAATCCTTTGTATCTAGTCCAAAACCTTCCTGGGGTGCAACGTGTTCCATTTCTCGTGGAATTCTTCTGCATAGCTAATACTGTACGTGCTCCGATTTGCTCAGTTCAACCATACAGCACAATCATCTTGGAGTGTGGTTGAGCTATCGTGCACCATTTTGCCTGATAATTCTCATTGATTCTTTTTGATTAAGGATTATTATCAGTCCAGCTGTAACGATCTGGTTATCAGAACCTTGCGCAGTGATGGGTACACTCGGTTGCACAGGTTAACCCTGTGGTCTCTGGTGTTCACCGACGCCCTTTTGGGGCCCCCGGGCTTTCTGCTGCGGAAAACCAACAAGGAAGTGCGGGGTTGAGAAATAAGTCAGTAAACGAGGTACCGGCAAGGATTTAGAAAAGACCTCGTGAAAAAAAGGTCGAAGAATCAAGGGTTGGCAGCAGGAATCTTAAACGAGAGTCAGGCAGGAGTCAAAAACCAGATAATCAGAGTAGATAATACGCTTGAGCAGGAACAGTAAACTGAAGCCTAGTTTGGGCACTCACAAAATGGAGGACTGGATCTTTAAAGCTGATTTGGCACCAAATTCGAATCCAGCACCTATTTGTGACGTCACGACGATTGGCGCCATGATATACACAAGGCCCGGAAGTGTGAGCCTGTGCACAAACTTCCTAGATGAGACGCGCCGGGAGGTAAGAGAACGCCGACAACTCCGGGCGTTTCTAACACCAGCATTGAGCTCCTTTATTGACCTAATTTCCTTTGCCGAGGATAAAACTACAGGGAAGATTTTGAGATGAATTTGTGAGTCAAATTTTCCCTGATCTTGTCACACAACACAATGCAAATGTTGGATGCTACAAAATTTGACCCTCCCCCCCTATAGCCATAAAGTAAAGTCGGATCAGATGGTGTAGTTGGTTTATACATTTACATCCGACAGTCAATGTATTTCAATGAGAAAAAGAAAGTCCGTCAGACGCCATCAGATGTTATGTTATTGGATGAAGCTGCAGCATGTGGGGTTCCCATACCAGTTGTGTTGCATCAGATGGTACAGCTTCCATGTAATTCACACATCACTAAAACTCGTCCCAGGTGGCAGCAGCCCGCAAGTTACAAGGGGCGTCAAAAAGCTGATCCGGGTAACTTAAGAGTCGGAATTTCAATTGCAGTACCACTCTCTGCACTAGTGATGCATCCCCCCACCTGCTCAGACATGAAAAGTTTAAGTGGTGGTAGTGGGGCTGCAATGACTATGTCTCACGGCGGCACAGGGGCCTGAAACTCCGCTAAGGATGTGATCTGTTGATCCGACACCATCTCTCCTGTGGAATTAAGCCCTATGAGCAGTGCAAATCTGATCATTCTGTTGAGCTGAACAAACTGTACACAGGGGTGCCATACATGCACATGAACCCCCCCCTCCTCATAAGGTACTAGTTGGTTCAGGCCGCTGGTTAACACAGAGCTGTCATGGGTGGGATGGGGATATTGTCCCAGACTTGGTCCAAGTTAGATCCACAGGGGGGTCTGCTGGGTAGCACAGTTACATAAACTGTGTAACTTCTGTATCAGACAAAAAACTTGTAGGAGGCCCAATACTTGCGGGTGGCTCCGGTTCGGGCCAACCTCGTACCCCCATTTCAGGTGGCGGGAGGGTCCGGGTTGAGCTCTTCTTCCTGCTCTCCCCACCTGCCACCTTACACTGCTGGCTTCTGGCTTTCAGTTTTATAGCTGTGCCTGCTCACCCCACCCCTTTTGTGACATCATCACAGGGTGGCGCGGGTCTATAAAAGGAACCTGGAAGTTGGACACGGGCGGGTTTCCAGACCCGTACATCACTAGGCGTTACTAAATATTATTGGGCCCCACAGCAAATTATTTTTCTGGCCCCAAAAATGTCTAGAGGTTGACCAATTATAGTAATATTTATTAAAACTGTATATGAATTAGTAGGATTGGACTGGACATTGGGGCCACACCGGGTTCCAAACCTCTGGGGTCCCCCTCCGCCCCGAACTGGGCCTGGTGTGCGCCGCCAGTTTGTTTTTTGGGAGACCAAGCAGATCGGGGGAGGGGGTCTGGGCTAGTGGGGGCCGTGAGGGCTGGGGCCCACCAGGTTTTTTCCCAGTGAATTAGGGCCTCATTGGGGCCCCTATACCTCCTGGGCCCCACGGCAGCCAAAATTCCGCTTCCTCTGTAGTTAGATCCTGAGGAGGCCCCCCAATTTCTGATAGTGACCCCAGATAGAAAGGGGGAGGTACTTTATAGTCCAGACACCTATAGGCGTGCCCCTCGTTTCATTAGACTAACTGGTCAATTGTGCGAGATATTGAGAGACTGGGGAGGCAACATAAACCCATTAGCACTTGTGACGTGCCGAGCTCATTTGCCCACAACACAACACACAGGGCCACTGACGGGTTTGGGGAGGCCATGGGGGGTTACACGGCGAGTAGCCTCTAGTCTGGGCTGACAGTGAGCTGTGAGGAACGCAGTGTGACTGGAACTGGAGCAGCAGCCACGAGCATGTGCGTATATATTGTGTGTGTGTGTGAGGAGCGTCAGTTTGTGTGAGAGGAGGCTGCGAGGGGAGGGGCGATCTGAGAGCGGCGCGGGCACTACTAGAACGTGATTGGAGCCAGAGCTGAGCTCAGATGAGCCGGACATGTCTCTGCGCTCGCTGCTCTCTGTCTCCCCAATGCAGCGCTGCGTCCTAGCGCCCGGCCCGCTCTCTGCGCTACTGCTGCTGTCGCGCACTTGAACTGTGTGAGTGGATCTGTCTTCATGGAAGCCATGTCACCCAAACAGGACACTGTGTCACAGAGCCGCTCTTCTTCTCTCACCGGGGAGCCGCGCATCTCCGCACAGGCTGACAGTAATAAGGTAATCACCCCTTATATACAAACGTGTGTGTCATTGGCTGCACGGTGTCCCCTGCATGTGACTACATTTATTGTCATTAATGATTTATTGTTCTTCTCACCCAGTAGTTTATTAATCAGCAATTGCAGCTGTGCCCCCATTGTGATGTCACTCTCCCAGCCAAACCATTGCTGGGGGGGGGGGTTTTGTTGTGCTGGGTTTCTTTATTTGGGGGTGATGCCCCATACTCTTCTTGCTACTAAACCTGGCAGCCAACTCAGTGACAGTTTTGCACCTAATATTGTAAATCCCATGATCTGTAATGCACGATTCATGTGCCTGGTGCTCTACCTAATGATTGGCCAGGTATTCAGTCCAGGACTCCAGTTATATTCCTTGCCTAATTATATATCTCGTGCCCATATATATATTTTCCATGCTCATTTATATATTCTGTCCTTATTTATATACCCCATGCCAATTTATATACCCTGTGCCCATTTATATACACCATGCCCATTTATATATCCCTTGCCCATTTATATATCCAGTGCCCATTTATATACCCCGTGCCCATTTATATATCCCGTGCCCATTCATATATCCCGTGCCCATTTATATATCCCGTGCCCATTTATATATCCCGCGACCATTTATATATCCCGCGACCATTTATATATCCCGCGACCATTTATATATCCTGTGCCCATTTATATACACCATGCCCATTTATAAATCCCTTGCCCATTTATATATCCCATGCCCATTTATATACCCCGTGCCCATTTATCTGTGCCCATTTATATATCCCATGCCCATTTATATACCCCATGCCCATTTATCTGTGCCCATTTATATATCCTGTGCCCATTTATATATCCCGTGCCCATTTATATATCCCGTGCCCATTTATATACCCCGTGCCCATTTATATACCCCATGCCCATTTATATACCCCATGCCCATTTATATATCCCGTGCCCATTTATATCCGTGCCCATTTATATATGCCCATTTATATACCCCTTGCCCATTTATATACCCCGTGCCCATTTATATACCCCATGCCCATTTATATACCCCATGCCCATTTATATATCCCGTGCCCATTTATATCCGTGCCCATTTATATATGCCCATTTATATACCCCATGCCCATTTATATATCACGTGCCCATTTAAGTATCCCGTGCCCATTTATATATCCCATGCCCATTTATCCACGAGCCTGGGCAGCACACAGGCACATGCAAATTGGATTATATTAGTTAAAATTGTGTATAGGTACAGGTTTTCCTTTTTTTAAAGTAGCAGGGATCCAAAAATGTGGATTTTATGGGCTAAATTCCAGGGCAGATTGTGTGCGTTGTCTGCATCTCTGCTACTGTTGTTACACTAGAGCACAAACCAACAGCCAGTGCTGAGTTGTAATTCAAGGAAATCTGGAGCAGGGATTCTGAATCTGGGTTTCATACTTTTAAATAAAATTGGGCCACCATCCTGGCATCTAGATCCTTTTTAATGCTGCTTTTCTCCTTCACCGGTACAATGCATTTAATGACAAAAACCGAATGCCAGGTTCTCTTGAGTGTGACCCCAAAACTGAAGCTGGGGTAATAACTGATCAAGAAGGTTTTGGATCCACGAGGCAGCGCAGGGAATGTGTCGTGTCTAATTGTTGTGTCATCTGCTGATATTCAGTGTAAAATTCCTCGTTGTCATTGTGCAAAATCATTTCCCCATTGTTTGGTTCCGAACGGCTCGTGAAAAGGGGAATTGATGCCTCGACCTTGGAAGGGTTACACTGGTTTGTTTGTGCTGGATATTGATTATACAGCCAATGCCGTTTCAGTTTTTCCTCCTGAACAAATCAGAATGGAAAAATAATCTAGTACAGATATGGGACCTGGTATGCACATAAAGGGATTAATAATCTCTTGGTTGGGGATCAAGTACAATATATTGTTTTGTTATTACAGAGAAAAGGGAAAGCTGCTTTGAAAATTAGTTATTTGCTTATAACTGTTTCTATGGGAGATGGGCTTCCCATAATTTGAAGCTTTTTGGATAACAGGTTTCTGGGTAACAGATCCCATACCTGTACAGATGTAGCCAACTTTGAGACATCACACACCTCATCATGTTGTATGGGGGTTGCATTCATTTCAGTGGAAAAGAGACTGATATAGTGCAAACCGCTTTAATACTATTTAAAATAATTTTCCGGATAGTAGTGATGTGCGGCCCGGTCAGCTCCTACACAAAATATTCGAAAAAAAGGTTGAGCTCTTCTCCAGCACTCCCCTTTCGCAACCTAGCGTTTCCGGCGCCTAAATTTCTTGACTTGCGTCCACCCCTATTGTGACGTCACTGCTGGGTTGGGCAGGCGCAGGTCTATAAATAGAGGGGGAACGCGGGCTGGGAGGGGGCTAGTTAGTGGGCAGATCATTGTCACCTAGACAGTGACCCTTTAGGACTTCTCCCATGTAGTGGTGTTTAACCTTTTACTTACCAATTATTCACTAGGAGGTAAATGAAAGGAAAGATGCAGAAGCATGCACCATTTGTTGTCCAGTGCTCTCCAGTGCTAATGCTGAATAGACGTGTTCTGTTCCTGTAAACTGTATTCACATGTGGGTATGGGCACTGACAATATCTTTATATTGTTGGTCTCCTTTAATGCCACCCTTGTATAGTATAAATAGTATTTTACTCACACATAGGGGCAGATCTTATCAAAGGTCGAGGTGAATTTTCGAATGAAAGAAATTCAAATTTTGAACTGTTTTTGTGTACTTTCGACTAGGGAATAGTCCAAATTCGATTTGAATTTGAAAAGAATTTGAATATTGAAATTTATCATGTACTGGCTGACTTTTAAAATTCGACTTCGACCATTCGCCATCTAAAACCTGCCGAATTGCTGTTTTATCCTATGGGGGGACCTCCTAGAACCTACTTGGAGTCAATTGGTGGACTTTGGGGAAAAACTTTGAATCGAATTTGATCGAATGCGCTATTAACTCGATTCATACGATTCGAATTCGGCCGAATTCGGACCTATTCGACCAAAAAAAAAAACTTCGGCTTAATTTCGGTCGGTCTTTTTGAATTCAAATTTCGAAGTTTTTTCAATTCGAAATTCAACCCTTGATAAATATGCCCCTGTTTAGTGTATTTCCTCACTCCCCAGCCCTTCACTACTCGTACTACTAGAACATTGCCTTTGAAAAATAACATTCCTTTTGTCTTATCCAAAGCTCTTCTAGTCTCGTGCGTGTCTGCACTTTAGGGCTCCCCATGCTCCATCCACATGTGCTGTGTTACATGTTATTAATAGACTGCTCACTTGCCATATCCACTGTGTGTGTGTGTAGAGGATTTGTCGCATTTCTTGCCCTGGCCGAGGCTCCGTGCATCGTCTATATGTTGCACATGTGCCCTAGACTATAGTGGAACTTTACTGTTCTATCTAAGCACTAGAAATGCTGTAACTGAAAATACTCCAGCACGGGAGAGTAGTATGGAAGCTCCTGCTCCCAGGGATGCTAGTGCCTCTCAGCAGTATGTTAGGTTGGATATTTATACATATGTTGTTAAAGGGGAACTCAGGCTTCCAAACCAAAATTTCATAAAGAGGCTCATATAACACAGACACCCCTAATATACCCATCACCGTTACCTGTTTCTTCAAAAAGTATGAATAAATGCCATTTTCTATGCTGAAATCCATCTGTTTAACAGTTCTTCTCTTTCTGCATCATTTGAAATCCTGGCAGGGAAGGAGGGACTAAACACTGATGTTACAAATTGTAACAACTTCTCCACAGCTTACAGACAGCATGCAGGGACTACATAACCCACAATGCATTGCACTGTGATGTTCCCTTCCTTATTGAAATCACGTGTGCAGGGAATTGTGGGGTTTGGAGGATACAGGCTGAGGGCAGTGCCAACGGCGGTATTTTCTTTTCAACATTTGTTTTTGAAGGTTTATTGTTGTTGTTTTTTGTTGTTATGAGACTTTCATTATACTGACTGCCACCCCAGCTCCAATCTAAGTGCTGACAGTTGTATACAGGGGTGATGCATATGTGTCCAAGCATAGCTCTCTGATTGGTAAACAACAACGTTACAGTATCTAGTAGAATTAAGTCAAAGGCTACTGGACATTTGGGGGCAGATTTATTAAAGTTCAAGGTGAATTTTCAAATGAAAAAAACAATTTCGAACTATTTTTTGTGTACAACGGCTAGGGAATAGTCCAAATTCGATTAGAATTTTAAAAATATTCAAAAATTAGAATATCGAAATTTATTATGTACTGCCTCTTTAAAAATTCGTCTTTGACCATTCTCCATCTAAAACCTGCCGAATTGCTGTTTTTTATTTGGAGTCAATTGGTGGACTTTGAAAAATCAAAGTCTTTTTGGGGGAAAACTTCAAATCGAATTTGATCGAATTCCTTCGATTTGCACGATTCGAATTCAGCCGAATATGGACCTATTCCATTCCTTTGGGAGTCCATAGACCAAAAAAATCTTTGAATTAAATTCGAGTTTTGAAGTATTTTCAAATTCCAAATTTGACCCTTGATAAATTGATAAATATTCCCCTTAGAGTTTTTCTTGAAAATGTTTCATCCGAGTGGATTCTTCAGTTCACCACTCGGATGAAACATTTTCAAGAAAAACTCTAAGTGTCCAGTTGCCTTTGACTTAATTCTACTGGATAAATGAGAATCTTCATAGACAAGTTATGGTTACCTTTAATATTTTACTTGGCATTTTCTTACCTCTCCATGCTTCTCCTTAAGTTGGTTGTGCACCTTTGAGTTAACTCTTAGTATGATGTAGAGAGAGATATTCTGAGACAATTTGCAATTGGTTTTCATTCTTTTATTATTTGTGGGTTTTGAGTTATTTAGCTATTTATTCAGCAGCTCTCCGGTTTTTTTTAGCAAAATTTTAGCAATCTGGTTGTTAGGGTCCAAATTACTCTAGTGAACATGCATTGATTTAAATAAGATTCTGGAATATGAATAGGAGAGGCCTGAATAGAAAGATGAGTAATAAAAAGTAGCAATAACAATAGATGTGTAGCCTTATCGAGCCTTGGATTTTTAGATGGGGTCAGTGACCCCCATTTGAAAGCTGGAAAGAGTCGGAAGAAAAAGGCAAATCATCAAAAAACTATAAAGATTAAATTCTAAAGACCAATTGAAAAGTTGCTTAGAATTGTCCATTCTATAACATACTAATGTTATAATTAATGTCAGTCTAAAGCTGGCCAACATGGGTCCATAAAAGCTGTAGGCAGACCAAGTCAGCCAGTGTACAGGGCCCTCCAATGGCTTCCTTGACCAATATGTGACTGAAAATTGGTTGGTTTTAAAATCCCATCGGATTGAAGAGCACATTGGTTCATTAGTACAATCCTTACACTGATTTCCTGCATTCCCGGCATTGTAAACTTTTCGCTGGGCCCTAGGGCCTACTATTGAGTCAACCCAATATGGCCAACCCTCATGGTGGGCATATCAGGGCAAGATCACTCATTGGCGACCTTTTCAAAAGAGTCGATCTACCTATGCGTGGCCACCTTAATTAATATTACAGATCTGGTTACGAAGCTATGGTTAATATATAATGCCTTTTCAGGCACAAAGCAAAATCCAGGACCAAGTGCTTACTGAATGAACACTGCACCCATTTGTGCTCTATTACTTGTGTCGTACATAAATGAGGCCATGTTGTTTCTACAGGTCAGCTAACAATTATTTTGAGATGATTGTAGGAAATTTAACTGCAAGGATAACATTGGATTCAGCTGCATTCAGTGCCGTCCAAGGTCCTGCATTTAGTATAAATCTCTTAAAAGATGTTTTATATTATCTGGTAACCTTGCTATATTCATTGGCAGGTGCAAAAAAATGGCCACAGTCCTATAACCCATAGCAGCCAGTCAACAGATAGTATTGTTTGGTTTTGTGCAGAAAGGCTGTTGTGGTCGAGTGATAGTCACTTGCCTTTTAGTGCAAATTCAGAGTTTTTTCACCTGCCCCGCTGAGTTGAAAATCACTGTGGACATTTAAGGGACAACAAAAATGCCCAGAATCTCAGACGTGTCAACTACCCTGTGTTTGTCGAGAGTCACTGTGCTTAAACACACATTTGAACAAGTCCGTCTTCTGCTGTCATTCATTTTCTCACAAAACCTAATTTAACGGCTCCTTTAAATTGCATTGACTCATCACTCAATGTCCTTCAATATTATCCAAAGCACTGGACCAGGAACTTGACAGATCACTTTGGATCTAGGTTGGCATCTCTGGGATCTCTTGTGTGCTTCAGTGCCAACTTTTTCTTATTATTCTATAATTGACTGTATTGTTCTATAGTGTTTACACTCCCCCCTCCCCAGCATCCTCCTTATCATATTACAGGTTTAGGATCTGTTAACTAAAGTGCTCAGGGCCTGGGGTCTATCCATTATTTGGATCTTCATACTTTAAGAGGCACATTTATCAAAATTTGAATTTCAAACTCATGTGAGTTTTCTTTGAATAAATTCGAATATTCTCACAACTCGGATTGGAGGTTATTTAAGAAAGAACTCGAATGTCTAAAACTCGATCGAATATTTCCGACCTGAAAACTCGAATCGAATTTGACTAAACTCAAATGGAGTTTTTTTCTATTAACATCTTCAAATGGGTCACTGGACCTCTGCCTTTGACTTCGACATGAATTCGCCAGGTTTTAGATGGTGTATAGTCGAATTCGAGTTGCCCCCAGGGTCCAGGTATGATAAATTTCGAACTTGAGTTTGGATTTTTCACAACTGAAATTTGTGAGTTTAGACCAAAAAACATTGAATTCGAATTTCCAATTCGAAACTTAGTAAATCTGCCCCATAATCTGCTAAAAATCAGATATCCAGCACGTTAGTGGACAGTGCAACACTATTTCGCATTGTCCAGCAGAAGCAGCAGTGATGGGCTTCTCCTGATTCAAAGCATAATTCAGTCCCAGAAAAGAGAGTGGTCCAGATCCCACTGGCAAAGCTTCAAATGAATCTTAATGGAAATGTTCACTCAACAGTACGGAAAGTATTTCTTTTGTCTGAAGAGCAAGTGAAGGATAAAAGTGATGAGTCTTAAGTTACGGGCCCAGAGGTGCAGCACATGTAACAACACTGACACATGGGCACATCTGTAGACTTTGATCTAAAGAAACAATTTCCTGGTGAAGAGGGAAAATCTTTGAAAAATAGCCAGTAGGATCTGGAATATGTCCTTGTCGTCCCGCAGTCAATCAGCTCTCCAGGAAATGACCCATTATATAGAGTTTCATGTTGGTTTGGGAGGAAATAGAACAAATATGTAAGATGGGCTCTGTTTGGGTCTTTGGGAGTAGAAAATTATTTTTACTTGTATCTGTAAACCATTTGTGGTTATGAGTAAAGTGGAAAAGTCATATGTAAACTGCACCTAGTCTTATCCCCTCCTGTTATGGGCTATTTATGCAAATATGATAAAAGTGGCTCTTCTTTAAGACTGGCCTACAGCCCATCCAAACCAGCACCTGGGATCAAGTTTCTCACCCCAGACCTACATATTCCCTGGTTTTTATGGCAATTCGTGCAAATACGATGCCTATCTTCCGAACCTGTCCAAATTTCTTGCCTGGTGTTTGGAAAAGAGGTTGGCACCTCTCTGATAATATAATTGAAGAAGGATTACAAACACTCGAAGGCATGTGAAGCGGGGCGAACCCCTGCGTGTTTATTCACGTCAGTGATGTAACGTTTCGGGGGACCCTTGTTCAATGAATGGGTCCACCTCCGAAACGTTACATCACTGACGTGAATAAACACGCAGGGGTTTGCCCCGTTTCACATGTCTTTGAGTGTTTGGTAATCTTTCTTCTATTTCATGCCATCTCACCCATTACTTACTTTCTGCTGTTTCCGCTTGCCGAAAATATCTAGTACCCGTTCTTTAAACAGGCAATATGTACAGGTATGGAACCTGTTATCATGTAAATGTTGAATAAACCCAATAAGCTGGTTTATATCTTAGTTTGGATCAAGTACAAGCAAGTTTTATTATTACAGAGGAATAGGGATTGTTTTAAAAAAATTGGTTTAGTTTGATAAAATGATGGGGCCTTTTTGAGGCAGCCTTCATATAAATTCAGAGCTTTCTGGAGAACTGTTCTCTAGATAAAGGATTTCATACCTGTATCTGCATGCACCCAGTAGAGGGTGACTTAGTAACCTGTGCGTTCACAGCTAAACAGAGCAGGAGTCAAACACATGGAACAAGAAATGATTATCTCTCAGGGATTCTGATGGTTGTAGCCCTGCTGTATAGGTAGATTTTTCATTAAAGGGATACTGTCATGGGAAAAAATGTTTTTTTCAAAATGAATCAGTTAATAGTGCTGCTCCAGCAGAATTCTGTATTGAAATCCATTTCTCAAAAGAGCAAACAGTTTTTTTTATATTCAATTTTAAAATCTGACATGGGGCTAGACTAGGGTTGCCACCTGGCCGGTATTTTACCGGCCTTGCCGGTAAAACGCCCGCCGGGGCCGGTATTACAAATTTACCGGCAATGTAGCTGCCTGTAAATTTGTAATATCCCTAAGTAAAGCCCTTGGCCTGCCCCAATCTGCAGAAAGTCTAGCTTTTCTTCGGCGCCTGGCCAGTTGCACGCTGCCCCCTTTGACGTCTTGCTCCGCCCCTTTGACGTCACATCCAATTGCACGCCGTGACTCCGCCCCATTTGCAATCACTCCCCACCCCTTTGACGTCACATCCCGCCTCTTTTTACCGCCACCCAGCACCGGCCGGTGCAAATTTTATTGAAAGGTGGCAACCCTAGGCTAGAAATATTGTCAATTTCCCAGCTGCCCCAAGTCATGTGACTTGTGCTCTGATAAACTTCAATCACTCTTTACTGCTGTACTGCAAGTTGGAGTGATATCACCCCTCCCTTTTTCCCCCCAGCAGTACAACAAAAGAACAATGGGAAGGTAACCAGATAACAGCTCCCTAACTAAAGATAACAGCTGCCTGGTAGATCTAAGAACAGCACTCAATAGTAAAAACCCATGTCCCACTGAGACTCCTTCAGTTACATTGAGAAGGAAAAACAGCAGCCTGCCAGAAAGCATTTCTCTCCTAAAGTGCAGGCACAAGTCACATGACCAGGGGCAGCTGGGAAATTGACAAAATGTCTAGCCCCATGTCAGATTTCAAAATTGAATATAAAAAAATCTTTTTGATCTTTTGATAAATGGATTTCAGTGCAGAATTCTGCTGGAGTAGCACTATTAACTGATGCCTTTTGAAAAAAACATGATTTCTGATGACAGGATCCCTTTAAGGAATAGATGCCTAAAAATATCATGCAAACAGAATTGCGAGAAAGAGAGAGAGAGAGAGAGAATGAAGAGAAACAGATGCTGAGAGAGGAATAGTGACTAAAAACTTGATTATTTAAGAAACTATGCAGAATTTTTTATTGATTGATTTTAAAAAGCTTCTTACTTCAGTATGATGAAGCTTATATGAAATGTTCATTTTCGCGATAGTTCCCCTTTAAGCTTTAGTTCTCCTTTAAAATTTGAGTTAGGGGTGGAAACAGTAAAGAGGTCCATGCATGAGTAGATAGTTCCTCTTTTTCTGTTGACTTCTAGACCCCAAATTATTGCATTTTAGGATGATATCTCAGACTGTATATTGGGCAGTAGAGCATTTGGTCAGCGAAGCACCAAATCAGGAAGTGACGAGATCCCTTTATTAAGTCCCAAATATGTGTGTCCTTGCAAATGCTTTAAAATACTTAAAAAATCCATGATTTGTTTTTTCCGTTTTAATGTGACAAACCCAACTACAAATTCACAAGTGGCACAAAGTCAATTGGCGTAGCTCCCTGATGTGAGAAAGTGACATACACAAAGCTACATTGATATAATCCAACAACTAAACCTGGTTTCCTGAATGATTGTCCAGTGTTGCCTCAAGCAAATAAGAGGCCTGAGAGTTATGAACACTACTTTCTTGTTTTTATATTGTATTTGACTTACAAGTAAGGTTTTTTTGGTTTTCTTGTTTATTTTATCTTGATTGATATTCTGACATAAACACTGTGAGAATAGCTGGCAGCCTAGGGGGGCGGCCGTCGCTTCCTCTCTCTGTGCGCGATGATCCTAGTTCGACGTGCTTGCGCCACTTCTGGGTTTTGATGCTGCGTCTGACGTCACTGTGCTTGGGGGGAAATTCGAATATTGAAAGGCGCATCTTTCTTTTCAAAATGCCCAACATAAAAGCCATTCTTTAGTTCCTGGATGCTATTCTTGTCTGTTATTGACCTTGTCTGTCCCTGGCCATTCCACGCTTACTGCCCGTCCTGACCATTGCCTGTTTACTAACTATTCTCTCGGATCACGATTTTCTACTGTACATCGTCCGTTGGTTTTGACCCTGGCCTGTGACCTCAACTACACTCCTGCTCCCTGATTTGGTACCACATTGTCTGTTGGTTTGACCTGGCTTGTTTCACGTCTATGCTTTCTTCTCCCTCGTCCCTTCTTTATACATTCAGTTCCCTTGCACACCCAGAACTCTCTCCCTGGTTCTCTCACATTACGTACTGGCGGCATCCGAGTAGCGGAGGGCTCCTCCTGAAGCCAAAAGTGGTTGCTATAGGCAGAAGAGTGAGCCGGGACCTTGGAGTCGGGACACTGTCTGTTACAAACAATGTGTTAATTTAAAAATTTAAATAAATAATAGCAAAAAAGCTACAGAACCAACATAGATTAGCTTATTTAATAGACTCATTATTGTGTGCTAAACCTGCTACTGTTATTGAAAGTGAAAGACAAACGAGTGACCTGTTCTACAAAACTCTGAGCCAACTATTGATTTCATTATATTGTACAGAATTTATTTTTCTTCTTCTGTACTCAGCCCTGAACCAACTATATTCCTTCTACTTTATTTAGCCCTGAACTACCTATATTTCCTCTTCTGTACTTAGCCCTGAACCAACTATATTCTTTCTAACGTAATTAGCCCTTAACAGCTATATTCCTTCTACTGCAGGCATGTCCAAAGTCAGGCCCGGGGGCCAATTGCGGCCCATTTTCAAATTTACACCGGCCCTCAGCCTCCATCATGAAATGAATAATATTGTGGGCCGCCAGCACAGGAATCGCGTATCAATAGACACATACTGGCACATAGTGACGCACCGCTATTGCATACTTCTTTAGGGCTGAAGGTGCAATAGTCGTACCAACGTGCCTGTACAGTAAACTAAAGAAGTACCGGTATGTGAGAGTGGCGCGTCACTACATGCCAGTACGTGTCTATTGCTAACACCTTCAGCACACAGGCAGCAGTATAGACCAAGAAGCAGATCATTTCACTAACCATATGCCCAAATATTACGGCTACGCCATTTCTTGTTTAAATGAGGGGAGGAGAATAAGTCCAAACAGACTCCACTTCTCCGTATCCTAAACGCAGTGTACGCATCCATCTCCAGGTGTGAATGATCCTGATCGCAAACTAGCGACCTCGGAATGGATGTCAGGGTGAATGGTTGGCCCCTACACATTTTCACCTCACCAAATCTGGCCCTCGTTGCATAAAGTTTGGACACCCCTGTTCTACTGTATTCAGCCCCGAATCAACTATATTCCTTCTACTGCACTCGGCCCTGAACCAACTATATTCCTTTTACTGTATTCAACCCTGAACCAACTATATTCCTTCTACTGTACTCAGCCCTGAACCAACTATATTTCTTCTTTACTCAGCCCTGAACCAACTATATTCCTTCTACTGTACCAGCCCCTGAACCAACTATACTGTATTTCTTCTTCTTTACTCAGCACTGAACCAACTATATTCCTTCTACTGTACCAGCCCCTGAACCAACTATACTGTATTTCTTCTTCTTTACTCAGCACTGAACCAACTATATTCCTTCTACTGTACTAGCCCCTGAACCAACTATATTTCTTCTTCTTTACTCAGCCCTGAACCAACTATATTCCTTCTACTGTACTAGCCCCTGAACCAACTATATTTCTTCTTCTTTACTCAGCCCTGAACCAACTATATTCCTTCTACTGTACTCAGCCCTGAACCAACTATATTCCTTCTACTGTACTCGGCCCTGAACCAACTATATTTCTTCTTCTTTACTCAGCCCTGAACCAACTATATTCCTTCTACTGAACTAGCCCCTGAACCAACTATATTTCTTCTTCTTTACTCAGCCCTAAACAAACTGTATTCCTTTTACTGTATTTAGCCCTGTAACCACCTATATTTCTACTTCTGTATTTAGCCCTGAACCACCTATATTTCTTGTTCTGTACTTAGCCCTGAACCAACTATATTCCTTCTGATGTACTTATGCCTGAACCAACTATATTTCTTCTGAACTTAGCCCTGAACCAAAAATATTCCTTCTGCAGGACTCAGCTCTGAACAACCTTTATTCCATCTACTTTCAGCCCTGAGCCTATTATTCCTGTTTGTCAGAACCAACTATAATTCCTACTGTACAATACAGAAATTTCCTTCTGAACCTTCACTGTCTCCTATTATAAAATAAAATAAAATTAAATTTTGATCATCTATTCAGTTATACAGAATTCTGAAACAACTACCCAATTTCTCCAACTATGTAGGACTCATTTTCATAATTTTATGTTTAACTACTGTAGCTTTGGTTCTAGTTATCCTGTACAAACCTCAAAAACATCTGCTGGTCCTATAGAATTGTTGACCTCACTTACTATCCCTTGCATTCTGTAGAGTGCAGAAACAACCCTCCCTCCAATTATAGGTAATAAAATATAATTTGTATCATCATGTTTACAGTTTGACATATTTCTCTCTAATTTGTGTCGAACATTTTATCCTTGGGTGACTCTTCTGCATAGTTTAGCATTAATTCTGATGATCATATTAAACGCTGAATAACCAAATCATGAGCGGAACATGAGTGAAAAATGTATGACAAATAGTTGCTGTAGGAAATAAATCTAATTGGTTTCATCTGTTCGGTTTCATTTACATTAAAATGAAAAAAAAGTGTAAAATGGCGAAGCTGGTGTAGACGTCACGGTTTAAATCGACTTGTGTTTAGGTTAATCTTTCATCTCCTACCCATAATAAAAAAAATGAAATTGCTAAATGTTAATATTTTTTATCTGCAAAAAACGGGAAGCACAGGATTATATCCCCCCTTGCTATCTTTATTTTCACATATGGAAGACATTTTGCATAGTCTTGGTTACCTTCTAACGTTTTCGTGGATTTTCCAAAGTAGGAGAACACTAACGTTTTTCAGGAGACATGAACATATACAGAAACCCTGCCAGATTCTTTCTTTCTCTGTCAAATATTATTCTGCGGGAAATTTCTGCTATAGATCTTTTTTTTTTTTTAACCTAAAACCGCATTGTTTTAAAGGAACGGAGTGCTGATTAACAGAAAAACCTATTGACTTAAACGAACTGCAAACGACTAGTAGTTGAAAGGCGAGAGAGGAGTACAACTCATCACCTTAGAATTAATGTGCTTACTCTGTATAGGGCGAGCCAATGTGGTGCCGCAGGTTGCTCTAAGCCTTTCCTTTTGGAAAACACACATCCTAAAACAACGTACGCAGATGTCCCAGTTATTTTGGCACTTTAGGTATCTGGCCAGAGCCTTACTGAAAGGATAGGATTTGTGTTATTAACACAGGCATTTCATGTAAATATCTTGTTTCAGCTCCTGGCTTTACGGTCTATAAAATAAATCTGCCCTTCTGGATCATGAAAAAAGATGGTAATGTGATCATTTATCTTTCTTTAGGGTAAAAATTATTTCCCATCTTTATTTAATAGGACGAACGTAGCACCAAAGGCTTTTCCCTTTCTAATTGCTCAAGTGCTGGGGGGACCTTAGGTCAATGTTAATCTGGGAAGGTACTTAGCAAGGCGCCAAGCACGATCTAGAATCCAATAGTGTCATAGTCAAGTCACCTTAATGCTTATAGTCCTAAATCCTGATATTTCTGAAATAATGCCTCTGTAATTTTTTTTGGGGGGGTTCACCCAGACCCACTCCCCCCCTCTCGTAGTGCAAGCATAAAAGACAGTTGGAGAATGGAAGTTTGACGTATGGACGCAGGCACGCATCTGAAGCAGTTGGGGGGTGGCCTGTCCTGAGGGTGGGGTTCATCGAGGAGCCTGGGTGCAAATCCTGTACCTGTATGTCTCTAGTTACACCATTGGGTTTCTTTGCTCCAAAATGGTGGGCAGAGACATGTATTCTCACCAGAAATATGGCCTTGACTGCATTCAAAAGGGGCAGTGAGGGGTGGCACATAGCAGCGGAAGGAACATCTGAATGACATGCATGTTAGGGGACCGGTATGGGTCCGGAAGCCAGATACCTATGTGCCGCCCGCATGAATACAGTGCTACTAAATGCAGGCACAGCTGTATTCATGGGGATAGTTGCTGGTCTCTATGCTCTGAAAAGAAGCAAAGTGACCTGCATCAATTCTCCAATGGAGGAAGGCAGTCGCAAAGTGCAGAAAAAAATGGCAGATTTCATACTTAGCACCCTGTTTTTAAAATTGTAAATGACCCCTTCTACCTCCCAAAACAATGTAGTCAGCAGAATCCAGCTGATTAACAGACCTGCAAGAGAACTGACTTCTGCTTTATCTTCCACAGAGTCAGAACCAGAGAGCAGAAAGCAATAAACAAATACTGTTTCAATTGCAACAACATTGACCAATAATAAAGGCATCAGGTATAGGTTTAACCATTGTTTAAAAGGAGATTCATATTTTACAGTTGATGCATTTCTGCCCTTATGTCTGCGTTGATGTATATTTTGGCTTTTCTGCTGAATGCCCTTTTTCTGCCAAATAGACGCCTTTTGGGGAATAAAAATAGCTCAGTGATCTGATCCCAGGCAGCTATTTTAGAGAAAAATGTATAGTATTATGGCTTAGAAAAACGTCAACCTTATCCGTTAATGGCATGCCAGGTGCTCCGCAAAGCCAACTTAACCTTTCAGGGCAATACGAGCGAGATCCCTAATTTTCATCTGGAGGAAGTGAGAGTTAAAGAGGGACTCTGCCCTGTTCTACAGAATATTTTGCAGAACCAAACGAGTCCTTTTCACGATTTCACAAAGCTGTCTGGGTGTGACCAAAAATGTGCAAGAGCTTTGCCCAGATCCTGCTAGATGAGATGCATGTGTTTGGGGAAGAATGATGCAAAGTACTTTATTACAGAGTTTAAATGTAATGGCAAGGGCCCAGTTGGCCTTTTTACTGTTCCACCTAACCAGGAATATTTCAGCTTTAGATACCAAGTATTCTTGAAATGTTCTTTCTTTACCCACACTTTATTATTGAGCAGCATTGATCTGTAGCTACATTCCAGGGTTTGAAGCAGTTTCTAATGAGCCAATTTCATAATGTGGGATATAAATGAATTGTTTCAAATTTTTAAAAACATTTTTGGTTGTACATAATACGTTTTGAAGAGCCATTCAGGTTAAGAACCCATAAATAGCTAAACCTGCTACGACTTGTACTCTTTTTGCATACTGCCTTCAAAGTAGGGATGCTTTCAATTGACCCCTTATTGGCCGATGACATGGAGATGGGGGGCGGAACAGGGAAGGGGCTGGCCTATTATGTGACGTGGCAAGACTATGATGCAAATGAGGTTGGAACTGGGAAGCTGGTGGCCAAAAGGCAGGCAGCATCAAGGTTGAAAAAGGCAATGGGCAGGACATTAAGGAATGTGGAGTGGAATCTGGGCCAAAGGTAGAACAAATAGGGTTTACACATGTACCGGAAAGTACATAGCCAGTAAATTTGTAATACCCATCCTGGACCTGGTTGGTAATATACAAGTGAAATACCGGCCAGGTGGCAACCCTACTTCAAAGTTGTCTTCATATCTTCCACAACACTTGAGCAAACAGAAGCCAACTGATACTGGAGGAGAAATCTCTTCTGCCTCATTGTTTTGGAAAGGGATTTAACACACTACTGCCATCTCTAGTGATGTTATGACTGTTAGACCTTGGTCCCTTTTGACCACCTGATATAAAACAATAGGGTCGATTTTACAGGGTTAATTAAAAAAAAAAAAACATGCGAAGTATGAAATCTGGCATTTTTGCGCACTGCCTTACTCCATTAGAGAATTGATGCAGGTCACTTTGCTTCTTTTCAGAACGTAGAGACCAGCAACTATCCCCATGAATACAGCTGAGCCTGCATTTAGTAGCACTGTATTCATGTAGGGCGGCACGTAGATATCTAGCTTCCGGACCCATACCTGTCCCCTAACGTGCATGTCATTCAGATGTTCCTACCACACCTATGTGCCACCCCTCCTTTTGAATGCAGACAAGGCCATATTTCTGGTGAGAATGCATGTCTCTGCCCTCCGTTTTGGAGCACATATGCAAGTGATATGGAACTTATTTCCAGCCTGCTAGAGAGACAATGGCTTTTTAAGCAAGACTAAGTAAATGCACTAACTGATTGTTTTAAATGCTTAAACACTGATTGTTTTTAATGCTTAAAATCTTAATACAATGATTGCAATCAGTCACACGTGTATAGGTCCAAAGTTATTTTACCAAACAGACTCCACCGATTTAACACGGCTCTCATGGCAGTTACTAAATTAGCCAATTAAAGATCTTAAGAACAATAAGTATGGCTTGGTATACTGTGTTCTGCATAAATACAATACCATATATTAAGAAGAAATCTTGGGCATTTTCTCTTGTCTTTTCACTGGCACTGTCACGGTGTTCTCAGATGGTATTGGTTAAAGTTAATTGTACAGGTATGGGATATATTATCCAGAATGCTTGGGACCTGGGGTTATCTGGATACTTTTTGTAATTTGGATCTTCATTCCTTAGGTCTACTAAAAAAATCTTATAAACAATAGTTAAACCCAATAGAAATGTTTTGTCTCCAAAAAGGATTGATTATATCTTAGTTGGGTTCAACGATAAGGTACTGTTTTATTACAGAGAAAAGGTAATCCATTTTTTAAAATGTGTATTATTTGATTAAACAGAGTCTATGGGGCAAATTAACTAAAGGGCGTTGTGACTAACGCGGGCGAAAATTCGCCAGTACGACGTCATTTCGGTACTTCGCTGATTTACTAACGGTCGCTAGTGAAGGAGATAGATTCTAGCGGTTCTTCGCTCCCTAACGCTTGGCGAATGGATGTAACTACCCAAATTCACGAAGATGCGGATTTTACTGAAGGTTACCTCTTGCGCCAGACTTGCCTTCGCCACCTCAGACCAGGCGAAGTGCAATAGATTAGATTGGACTTCCTAAAAAAATAGTTGCATAGTCCCAAAAAACGCTGGTGTCTTCTCTTTTTTCAGGGTGATAGGCTGAAAAAGAGAGTAATTGTTTTTGGGGTAACCAGCTTCCTAACATATGGCAAATAAACTATACACTGGGCTCATGTTTAGGGCAATATAACAACTATTTTATTAAGGTTTCCCTGGCTTGTGTAGTGTAATGTATTTGCTGCAACATATACGTCCATTCAACTTAAAATTCCTGCCGTATGCAAATTAGGCAACGCTAGCGCAACTTCACTTCGCTTGGTGCAGTAACGCTAGCGCAGCAACGCCAGCATTCGGAGCCCTGGAGTCAATTTAGGATTTTAGTGAATTAGTGTTGTCCTGGCGAATCTACGCCTGGCGAAGTGTTGCAATTTCGGAGGTTAGTGAATTTGCCCCTATGAGACATGGTCTTTTTGTAATTTGGAGATTTCTACGTGTTTTCCCGATAACAGTTCCCATGCCTGTATCAGGACAGTTCCATGGGCTAGCTATTGGTGTATGATACTAGATCCTGTATGGCGTGATGTTTAAACCTGGGGCCATTCAACAAGTGAATGGAGAGGAAGGCACAGAGATTGAGGAACATCTTGTCCAACTATAGTGTAAAGGACAGTGGTGCGGCGGGACTTCCTTCAATCCTACGCACACAGCAAAACGTAGGTGAGTCTCATTTTGTTCAGTGCTAGCGCATGACGTCATCGCTCGCACCACGAATATTTAAAGTGCCCCTGACCTACTATTCATTGCCCAATGTAGGTCTATTTTTCCATAGCTCCTGGGTGTGTTTATCAAGTCTGATCTTTGATCCTGTCCCTTGCCTGTCCCTGACTTTGCTATCCTGCTGCCTGAACTGACCACTGCCTGTTATTGACCTTTCTTCAGATCCTGATTCTGTACCACGATGCTGTTTGGTGTTGACCTCGGCCTGTGACCTTAACTACGCTTCTGTTTCCTGATTTTGTACTGCATTGCCTGTTTGGTACGACCCGGCCAGGCCATCAACTAACATTCCCAGTTCCCCGTTCTACTTTTATACGGTCGGTTCCCTAGCTTGCCCAGAACTCTCTCCTTGGTCCTCTCACATTAAAGGAAAAGTTCAGTGTAAAAATAAAAACTAGGTAAAAAGCCTTTCCAAAATAAAAAATGTTTCTAATCTAGTTTTTTTTTTTTTTAATTATTAAAGCATAATTTATTTGCAAATAGCATTACTGCCAGGCCATAAAAGCACAAATATTTATTTGTATTGCTGTCATATTAATGTCACAGATTTTTGTTTTTGGTATTAAATGTCCAAGGCAGGCTGAAATATTTTAATGATTTACAATCCATGTAGATAAACATGACAGTCATATTCCAGAATAAACATTTCTCCTCAGAATTTGATTTGCAAACATTTAATTGGAGGATTGAGAATAAAATATTTCAAATGACAAGCGGGGTTAACAGAAAATGATTTGCAAGCGAGGACCAATATACCTGATGAAAAAAAGATTTATATTCAGTTGCAAATGTGTCTGTGGCTAAGGACAAATTGTTTTCTCTATTTAAATGGACCATGGGATGAAAAATAAGCAGATTTTTCATTAGAGTAAAACAGTATGGAATGTTCTTTTATACATATATATATGAACACAAATGAGGTAACATTTAAAAAAATAGATATACAAGTGCTAGGTGTTTCATTACAGAGTTGGAATGGAGTCTCTGCCACATCAGTAGAACTGAAGCATACATGTGCTCCCATAACAGCCTTATATTTTGTTATTTAGAAAGTTAGTGCCAAAATAATTATTTTTACCAAGAAATAAACAAGTCAAACACCTTTCAAAAGTTAGCCAAATCTTGCTAGAGAAGAATCACGTTTCTAATGTTGTTAATTAGCCAAAAAAATGCAATGTATAAAGGCTGGAGTGACTGGATGTCTAACATAATAGCCAGAACACAACTTCCTGCTTTGCAGCTAACTCTGAGTCAGGGACTATAAGGGGGGTCACATGGGACATAAATGTTAAGTGAGTTTGCAATTGATCCTTAGCATTCAGCTCAAATTCAGAAGCTACAGTTATGGCCCATGTGATCCCCCCCCCTCAAGTCACTGATTGGTTACTGTGTGGTAACCAATCAGTGGAAACCAAGAGATCTGCAAAGCAGGAAGTAGTGTTCTGTTCTATTACACATCCAGTCACTCCAGCCTTTATACAGTTTGCAATTGATCCTTAGCATGCAGCTGAGATTCAAAAGCAAATAGTTATGACCCATGTGGTCCCCTCTCAAGTCACTGATTGGTTACTGCCTGGTAACCAATCAGTAGAAACCTAGGGGCAAATTCACTTAGATTCGTAGTTGCGCCAGGCGTAACTTCGCCTCACTTCGCCAGGCGTAGTTTCGCCAGCGCTCCGCAAATTCACTAAAATCCGAAGTTGCGCTCAGGGGTAGCGTAAGGTTGCGAAGTTGCGCTAGCGTTGATTCGCTAAGCGAAGTGAAGTTACGCTAGCGATGGTTAATTTGCATACGGCGCCAAATTCAAATTTCAATGGAGGAATACGTAGAATCACTACAAATGCCTGGGAAACCTTCAAAACATCAAATAAAAATTTTATTTTGCCCTACACATGTGCCCACTGTATAGGTAAGTTGCCATGAGTCAGGAAATGTAGGGGGGAAGGAGGGGAGCCCCAAAAAAATTTAGATCTTTTTCAGCCTATCACCCATAATGTAGAAAACACGACAGCGTTTTTTGGGACTTAGAAAAAAATGTTGACTTTTTTTTAAGCAATCCCTATCTACTCTATTGTGCTTCGCCTGGTCTGAGGTGGCGAAGGAAGTCTAGCGTAAAAGGTAGGGTTCAGTACACTGCGTGCGTTAGTGAATTTGCGTAGTTACGTCCGTATCGAAAATTCGCCAGGCGTAAGGGTGCGAAGTAACACTAGCGAATGTACGCCAGCGTTCGTTAGTGAATTTGCGCAGTAACGAAAATGCCAAACGCTAGCGAAGTAACGCTAGCGTTCGGCGCTTAGTGAATTTGCCCCCAAGGGAGCTGCACAGCAGGAAGTAGTGTTCTGGCTATTATGTTACACACCCAGTCACTCCAGTCTTTATACATTACAGAAACATTTTTTATTTTGCACAGCCTATCTATTTACCAAGTTTTTATTCTGACACTGACATTTCCTTTAAGACCTGGCGGCACCTGAGTAGCTGAGGGTTCCTCCGAAGCCAAAGGCAGAAGAGCCGTGACATGGTCCTTGGAGTTAGTTCTGGGTTTGGGATTCCTTACTTAACATATAGCTACTGCAACTTCTGTTGTTCTTCTAGGCCAGACTTTCTGGGACTAGGGAAGTTTTTGCATAGACAAATTTGTATTGTATTAGTAATATCATTTACAGAACTATATGCCTTTTTTTATCACGCTGGGTGTTCTGCACAGGGGGGGGAATAAAGAGGTTATATACAGTATAAACTCTCTGAATAGTCTACATGTTAACAGCGTCCTTTATATATTAGTGGTGGAAGTTCACAAATACTGACAGAACGTGTTTATATACTGTATCACAATCATTTCATAGAAACCTACATCGGTAAGTGGGAGTGAGCGCCATATGGACTAAATCAGCAACGTTCACGCTTCGAGGAAATTTAATTTTGCCTATTCATACAATTTCTGTCCACCAGAAAACAACATACTGAAATTCCTGCCGCTGTGTTGCATTTCCATTTTCTTTTAAATTGAATCCTGTGGGTTTTTTTTTTTTGCAGAGACCTGTACTTTGCCTACGGACAAATGGGAACAATAATAGCCTGATGAGGATTTGGCAACCGCTGAATTCCTCTGCAGTCTAACTGATTGTTGAGAAATACTGCCTATGATTCTAATGTTTATAAAATGTCTGCTGGTTAATATGTTCCTCTGATTTGAGGGTTGTCTTCATAAGCATGCACGCTGGGATCGGAATTTCCACTAGGACACTATATGGTGCCTAAAACCAAGTCTTTGGGGATGCTGACTCTCCGTATTCCTTATGGTAAAGAACAGAAAGTATTCCCCTGACTTTGGACTCTTCGCTAGTCTGCTAAAGAAGTAAAAACTAGCACTCCATGAAAATCACGTTGTTTCATTCGCTGTTTCAAAAATACTTGGAATTAAAGCTTGAATGTTATATCTACAGTGGTGTGAAAAACTATTTGCCCCCTTCCTGATTTCTTATTCTTTTGCATGTTTGTCACACTTAAATGTTTCTGCTCATCAAAAACCGTTAACTATTAGTCAAAGATAACATAATTGAACACAAAATGCAGTTTTTAAATGAAGGTTTACGTTATTAAGGGAGAAAAAAAACTCCAAATCTACATGGGCCTGTGTGAAAAAGTTTTTTGCCCCCTTGTTAAAAAATAGCTTAACTGTGGTTTATCACACCTGAGTTCAATTTCAAAGGTTATAAAGCCATTTCTAAAGCTTTTGGGACTCCAGCGAACCACAGTGAGAGCCATTATTCCACAAATGGCAAAAACATGGAACAGTGGTGAACCTTCCCAGGAGTGGCCGGCCGACCAAAATTACCCAAGAGCGCAGAGACAACTCATCCGAGAGGCCACAAAAGACCCCAGGACAACATCTAAAGAACTGCAAGCCTCACTTGCCTCAATTAAGGTCAGTGTTCACGACTCCACCATAAGAAAGAGACTGGGCAAAAACGGCCTGCATGGCAGTTTTCCAAGGCGCAAACCACTTTTAAGCAAAAGAAACATTAAGGCTCGTCTCAATTTTGCTAAAAAACATCTCATGATTGCCAAGACTTTTGGGAAAATACCTTGTGGACGACGAGACAAAAGTTGAACTTTTTGGAAGGTGCGCGTCCCGTTACATCTGGCGTAAAAGTAAACAGCATTTCAGAAAAGAAAAATCATACCAAAGTAAAATATGGTGGTGGTAGTGTGATGGTCTGGGGTTTGTTTTGCTGCTTCAGGACCTGGAAGACTTGCTGTGATAGATGGAACCATGAATTCTACTGTTCTACACAAAAATCCTGAAGGAGAATGTCCGGCCATCTGTTCATCAACTCAAGCTGAAGCGATCTTGGGTGCTGCAGCAGGACAATGACCCAAAAACACACCAGCAAATCCACTCTGAATGGCTGAAGAAAAACAAAATGAAGACTTTGGAGTGGCCTAGTCAAAGTCCTGACCTGAATCCTATTGAGATGTTGTGGCATGACCTTAAATAGGGAAAATTGCGTCATACTTACCGTGATTTTCCTTTCCTTGACCTCTCCATGTCAGTAAAGTATCGGGTTAGCTCCGCCCCTTATGCCACGTCAAGAACCCTCCCACTCAAAGTTAATAAAGCTGACCCCTGAACCCTTGACCAGTGTCCAGTTACGAGCTTTTTTTTTTTTTTTTTTTTTTGTGGTCTCATTGGGAGGGCCGTACTGACATGGAGAGGTCAAGGAAAGGAAAATCACGGTAAGTATGACGCAATTTTCCCTATTCCTAGCCCTCTCCATGTCAGTACGTATCGGGACGGTAGCAAGCTACCAATCCCGGGTGGGAGACCCATAATATAATGAAGCCAAGGCAGATAGTTGCAATAAAAACTTTAATGTTTTCCAGCCGCAGATCTGAGGACATTAGAACCGAACTGGGAATTTTCTGCTGAGGCTATGTTTAATTTGTAGTGTGAGACAAATGTGTTGGGACTAGACCAGGATGCCGCCTTACAAATGACCTCCAGGGGTGTGCCCGCTTCAGCCGCCCATGAGGTTGCTTGTCCCTGGTAGAGTGCGCATTGACCTTTTCAGGCTCCCTTAGACCTTGGGAGGCATACGCCTTCTTAATGACTGTCTTAATCCAGCTTGCAATTGTGGATGAAGAGGCGGCTTTTCCCTTGTTCTTCCCTGCAGGAATCACGAACAAACGGTCTGACTTTCGGAATGTCTCTGTGGCCTTGCAGTATAAGTTTACTCCTGCTGCCACATCCAAGGCTCCTAGGACCTGATCCCCCTCCTCCGGAAAGGCTGGTAGGGATAACTCATCCTTGAAGTGGAATGGTGAGACCACCTTAGGCTTGAAGGTGTCTGCGAATCTTAAGACTACCCTGTCCTGGAAGAATACTGGGCTGGAGGTGTCCGTATCTAATGGCTTGAAGTTCTCCAACCCTCTTGGCTGAGGTAACGGCTACCAGGAATACACCTTGAGGGTGATATGCCAGACCGAACATTCGTCTGTTGGATAGAAAGGTGGTGAAGCCAATGCCGCCAATACTAGAGGCAAATCCCACTGAGGGCAGGAAGGTCTTTTTGGTGGAAGTATTCTGATAGCTGCTCTGAAGAACCGGACCACCAAGGGATGTTGTGACCACCTTGATTCTGAAAAGGCTGAAATGGCTGAGACTTGGGTCTTCAGTGTACTGATGCTTAGGCCCTTATCCAGTCCTGATTGCAGGAACGCCAGGATGTTACCTACTGTCAATGAGGACAATGAAATGTGCTTCTCCTGACTCCAATGGAGAAAAACCTGCCAGATTCTTTCATATCTGCTAGTGGTGGAATTCTTTCTGGATTTTAGGAGTGTCTCTATAACGACCTCGGAGAGACCTTGGACCTCTAGGTTCCGCCGCTCAATCTCCATGCCGTTAAGGCCCACGGGCCTGGGTCCGGATGGACGAACGTGCCCTGAATCAGTATAGGACCTGCTAGGGGAATCCTCCAAGGAGGTTCCACTGATAGATGCATTAGATGTGGAAACCACGGTCGCCTTGGCCAGGCTGGAATTATGCAAATCACTTCTGCTCTGTCCTCCCTGATTCTTCTGTATCACTCTGGGAATCAGAGGTAGAGGAGGAAAGACATAGGCTAAAGTCTGATTCCAATTCTGACAAAAGGCATCCACTGCCCATGCTGCCGGGTCTGGTTCCCTCGAGTAGAATCTCTTGCATTTCGTGTTTCCTGAAGTGGCCATAAGATCCACTACAGGACGTCCCCACCTCTGAGTTATCCTGCTGAAGATCTGTGGATGCAGGCTCCACTCGTGTCTCAGAAGATGGTGTCTGCTGAGAAAATCTGCTTGGGTATTTTCTCTGCCGGGAATGTAGACAGCTGTGAGATCTGACAGAGTCTCTTCTGCCAGGCAAAATAATGGTTCCACCTCCGCTAGCAGGATGCTGCTCTTTGTGCCGCCCTGTCTCCTGATGTAGGCTACAGCGGTGGTGTTGTCTGAGCGGATCTTCAGCCTGCAGCCTTCCAGCCGGTTGCCAAAAATTAAAGCAGGCCTGAACTATCGCCCTGATCTCTAGGATATTTGAGGATACGCCTGGAACTGGATTTGGCCATTGGGCCTGAGCTACCTGCCCCTTGAACTCCGCTCCCCAACCTACGCCTGAGGCATCTGTTGTCAGTATGGACCATGGAGTTGGAAACAGATTGGAGCCTCTCGTTATGTTCAAAGGATTGTTCCACCAAACCAAGGATTGATGTATGTCCGGTGATACCTGGATGCTCTGATTCAGATCCAGCCCGTCCCAACTGCGAAGGAATGTCACCTGAAGTGGTCTCAATCTCCAATGTGCCCAAGGGATAAGGCCTATAGCCGAAGACATTATCCCCAACAGGCTCAAGATTCTTGAAGCCGGGACGCAAGATGATGAAATCACCTCTTGGATAGCCCTGAAAGTTGCCTGTTGCCTTTGTTCTGAAAGGCATACTTGTCCCTTGACCGAGTCCCACCTGGCTCCGAGGTACAGTAGACTCTGAGATGGACGGGGTTGGCTCTTGTCCCAATTCAAGCACCACCCGTGGGACTGTAGGGAGAGGATAACCCGATCCCGATGGTCCAGAAGTTGATCTCTGGATGATGCTAGGACAATCAGGTCGTCCAAGTAGTGGAAAACTCTGATTTTCTGCCACCGCAATTGAGCCACTTGGGTTACAAGGATCTTCGAAAAAACCCGTGGGGCTGTGGACAGACCAAAAGGAAGTCCCTGGAACTGGAAGTGGTATCCCTCTATTGAGAATCTGAGAAACTTCTGGTCCTGGGGAGCAATGGGAACATGATGATATGCGTCCCGGATGTCCAGAGAGCACATCCAATCCCCCGGACATATTGCCTTCTTTACAGAATCCAGGGACTCCATCCGAAACTTCCTTGTTTTCAAGGTTCCGTTGACTGTCTTTAAATCTAAGATCGGGCGCCAAGCTCCTGATGTCTTTCTGACTAGAAAGAATACGGAGTAGACACCTTTCCCTATCTCCTTCTTTGGGACTGGAACGATCACTTCTTGATGAAGCAGATGCCTGAGGCACTGAAAAAGGGCCTCCCTCTTTTCCCGATTGACCGGAATTGTTGAAGGACGAAAAATGTGTAGTGGAATCCTGGACCCAAATTCTAGTTTGTAGCCCTCCCTGATTATGTTTAGAACCCAGGCATCTTCTGTAGAACTTTCCCAGGTGGCCAGAAAGAGGCGGAGCCTTCCTCCAATTTTTGGCCCCTGAGGACCCCCACCTTCATAACGGCTTACGGTTATCGCTGAAGGGTTTCCCCTTGGTTTGCTGGAAAAACCTTGGCTGGCCCCTCCAGTTGTTTGGCTTCGTGCTGGATTTCTTATCCCGAAAGGAATAGGAGTCCGAAGGCCTCCCAGGCCTGTAAGGCATCTTCCCTTTTGATGCTTGCGGTCCTAAGAATCTAGGCTTTTTCCTCTGGGGAAGATACTGGCTTTTGCCTCCAGAGGCCTTGGAAATCAATTCCTCCATTCTTTTCCCGAAAAGGAGATGGCCTTGGAAAGGAAGGGTGCAGAGGGCTATTTTGGAGATTGCGTCTGCATCCCATGACCTAAGCCAAAGAGCTCTCCTGGCAGAGACCGAGATGGCCATAGATCTAGAGGCCAATCTAACCAGATCGACCATGGCGCTGGTTAAGAAGGAGGCTCCCAGCCTCAATTCCGCCATACCCTCAAGAATATCTTTCTTGTCTTTACCCTCTTGAAGGGCCTGTTCTATACAGGACACCCAGGTCTCCAAGGCCTTGGATACAGAAAGACCTGCTACTGCTGGTTTGATAGATTCACTGGCGTTCAAAAAGGCTCTCTTCAAATCCGTCTCCATTCGTTTGTCCATGGAGTCACGAAGAGAAGCTTGATCATCGACTGGCAAAAGCACGCTTTTTGACAGGTTTAGGATTGGGGCATCCACTCCTGGGACTGAACAAAAGTCCTTAATGTCCTCTTCTCTGAAAGGGTACAATTTACTGAATTTCTGCTGGGTTGCACTTCTCTTTGAAGGTACTTCCCACTCAGATTTGATCAACTCCAACACCTCTTGGTGAAAAGGAAAGACCTTGTTCCTCTTTTTGCATGGTGGTAGGAAGGATGTAGATTGACCTTCCTCATCCCTAATATCTAATGCTTGTCTGACCGCTTTAACCAAAGGGGAGACTAATGTGAAGTCAAATGATGAAAGCTCCTCATCCGAATCCTCCTCAGAAGATGATCTGATGATATCAATGCCTTCCTCTGTGTCCAGAGGAGAAACCTCCTGGCTCTTTTTCTTGGTTTTAGATATTGCCCCCAACTCCTGGGCCACAACTTCTTTAATCCAGGCTCTTAGGTCTGGAGGGGGACCCGAAGAGGTACTTGCAACCTCCGACATGCAGGACTGGCACAGTCTCTTACTAGGCAGGGCCTCTCCTGAACAGCCTAGGCATACTCCTGGCTCCGTTTCAGGCAAGATGGAAGGATCAGGCGCCTCCTTTCGCTTAGCGGCAGTATCCATGGCACTAAGAGAAATGAGAGATGCATAGGTTAGGGCTATACGTTCTACGCAGGCCCACCCATTGTTCCTTTTTTTTTTTTTTTTTTTTACCTCTCCAGGGGAACTAGGCTTTTGAGGGGATGCGGCTGGGACAGCGGGAGCAAAAGGAAAAATATATAGCCTGGATCAAAATAAAAAGAAACGAAGAGGGTGTTAAGGTGCTGAAGGAACGAAATCCTAACCCCTGCAGGCTCTCCCGCTGTCCCTCTATACCAATCCCGGAGCTTACCGGTCTCTTGAAGAGGATCGGAGTAAGGCGGCACCGCAAGGCAGCTTGTCGGCTCAGCTGACAGGAAGCGTCTCAGCGGAAGTGACGAGGCCGCTAAGAAGCCTTGCGGATGCGACGCTCTGCGTAACGGACCTGCCGCCTCCCCTCCTCCCGCTTCCACGAGACAAGGTAGCACGCCCCCCTGTTAGGGGAGCGGTTCAAGGCGCCGGACGCTTTAGGGCAGGCCGGGTAGCCTGGAAGCGGGCGGAACTCCCCCCATGTGACTAAAAGTCAGGATAGATCCCGGTGGGGTAGCCCTAAAAAACCTTCCGTCAGGATATGAACGGAAAGGAAAAGAGGCTGTTCCAGGGCCGCCTTACGAGCAGGCCCTTGCTAGTTCCCCTAAAAATAAGACTATGCTCCAAAGGAGCGGCATAAGTGCGAAGAACAAAAAAAGACACTGGTCAAGGGTTCAGGGGTCAGCTTTATTAACTTTGAGTGGGAGGGTTCTTGACGTGGCATAAGGGGCGGAGCTAACCCGATACGTACTGACATGGAGAGGGCTAGGGAAAAGGCGGTTCATGCTAGAAAACCCTCAAATAAAGCTGAATTACAACAATTCTGCAAAGATGAGTGGGCCAAAATTCCTCCAGAGCGCTGGAAAAGACTCGTTGCAAGTTATCGCAAACGCTTGATTGCAGTTATTGCTGCTAAGGGTGGCCCAACCAGTTATTAGGTTCAGGGGGCAATTACTTTTTCACACAGGTTTGGATTTCTTTTCTCCCTAAATAATAAAAACCCTCATTTAAAAACTGCATTTAGTGTTTACTTGTGTTATCTTTGACTAATAGTTAAATGTGTTTGATGATCAGAAACATTTTGTGTGACAAACATGCAAAAGAATAAGAAATCAGGAAGGGGGCAAATAGTTTTTCACACCACTGTATAGTCACTTAAAACTTGCTGGTATCCAGATTGGGCCTTTGTTTAAACCCGGAAAAGGTGAAACAGTAACACCAAAACTATCAGTGAATGTGGAAAGGAAGACATACTTAAGAACTTGGTCTTCTGATATGTATCTGCGGAAGGGATGCACCGAATCCACTATTTTGGATTCGGCCGAACCCCAGAATACTTTGCAAAAGATTTGGCCGAATACCGAACCAAATCCTAATTTGCATATGCAAATTAGGGGTGGGAAGGGGGAAAAACATTTTACCTCCTTATTTTTTGACAAAAAGTCACGTGATTTTCCTCTCCATCCCTAATTTGCTTATGCAAAATAGGATTCAGATTCGGTTCGGCCGGGCAGAAGGATTCGGCCAAATCATGCTGAAAAAAGCCGAATCCCGAACCGAATCCTGGATTCGGTGCATCCCTGATCTGCGGTGTTAGAAAAACTTAGAAGGATCTTTAATAAAGACTGCATCCTATTCTGCTTAAAGGAGAATTAAAGCCTAACTAAAGAAGTAGGTAGAAATGTTGTACATTATGTGTTGTGCTTCTGTACCAGCCCAAGGCAACCACAGCCCTTTAGCGGTAAAGATCTGTGTCTCCAAAGATGCCCCAGTAGCTCCCCATCTTCTTTTCTGCTGATTCACTGCACATGCTCTGTGCTGCTGTCACTTACTGAGCTTAGGGACCCACTCACAATATACAGTACACATAGAATAGAAATGTCACAATATAAGACTGATTAGTAATTAATACAGATAATTACTACATGGCAGCACAGAAACCAGTGCAATTAGCATCAGAATTTAATAATCAGCAAACCTGTAGCATCAGCTTATATTACAGTCCAACCTCATTTTCTGCTGGATAATTAGTGACGACCCCTAAGCTTAGCTTCTCAACAGCTGCTCAGAGCCCACTGAGCATGTGAGTGTCACAGACACTTTCCAAGATGGTGACCCCCTGTGACAAGTTTGAAGTCCCGGATCATTGCTGGTATTGACAAGCTGAAACTTTAGGCTGGTGCAATAAGTTCAGTATATAAAATATGGCATTTTTAGCCACATTCATTTTTAGGGTTTAGCATTCCTTTAATTCAGTAGGTTTTCTCTTCAATTCTATAGGAAGGAATGACAGACAGATTCAACCTGTGCTGTTTTTGTCTAGAACCTCCACCAGGTCCCAACTTGCCATTGCTTTAACTGTGATCGGTGGTTGACCATGATCATGTAAGGCTGGAAAAAAAGGTGAGAACTTCTGCTTTATATCACATCGAGCAGAAAGTTCATTTTATGGTAAAATTCTTTCTAAACTTTGTAGAATGTATGAACATCCCAGTCCCCTGGAGTTGAAAGGGCGTCCACGATTGCTGCGTGCAGGGGAGTTAATAGAGGGTTGGGTAGAATATGACATATTCTTATGTACAGTTTAGGAAGGGAGTTAGGAGAGCTGCCTATTTAAGAAGGGATTTAGAAGAGCTGAACGCAGTCAGCCTGTGATTGAATGGTGCGGTCGTTCCACCATCTGCAAACAATAAAGATAATGTATACCTTGTACGTTGGAATAATTACTTATTGTGCGTCCCGGCCGTACTCTGGATCAACTGAGAATTCTGATTTTCTTTTTTTTTTCCACAGAAGATGAAGAGCTTGGCACAAAGACGTCAGTCCGCACCATCTCTCGTCCTGAGCAAAGCACTTAAATCGAGAACCATAAACAAGTAAGTCCTGTCTTCCAGCCCGGGATATGAATCAACGGCTTCTCCCAATCACGGGGGTTTTAAAGCAAATCCTCTTCTCAATAATTTAAAATAAAGAAACATAAAAACGTGTATCGGAATACTATATGTATCATGCGCCATAATGGGGTTTGCTGTGACCTGTTCAGCTTTCCTTGGATTCCATCCATCAGAATTATACAATTCCACAGGTCCCAGATGAGGGATCTTTTTAAAGTAGAACTAAACATGAAATCACTGGAGGGGGTGCTAAAATGTGCCCAGGGGTGGACAGTTTTCCACAAACAGGAGCACCGGCCCAGGGTATCAGGTAAGTAATTATAATTGCTGGACAGTGCTTAAAGGGGAACTAAAGCTTAACTAAAGAAGTAGACTTCTGTACCAGCCCAAGGCAACCATAGCCCTTTGTGCCTCCAAAGATGCCCCAGTAGCTCCCCATCTTCTTTTCTGCTGATTCACTGCACATGCTTAGGGACCCACTCACAATATACAGTACACATAGAATAGAAATGTCACAATATAAGGCTGATTAGTAATTAATACAGATAATTACTACATGGCAGCACAGAAATCAGTGCAATTAGCATCAGAATTTAATAATCAGCCTTGTAGCATCAGCTTATATTACAGACCAACCTCATTTTCTGCTGGATAATTAGTGACGAGCCCTAAGTTTAGCTTCTCAACAGCTGCTCAGAGCCCACTGAGCATGTGAGTGTCACAGACACTTTCCAAGATGGTGACCCCCTGTGACAAGTTTGAAGTCCTGGATCATTGCTGCTATTGACAAGCTGAAACTTTAGGCTGGTGCAATAAGTTCAGTATATAAAATATTACATTTTTAACCTTATTCATTTTTAGGGTTTAGTTCTCCTTTAAATAGTTAAATCGGGTTGAAAAAAAGACAAAGTCCATCAAGTTCAACAATTCAAATGAAACCCAATATCCATATACACACCCCTCCCTACTTTCACATAAATTCTATATACCCATACCTATACTAACTATAGAGTTTAGTATCACAATAGCCTTTGATATTATGTCTGTCCAAGAAATCATCCAAGTCCCTCTTATAGTCATTAACTGAATCAGCATCACAACATCACCCGGCAGTGCATTCCACAACCTCACTGTCCTGACTGTGAAGAACCCCCTACGTTGCTTCAAATGAAAGTTCTTTTCTTCTAGTCTGAAGGGGTGGCCTCTGGTACGGTGATCCTCTTTATGGGTAATTAGGTCCCCTGCTATTTGTCTATAATGTCCTCTAATGTACTTGTAAAGTGTAATCATGTCCCCTCGCAAGCGCCTTTTTTCCAGAGAAAACTACCCCCAACCTTGACAGTCTCCCCTCATAGACTGTAATGACCCTTTTTACTTTAGTTGGGCAAATATATTTGGGGCATTGTTTTTTTGTAGAGGCATGTAAGAGAAATCCATGCCCCAACCAGAGTTGCAACACTAGCATTGCTTCCGCCCATCTGCCTGCAGACTTTTGTGACAAGCTGAAATATGATCAATTCTAGGTTAAGAAAAAGTGCATTGTGGGTGAGAAAAGTGTATGTATCAGTATATTTAGAGTCGGTTGTACTCACAATACTGCACATCTTCACACAACATTACAAAGCAAGTATTTATGAAGCCAGCATATTCCACTGCGTTGCACCATAGAAAAGTTACACACACAGATTAGCCAAAATTTGTGAGCTCACGTGCCATGTCAAGGTCCCTCATTGTATGCGAGTCCTACGCTATCTATAGCATTCTATGTATGTACTGCATTTAAATCAAGTCCCCCAGCAACCAATGTGACTGAGTAGTAAGACCAACAGTTAACTCAGAGGCTCTAGTGAGAAAGCAGGAGATTTTAAGCTCCAGCCCATTAACATACACCTGTAAATCATTCCCTGTTTTGTAGGCTGAATGGCAGCTATAGGCAATACTGTGCGCTGGCAATCTTTCTCCTTCTTTTTGTGTACAAAAATTGGCTTTTTATCATTTATAGCAGTTTGAAATTCTCTAGCTGTCTATTTCTAAGCAAAAAAGTAGCGAGAGTATGTGTTTGGTTATGTCAGTATTTGTCCTCAAGGACAGGCAGGGCTTTGCTGCTCAGTGTTACACGTGTGATGTATCAGTTTTGTAATGATAACCACAGAAAGGTTGAATTGTCATGAAGGTCAGTAGTGGACACAAAGTGGCTTTGTTTTTACATACAGTGATCTTGGACTGTCCCTCACCCTCCTTATTTGCAGCAGTAGCCATCTATTGTCTCTCGCAGAGTAAAGGATACCCATGCTCGTACAGAGTAAAGGATACTCGTACAGAGTAAAGGATACTCCTACTCATACAGAGTAAAGGATACTCGTACAGAGTAAAGGATACTCCTACTCATACAGAGTAAAGGATACTCGTACAGAGTAAAGGATACTCATACTTGTACAGAGTAAAGAATACCCATGCTCGTACAGAGGAAAGGATACTCGTACAGAGTAAAGGATACTCGTACAGAGTAAAGGATACTCGTACAGAGTAAAGGATACTCGTACAGAGTAAAGGATACTCGTACAGAGTAAAGGTTACTCATACTCATACAGAGTAAAGGATACTCATACTCGTACAGAGTGAAGGATACTCATACTCGTACAGAGTAAAGGATACCCATGTTCGTACAGAGTAAAGGATACCCATGCTCTTACAGAGGAAAGGATACTCGTACAGAGTAAAGGATACTCATACTCGTATAGAGAAAAGGATACCCGTGTTCATACAGAGTAAAGGATACCCATGCTCGTACAGAGGAAAGGATGCCGATGCTCGTACAGAGTAAAGGATACCGATGCTCCTACAGAGTAAAGGATACCCTTGCTCGTATAGAGTAAAGGATACTCATGCTCGTACAGAGGAAAGGATACGCATGCTCGTACAGAGTAAAGGTTACTCGTATAGAATAAAGGATACTCATACTCGTACAGAGTAAAGGATACCCATGTTCGTACAGAGTAAAGGATACCCATGCTCGTACAGAGGAAAGGATACTCGTAAAGAGTAAAGGATACTCATGCTCGTACAGAGTAAAGGATACCCATACTCGTACAGAGGAACGGATACCCATGCTCCTACAGAGTAAAAGAAGATAACCATGCTCATACATAGTAAAGGATGCCCATGCTTGTATAGAGTAAAAGATACTCATACTCATACAGAGTAAAGGATACCCATGCTCGTACAGTGTAAAGGATACTCATACAAGACAGTTTATATGTAAATATATTTACACAAAAATATTTCACCACAATAGATGGCCAGTTACATGTGCATTGATCGTGATCCTCCTGTGCACATATAGCACAAACCCGTGTGACTCAGCCTGCACGACAAAATGTAATATCTTTTTTTGGGTTTTTTGTTAGTGGGTGCTCAGATTTATTGTCGTACAGATTCCTATGTCTGGTCCGTAACAGGTTATTGTTATACCCACTACTGCACCTTGGTCGCCAGTTTACAATTTAGTGATTTTTGATTTTTGCTTGCTCATTTATGAATCCCAAGCCCAAATATCCTAAAAGAGTCCTGTAGAATTGTGCTTAGGTAGGTTAGGGGAAGGTGTATGCTTGTGTATTTATATGGTGACTGTCTGTGCCGGCTATGAACCATTCTAAGGACGTCTCCCTGCTGATACCAAGCCTTTAAGGAAGGAGTTCCTTTAATTTAATTTCCTCTAAAATAAAAAAAACTTTTTTCCAAATCCCATTAAGTTGTCATGTGATTCTTAACATTAATTAGAAAAATAGTTAAAAAAAGGCCATAACAGTATGTTACAACTAAAATGGCTTGTGCTTAATTAGATCTGGTGGTGTGTTGGCGACTGTATATAAAGTGAATAGATGTGGCAAGCAGAAGAGACGAGGTGGCACATGGATCTGTGTGAGAGGCGCAGCGTGAGTCACTTGTAGCACATTCCCTAATAGGATTATTCGGCCAAGCGGCTCTCGTGTACCATCTGTTGCCATGTTTTCACTTACATGTTGCATCGCAAGCTACAGGGCAGGCAGTGGGTGGGTATAATCGTTTTTTAATTAGTTCTGTTCTTTTCGGCGCCAGAAAAGCTCTGGTCCCATCTGAAAGCTGGAAGGAGGCAGAAGAGGACTGCAAGTAATTAAAGAACTATAAAATAAATAATGAAGGCCAATTGAAAAGCTGCTAGGAATGGGACTTTCGGTAACACAATACAATTTAACATAAAGATGAACTAACCCTTTGACCGAGTTGCAGAAAAAAACATTTGTATAAGGAGGCACAGTGAAGGGTCAAACTTCAACTATACAGGCCGAACAGATGAAAAGGATAGTTGGCAAGACCCAAAGGAAAACCGTATTAGCACCAGCAACATAAACCGAAGGTTGTCTTTTTCCTACAACGGATATATGGGATTGGCCGGAATAGAAACTGATTGCAATGCCGGCTCAGTTTATTCAGTTGGGAGCTACAGCACCGGAGGGTTAAATAAGTGATGCAGACAGCACCTCAGTATGGCACACACAGAGAGCATAGGGCAGGCAGAATATTGCACACACAGGGAGCAGGTAACCAGTTTTATACGACCCAACTGCAATTACAGTTGTAAATTGGCCTTTTCATTAGATTTATACCTTAAAGGGATTCTGTTATGATTTTTATGATGTAGTTTTTATTTCTAAATTAAACTGTTTATACTGCAAATAATTCACTCTACCATATAATATTTCATTCCTGAACCAGCAACTGTATTTTTTTAGTTGTAATATTGGTGTGTAGGTGCATCTCAGGTCATTTGGCCTGGTCATGTGATTTCAGAAAGAGCCAGCACTTTGGGATGGAACTGCTTTCTGGCAGGCTGTTGTGTCTCCAAATGTAACTGAATGTGTCGCAGAGGGACCGAGATTTTACTATTGAGTGCTGTTCTTATAACTACCAGGGAGCTGTTATCTTGTGTTAGGGAGATTGTTCTGCTGATTGGGGGGGGGGGGAAGGGAGGGGTGATATCACTCCAACTTGCAGTACAGCAGTAAAGAGACTGAAGTTTATCAGAGCACAAGTCACGTGACTGGGGGGAGCTGGAAAACTGACAATATGTCTCATGTCAGATTTCAAAATTAATTGTAAAAAAGTCAGTTTGCTCTTTTGAGAAACAGATTTCAGTGCAGAATTCTGCTGGAGCAGCACTATTAACTGATGCATTTTGAAAAAATATTTTTTTTCCCATGACAATATTCCTTTAACAGTGGTAGGACCACAAAGTTACTTACTCTCTAGTCCGTTTGTAAGAACTTCCAATATTTACCTAGCATTCATTATACAGGTATGGGATCTGTTATCCGGAAACCTGTTATCCAAAAAGCACAGAATGACCGTCTACCATAGGCTGAATTTTAATCAAATAATTCTAATTTTTAAAAATAAATTCTTTTTTCTCTGTAATAATAAAATAGTACCCTTTTCTTAAGTCAAACTAAAATAATACATGATCCTTATTGAAGGAAAAACAATCCTGCTGGATTCATATAATATTTATTTAATATTTAAAGGGGTGGTTCACCTATAACTTTTAGTATGTTATAGAATGGCAACTTTTCAGTTGGACCTCATTATTTATTTTGCTATAGTTTTTGAATTATTAGCCTTCTTCTGACTCTTTCCTGTTTTCAAAAGGGGGGAGGTCACAGACCACATCTAAAAACAAGCCTTTTAAAGTATTTAGTTGGTCTCTTTTTGGTGAACAAAAGCATGTGACTTATGTACTGTAATACAGCAGCCTTCCTCCTCCTGCCTCTTAATTATCCTTGCCATCGTTATATGCTACTTGAATTTAATTTCTGCGTCAAATCACCGGCATTTGTTTGACGTTTTCAAAACATTGCGGTTTTGAATTTTTATATATTTTTTTATTGTATCCCTTGTGATTATTAAATTCCAACTGCTTTCCTACTAATTAAAGTGATCTAAATGCCTTTTTTATCCTCGCCCCACATCTACCCCAAGAATGCTTTAACTTTCTTTTCTTTGCTGTAATTGTTTCAACCACATCATCATTTCAGTAAAGTAAAGCCTTTAAATATTACACTTTGACTCTTCCCTTTCCAGTTGTGGATGAAGATTCATTGTCATTATATTCTTAACCTATCTTCTTAATTTACAGGTGGGAAAAACTTTATTTTAGCATCTGGCTTTCACTACATACCATTCATTAAAATGAGAAATAGACCTTAGTTATGTTCCAGATGCCAGAGTACCCAGTTCCACCTGTTGTTCTCACTGCCTTTTGGGGTGTCCAACTGCCTTTGGGAACCATTGGGGACTCTTTTTTTAGGCGAAGTGTGGGAAAGCTCATTAATAGCCTTGGGGAAGGGACTGAGGCTGTGAGATAGCAGGTATAGTAGGGAGATATGGTGCCTATAGTAACAGTGGGATAATAGTCTCTGGGAAGGGAGTGTGACTGTGGGATAGCAGGTATAGTAGGGAGAGATGGTGTCTATAGTAACAGTGGGATAATAGTCTCTGGGAAGGGAGTGTGACTGTGGGATAGCAGGTATAGTAGGGAGAGATGGTGCCTATAGTAACAGTGGGATAATAGTCTCTGGGAAGGGAGTGTGACTGTGGGATAGCAGGTATAGTAGGGAGAGATGGTGCCTATAGTAACAGTGGATAATAGTCTCTGGGAAGGGAGTGTGACTGTGGGATAGCAGGTATAGTAGGGAGAGATGGTGCCTATAGTAACAGTGGATAATAGTCTCTGGGAGTGTGACTGTGGGATAGCAGGTATAGTAGGGAGAGATGGTGTCTATAGTAACAGTGGGATAATAGTCTCTGGGAAGGGAGTGTGACTGTGGGATAGCAGGTATAGTAGGGAGAGATGGTGTCTATAGTAACAGTGGATAATAGTCTCTGGGAGTGTGACTGTGGGATAGCAGGTATAGTAGGGAGAGATGGTGTCTATAGTAACAGTGGGATAATAGTCTCTGGGAAGGGAGTGTGACTGTGGGATAGCAGGTATAGTAGGGAGAGATGGTGTCTATAGTAACAGTGGGATAATAGTCTCTGGGAAGGGAGTGTGACTGTGGGATAGCAGGTATAGTAGGGAGAGATGGTGTCTATAGTAACAGTGGATAATAGTCTCTGGGAAGGGAGTGTGACTGTGGGATAGCAGGTATAGTAGGGAGAGATGGTGTCTATAGTAACAGTGGGATAATAGTCTCTGGGAAGGGAGTGTGACTGTGGGATAGCAGGTATAGTAGGGAGAGATGGTGTCTATAGTAACAGTGGGATAATAGTCTCTGGGAAGGGAGTGTGACTGTGGGATAGCAGGTATAGTAGGGAGAGATGGTGCCTATAGTAACAGTGGATAGTAGTCTCTGGGAAGGGAGTGTGACTGTGGGATATCAGGTATAGTAAGGAGAGATGGTGTCTATAGTAACAGTGGGATAATAGTCTCTGGGAAGGGAGTGTGACTGTGGGATAGTAGGTATAGTAGGGAGAGTCAAGTCAAGAGTGAGTTTGTCATTTCATCCATATATGTTTGTACAGTACAAGGTGAGACAAAACAACGTTCCTCTAGGACCATGGTGCTACACAACATAGATGTACCGGACAACAGACAAAAAGTGCAAGTGCAAAAATATGCAACTCCTGCAAGACAGGTCAGCACAGTGCAGGGACAGGACAAGACAGTGCACAGCAGATGTAATATGTTAAGTAAATAATGCTAAACGTCAGACATGATGGGTGTATCATTGTGACATGACGGTAGCAAGGACATGATAAAGAACATGACAAAGTGCAGATGCGCTCATAGGGAACAACTGTAAAGAGTAACAGCCAAGTCTTGATGCTTTCTTTAGTTTAGCCAAGTGAACGGAAAGGGTAAACTTATAAAATATTTAAATATATGAAATCTAAAACTGTGAGACAGCAAATAATGCAATACTATGTATCATGCTTTAAAAAATCAAATGTTATAAGAAAAGTTTGTTATAAAATTGCATTTGACTGTGTGTATCTTGTCCTGGCTGTCTTAATGGAGCAAGTTGTGTACCTTGTTTCTAGGGAAAGCTGCTTCTCTCCTGTGAGCCCAGAAACATGTCCTCTGGTACAAGCATTCCTCTGCTCCACCAGACTCTTTGTAGCCTACAGCCACGTGCAGCTCAAGACTGGTCTGCAGACCCAGGACCGTCATCTCTTCCTCTTCACAGACATCATGATTATAGCAAAGTCCAAGTAAGTAAATATCTATTGGTATTAGGGATGCACCGAATCCACTATTTGGAATTCAGTTGACTCCCCGAATCCTTGGTGAAAGATTCGGCCAAATAACGAATCGGAATCCTAATTTGCATGTGCAATTTAGGGCCAGGAAAGGAAAGGAAAAAGTAGTAGTAAAAATTCTTCTTTTGTGTTGAAAAATCACATGATCTCCCTACCCTCCCCTACTTTACATATGCAAATGAGGATTCGGTTCGGCCAGGCATAAGGATTAGTCCAAATATAAATCCTGCTGGAAAAGGTTGAATCCTGGCCTAATCCTGAACTGTATTCGGTGCATCCCTAATTGGTATATAGAAATTGCCCTAACCCTGTATTGCATAGACAATAATGTTTGATAACAAGGATGTCCAGTATATGACTGTCCAGAGCTCAATCTATTTTTCTGCCGTGATGTCAAGTGAGAGACTTGGAAGTAGAGGCCTACTACAGGTTGTACACCTCTTTCTCATGAACCCACGTGTTTTTGCTTGATCCTATAAAAACTACATTTATGAAACACCATTTTTTTTTATATGGACTTTTGTTAAACAGTCCAGCATTAGTTCAGCTAGAAAAATAAATTTTCTCAACAGGATATTTTCAGGCTATGTGCATAGCGGACTCTTCTGTGTATTTTTCTAAGGTACCATTGTCTCCCTGGATGAATGGCCACTAACTCCACTCTGCTCTCTGATGGTCTTATAATACACAAAAGCCATGAATATCTTGTAAATTATATCCTTCTAAACAGTGACTAGTGATGTCATCAGTTTTAAACGGTGAATAGTGTTGTGCATTATAATAAAGTACCCCTTGTTGGAAAATATGAGGATATTAGAAGTAACATCGGAGTTCCATAATTAATATAAAAACACTCTGACTTCGGCCTCGTTCTTTTATATGGTCATTGAACTCCTCGCTGACTTATAATATCCTTATGTTTTACCCGCGGGTCGGGCAGGTTCGGGGTTATCTTGCATGCTCCTTTCCGGATGCGACTTCCGGGTTGAGCTTTTATAGATGAGCGCCTCTCCCCAGCCCCTTTTGTGACGTCCTCAGCGTGGCAGGTCGGCGCGGGTCTATAAAAGGAACCCGGTAGTTGGGTGCGGGTGGTGGGAGGGAGTATGGCGGGCAGGTGCAAGTCTGGAAAAGGCCGACCCGTACATCACTATTCACTATATAATAGACTTTCACAATGGCATAGGGTTCAGCTTAGTAGACTATGGTATATGGCTTAATGATTTTGGGGTGGGGCCAACCTAACACTGGGTATATATGCACCGAATCCAATATTTTGGATTTGGCCGAACCCCCAAATGGAACCCCCAAATCCTTCGCGAAAGATTTGGCCGAGTACCGAACCGAATCCGAATCTTAATTTGCATATGCAAATTAGGGTTGGGAGCGGGAAAACATTTTTTACTTCCTTGTTTTGTGACAAAAAGTTACGCAATCTCCCTTCCCGCCCCTAATTTGTATATGCAAATTAGGATTCGGTTCGGCCGCATCTGAATCCTGCTGAAAAAGGCCGAATCCTGGCCGAATCCCGAACCGAATCCTGGATTCGGTGCATCATATACATATATATATATTATATATATATATATATATATATATATATATATATATATATATATATATATATATATATATATATATATATCCTTCCAAGTGAGTATCCGCACTCCAAGGCAAATAATTTCAGCAAGGAGAGGGGTGCACGGTAATTATGTATACGCCAATTATTCAGAGACCAGCACTCCCTATAGTAAAAGCCAATTTCTTTATTGTGTCTGTGCCCGACGTTTCGGTCCCAATCGGGACCGAAACGTCGGGCACAGACACAATAAAGAAATTGGCTTTTACTATAGGGAGTGCTGGTCTCTGAATAATTGGTGTGTGTATATATATATATATATATATATATATATATATATATATATATATATATATATATATATATATATATATATATATATATATATATATATATATATATATATATATATATATATATATATATAAAGATATAGTTAAGAGCACTCACATCCTGACAACGGTTCAGAGAGAACCGAAACGCGTTGATGTGGGGTAGATTGTAATGCTCCAATAAAAGCCTTTTTTCACAATACCCGTGAGTGCTCTTAACTATATCTTTATGATATTTCCTGAAGAAGCACCAGGGATTTGATTGATCGATGGTGAGTGCCGGTTCAACAAACTGACTATATATGTATAGATTTTCGATAGACCTTTATAGAAGCAAGGGAAGCCTTGCAACAGGACCACCATAAGGCATTTATCTCTTGATGGTAAATTCCATAAGGTTGTCGGTCACATACACAGCGGCCACATGAAAATGAAAATTACTCAATATCCACTTTACTTTCCCGTCTGTAATGTTATTGGGACGTGCACCACCAGCTGTTGCCTTTATCAGTATGTTCACCTTCCAAACACTTGTTTTTAGTTTAGTTGGTTTCAGATTGTTCCGCACAAATAAATACTTTTTTCATTTGCTTTTTTTTTATCTTTTATAGTTTTTTTCCCAAAATTTAAGTTTAAAGTTTAATGTTCGTGTCTCTGGTGTTTCAGTCTGGCAGCTCAGTGATCCAGGAGCAGATTCTGAACTGTTACAATTTGCTACATTTAGTTGATACAATTAGTTGAGACATTTCTCAGCAGTATCTGTGGAATATCAGCAACTATTGTATCAATTCTAACAGCTGCCTGTTATGAAACAAGGTCGGACTGTAGTGATGTGCGGGCCGACCCGATACCCGCGGGACCTGTGGGTTGAGCTCTTCTCATGCTCTCCCTGCCCGCCACTGTCAAATGCCGGCTTCCAACTTCGAGGTTCGTCTTTCGTAGATGCACTTGCTCGACCCGCACCTTTTGTGACGTCATCGGCAGTGCTGGTCTATTAAAGGAACCCGGTAGTGCGGGTGAGGACCAAGGGAGGGCGGTTAAAGTCCTCGACCTGCACATCACTATCGGTCCTGCCGGCTCAGACCCTCTGCCCAATCTGGTGGAACTTAAAGAAACTACAGCCGAAAGTAGACCGCTCCAACCGTGCCGTTTTATTTCAATCCCCTCTTATTTGTTTGGTGGATCCATGTCGAAGTGCTGATTTCAAATAAAGTTGCATGAATCAAATTTTGAAAAATATAAACTGCACTTCCATTAAAAACGTATACTTTATTGTTTAGCTATCAAATTGATAAGATCAAAGTCCGCAACATTGCCTGACGCATTTCGGACTAGTCCATAATCATAGGCTCAAGGAACTTAAAGAAAAATGCGTACAGCACGCAGTAAGCATGCGTGCAGTTCGCCGTACTTCGTGAATGTATCAATTTAGAACAGTCACAGAGTCGGCGACCCCTCCCCCCCCCCGGAGTTGCTTTAGGTAAAAAAATTAAACTTTACACTACAGTATTAGAAAAACTGTCACAAATAGAAAACCGAAAGTAATTGGAAAAAGTCTTTATTTCTGGTGAACTGTCTGAAAAACAACTAAACCGGAAAAAGTGTTTGGAGAGCTAACCGCTTGCTTAGGGAAGGCCCTGGGTTGTGCAGCACATTATTTTGAAAACATTCTGTTACTGCCCACATTTACTATAATTCTGTTGGAACATTACTGTAAGTATATTTCAGCCTGAATATTTTCTTCATTAACTTTGTGGGATTTATTCATTCAGGCAGGTGAACCCACCTTCTGTCCTCAGTGGCCCCAAACACCGCATATTTTCTTACTATCCTCACGTGAACTCTACAGTTGATAATTCCCTCGTGGAGATAAACCTGTGCTTATGGCACTAGATCTTAAACCTAAATACCTGTGGCGCTGGAGGGTCTTTTGGGATTCAGCTGGGAAGAGGTCCAGGCAACAACTAATAGTTTATTCAGCCGTTCCCTATAATAGCAGACCCTTTGGAAATATGGAGATACATACATTTCCTGGGACTGTAGCTTATCTGTTTAGATGGGAAATGTCCATACAAATCCCTGCAACATAAAGCAGAACAGTGCAGTATCCCGGAGATGGTTTTTGTGGAATTCCCATAATCTCCCCCCTAGTTGAACAAGAGAAGGAATGCTGGGAGTATCCTCACTACACTACACTATAGTACACAAGGTCGCCTATTGATTTTTGTATATTGAAAAACAGCAAAATGCTGGTTCAAACTGCATTACAATGGCATTGTAACCCTATAGTTCAAGCTCTGATAATGGGTAGGGATGCACCGAATCCACTTTTTTGGATTCAACTGAACCCCAGAATCCTTTGCAAAAGATTTGGCCGAATAACGAACCAAATCCTAATTTGAATATGCAAATTAGGGGTGGGAAGGGGAAACTATTTTTTACTTCCGTGTTTTGTGCCAAAAAGTCACGTGATTTCCCTCCCCTAATTTGCATATGCAAATTAGGATTTGGTTCTGCTGGGCTGAAGGATTCGGTCGAATCAGAATCCTGCTGAAAAAGGCCGAATCCCGGTGCATCCCTTATAATGGGTGACCACTGCTAACCTGCAGCCTTTAGCCCAACAGAATGTATGGCCCATGAAGCAGCACAGTCTCGTGTAATTGATCTGCATCTTATTAAAATACTAAATGCTGTGGACCTCAGTTATCAAAAATGGGGCAAGGGGAAAATTTCAAACAATAGGGGGCAGATTTATCAAGGGTCGGATTGAAAATTCTGTACCATTTCTCAAATAATTAAGTTTATCTTCACTATTCACTATTCAATTTTTTTTATGGTCAAAACTGTCAAATTCGACTAGGGAGTTATTCAAATACGATTCAAAGTTCGAATTCGAGATTTATCATACTCTGGCCCTTTAAGAATTCGAGCCAGACTATTTACCACCTAACGCCTGCCGAATTGTTGTTTGAGTCAATGGGAGAGGTCCAGGGATAAATTTGAGTTGTTTGCAGCCTTCGTGACATTGAGGTTTTTTTTCTGAGAAAAAACTCGAATTACGTTTTTTAAATTTTGAGTTTTCGGGTAGGTTTAATTCACCCGAGTTTAAAAAAAATCGAGGTTTTTAATACATTTCGAATTTCAAATTTATGGGAGTTTTTAAAAACTCACTTGAATTCCAAATTCGACCTTCGATAAATGTGCCTCCAGGTGTAAAGTCCCATGCACTTTTTGTCCTGTTGATTTTGATGGGTGAAACTATTTCCTAGCATAGATTTTAAAGAACATATATAAATATGCCCCCTGGAATGATTCCATGAACTTGAAAGCCACATATTTTGCTTGTACCAGACCCAGCACAATACACATTTACCATCAGCCCAACTTTGGAACTGATTTCCTGCAGCAAACACTGTTGTGACTTCATCAGGGACACACAAAAGGGAAGAGGAACTGAAATAACAAATAGTTTCTTATTCTCAAAGATTTCTTTGAAAAGAATAAAATGGCATTAAGGTTAAGGCCGATCCTGCCCAAACAATAGGACCGCAATGGTGGATACCCTATAAGTAGCCATACATGATATGCTCACTTTTAGGGATGCAGTGAATCCTCTGGGAAAGATTCGGGTGGACCGAATCGAATCTGAATTTACATAAGCAAATTAGGGGTGGGAAGGGGAAAACATTTTTTACTTCCTTCACAAAAAGTCACACGTTTTTACCTCCCCGCCTCCTCATTTGCATATGCAAATTGGGATTCGGTTCGGCCGGGCAGAAGGATTCGGCTGAATCCTGCTGAAAAAGGCTGAATCCTGAACAAATCTCGAACCAAATCCTGGATTCGGTTCATCCCTACTCACATGCACTATATGTATATTACTAGAATATATTTCCAGCATGTCCAGTAAATTGGCTGGGATCATCCCGGCAGCATATTTGTACTGTAAAATTAAATACATTGTGCTTCCTACAAGTGTGAGAAACCTGTGAAAGACGTTGAGAAAAAAATAAATCCAATACCCAGTTGTATTTAACCGCATGTTTGTTTAATTATCAAAGGATGAATGGGTCACATGTTAATAGAATGATTTGTGTGATATTGGCTGGGTAGGTGTTACATGCTTCTTTATTAACTGCCTTTAATCAGTACTCCTCTAATCAGTACTCCTCTATTCTCCTCTCCTCTAGGTCTCCATCTAACTTTAAACTGAAACATCACATGCGAGTGAGTGAAATGTGGATGGCATCCTGCATGGAAGAGGTGTGCGAGGGCAGTACTTGCCCCGAGAGGTCATTTGTCATTGGCTGGCCAGTCACAAACTGTGTGGCAACTTTCAGGTACACCCTACTTCTTCTTATTTTTTCAGGATTTGGGCCGGATTTTTAGTAGGGCTGAATGGGATTTTCCCTTAACCTGTGGTTTCAGACCTACGGTTCTTTCTTGGGGGGGACACCCTAGGGGAACTATTGCGAAAATGAAAATTTAAAGGGATACTGTCATGGGGAAAAAAAAATAATTCCAAAATGAATCAGTTAATAGTGCTGCTCCAGCAGAACTCTGCACTGAAATCAATTTCTCAAAAGAGCAATCAGATTTATTTTTATTCAATTTTGAAATCTGACATTGGGCTAGACATATTGTCAATTTCCCAGCTGCCCCAAGTCATGTGACTTGTGCTCTGATAAACTTCAATCACTCTTTACTGCTGTACTGCAAGTTGGAGTGATATCACCCCCTCCCTTCCCCCCCCCAGCAGCCAAACAAAAGAACAATGGGAAGGTAACCAGATAGCAGCTCCCTAACACAAGATAACAGCTGCCTGGTAGGTCTAAGAACAACACTCAATAGTAAAAACCCATGTCCCACTGAGACACATTCAGTTACATTGAGAAGGAAAAACAGCAGCCTGCCAGAAAGCATTTCTCTCCTAAAGTGCAGGCACAAGTCACATGACCAGGGGCAGCTGGGAAATTGACAAAATGTCTAGCCCCATGTCAGATTTCAAAATTGAATATAAAAAAATCTGTTTGCTCTTTTGAGAAATGGATTTCAGTGCAGAATTCTGCTGGAGTAGCACTAATAACTGATGTGTTTTGAAAAAAAACATGTTTTCCGATGACAGTATCCCTTTAATATAAGCTTCCTCGTACTGAAGTAAGAACCTTTCTAAATTCAATCAATGAAAAATTCTGCATTGTTTCTGAAATAATCAAGTTTATGTTCACTATCCCTCTCTCAGCATCTGTTTCTCTTCATTCTGTCTTCATGCAGCAGTTGGGTGTCAGATATTCACTGACAGTTAGATCCAATATATCTTATAGGGGGGGCTTCCTTTCCCAGCAGATGAATTAGAGCTCACTCAAATAACTGATTCCAGTACAAACAAAATAACTGCCTTTTGCACAAATTCTGCATGTAGAGAGACATGATGATTTTAATAGAGTGAGCTCTAATACATCTGCTAGGCAAAAGGAGCCCCCTTATAAGATATATTGGATCATTTATCTGACACCCAACTGCTGCATGAAGACAGAATGAGGAGAAACAAATGCTGAAAGAGGAATAGTGAAGATAAACTTAATTATTTGAGAAACGGTACAGATTTTTTAATTGATTGTATTTGAAAAGTTTCTTATTTCAATATGCTGAAGCTAATATTAAATATTCATTTTCCCAATAATTCCCCTCTTAATGTCCCTTCTGCAATAACTGGGTTAAGTATGTTTGAATATCTGTGCTGACCCATATTCTACTTATCCTGGCTCTTGATGCTGGCCTGAGCACCTTAGGGAATTAAACGATGAACTACAGATTTACACCTGCGAGTGTTGGCAGAGTTGTGCTTATCCTCGCCGCAGCACAAAGTAAAAGAAATCCAATGGAACAGCATGTCCTTGCTGCCCTCTTGTACTACAGCAGTGCCACTGGTAAGACCTTGCCATTGAGATTTCAGGTTACATTTTTAAAGAAGGAAGGGAGAGGTAGTTGCTTCCCCATCTTTTCTAACCTCTAATGTGAAAAGTATTCAAGCTTTTTGTTACCAAAGATTTGGAAAACACATTTGCTAAATATGATTAAATGACTCCCAGGGGGTTATTTTTTAAAATCCCTAATTTCTCAATTTATTTCTGAAATGTACTCCAGGCCTAATAGACCAGGGAATGGAACCCCTCAAAATGTATCTTGGATTTTTCTTATTGTAAGGTTTGTCTTTTTGTTTTCTATAAATATTTTCTTACAGTGATGACTATGGTTGAAAAAAAAAAGATATATATATATATATATATATACACATACAATATCAAAACAGGGGGTTGTGGGAGCACTCTAAAGGCTTTAAAATATATATATATATATATATATATATATATATATATATATATATATATATATATATATATATATATATAAAGTATAATAAATGCTAATGCATATGTACCCAAAACAGGGGTTATTTTGTTACAAAGTTATGATCATAAAATTGATAAGCCACCATACCACGTCAAGGTAAACCCCGAATGGCGGTCCCTAACTTGTTTTATATTTTATGTGCATTTTAGCATTACCTGTAATCAATGTCCATTGAACGCTGTTTTTTCACTGAGGGCTGTGGCATAGCTTCAGTGGTTGTAGCACCCCATACCCCCCCTTTAAACTAGTGGTGATCCTATGCTTTTAAAATTGGGCGTTTGTTTTGGGAATATCTCTTATTTAAAAGCCTGATTGCTGGCTGGGGAGGATTTAGCCCTCAGTGAAAAAACAGCGTTCAACGGACATTGATTACAGGTAATGCTAAAATGCAAAACTTGACGTGGCTTATCAATTTTATGATCATAACTTTGTAACAAAATAACCCCTGTTTTGGGTACATATGCAATAGCATTTATTATACTTATATATATACTTTAAAGCCTTTAGAGTGCTCCCACAACCCCCCTGTTTTGATATTATAGATAGATAGATATACTCTGACCAAATCCGCATGGGTTATTTCCCCTTAATATATATTCCTGAAAATTTGCTGTGCGGGGGCGATTTTTGTCCAAAAACCACAAAAACTTTAGATTATTGCACGAAACTCAGCGCAGATTAGGATATCTTTGGGACTTTTCTTATTGACTTGTATACAACCTCGGCAGGTCTGAGATGCTAGATTTTCGGTAGGGATGCACCGAATACAGGATTCGGTTCGGGATTCGTCCTTTTTCAGCAGGATTTGGCTGAATCCTTCTGCCCGGCCGAACCAAATCCTAATTTGCATATGCAAATTAGGGGCGGGAGGGAAATCGTGTTACTTTTTGTCTCAAAACAAGGAAGTAAAAAATGTTTTCCCCTTCCCACCCCTAATTTGCATATGCAATTTAGGATTTGGTTGGGTATTCAGCCGAATTTTTCACGAAGGATTCAGGGGATTGGTCGAATCCAAAAAAGTGGATTCAGAGCATCCATAATTTTCGGATTCTAACTTTTTCCATCCTCAGGGTATAATAAATCCCAAAAAAATGATAGTTTTTTTTTTTTTTGCAAAATACAAAAAAAATTTTTTGAACTCCCATAACTTCGAAATTCGAAAAAAAAGACCATTTGAAATTTATTTAAAAAATCGAAGTTTTTAACTGCGAGTGAATAGAATGTATTCGAATCGTTTGAAACAAAGTTTTAGCGAATTCGAGTGAATTCAAAACTAAGTATTTGCCCCAAAAAACTTTGATTTTTCAAAGTCATCCAAATGACTCCAAATAGGTTCTAGGAGGTCCCCCATACCCTTAAACAGCAATTTGGCAGGTTTTAGATGGTGAATGGTCAAAGGTTTTAAAGAGACAGTACATGATAACTTTCGATATTAGAATGGTCAAATTATTTTTAAATTTGAAATAGCTTGAAAATTAATTTTTTTTTACTTTGAATTTTCACTTGATAAATCTGCCCCTTAGAGTTTTCTGTGAAAGTGGATTATTTTGTGCAGTGGGCTGTCTAATTTAAAATTCATTATATTTGCATGAAGATATCCCACCCAGGAGCTGCTGTGTCGTAGTTGCAGCCGATATTAATTGCTAAGAAACACCTGCTAAAGCCCATATGTGTCCGACCCCAAATCTTTACCAAGTGAACATTCCTGCAACTGGAAAATTGGCAGCCGCACTTTGTTTCTCTAAATACAACACTGATCCACATCCAGTTATGCTGTGGTTTTAAAAAAAAATCAGTTTTTTTCCTCTACACCTCTTCTTTCCTAATAAAAAGATTGGGAAAAGAAAAAAAACAGCTGAAAGCCCCCCCCCCCCTTTTTTTAATGGGTAAGTAGATATTTCTGTCTTACTAAAAAATCTGAGAGGACCAATAAATCAAAATTGCCCAAGACTCGAGTTTTAGAAAAATCACTTCAGTTATTTCATTTCTTGGAGGTAAAGTTCTGTTCAATACAGATTAGGGGATTATCTGAAATGCTTGGGACCTGGGGTTCCCTGGATAACGTTTTTTCCTTTCATTCGGATCACCGCCGACGTCAATCAGTAATTTGAGTATTGTTTATTTTAAACTGCTTTAAGGAACAGTAACACCTAAAAATTAAAGTGTTTTAAAGGAATGACAATATAATGTATTGTTGCCCTGCACTGGTAAAACTGGTGTGTTTGCTTCAGAAACACTACTATAGTTATCTACTGTGTATCCTGTGCTTGAATGGCTGCCCCCATGGCTACACAGCAGCTTGTTTATATAAACTATAGTAGTACTTATCTGTTATCTACTGTGTATCCTGTGCTTGAATGGCTGCCCCCATGGCTACACAGCAGCTGGTTTATATAAACTATAGTAGTACTTATCTGTTATCTACTGTGTATCCTGTGCTTGAATGGCTGCCCCCATGGCTACACAGCAGCTTGTTTATATAAACTATAGTAGTACTTATCTGTTATCTACTGTGTATCCTGTGCTTGAATGGCTGCCCCCATGGCTACACAGCAGCTGGTTTATATAAACTATAGTAGTACTTATCTGTTATCTACTGTGTATCCTGTGCTTGAATGGCTGCCCCCATGGCTACACAGCAGCTTGTTTATATAAACTATAGTAGTACTTATCTGTTATCTACTGTGTATCCTGTGCTTGAATGGCTGCCCCCATGGCTACACAGCAGCTTGTTTATATAAACTATAGTAGTACTTATTTGTTATCTACTGTGTATCCTGTGCTTGAATGGCTGCCCCATGGCTACACAGCAGCTTGTTTATATAAAATATAATTGCATTTCTAAAGCACATACACCAATGCAGGGCAACAGTACATTATATTGTCATTCCTTTAAACCACTTTAATTTTTTGGTGCTACTGTTCCTTTAAATGCAAGAATTCCACACTTTCGTGAAAACTTACAGGCCAGATTCAATTTGAGGAGGAAAGAGTTTTCTCCTAATTCAATTCCAGTTTTTTTCCCCCATAGACAATAGAGTTTTCATGAGATAAAGAGTGAGATAAGTGTTCTCACTGAATTGCATCTGGGTGTATGGGAAAATCTGAAATTGAATTAGAAGATAAGTCTTTCCCTCCAATTAAATCTGGCCCCTTGTTCTGTAATGGTTCATCTCAATTGGACACTGTTAAAAAGTTCTTGTTATTGGAAGCTGCTCAGAGCACCCATTGGTTACCAAATTGAGCTCAGATTTAGAATTACTAAGTGTTTGATGGTATATTTCTATTCTTTATTACAGTACTCCGGAGGAGAAGGAAAAGTGGCTGGCACTTCTGCAAAGGTGGGTATAAACGAACAAAGCTGCTGCGCTCTCAGGATATGGCAAAACTCGCAAAAGAAGTTTATTTAAATCACATGCAGAATAATCAAGGTTTCAATCCTATACCAGGACCTTCATCAAGAGGTGGTACAGATAGAAACTCACTAAAGGGCGAATTCGCCAGTGAACAATCCGCCACACTTTGCGCCACTTTGCCCGGCGCAAATTAGTTGCCACTGTGCTAATTCACTAAAATGCGAAGTTGCGTCTCAGCAGCCGAACGTTGGCGAAGTTTCACTAGCGTTAATTTGTCAGCGCGAGCACTTCATAGTTCTGCCTAGCGAAACTTGGTTAGTACTCTTATGCTTAGGTCAATTTCAATAGGGCGGGTACATATAGGTCATATATGTGAGAGATGTTGGTGCAAATGCTTGAAGTGGCCACTTATTATTACAAATGTCCAAGGAAACTTAATAAACACAAAAGAGATCCTCTAATGTCCTAGACATGAGCCCACCCTAAAATAAATGTGACGTCCCTCAAATGGTAGGGAAAAAATGTTAACACAACAATCTTTAATAGTTAGAACTTTTGAAGACAATCCAGCTTTAAAATATGGAAAAAACCCAGATTTTTTTTAAAATAGGATATGATGTCACTGACAAAAGATTGAGGAGGGTGTAGCTTCATTTTTTCAGTTCGCCAGATCTAAGCTGGCGAATCTCTTTGAATCTGCCCGTGTGTCTCTGCCCTTAAGATATGAAGATCTAAATTATGGAAAGGTCCGTTATCCGGAAAACCCCAGGTCCCGATCATTCTGGATAACCGGTCCTATACCTGTACAAAGATGTTGCCTTTCAAGCATCACCGGGGAACAAAGTGTGTGTTCGGGACTGAGAGAAGACCTTACATTTGTGTTTCTCAGTCCAGTAGAGAAAGGCAGATAACATACAAAGTAACGTGTTTGTGTCCAGAACAAAATGTGCAGGAACCCAGAATTCAAGGAGCTGTGGTCACGGGTATTGTGGTTTTTGGGGAAAACCAAACTCCGCTGGTGACTTGGGATATATTTAAAGGAAATATTTGGTTTGAAAAACCTTGTTTTGATGCTACTTTTAGAATATGTATTGGGTTAGCTCAGGGTATCTAGGACTAGAAGTGAAGTAACATGAGGGACATTATTTTTTAAAGATGATTTATGGACATTCTCTGTATTGTTGCCAACAAAGCCCAAAACTGCTACCCTCAGGCCAGTGGGTAGTGATAAATTGCCATTCTGTGGCCAGTAATTATCAGTCACTTGGAGAGCAGTTGAATGATTATTCAGATTGTAAGGTTCTACAAGCAGTGTCCTCAACCCTATCATTACTCCATATTTGATACCTAGTGTTTGTATCTGATGTTGTTCTTTTATATCATATGGTTCTATGTTTTGTATTTGAACCCAATGTGCATTTCTAGCGGAGCATGTGACCAACCTATCCACAGCATGGATGGAAAAGGGGAACACCCTAAAGATTTTGGCTTTGAGTGTTTCGTGGACTACTGAATTCTTCTACAACTTTTCAGCTGGTCTTCATTTTTCATTTTGTGTGGTTTTTAAAATTATTGCAATTGTTGTTCGGTAAAGGTCAGACTTACAAATGCATCTGCTGTTTGAGCACCCACAGTCTGTTTTCGTTGTTGGCTGCTGACAAACTTATAGCTTTTTCCATTGCTGACTGGTTTACAATACAAAAACTATACAAGATATATGATGAAGGCCAGTGGAAAGTTGGCTTACAATATATTGCTTTATAACGCCCTAAAAGTTCATTCAAAGGCAAACTTTCCCTTGAAGGATGCAGTAAGAAACTAGACAAATGGAGTCTTCATCGGCATTATGAAGAACTACTCTGGCATCATGTGGAAATGGATGTTATTACGGATGCCGGAGTCTTGTCGTTTTCTTGGCTGGTTTATATGTGTGCCGAGGAACACCAGGCCGCAATTTCCTTCTTTTGTCAAAGTGTGAAGTCATTTTCTACTTCTTCTACATAATTAAAACTGAAGGCGAACAACGTTTTGAACTCTGCACCATAAATAATGGGAAATAATTTTCCCAAAAATTTGCTTTGCGGTAAAAAATCTGATTTTCATGATTTTTTCATCCGATTTTCTCGGAATTTTCTGGCCAGCCTGATCGACGAGCCGACTGATATCCAAGTCTTCTGCTGATATTGGTAGGCTTTTTCCAACCATAAACTCACCGAATAACGTACAAAAATTAGTTTTGTGTAAAATTATCGGTGGGTCTATGGCCACCTTTAGGCTTTTGCTGATTGAATGCCTGCACAAGTAGCAGATGTAGCAATTGCCCCTTCCTTTCAGCACAGCGTGCTCATTTCTATAGTCATTCTGTATTGTTGTACCACTACAGGTGTCTAAATTGCCTTACATGGCCTGAACCTTCATGGTGCTCAAGTATAAGCCTTGATAGAAAAGAGCTATCAATTGGGCAATATGTTTGTATCAGTCTCGTCTTCTAGACTAAAGTTCAAAAGTGACTTGATGTTTCATATTCCCTGGTTTGGTCGCTTGTAAGACGATGCATGCATCTCATCTTTGCTCCCTTGACTACCTACTGGTTGTATCATGGTGTTGTTCTCTGAACAATGTGGGTTTTGTATTCGACTCCAAATCTGGTCTAATCAAGACTTTATTTAGAATGCTCTATGTCTAAATCTTTGCTTCCTTGACTACCTACTGGTTGTATCATGTTGTTGTTGTCTGAACAATGTAGGTTTTGTATTCGACTCCAAACCTGATCTAATCAAGACTTTATTTAGAATGCTCTATGTCTAATAGCAGTCCTTCCAACCCCAGAGGTCCACCATCACCTTGTGCCATTCCTGTGGCAGTCATGCTTAACTACATCTGGAATAAGCCTATAACAAAGTCAGGATGTGTATTGGCAGAGGTTTTTTACCTGGGAAAGGTCTTGTAGCAAAAGCGATGAGCAGCAGTCCCCAACTTTTTTTTAACTCTTGAGCCACATTCAATTGTAAAAAGAGTTGTGAAACAACACAAGCATGAACAAAGTTCCTGGGGTGCCAAACAAAGGCTGTGATTGGCTATTTGGTAGACCCTATGTGGACTGGCAGCCTGCAGGAGGTTCTATTTGGCAGTGCATCTGGTTTTATGCAACCAAAACTTGCCTCCAAGCCTGGAATTCAAAAATAAGCACCTGCTTTGAGGCCAGTGGGAGCAACATCCAAGAGGTGGGGGAGCAGCATGTTGCTCACGAGACACTGGTTGAGGATCACTGGCTATGAGTTTGTGTGACAATACAGTTCCAAAGGCCAGTAACACAGGGGTGCCCAGGGTGCCCAGCAGGCCCAGACCAGCTCCTCAGTGTGGCCCATAAAGACAAGCTGTTGCACCGAGTGTCTTTCACGCACAAGGCAGGAGTGAGTTTTTGGTGGTGGGGCGGGGCCCCCCGGAGACTGCCTGGAGAGCCCTCGGTTTTATTGGCCCGGTGGGCCCCTAAGTCTCCTGTCCAACCCTGCACAGTTGTGTTTTTTGATGCAGGGAAACCATTTACAAACCAGATGGTAGCTCCAGGGTTTCAACAGCACCCTTTGTCCTTCTCCATAGTGCGGTTTAACAGAAACTATGCCAGAAATGGTGCCCACCAAACTTGTTGCGGCATGTGCACCTCTCCCTGGTGACCACAACAACTCTGGAATTCTGGGGAAAAAACGTGTAGATTGTGCTACAAGTTTATGTTTTTTAACTTGTCAAATAACCACAAGTACACCACAGTAATAACCACAGTAAAATAAAAGGTGTCCCTGTAAAGAAACATTCGAACATATTATTGGTTGGTCAGCAAAACTGCAAACATTGAGTTTCTGTGACATAATATTAATTCAGCTGACATTATAGTTGGCTCCAGCTGTACAGTTTCATGGAGACCACTCTACATAAGTAAATGGTCATACTTCAATTCCAAACTACCCTAGGAATCAAGAGGAGACTCTAGCAATCCTTTGCTTCCATGGACCAGTTGATAGGTTCTATGTTCACTGCTTCCGCAGAATAGTATCTATGCACATGTAACACCTGCTGTTTCATTATAAACTCTAAGTTTCATTATTTCTTGTTTCTTTCCCCCCTTTTAGACATATCAAAGAAGAGAAAGAAGGTGACCGAATGAAGACCATCCCTTTGAAGATCATCACTAAAGATCTCGGAAATTGTGCCTATGTAAGTTATATGGGTTTCAAAGAGAGTTTATGTTATTGTTATAAAGTTTATGTTATATAATAGAAAATTGAATTTGAAAAATTGATTTGGGGACGATTTACTAAAACGCGATTTAATCTCATTATTTAAAAAAAAACAAAAAAAAAAAACACACAACCAGACTCCCATACCTGTTTTTACATTATTTATCATTAAAAAAAACTCAATAAAATAGATTTGGAAAAAAACTTGGAACAATTTGGGGTTTTGCTAAAAAAAAAAAAACTGAATTTTTCTGGTTTTATGCCCTAAATATTTGAATTTGTCATGATATCGCTCGTAGCACCCAAATTTTTCGGATTTTTATGCACACACCATAATAGCTTCAAGTTTGAAATGGGACCTTTGCCATGGACTTATACAGGACCTCGACAGGTTGGATATGGAGTATTTTTGAATTCTGACTTTTCACAGCTTTGGGGGTTGAGTTCACTCTAAAAATTTGTGCTTTCTAGTGAAAAAAACTCCCCCCTTTGTGTGTGTTTGTGTAAGTTGTTTTTAGTGGGACGAGTGTTAATTAAAACACGAATACGGAATTTTGTAATGTATTAATGTAATGAATTTTACATGCCTAACATGTTTGGACCTCATTTGATACATAGTCCAATGTCGCTGGTTAATTTTGTTCCAACATACAGTATCATGGCCCTGGTTCATGTTCTGTTTCTAACAAAAAGATGTAAATGTTTCATGCTTAACCCAATCACCATTTTTCTAAGGAAGTCCATAGACTTGGTCAGAAATCTGCTACGGCCCACCAGTGTGTGACTAATATGTTTGTATATTGGGCATTATAGAATGTGGATTGTTGGCCGCATAGGTCATACATAGGCAAGTATAGACCACTTGTCCTCAATCTGTTATTCTTAAAAATCCTACAAATTCCTTTCCATCCTAGTATGAAATCATACAGTAATGCCTACTAAATTCCTCTTAGAGGTGTGAGCTTTTGTTGTGGAAGTTTTGTTTTTGGGGGACTGTGTGTAGATGCTTACAGCAGGCTGTGTCTTTGACTTTCAGACCAAAACCTGCATTAAAAAAACACAGGAGATTATTAAATCCCTTGGCCTTTAAATCCAGTCTCATTGCACCAAGTACAAGTAGAATGTTTCGCCTCAGATTTTTTTTCCCACCACATGGAATGGGCATTAATGGTTTCTGCTTCACAGTAACGGATCTATATTTAGCTGTTGGCTGAGATTATTAGCAGCTCATTTTCCTGGATAACTTAACAGGCTACAATCAGACAGTTTATGTTACAGTTAATCTTCTTTATTTTAGGCAAGACTTGCTTCTTTAAAGTTCCGTATCAAAATAGCCTCTGCTAATCATGTTCTTGTTATAGCCAGACGGGTCATACAGCTGTCTCTTCACATAAGAATATTATTCATCATAGAAATCTATTCTTTTATACCCCTGCCTGTGGTGACCAACCTTACACCTCCCTCCCCCATTGATACCAATGCACTTAAATCTGTCCCCGGCACCACATATCAATTGGCATTATTTAATAGTGGCTTGAGGCCATATACAATGCATGTCACACAGAACTATGGGAAATGAACACTGAATCGTTTTCTAAAAACGATTCATTGAAAAAAGACTTTTTTTTGTCCAAATGCGTTAAAGTCAACTGGCAGGTTTTCCTATGGAGACTTTTTTTGTCTCAGAGACAACTTGTCTCGGCAAAATATTCCGCAGCAAATTGTTGCTAAAAAATTTGCATGTGGTGATGTGACAAATTTTGCCGCGAATCCATGCCTGGCAAATAAATGTGCTCATTACTAGTAAATAGATGAAGGACCCTCACTCCATCGTCTATGTGGATTTTGTCACACGGACTTCACAGCACCCGCTTCCCCACAGGCCTCTCTCAGGCTCCAGTAGCCTCTCACAACGTGGTAAGAAGATTTGGGGGGGTTTAGTCGCCCGGCGACTAATCTTCCGCGATCTGCCTTCCGACACTTGGATCGCTTCGTTTTCCAAAGTCGCCTCATGAGGAAACTTTGGACGACTTCGGAAAACTAAACACTCCCAAGTGCCATCCCGCCGGCGATTTAGATTGTAGCTGGCTGAGAGGCAGTTTGGGGAGATTAGTCGCCTGAAGAAGAGGCTTCTGTGTCTCTCGATAGCCCAGGGGTGTGGGAGCCAACACCTTTTATGGGCAAAATGAACACTTATCTCAGCTGCCACTTAATTATCTAACGAAAAGCGAAAGCAACCCCTTTTTTCTTTAGACCTCCCTTTGCAGCACATGTAATGCTCCTACAATGCAAGTCTTTAAAGCAGACGCACGTTGCCATCTATGCAGCTGAATTCACACTGGTTACTGTCCTGCTAATCTTTTGACAGAATGAGATCTCCATCTCTGAAGCACAAATTAAAGTAATCACTTAGGTTTAAGCTGCTAGCTGATGTTAACAGCTGCATTTGGCTGACACGTGCCCCCTGATTAGAATTACAACAGTGAGTACCTAATTCAGTGTTATTCAAAAACGTGTCAGGTTCTCTTCAGCCTCCAAAATTCCAAGCTTCAAAAAGTGTGTTGCTGGAAAACTCCAAAAAAATGGAGAATGGGGATAAAACATCTAGTGGAGAGTGTTCCTAAATGTACACACCCGTGTGCCATTAACTCACACCATATGTGTAAAAAGGATCCAATGGATACAACTCAAACCATCTAAGTAACGTGTGAAAATGACTTCATTGTGCCACACATTCATCAACCACAATGTGAATTGGTGATCAATCACAGAAAAGTTTGTCGATATGGTAGGCTCCCACTTTATTCTGCTATTCTTATTCTTAGCTGAAAGCTGTTTATTAACACCGGGTATCTCCTAGACCAATGATCCCCAACCAGTAGCTCATGAGTAACATGTTGCTCATCAACCCCTTGGATGTTGCTCCCATTGGCCTCAGAGGTGCTTATTTTTGAATTCCAGGCTTGAAGACAAGTTTTGGTTGCCTAAAAACCAGATGTACTGCCAAACAGTCTCCTATAGGCTGCCAGTCCACATAGAGGCTACCAAATAGCAAATCACAGCCTTTATATGGCACCAACAGGAACTTTTTTCATGCTTGTGTTGTTCCAAACTCTTTTTATATTTGAATGTTGCTCACAGGTAAAAAAGGTTGGGGACCCCTGTCCTAGACTTAGAGACACAAGGAACCTATACCTGACCATGACAAAATGTGCTATTAATAGCCTGTTTTTATTTTTTTATTTTACTTTGCTAAATCCCAGAGCATTGAAGTGGTGTTCAGTCAGATGTGAATCCTTGTTGGGGGAAAATGTACATTGTGTGGCAGCCCTTGTTTCTTATTTCTCTGATTTATTTATTGTTTGTTAAAAACGGTCATGGATTTCTGTGCTTATGAGTCTGAGGCTTTGCTCATTGCTGTTTTCATCTGGATATCTTGTCCTGTGGACTTTAGTAAAGCTGGCCATACATGTAAAGGGTAGTTTCAGTTTGGTTGAACCCATTACTTTTGACCTTTAGGTGACACTCCCTTACTTCTAAAATAGGAGGGTTCATAGGAGGTGACAGATTCATGTCAAATGAGTGATTCTTTACCAGATTTATTCACCTAGGTGGTGACCCACATTGGGCCCATCTGTCAACAATCATGGCAATAGGTACGTGTACAAACCCATTAGGACTGCATTGATGGCATGATAAATACGGCCCATTACCAACCAGGTACTACTGGCGTTTGGCCAGTGAGTGAGTTTATTATGCAATAAAACATGTAACATTTTTCTTATCAAAGCTTTGTCGCCTATTTAAACATTATGTTTTGTGCTTCTGTACCAGCCCAAGGCAACCACAGCCCTTTAGCAGTAAAGATCTGTGTCTCCAAAGATGCCCCAGTAGCTCCTCATCTGCTTTTTTACTGATTCACTGCACATGCTCTGTGCTGCTGTCACTTACTGAGCTTAGGGACCCACTCACAATATACAGTACACATAGAATAGAAATGTCACAATATAAGGCTGATTAGTAATTAATACAGATAATTACTACATGGCAGCACAGAAACCAGTGCAATTAGCATCAGAATTTAATAATCAGCCCTGTAGCATCAGTTTATATTACAGGGGAAGTTCATTTTCTGCTGGATAATTAGTGACGACCCCTAAGCTTAGCTTCTCAACAGCTGCTCAGAGCCCACTGAGCATGTGAGTGTCACAGACACTTTCCAAGATGGTGACCCCCTGTGACAAGTTTGAAGTCCTGGATCATTGCTGCTATTGACAAGCTGAAACTTTAGGCTGGTGCAATAAGTTCAGTATATAAAATATGCCATTTTTAGCCACATTAATTTTTAGAGTTCAGTTCTCCTTTAAAACTTCCCACGTTTGACTGTAATAGGCGGTTTGGGGAGGGGGACAATGGAGAGGGGCTGGGGTTTGGGTGGGTGAATTCTCCTTTACATTCAATGTTTTCATAATCTTCTTCAAAAGCAGTTAATTGAGCAACACTATTTGACATGAGCATTTCTGCCCTTTAAGCATTGCTTTGTATAAACCAGTTGTATGGCAGGTATGTGTGTATGTAATCCCTTGAATACCACAGAGGTCTGTGACGGACATTGCTCAAAGATTTCCTCTGTACTTCAGTAAATACACATAAATCACCAGTGAGGTTGTAACTCATCAGGTTCCAATTCTGTCCACAGTCCAAGGTTCTAACCATCAGCAATGAGGACACCGTAAACGACATTATCAAAATGGCTCTTCTACAGTTTGGAGCTGAGGTATGCGCTTTCACTTCCATGACTTGAAACTGGTTTGTGTTCCACAGCATAGGATGGAATTGTGTGTACTCTTGAATTACAAGCTGGCTTTAGGACCCATTGCTATTTATACAGCAGGCCTGGTGTCAAATGGGAAATATGTTTAGGGCTGGAAATGTCAATAAGATTTATCTTGTCCGAGAAGAACATGCACCATGCAGGGTGGAGGAAGTCAGTTGGTGCTAATGTTACATAGGCAGCTCAGCATTTTTTTAAAAGTAGAACAATCATGAAAATTAAAAATTAATAAAATCAACTTTCTAAATATAATCAAGGGGAACTCCAGCTTCCAAACCAATATTTGATAAAGAGGCCCACATAACACAGAAACCCCTAGTATATCCATCACAGTTACCTGTATCTTCAAAAAGGATGAATAAATGCCATTTTCTATGCTGAAATCCAGCTGTGTAACAGTTCTTCTCTTTCTGCATCATTTGAAATCCTGGCAGGGAAGGAGGGACTAAACACTGATGGTACAAATTGTAACAACTTCTCCACAGCTTACAGACAGCATGCAGGAACTACATAACCCACAATGCATTGCACTGAGATGTCCCTTTCCTTATTGAAATCACGTGTGCAGGGAATTGTGGGGATTGGTGGATGCAGGCTGAGGACAGATGGCTGTTGATACAAAGTAACAGTAGTCAGCCAGATCAGCAAAGTAGTCAGACAGATCAGCAGGAGAGCAGGGGGCTAGACTTAGGGAACTGTCAGAAACCATTAAAATCATGAAAAGTCTGCATATTTTTTAATTGATGTATATTGCAAAGTTGCTTGAAATTATGTTCACTTTTTGAAAAGCTATGTTATGGATTCGGCCTTTTTCAGCAGGATTCGGATTCGCCGAATCCTTGTGCCTGGCCGAACTGAATCTGAATCCTAATTTGCATATGTAAATTAGGGGCGGTAGGGAAATCATGGGACTTGGTCACAAAAGATTTTTTTCCCCACTTTTTCTTTTCCTGACCCTAATTTGCATATGCAAATTAGGATTCGGTATGGTATTCGGCCAAATCTTTCACCAAGGATTCAGGGATTCGGCCGAATCCCAAATAGTGGATTCTGTGCATCCATAGTCAAAATACTATTACTTTAACAGGACCAACTTCCTTAGGGGCCTCAAATTATTAGCCCATTGGGCCCCGCCAATGATCCCTGCTAGGCCAGAACTCCAAAACTCCTTACTGCTCCCTTTGCAACCCACAAATTGCACATTCAAGACTTGGGGCCACTGACTGGAATAACCACCTGATTGCAGCCATGTTCTCACAGCAGCTTTTTGACTAATGTGATAAAATAGGATTCTGAATATTTTTTTGGGTGACGGGTCCTCTTTAAGTGCTAAACTCTGACGTATATCAGAATACAATGATCGACAGGAAGAACGGATGGACTTCCCTTTGCAGTGCTAAGGCCATTATGTAATAGGAAGCAGCATCACTGTGTAGAACTGTGCTAGGAATAATAAATACGTCGTTTGGAAGTTTACTCTAGATCGTTTGCTTTAATAACCCCGGAGAGGTTCTTGTGCAATTCATGGCACTAATTAATGATGGGATCATTATAGAGCATTATTCCTCATGTTACATGACTGTTTTTCCCTTGATTCTCCGATGACCATTAACATTGCTCTGTTTTCTCCAGGGCTCAGACGCAGATTATCGCTTGTGGGTCACCTCTGGCAAAGATGAAGCACCTTATCCTCTTATTGGTATGTTCCCAGACTGTCTATTTTAAGATTGACACCGTGCTGCAGTTGACACAGTGACAAATTCAACGTTACAGGGCCACAGAAAAAGATCATGTATACTTGGGCCCCTTATTTGCTGTTAATGTTTTATTAAAAGACGTTGCATTGAATGCTATTGACTAAAATGCAGAGAAAAAGTACCTTATGACTGAAATTAATCACTTTCCTTGTCACTTGTGGGGCATCAAATGGCACAGAGAGGTCAGGGAGTAGACGGCTGTTGTTAAATTTAGTCCATGCTCTGTCTATGGGGCAGTTGGTCACCCTGAACTTAGGCTGATCTACACATCCTTAATTCACATGTCTCATTTGTTTTAAAGGAGAAGGAAAGTCATCTTGCACTTGGGGCTGCCAAATGTTAGGCACCCCCAAGTGATTGTATCTACTTCCCTGAAACCCCGGGCTGGTGTTCCTATCAGCAGAAAACTGCACTGGCCCGGGGGTTATTCCAGCGAGCACCACCGAGCGATCCTCTTCCGGCTTCTTCTTTCTTCGAATTTCCCGGGGCAGATGCATGCGCAGTAGAACGGAATAGCTGACTTTTTAGTTAAAGTTTGGCTTTTCGCTCTACTGCACATGCACAGCCGCAGACGAAAGAAGAAGATGGAAGAGGATTGCTCCGTGGTGCTCACTGATATAACCCCGAGCCGGTGCAGTTTTCTGCTGATAGGAGCACTGGCCGGGGGTTTCAGGTAATTAAATAAAATCACTTGGGGGTGCCTAACATTTGGCTCCCCCAAGTGGAAGAAGATTTTCCTTCTCATTTAAGAGTATGCTATGTGTTTCTTCCTTTGTATACTACAGGAATGGGATCTGTTGTCCGGAAACCCATTATCCAGAAAGCTCAGAATTACGGAAAGTCCATCTCTCATAGACTCAATTATAATCAAATAATCCAATTTTTTTTAATTATTTACTTTCTCTCTCTAATAATAAAACAGTACCTTGTACTAAGATCTAATTAATCCTTATTGGAATCAAAACCAGCCTATTGGATTTATTTAATGTTTACATGATTTTCTAGCAGACTTAAGGTGGCCATACACGGGCAGATAAAGCTGCCAATATCAGTCCTTTAGACCAATTCGACAGTTTATCTGCCTGTGTGTGGGGGCTTTTGACGGGTCTTCCCTATTGATATATGGCCACGATATCGATCGGGAAGGTTTAATTTTTCCACTGACCGATCCGTCTGAGCCCATTGGTCCTTGTAATCCGATCGTTTAGCCCTAGGGCCAAATGTTCGGATTACCCCATATAACCTTGCTGTTGATGGGCATATCAGTGAAAGATCCGCTCGTTTGGGATGTCGCCAGAAGATTGTATCTCTTCATGTATGGCCAGCTTTAGAGGCCCATTTATCAAAGTCCAAATTTATCTCATTATTTTCTGAAAACTACTCCAACCAAATCCGCACAGGTTTTCCCCCTTATTTATGAATACATTTTCCCAAAAATTTCCTGTCTGGGAAAAATTGTGTTGTACGAATTTTTAGGATTTAGATTTTTCCCCGAAAACCACTAAATCTTCGGATTATTGCACAAAACCCAGCTCAGATCAAGATATCTTGGGGACTTCTCCCATTGGGGCAAATTCACTATGCGCCGAAGCGCCTAACGCTAGCGTCAATTCGCTAGCATTGGGCATTTTCATTACTTCGCAAATTCACTAACGGACGCTGGCGTAACTTCGCTAGCGTAACTTCGCACCCTTACGCCTGGCGAATTTGCGCAACGGACGTAACTACGCAAATTCACTAACGCGCGCATTGTTCTGAACGCTACCTTTTACGCTAGACTTCCTTCGCTACCTCAGACCAGGCGAAGCGCAATAGTGTAGATAGGGATTTCTTCAAAAAAAGTTAAACATTTTTCTAAGTCCCAAAAAACGCTGGCGTTTTTTCCTATATTATGGGTGATAGGCTGAAAAAGATCGAAACATTTTTGGGGCTCCCCTCCTTCCCCCCTACATTTCCTAACTCATGGCAACTTAACTATACAGTGGGCACATGTGTAGGGCAAAATAAAAATTTTATTTGATGTTTTGAAGGTTTCCCAGGCATTTGTAGTGCTGCTACGTATTCCTCCATTGAAATTTGAATTTGGCGCCGTATGCAAATTAACCATCGCTAGCGTAACTTCGCTTCGCTTAGCGAATCAACGCTAGCGCAACTTCGCAACCTTACGCTACCCCTGAGCGCAACTTCGGATTTTAGTGAATTTGCGAAGCACTGGCGAAACTACACCTGGCGAAGTGCGGCAAAGTTACTCCTGGCGCAGCTACGAATCTTAGTGAATTTGCCACATTGACTTATGAGCAATCTCGGCAGTTATGAGATGCCAGATTTTCATATTCAGACTTTCTCCATCCTCGGGGTATAATAAATCCCTAAAAAAAAAAATTTCCACTAAAAATTCCGATTTTATAGTAGAAAAACACAACTTATTCAGGTTTTTGGCATTCAGATGTTAATAAATACCCTCCTTAATGTATGAAGATCTAAATTACATAAAATCTGTTATTGTGCATTGTGACTAACAGGTCCCATACCTGTATATCATTTGTAAGGAGTGGCCCTTGCAACACATCCACCATCAGATTAAGTAATGTGCTCTTGCTTTGCAAGTAGGGATTCACCAAATCCATTTTTTTAATTCAACCCAATCCTCCTCTAATACCAAACCAAATAATTTTTATATTCACTGTACTTAATTGTCGATTATGTTGGTACAATGAGTAGCATTGCTGCTTTGATGAAATAAACTGGACACAGTTTGAAGACTTATAATAAAGTCCATAGAACCATAATAAAGATCATTGTAAGCCATTGGGTGAAACCACATCAACGAACTGATATGGTCTCTGCCCCAATGGGAAAATCACACAAATTTTCAGGCAGATATTGATCAGGCAGGCCTCATACATGGGCCAATAAGATACTAACTCGCTCTCAAGGACTGCGTTATCATCCCGTGTATGGCCAACTTTATTGTGTTTGTGTAGTTGGAAAATTAGATTTTAAAGAAGACATTTTGTGTAAAAAATAATAACATACCAATGCGTTCTACTCATTTAGATATAGAAGAATTGTGCTTAAAAAAAGTAGTTTTTCAGACTGATTTATTGAATATTTCTGCAAAAACCCTAATAATCCCTCCCTTCCACTTCCTGCTTCCTGAATTCCCAGGCTTTGCAGGGGAGCCGGCGGCACTCAGCTCAATGCACTGTAGGACAGGAGGTAGAGCAGCTAGCAGGACCTGATAGGGAACTGAAGCCTTTGCTTGTGTGAATGCAGACCTGTGATTGGCTGTCCCCCTCTTACTGTGCTTCTGGCAGGGACTGTTAGGACACACCCACACCAAATTTGAAACAGGGACCAGTGGACATCTATAGGGAGCTCTAATAAAGGGGCTATTTTTAAAGACTATATTAATTTTTAGAACCATGTAAAAGCAACACCATATATTACTTATAATTGGCTACAAAATGAGGATTTTATATGTCTCCTTTAAGCTCCAATGGGGCAGGGATTTGTCATTGGTCCTGTCTAAAGAATAGGCGCACAACAATACCCTGATTGGAACACCAACAACACATTTATTATACTGAAAGAGTTTGTGAGGCCATGATGCAATTACTTGACAGCAGGTCAACTGGGGATCTGGCACTCAACCTTCAATTGCATAGGCCCAAATCCAACCAACTGGATCAAAGCTGACAGTAATTGGCTGATGGTAAACTGATAAAAAAAAGCTCACTCTCCGGTACTGAGCATCCACAAGCTTTTCTTTCATCTGGAACACCAGACCACCCCTATAGATGAACCCTCCTTTGCTTTTCCATGAGCAATCGAACCCAGGAACATGGAAACCCAGTCGGCGCATTGGAATGATACATAACCGTTCACATACAGAGATTGCTGGTTGCACTTTATTGACTTAAATATCCAACCTCCAAGTCCTAATAAATCATAAGAAAACATCTCCTCTCATACTGGTGAAACCTAAATATTTCTGGCACATAAAAAGCTCCCCAGCAGATGTGCAATATTTTCAGTCCTGTGTAGGCAAAAACAGTTTACGCAATGCTAAATATACCTCATAAATACTGAATCCAGAAATCCTGCGTGTAGAAAAAATGGCATTGAAAGCATGAACAATTTATATACATAGAGAATTCTGAACCAGCCCATTATAAATGTCACTGTAATTAAATAATGAGGATCCTAATTGAGTTAGACATTAGGGAAGGCTGAATACATATTTTTTCCTATTTTAGACTGGTTACACATGAAATTATGTAATATGAAACCTTAAAAAAACACAAGCTTTTGGACAGATTTGTATAAACACATAGTAAACATACATGGAAGGATATTCAAGTATTTTCATTCATCAATGGGTGGAAGAAAAAAAGTGGAGACCTGTGCATTGCATTTTATACCCTTTTCCCCTGTGGAAGACCAAAAGGACAGTGACTGTCCGACATTTTCAGTTCAAACCCACCATGGAGGTCCAACCTTGGGTCAAGGCTGCCTCGGCTAATAACATGATTACAGATGTAGGAAAAATTTTGACATATGAGTCATTTAGTCGCTGTTGCAAGAATATCACCTAAATTGACCTTCAAGTTGAGCTTTCATGTGTATTTTGGAGCTCGTTTAGACATTCTCCAAAATTCTCACCCTAAATGACATTCGGTTTGATCCCCTCTGTCTCATTTTCCACCCCTCATAGTTTTGGAACTTTGGGATGTTGAAATGCATTGCTCCTTTTTATACGTAGTTATTTTATATTTGTAACTTTTGTATCAATACATTTGCTTCAGCCTGCCATAGCTCTCTATTATTTATTGTATCTATTTTGGAGACTTCTCTTGGGTCAGCCCCTTCGTATTTTGCTTCATTGGATATTATATTTCATCTTTGGGTAACGGCACAGTGGAGATTTTGGGAATGTTGACAACAGTGTATGTTTTTTTTTGAGGCAACTGTTTCCTGACAAGTGTGTGTGTGGGGGGGGGGTCAGTTTCAGGTGCTTATTTTTAGGGTTAAATATTGCCCAAAGAGCCAGAATGCTTCCCAAGTGCCATTACTTTAAGAAGTTTTGGTTGCCCCATAAAAAGATGTATTTATCAATATATTATCCAATAGAGACCTTGTTAGTATCTTCTCTGTGTGACAGAAAATATAGACTATGTGGCTAGTAGTTGGTCTCATCATTTCACGCACAAGGATATATGAAGCTGGCCCTTTCTTTGCTGCTATTACTCTCTACTCTTCTGGGAAGGCTTTCCACTAGGTGTTGGAACATTGTTGGTGGGAGTTGCTTCCAATTTATTCATAAGAAGTATTGACGTGGGTGATCTGGTTTGGCTTGCATGGGTATTTTAACTCACCCAACAGGTGTAGAGTTGGGTTGAGGTCAAGTTCTTCCACTCCCATCTCTGGACCTTACTTCGTGCATGGGGTTATTATCCTGATAAAACAGTAAAGGGCCTTCCCCAAACTGTTGAAGTGAAGTATGGGAATTGTCAAAAATGTCACCATGTGATGTAGCGCACCTGTGTCGGCAATGAGTGTGGCTTCAATACCCAATTCCAATAATTAGAAAGGGTGTCCTCATACTGTTGGTCAAATGGTGCATATTCAAAATACAGGTATGGAATTTCCAATAATCTGATAAATAGAACTATTGAAGCAACTATAGGAGACATTAATATCTCAGACCATGCACCAATCTCATTTGTGGTCTCCATTTCACCTGCACCTAGAAACTATGTCTCTTGGTCCTTTCCTGATTCGCTTAAAGATAATCCAGACTTCATTAAGATGCTACATAGCAGATGGGATTTGTTTTTCAAGGAAAACAAATTACATTCAAAAGATCCATCCTTATTATGGGAAACTTGGAAGGCAGTGGTTAGAGGGGAAATATCTTCTTTTAAATCTCACTTCTTTAGGAAAGTTCACAAAAACTTTCTTGAGTTGAGTAAAAGACAAAGCATCTCTTACATTCGATTTAAACAACATCCCTCATTTGAGAATGCTCAAAAATATAAGAATATTTTAGATGAACTTAAAATATGGATTAAATTGAGACAAAATTTTTTTGCATCTTTTTCGCAGGCTAGGCTTAAAAACTTAAGTAACAAAGCAAATAATTTGCTTTTTAATCTTACTAAGGCTGAAAATAAGCAGGCTAAATTTATTAAGATTAAAGATACTCATGATCAGCTAACAAATGATCCCAATAAAATTGTAAGCATTTTCAAAGATTTTTATAAAGATTTGTACTCTAATCCAAATATAAACTCTGAGAAAATGCAAGAATTTTTTGTAAATTGTAAAATCCCCCAGATTTCAAAGGGTCAGTTGGAAAAGCTAAATAGTCCAATTTCCTCTGAGGAAGTGTCCACTATTATTAATAATCTGAAAACTGCAAAGGCAGGTGGCCCTGATGGCCTAACTCCTTCTTTCTACAAAATTATGAAAGATAAAATCTCACCCTTTTTAACAAACCTATTCAATGATATATTATTCTTTGGAAAGAGCCTACCTTCTAGTGAAATATCAAATCTTAGAGTTATCCCAAAAAAAGACAAAGACTTATCCAGCGCCGATTCAGACCTAAGCGCCGCCTGAGGCGGCTCCTGCAATGCCGCCCCCCCTCGCCGACTTACTTGTCGGGAGGGGAGGCAGGAACACTAATGCGGAGAGCGCAATTGCGCTCTCTCGCATTTGTAAAGCCGAATTTCCGGTTTAAAAACCGGAAATTCGGCTCTTAAAGGTGCAGGAGCGGCTTTTTGCCGCCCCTGGAAACCGCTTCGGCGTTGCCGCCTGAGGCGAGCGTCTCAGCTCGCCTCATTGGCGGCGCGCCCCTGGACTTATCCCTTCCCTCCTCCTATAGGCCTATTTCCTTGTTAAATCAAGATATCAAGATACTATCCAAGGTCCTTGCCGATAGGCTTTCTTTAATTCTTCCCTCTATAATATCCGAGGCCCAAAATGGTTTTATTAAGAATAGGTCAGGAGTAAAGAATATTAGGGCTCTGATCCATATCTTATACTTCGCAAAAAAACATAAAATCCCCAGTTCTATTTTTAATATTGATGCTGAAAAGGCGTTTGATAATATTACCTGGGATCATCTATTTGTTTGCCTTAAGAAATTTGGTATCACAGGCCCCTTTTTCCAATATATCAAATATCTTTACAAAAATCCCAGAACACAAATTATTTTGGGGGGAGCTAGGTCGGCACCTTTTGAAATATTTAAAGGGACAAGACAGGGCTGTCCTTTGTCGCCCCTTTTATTTAATATTGCTCTAGAACCGCTAATTCGTTTCCTTGATCAATCCAAGTCAATTTCAGGAATTACCATTAATAGACGACATCTCAAGGTATTAACCTTTGCCGACGACTTATTACTAATTTTAAAAAATCCTGAGTCCTCACTTAAGGTTGTTTTTGATTTATTCCGAGACTTTCAGTCCTTCTCTGGTTATAAAATTAATGTTGAGAAATCGGAAGTAATGAATATTTATGGTTCTTTTTCTAAATCTTTACTTAAGAAATTCCAACTTAAAAACCCAAAGAATCAGATCAAATATTTAGGATTAATAATTCCATCAGATCTAAATAATTTATATTCTTTGAATATCACTCCAGCCTGTCAAAAGGTTTTTTCCATGTGTGAAAAATGGGCTAATTCTCCCCTTAATATAAAGGGACGAGCACTCTTTTTTAAATCTTTGATATTTCCCAAGTTAATATATCCATTAATTAATCTCCCCTTGCTTATAAAACATTTTGATATTAAGAAACTTGACTCTGCCTTAAATAAATTTATTTGGAATGGTAAAAAGGCAAAAATTGCACTTCATAAATTAAGAGCTCCAGTTAAACTAGGAGGGTTAAATCTTCCTAACTTTAGAGCTTTTAATTTATCAGCCCTCACTAGATACTGTATTGAGTGGATCTCTCAAGGCAATAAATTTACAAACCCTGACATCGAGATCTTTCAAGAACCCTTCTTTGATATTTTATCTGTTTTACATAGCAAATGGGGAAATGTTCCTTGTGACTTTAAAAGGAATCCTCTTTATCGTGATTCTATTTTTATGTGGAAACATTTATTCTCTCAACATGGGTATAGTTATACAGAAACCCCTTTCATGCCAGCAAAGCTCTTACTTAAACCCTCAGATTATCAAAAGTCTGATTCCTTTCTATTTTCTGCTAAGAGAAATTTACTAGTCTTAGTTAAAGACTTATTTGATCCACATAAGAAAACTTTATTGTCTTGGTCAAAACTCAAAAATGAGTACAAGCTTAATGAATCTGATAGATATTATTACTTAGCTTGTCAATGCGGTCTTTCTCTACTGCATGATAAAAACAATTTGATTTTAGCTGACCACAAGCTAGCAGATGATTTGGCAGAATTTTTGGAACTCCCCTTTTTGATTTCAATTAACTCTTTATCTAAAAAATTTTGGAATATTTATGGTACAGACTCACATCCATTATCTAAATCGTCCATTAAATGGACTGAGTTTTTACAATGTCAAGTGTCTCCCTCAGATTTGGTGAAATCTATTAATACTTATAATAAATTAATTTTGGCAGAGAGTTGGAGAATTCAACACTTTAAGCTTATTCATTTAGGATATGGGAAAATGTTTGCTAAAAGTACCTCTAACAGTCCTATATCATTTTGTCCTAAATGTGACGAGACTAATGTGTCAATTTTTCATTATTTATGGTCCTGTCCAAAAATTAACCTTTTTTGGAGGGAAGTTACTAATTTTTTGAATTTTAGACTGAAGATAAAAATTAAACTATCTCCGTGTATTGCTTTACTGCATCTAGATATTAATATGCTTTCTGCAAATCCTAAGTCAAATATTATCTCCCATGAGAGTAAATTATTGACTTCCTTTTTTCTAGCTGCTTCTAGGAAAGCTTTATTTAATTTCTGGTTACAAAAGGAACCCCCCTCATTATCGGACATCATCTCTTATATGAATCAGCTTAGTTGGCAAGAAGCCTTAATAACTAAAACTAAAGGAAGTATTTCCAAAGATTCTTTTAGGCTGGTTTGGTCTCCTTATTTTGAAATCTGTAACTCCAATACTGGCGATCAAATAATGCGCTTTCTTCAATAGTTAGATGACCTATCTGACACTCCAGATGATAAATGGGCTTTTTCTTTCTTTTATTACTTGTGCATCCACTGGCTTAGTTAATTTTTAGTTCGTTTTTTGTTATTTTTCATGAGTGATATAGTTTTGATACTATCATGCCATTGTCTCCTTTGCAACATATTTTCTTCATCTGCATAACATTTGTTGTCATTTTGATTTCATTTGTTTAATATGAAAATCAAATAAAATATTTTAAACAAAATACAGGTATGGGTTCTGTTATCCAGAATGCTCTGGACCTGGCGGTTTCCGGATAAGTGATCCTTCCATAAATTGGATCTTCATGCATCAAGTCTACTAGAAACTCATGTAAACGTTAAATAAACCAAATAGGCTGGTTTTTCCTCCAATAAGGATTAATTATATCTTAGTTTAGATCAAAGTACTGTGTTATTATTATTATTATTACAGTGAAAAAGGAAAAAATTGGATTATTTGATTATAATGGAGTCTATGGGAGATGGCCTTTCCGTAATTTGGAGCTTTCTGGATAACGGGTTTCCGGATAACGGATCCCATACCTGTACTAGTAAAGACAAGGCAAATATTTGTATTATAATAGCTTTTTGTTTTTAATTTGACCTATGATGTAATTATACAGTACTATGCATACATACAATCGTAGGGTATTTTTTCCTCATTAATGAATGCAGCTGTATTGCTTTTTTTTATTAGGCAGTTGACTTTTAATTATGACTATAGGCAATTAGCCGGTTTATTACTTATTTATTTTGTTTTCTGGTGTAGTACCAGACTATGTGGTACCAGAACACAATAAGGCTTGAGCTTCTATTTAGTTATTTAGACTATGTGGCATTAGGAGCAGATGTGGCCAGATGTAGCCAGACATAAACAGGCCGGGCTCATGTTATTATTGTAGTCCTGCCGTCTCGCTGGTACTCAGCATGTCACATAAACAGCAATCGTGCAGCTCAGCTTGGTTGATAATATTTTGTCAGCAGTGGGGTAGGAGTTTTAGAACAGGTAACTGCCCAGCGGGTATTAATGGAAGACATTTCTTCATGTTTTCATTTCATTCAGCAGCCTGTATGTGTGGGCTTGGAGCTCGCCTCCTATTAGACGGTCATAATTATTGTCTCTTTCAGTAGATAACGGATATTCCTCATGAAAATACTTATACAACATAGTTCTTGAACCAAAACCTAATTTTTGACTGTTGAATCACAAGCTGAATTGGTGCTGACTCTTGATAAGGGATTTTGTACCCCTCCCATTGACTAGGTGTTTCTTTAAAGGACAAAAAAAACCCTATTCAGTAATGGGGGGGGGGCAAAAGATTAAACACCACCCCACCCCCAAGGGAATAGAGGTTTGTTCCCTGGGCTGGTGCATCGGTTATGGAAAACTGCACCAGTGTCACGTTACTTTGCTTACCCGTTTCTCTGACACACTTACAGGCCTATTTATCAAAATTCAGATTTGGTGAATAGAGTTTTTTCTTAATATAAGAAAACTTACCAGACTTGAATGTGTGTTTATTTATGGAAAAACTCAAATCTCAAAAACTTGATCACTTAAAGGGGTTGTTCACCCTTGAGTCAACTTTTTGTATGATGTAGAGCGGGGGTGTCCAAACTTTTGGCTTCCCAGGGCCACATTGGAAGAAGAAACATTTTCTGGGGCCACACTAACGTTAGCTTTTGATTGATTTTATTGTAAAAGTAAAAGAAAAGGGTGTATCATAAACCTAGTGAGATTTTTGACATTGTGTTTGAGAAACTAATGTCAATATCTGGTTGAATGGAAGTAGTTGCAATTCTCAGTGAATTCTCAAGGTGCTCATCAGATAATTTGGTTCTAATTTTACTCTTAGGGGCAAATCCACCAAGGGTCTACTATCAAGGGTTAATTAACCCTTGATAATTTACTGGGAATTAAAATCCTTCGACTTCGAATATCGAAGTTGAAGGATTTTGCGCAAAATACTTTGATCGAAAAAATGTAGGCATTAGGATTCGAAGGATTTTAATCCAACGATCGAAGGATTATTCTTCGACCAAAAAAATTCCCCATAGGCTAACATTGAGTTCGGTAGCTTTTAGGTGGCGAACTAGGGGGTCGAAGTTTTTTCTTAAAGAGACAGTACTTCAACTATCGAATGGTCGAATAGTCGAACGATTTTTAGTTCGAATCCTTCGAGTCGAAGATCGAAGTAGCCCATTCGATGGTCGAAGTAGCCCAAAAAAACACTTCGAAATTCGAAGTTTTTTTTACTTCGAATCCTTCACTCGAGCTTGGTGAATTGGCCCCCAAGTGTGTTCATTCTTGACAAAAATTGCTCACAAATGTAGACGCTGCGTATATCCCTAGCATAGCTGGCAATGGCGCTGAAGAATGCTTACCTGCCTTTGTAAGTAACCGAACGCTCACTTGTTAACTGCTTTTTCTGCTTTAGGAAGCCACACTGCACACCCCACGTAAAATTGAAACCACACATGCACACAATAAGTGATCACATACATACGCTCTCTGTGCGTGAAATTGCAACATGACGTTTCCTGGAATGGCGGAAGTTCAAGCAGGCTGCATTCATATCAATCCTGGGCCACAAATGGCCCTCGGCCCACGGGTTGGACACCCCTGATGTAGAGAGTGATATTCTGAGACAATTTGCAATTGGTTTTAATTTTTTATTATTTGTGGTTTTTGAGTTATTTAGCCTTTTATTCAGCAGGTCTCCAGACTGCAATTTCAGCTGTCCAGTTGCTAGGCTCTAAATTACCCTACTTAACATGCCTTGATTTGAATAAGAGACAGGAATATGAATAGGAGAGGCCTGAATAGAAAGATGAGTAATAAAAAGCAGCAATAGCAATACATTTGTAGCCTTACAGATCATTTGTTTTTAGATGGGGTGAGTGACCCCCATTTGAAACTTGGAAAGAGTAAGATGAAGAACAAATAATAAAAAAAACTATAAAAAGCAAATAATAAAAAAATCTATAAAAAATAAATAATGAAGACCAATTGAAAAGTTTCTTAGACTTAAAGGTGGCCATACACAATAAGATATGCTTGTTTGACGAGGTCGCCAAATGAGCGGATCTTTCCATAATATGCCCACCAATGGCAGGGCAATTTCAGGTTAAACCTAATGTTTGGCCCTTGGTCTGACCGATTGGATTACAACAAAGAAACTGGTGCCGATTGGACGAGGACCACATCGACTAGCCGATGCGGTCCTCGATCGCCAGAAAACTTGAAACTCCCCAATCGATATTTTGGCCAGATATCGATTGGGGAGACCCATTGGAAGCCCCTATACACTGGCAGATAAGATGCCGAATCGATCTAAAGGACTGATATCGGCAGCTTTAATCTGCCTGTATGGCCACCTTTAGCCATTCTATGACATAATAAAAGTTAACATAAAGTTGAATCACCCCCAAAAACATGGAAAAAAACCTTGAACTCAGCGCAGTCGTATTCTACTCATCATTTCCAATGAGTCTAGCAACTTTGAATGAAACCCTCAAAATTGTAAGGATAATTTGAATTTTTCTAAGAACGCTCCCATTGATTTCTACATAAACCTCCCAGCTTTTAGATGCCAGATTTTATAATTCGTGTTTTTTGCACTTAAATCTCAAATCTTTGACTTTCAGTAACCCTCATTTGAATTCTTGATGACTTTTATAACATTTCCCCATAGAGTGACCACTTTGCAAACAACTGTTCATTGCCAGTTCTCATGCATGCTCAAGTGTTCATTTGTGCACTTATTGATGAGTTCTTCAATGGATGAGTTCTTCAACACAAATGACCTAAATCTTTAAAGGATTATACAAATTATTATGTTTTAAATACATGGACTTGCAGTGATTTATTCCTTTCTTCCACCATGGGATAGACATAAATGGGAAGAGGTTTCTGTAATCCAAATTATACTTTGTCTAAATAATATTCTGCAGATGTTTTTGGGGGGAGGAGAATATGTCCTTCCCACTAGAAATGAATTTCCTTGTCACATTCACACTAAACTACACACCACAGGGTCCATCTCATGAAGAACAAGTAGAGAGCCTTCCAGTATGTTTTGGGCTGTGGCAGGAACAGGAGGAAACCAATGCAAACATGGGTGAGCTCACAAATTCCACACTGGTCACAAATAAGCCCAAACAGTAATGCTAACCACTGTGCTCACGCCTTCTTCTGTGTATATTTCAGATTTCTCAGAACTTTGCACCCTACAGACCCCAAATCTATCCCATTATGTTTGGCGACAATGAGTTGCATTCATATTTTTCTCAACAGGACATGAGTACCCATTTGGGATTAAAATGAGCCATGTCCGTGGCACCTTACCGCAAATACAAGGCTTGAAGGACATGGACTGTCCCTTGGATCTACAAGGCCCCTTCCTCATGGAGCATCTCCCTAGAGAAATGCAGTGTCAGTTCATACTGAAGCCCTGCCGCCTGGCTCCTTGCCACCCACTCGCTGGTAAGTTCTGCCCTTTTACAGAGGACTCATTCAGGATGAAATATTCAGCACAAGCATGTTATTACTGCAAACTCACATAATGAAAGGGTAGAGACGCACATTCCAGCCTCCTGAGGTATTTTCCTAGAATTTACGGCATGTTTACATATAATAAGCAAAGTCAAAATTTCAGGAAAACTGTCCTGCTAAGTCAGTGTCCTCTTTCCTCTAAGGGCTACGTATCTATATGTGTATATATAAATATACTGAAGGCACGGGTCTGTGTTTGCATTAGAAACCAGAATAATATCAATTCAAACTTCAATGACAGAAGCTGGAATTAGAATTGTGGGAAGAACTCACTCCCCAAATAATGTCTTGACTTGAATTTTGAGTGTTCTCATTTTTTTTTGCATCTGAGTGCAAATTTCTCAGGGCATTATAAAAAAGAATGAATCTCTCCGCCATCTCCTCACAAGTCCATTGCACAAACTACACAGCTTCTTTGTGTTGGTCACCATAAGTCCAGCACAAGATTTGTAGAATCCTACCAAATCTGATACCCCTATAGCTAGGAAGTCGGATCAGACCAAGTTGGATGGTGTCGTTTGATCTATAGCCGACAGTCAATGTATTTCAATGGAAACCATTACATTTTATCTCATTGTTCAGCAGCATCCAAAGTTCCCTTCTGACAGTTGTGTCGCATTGGATGGAAATTTTTCGTGTAGTTCAGATTTTCCATAAACTTTTTGGTTCTTATCACTGATCTAAGCGAAGTAGGCACAGTAAATAATTGCTTTTCTTCTTACTTAGTGGCCACCATTGTAGATCTAAAAGTAAACATCTACCAGGTGCTGTAGTAATATAAACCATATTTTTCAAGCCACTAGGCCTAGATTATATGCTTGGTCTTACAATAGCTAGACTGCACTGGCTGGCCCAGGGCCATAGGGTTTGCTATACAAGAAAAACCTAATTGAATTCAATAGTGTAATGTTTGGGAAAAGATTAGAATGAACTAGAGGATAAACAGGGGACAGTGATTGTAGGACTGGCCGTAAATATACTTCAATATATGGACAACCCGTCCCTGCTTAGGGCAGAGTTATGGATTAACCGAAAAAACTTTTTGGAGCAGGCACTCAATGAAGGCAAACTTCCACCAGGCAGATAAATTCAAAGTTTATTGTGTCCACAGCCTAGAGAGTTACGGATTAAACCATAAGCTTTTAAATGCTCCATTTTACATAGCCCTTCATGCTAAGTCCAAGGTCATCTACACCTTTCCTTCTCCTTTAACTGTTGCTATGGGTTACTAGACTTGACATTTGCAGCTTTGTTGGTGGAAATATGGCAGGCCCTAAAGTGAGGTGCAAGACCATACAGAACAGGTTTTTAATCAGTCAGAAAGAGATCCATTGGACTTGCCCATCAATACAGACATTGGACCATTCAGTTCAGTTTTAGGAGGAAAAACTTCTCATGATTTAACTCATAAAAACTCAATTGAAATCCATGGGAAAATCTAGAATTGAAGGAGAAAAGCTTGTTTTTTTCTATGAATTGAATCTGCCCCATTATCTGCTGATAATTCTGCCCCAAACTGAGATGGTTTGTCCATATTCTGCAGTGTATTTATGACCAGTCCTACAATCATGATTCACTGCAGCTTTTTCCAAATGATTATTCTGTTTATTGGGCAACATAGAGATCACCCTATGGAAGCTGGGAATAATGGGAGCGATTTTTAATGGGTCCCATTATTCCCAGCTTCCATAGGGTGAATGGAAGAGCGAATACACATGCTGCCTAATTGTGACGTCACTCTGTGGCACCATGTATTCTTTTTGGGTTTTGTAACACACTTTAGTTGGTCTTCGTTTTCTATTTAACATTTTTGTTCTGTGGCTCTCTGTTTGCCAAGATAAGTGGAACCCTAACAGATACGATTCCACAAAAGACTAATACAAAATAATAACAATGAAAAATTAGCGTCACAGCTTGAGCGACCTGCTCCAAATCATTGTGTATTTAGTAACTCCTAGTTCAGAATTCGCATACAACAAGCTTAAAGTTATTAACCAAATTCTCAAATTTTGTGTGTCCGTATTGATTCGATCAATTGTATGTGGACAATGACAATGAGCTGTTTCTAAAGCAAGTTGAGAAGGATTTGTCAGTGACACGTGGAAGAACACTCATCTGTGGTGCTTGGGTAACCAGGCTAAATATACACCAACCTGCTTGTGACCCCAGCGATCTGTAAAGTCCCTTGTTATTCATAAGTCTGGAGAGTCACACAGTTCCTATATCCGACACATGATATCTTGTAGAACTTGGCACTGGTTTTATTCCTTGACAAAATGATTAGAAGGGCATCAAACGTTTTTAAATGTACAGCTTTGTTTGAACAAAAGTTATGCTTATAAGTGTGGCACAGGGAGCGCTTGACCGCCTTTCAACTCCAGCAAACACATTGGCAAACAGATGCCCCCCCTAGCCATTTGTAAAGTTAATTATAAAAACCGGGAGACCATCACACGTTCTTACCTTGAAGCGTATCAGTCCGCGGTCTTCCTTTCGCATGTGCGTCTGGACGTGCGAAGTGAGTGCCACTGCCGGTACGCCTGGATGCGAAGTATAGAGATGATGCTTCTGGGTGCATACATGCTGTGTCAAGACGCCTGCGACCGTGCTGCTGTCATAGGGACAAATTCACTAACGTCCGAAAATTCGACAGCGACCGCTTCGCTCACAGCGCAACACTTCGCCAGGCGTAGATTCGCCAGGACAACGCTAATTCACTAAAATCCGAAAGTTGCGCCCAGGGTACCGAACGCTGGCGAAGTTGCGCTAGCGTTACTGTGCCTAGCGAAGCGAAGTTGTGCTACCGTTGGCTAATTTGCACACAGTGGAAGTTAAAGTTGAATGGACGTATATGTTGCAGCAAATACATTACACTACACAAGCCCGGGAAACCTTAATAAAATAGAGTTGTTATATTGCCCTACACATGAGCCCAGTGTATAGTTTTTGTGCCATATGTAAGGAAATGTAGGGGGGAAGCCGGTTACCCCAAAAAAAAGTTACGCTCCTTTTCAGCCTATCACCCTGAAAAAGGAAAAGATGGACTTATTGAGACTGTTTTTCAGGAACTCCTATCTACTCTATTGCACTTCGCCTGGTCTGAAGAAGCGAAGGCAAGTCTGGCGCAAGAGGTAACATTCAGTAAAATCCGCATCTTAGTTCATTTGCGTAGTTACGTCCATTCACCAGAGCGCAAATTCACCAGGTGTTAGGGAGCGAAGTACCGCTTGAGTCTATCTCCTTCGCTAGCAAAGTTACGCCAGCGACCGTAAATCGGCAAAGTATCGAAATGATGTCACACTGGAGAATTTTCGCCCGCGTTAGTCATTTCGCCCTTTAGTAAATTTGCCCCATTGTTGGCGTGAAAATTCAAAATAAAAGCCTGGATTCCCTAGGGGTAGGTTTCTGGCAGTTTACGGGCTACTTACTGGTCATGACAGTGTCCGATCTATGCTTATAGAACGTGGTCGATCAAACTGATGTCTAGACAGGATCTTCACCAGGTCTGGACTGTGTTTCAAAATAAGCCCTGGCATTTCACTACACACAGGCCCAAATAGCCTCCCCACCAGCCCAATAAATAGTAACTGTCACTTAACAGCAGCCCCTCTGGCCTTTGCCAGAACCCACAGATTGCCAATCCAGGCCTGATCTCCACTGTTGAAGAGTCAATATATAGCATGACCTGTGCCAGACTAAAGACTTTAGGCATAGTTTTTGGTTGCAAATGCAATTTGTGTATGCAAATTGCCATTTTTAACTAGTAATGCAGCATAATTATGGAGTTGCATCTTCTGCAGTTGTGCTCGGGTGCAAATTGAGTGCAAATTACGTCTTGCAGTTTCACAGTAGGGATTACATTGCTTCCAGAACGCACATTCAAAACTGCTTTTTCCTCTGTTTCACTGGGCGCAAGTCTGGAGCACCTATTGATGCAACCCACTGTAGTAACCCTGGAACTACCATCCATAATGGCATTAACTATAGTGTTTACCAGCATCAGTAGGTGCAGTTGCGCACCATTCAGGCAGGACAGATGCATTGGCAACCATACGAAGTGCAGGAGACGATATTGGCACAAGTAGCTCAATTGACTGACTCTATGCACTTTCTATTGCATCTTTTTTGGAGCTCCAGCACTGGGCGTGTTCGTAAATGACCCCTTTTATATTGTTTCTCAGTTCCTAGTTTCATATATCTGCTGCTAGAGGTGGAATATTGGTATGTAAAGGCTATTTTGTTTTTTCTAGTGGCTATTAAGGGGCTTTGCCACTAATTGTTCCCATTCTGGAGATATTTGCCCTCCCCTTTCATATACCTGGATTCCTTCATCCACAACAACATAAAATTGGCTGACGGCTTGGGAAGAATTATATAGAAAAATATTTTCATAAACCTCTAAAAAGTCTTCCCACCCAGTCCCAGAGGGGAATCCAAGAGTGAAATATATCAAATAAGCTTTGCGAAGCAACTACAATGGTAATAATTCATATTTTAGCTGTCTTAGCAGAACACTCCCCCCCACCCACAAATTCTTTATCATTTACATATGGGCCAAGTACATCCATTAAATGAAATGTCCTTTTGCAGTGTGGGTCTGTTTGGAGCATATACACCCCATATCATGCCACCGAATCTGTGGACCAACTGCCAGCCATGTGCCAATCTAACACATTACCATTCATATGAACTGCTATGAAAATAAAAAATACAATACGTATTGGATGGATAAGCTTCATCCTACTAAAATAAAATAACTTAAGAAAATGTTGTACTGTTTCTCAAATTCATCTTCACTATCCCTCTCTCAGCATTTTTATTTTCATTCTGTCTTCATGCAGGAGTTGGCTGTCAGATAATCATTGACAGTTAGAACCAATATATCTTATAGGGGGGCTCCCTTTCCTAGCAGATGTATTAGAGCTCAAGCTAGAGTCCTGCGCGGGTCCATTTTTTGGGACCCGTACACGCAACCTGCAATCCGCAACCCGCATTCTTACCCGCTTGGACCCGCTACCCGCTAAATAACTGACTGGCACAAATCCTGCATGTAGAGAGACAAGATTCTGTTGATTTGAAAGAGTGACCTCTAATACATATTCTAGGCAAAAGGAGCACCTTTAAAGGCTATATTAGACCTGTCATTCAAAATCAAACTCCCAACTCCTTCATGAAAAAAAGGTGCTAAGAGGGGGAGAGTAAAGAGTAACTTATTTTGGAAATGGTATAGAAGTTTTAATCGATAATATTTAGTTTTTTTAAATTTCAGTATGATGAAGCTTATATTAAATGTTCATTTTCGTGATCGTTCCCCTTTAAATATAGTCTTTTAATACAAGATTATAGACTGACTACAAAAATGTGACGCTCGGATTTTTTTTTAAAAAATAAAACCACTTGAGTAATAAAACCACTTAATTATATAGTAAGGGGTTTATTCATTAAAGTCTGAATGGCAAAAACTCGAAATATATTAGTTTTTTTTTTTTAACTATAAAATCCGAATTTTTAGAATTTTTTTGAGATATATTAAACCCAGAGGTTTAATTTGAAAATCCGGCATCCCTGACCTACCAGCGGTCCCAATCCTATTTGGAAGTTTCTGTGGTCCTAAAATCCGACACTTTCGTGCAAAAATCTGAAAGATTTGGGCTTTTCGGGAAAAAACATATGATTCGGATTTTTGCTAGATTTTTTTTCTTGCGTGTCCCTGATCCGAATAAATCGTGCTTTTTTAATAATAAATAAGGTAGCGGATTCTAGCTTGGTCGGACTTTTTTTATTCAAATTGGATTTAAATCGGATTTTGATAAATAAAGCCCTAAATGTGTGCAGCTGTTCGACTTTAAATGAGGATTTCTGTGGCACTTATACATTATTGCTAGTGGATGGATAACGTACATTACAAACACACATCACATTCACCTCATCTTAATAAGAAGCCCTGATGATCGCCGCGTGCCGATACACATTTTACTGTTGACATCTGTTTAGTGAATTCGATTTTGGCATAAACTCCTTCAAGTAATAAAATGTGAGCGCAGCGGTGAGTTAAAGTGTTGTTTAACTTAAGGCATTTGGCATCTATCGCTCTCTGTTTTTATTGAAAAGCCCCCAAAAATGACAGAGAGAGAGGTAATGAAATAAATACATGCACATAATGGAGCTGGATCACTAATAATGGATCACTAGGTCACTCTCTTCACACAGTAAAAGAGGGAATGCAATTGGGAAGCTTTTCCAGGAAAGCTGTTATAGCCACCACCCAGGAAAAAAAAAACCAACAAAAAGAGACATCCGTGAACTCTTCTATTCACTCGCTCACTTTTTCCCCAGATCTGAGCCAGAAGCCGTTTAAAAGAAAGAGGTCGATCATAAACTGGACCTTTTGGCGCGGGTCCAATTCTCAGTTGGACAATATACCGACATCTCCAACATCTTTCGCTCCTGGAATGCTGTTTGGCCTTTCACTGGTTAATATCTGTCCAAATGACAACATTCCCAAGCCCGTCATGGTAAGTACTAAACTCAGGACTGGCTGCCTATAAGCAACCAATGGTTGGAAAAAACAGACGTTGGTAAATCAAAAGTCGGACAGATAGAGACCTAGTTGGAGAAAGAGGAAGATGTGGCATTAGGCAAAGGACCGAAGTGTCCCATGGGGCAATTACTATTCAAGCAGTGAACCCAGATAGGCTGGTAGCTTAATCATATTAGCCCAGTTTGGAAACAAATATGCTTATTGGCCCATGTATGTAGTCTATAGAGTCACAACATCCATGGCTTACATTTACAGAATAGAACAAGTATTCTCATAGCTCTGAGCTCAGATTACAGCAGATATGGGGGGGGGAAGAGGAGCAAACTGAGCATGCTCACGACCAGGGCAAGAAGGTTTAAGCTGAAAACAGGAAGTCTGATACAGAAGCCCATGAGTACACAATAGAAGGAAAGAAAAGCTGTGTTTCTTTTGACAGAGGACTCAAAGCAGCATTTCTTTGAGGTTTACTGGTGTATTTATATAGACCTTTCTGATAAGGCTTACTTAGACCTTACTTAACCTTTCCTTCTTTAAAGGAGTACTAAACATTAACCAAAGAAGTAGGTAGAAATGTTGTACATTATGTTTTGTGCTTCTGTACCAACCCAAGGCAACCACAGCCCTTTAGCAGTAAAGATCTGTGTCTCCAAAGATGCCCCAGTAGCTCCCCATCTTCTTTTCTTCTGATTCACTGCACATGCTCTGTGCTGCTGTCTCATACTGAGCTTAGGGACCCACTCACAATATACAGTACACATAGAATAGAAATGTCACAATATAAGGCTGATTAGTAATTAATACAGATAATTACTATATGGCAGCACAGAAACCAGTGCAATTAGCATCAGAATTTAATAATCAGCCCTGTAGCATCAGCTTATATTATAGGGGAAGATCATTTTCTGCTGGATAATTAGTGACGAGTCCTAAGCTTAGCTTCTCAACAGCTGCTCAGAGCCCACTGAGCATGTGAGTGTCACAGACACTTTCCAAGATGGTGACCCCCTGTGACAAGTTTGAAGTCCTTGATCATTGCTGCTATTGACAAGCTGAAACCTTAGGCTGGTGCAAGAAGTTCACTATATAAAAAATGGAAGTTTCAGCCATATTCATTTTTAAGGTTTAGTTCTCCTTTAAGGAGCTTGTTTATTATGATAGGCACTAGATTGCACAAGTGCACTCAAAAGTTTGCAACCAATTGGCAGTCCATGTTATCAGTCTATAAGCTGAAATATGGAAGCAAATATCTGCTTGGCAAATTTTATTTAATAGTTTTTTGAGCCATCATGTGTGCGCACCTTATTTATAACTATATGAGCTGCAATTTCAGTTGATTGTCACGTTGAGATAGCGACCTGGTCAACTCATTTGAAATTAGGGATTCGACTGAATCCACTATTTGGGATTCAGCCAAATACCAATCCAAATCTTAATTTGCATATGCAAATTAGGGATGGGAAAGGAAAAAGTGTGGGTGGAAATTTTTTACTTCCTGGTTTCCCTTCTCTACCCTAATTTGCATATGTTGTCTGCATATGTAAATTAGGATTCGGTTTGGCCAGGCACAAGGATGCGGCCGAATCCTGCTGAAAAAGGCTGAATCCTGGCCGAACCCCGAACCGAATCTTGGATTCGGTGCATCCGTATTTGAAATGTAGTTTCCGTTATTAACTCCCATTTCGTCTGTCACCTATAGACAAGACCTTGCTGAAAGTCTCCTCCTTGATATTTTACTCACAGGATATGTTGTCTGTTCTTTGTCAAAATGGACCTTTCACAAGAGGCATCTTCAGGCGGTCGGCTAATGTCAAGTCCTGCAGAGAAATGAAGGAACGCCTTGATTCGGGGTGCGAAGTTAACGTTGAACGCGAATCTATACTTGTCACTGCTTCTGTGTTTAAGGTATGTCATGGTCATGTCATGGAGGAACTCGTATGTAATAAACATGCATAGAATAAATAGACACATACTAAGCTAGACTTGTTAACATGATAGACATATAGAATGCATCTACCCATTGACTGCACCTCCAATAACATGGATGTGGTATACGCAGATGCAAATCCACCATTAGCAGAGCATCATGGACGTTCCTGCACTCTGTTTGCCTACTGTCTGTACATTAGTTACAGCTGCTTTTGCTTTAAAGGAGAAGGAAAGCTACGGAGGCAGTTTATTGCCAATAGATTAGCCGCAATAGTGCAAGCTAGAATGCGATATTTATTCTGTAGAATGTTTTACCATAAAGCTCTAGAAGGTCTCTCTGTTTACGATAGCAGCTGCAGTATTAGCTTGGTGTGACATCACTTCCTGCCTGGGTCTCTCTCTGCTCACTCATAGCTCTGAGCTCAGATTGAAGCAGATAAGGGGGATGGGGGAGAGAAGCAAACTGAGCATGCTCAAGCCCTGCCCTGGAGGTTTTAGCTGAAAACAGGAAGTCTGATACAGAAGCCCATGAGTACACAATAGAAGGAAAGAAATGTGATGTTTATTTTGACAGAGGACTCAGAGCAGCATTACTTTGAGGTTTACTGGTGTATTTATATAGACCTTTCTGATAAGGCTTACTTAGTTTTAACCTTTCCTTCTCCTTTAACTGAAATCTCCATTGACTTTATCCTGCAACTGCTCTGTCTGTGTATTATCGCTTTGTATCCTGAGCTCATTAACTGCTCCACTTGCCTCTGTTCTGATGACCACCTTCCATGAGAGGACACAAACGTCACTGTTATAGTCTTTCTTCTGATGTCGTTGCTTGGATGTAGTTGTAGTTCAGCACTAATTTAAAGCAAATGTGATTTAATTAATAACTGCATTTTCTCTTCCGTCCTTAAGGATTTTCTTCGTAACATACCAGGGAGTATTTTCTCATCCAAACTGTATGAGAAGTGGGTCTCCAGCCTGGATTATGAAAGTCAAGAAGACAAGATCAAAGCCATTAAAATGTAAGTGTTTTTAAACCCATATTTTAGAGACAAGAGGGGTCATATACTTAAAGAGGTACTGACACCTGAAATTAAACTCTTTTTTTTACATCTATCATAATATTGCCTTTAAAAAGCTACTTATAACGTTGCCATAAAGTATTTGTACTATACTTTTACATTACCTGTCTGATGCCCCATGTCCCTGTATGAGGGGGCTGCCATATTTGTGCAATAGAAGTCTGTTAGCATTACAAACTCTAACTGACAGGCTGAGATGGGACAGTCAGGTTGGCAAAACTGTCAGGTTTAGGAACTTAAACTAACAATTACTTAAAAAAACAAACCTCTCAGCAAAAAACAAACAACATGATCTATAGGTAACTCTTAATGTACATATTTTAAAAAGTAGTTTCAGTTTCCCTTTAACCCCAGGGTGCAAGTGCTGGAGCATTAAGACACACGCACTTCTGCCCCCCTTGGACCATGCACTGACTAATGCAGATGTGCTCAATTCAAGGGGCAATGCCCATGTAGCAGATGCTTGCAGCTATTCTTCAAATACCCCATCCAGAGTGCAGTGGCCATTGTGGCCCTTAATTACTTGCTTTGGCCACTGAAGCGCCCCTGTAGAGCCTGTTGAGGTTGGCAATATTGGGCTGATCTAATGGTGGGCCCTAGGGCCCAACAATCGGATCATAATGCAGTCGGATCACATGACCGCATCTCCCGGCCAGAGATAGATCGGGGAAGCCCGTCGGAGGGCCCAACACATGGGCCAATAAGTTGCCCACTCGGTCTGTCAGCAGCTTTTATCGGCCCGTGTATGACCACCTTAAGAGTAATGTTCTGTAGTGTCTATACTTTTAACAAGCATATGTATAGGCAAGATGAAGAAGTAACTTTGTAGTACAGTTATGGGATCTGTTATCCAGAATGCTTTGGAGCTGGGGTTTTCCGGATAATGGTTCTTTGCTTAATTTGGATCTTAATACATTAAAGGAGAATTCAACCTGTGGGGGAAAAAACCCGTATCCCCCCAGGCTAACTACTCCCCCCTGGGGAAATGCCCCATACTCCATACTTACCCCTCACCGCAGATTCTTCCAGCAGAGTTCCACGCGTCCATCTTCGGCGTCCTCTGTAAGCTGACTGGGCGTTCGGAATTTCTGCGCATGTGCAATTGGAGCAGTTTGCTGGCATGCGACAACTGCGCATGCGCGGAATTCCACGGAAATTGCCGATCTCTCAGTCAGCTTACTGAGGAGCCGGAAGATGGACGCGTGGAACTCCCTTGGAAGATTCTATGGCGAGGGGGGGAGGGTACAGGTTTTTTTCCTCACAGGTTGAATTCTACTAGAAAATCATGTAAACATTAAATAAACCCAATAGGCTGGTTTTGCTTCCAATAAGGATTAATTATATCTTAGTTGGGATCAAGTAGAAGCTACTGTTTTATTATTACACAGAAAAAGGAAATCATTTTTATTATTTGGATAAAATGGAGCTTTCTGTATATCTGATCTGCCCGCTAGGTCCCTTCTTAAGGGTAAAACGTTATTTGTTGGCACCTACACCTTTAAACAATGGTCAGACAACACTGAGGCTGCACAGAACAGGCACTGAAGGCTCCTTCTTCTCTTCTTGGCAGGTTAATCGAGACTCTTCCATCAATCAATATTCTTTTACTGCGATATGTGTTTGGAGTCTTATACTGCATCCAACAGCGTTCTGAGAGCAACCAGATGTCCGCCTTCAATTTAGCCGTTTGCATTGCCCCCAGCCTGCTTTGGCCGCCCACCCCTTCAAGTCCAGAGATTGAGAGCGAATTCACCAGAAAGGTAACACTACTAAGCTTCTCTGTTGTGTCCAATGCAATATTAAACTGCTTTAATCCCTTAATAAAAGTAACGGGATATTTTAATCTAACAAGTCTAATAACTGTCATCTCTCTGCATTTTGGTATCCAAATCCAACCGGAAATGAAACCTGACATTTTTGGTAACCCCACAAACACCTAAGACACTTTTTTTTTTATTCACTTTTAGTATGATGTAGAAAAGTTATACACTGAGACAATTTGCATTTTGTTTCCATTTTTCCATAACTGCTTCTTTTTTTTTTTTTAAACTATTTAGCTTTTTATTCAGAAGCTCTGCAGTTTCACCCATCTGGTTGCTAGGGTCCAAATTACCTTAGCAACCATGCACTGATTGGAATAATGACTGGAATATGAATAGCAGAGGGGCTGAATAGAAAGACGAGTAATTAAAAGTAGCAATAACAATAAATTTGTAGCCTTACAGAGCATTTGTTTTAAAATGGGGTTTGAAAGTTGGAAAGTTTTTTTTTTATTCCAAGAATTCGGGCATAATTGCGGGTGCATGCAAAGTTCTGTCCATAGCAAAGAACATGCCATGCGCCAAAAGTATGCAAATAACATTCTTTCTCTCTTTCTTTCCCAGGTGGCTCTGTTCGTTCAGTTTATGATTGAAAATTGCCGCATGATTTTTAAAGAGGACATTTCCCTGTTATACGCCAGCTTGTCAACAAAGGATGAGAGCAGAGATGAAAATTCAGGTAATAATTCGTTATAGGAATTATGATAAAAGACAATTACGTCCTCCTTAACAGACAGGGCACAGTCACAGCGCTGATAACAAGCTTCATAGAAGGACAAGCTGCACTGATTAGAGAAGTGACGCACTGAATTCGGGTTTAATTCCCATTAGAGGTGTTAGCGTTGATGTCACAATGAATTACAGGCATTAGTTTCATCTCCAGTTCTGAGCAGTGGGCTATACAGCAAACAGTGTGACGTGTGTGTTATTTTGTGCAGCTCCATCCTATTGCCAATGTGTCTACAGATTATGTGGGTTGTTCAGGTGATGATCATTGAGGACACTCATAATAATAATAATTTACTCCTTGACTCCCAGCAGAGACCAGAAGTTCAATCTGAGACGGTCAGCGTCCTTTGTTATATAATTATGACCTTAAAGGGGACCGATCACAAAAATGAAAATTAATATAAGCTTCATCTCTCTGAAATAAGACACTTTCTAAATACAATCAATTAAACATTCTGTACTGTTTAAGAAATAATCACGTTAAGGTGCCCATAGACGTGCAGATTACCTGCAATATCGGACAAACGATCGGACGTCCCCATCTCCCGATCTGCCACTGACCTTTCAGTTTAAATTAAGTCGTAAAATAACAGATCAGACGACGTTCTGCCCTGACAGCAATCGTATGAAAGTTATGTCTGACAAAGCTGGTCTCCCACTAAAAATCGTCAGATCGGCAATAAATACAGGGATATTATCGGCAGCCGACAGAAATTTTCTAACCTGTCCGATCGATTGAACGACCGATTGTGATATCGTGAAAAATGTCAGGACTCTCTACACACGGGCCGAAAAGCGTACGAAGTGAAGGTTTATACGGTTGAATCTTTGGCCAGCTTAGCTTAAAGGAAAACTATACCCCCAAAATGAATACTTAAGCAACAGATAGTTTATATCAAATTGAATGACATATTAAAGAATCTTACCAAACTGGAATATATATTTACATAAATATTGCCCTTTTACATCTCTTCCCTTGAGCCACCATTTCGTGACTCTATCTGTGCTGCCTCAGAGATCACCTGACCAGAAATACTACAACACTAACTGTAACAGGAAGAAGTGAGGAAGCAAAAGGCAGAACTCTGTCTGTCAATTGGCTCATGTGACCTTACATGTGGTTTGTATGTGTGCACAGTGAATCTTACGATCTCAGGGGGCGGCCCTTATTTTTTAAAATGGCAATTTACTATTTATGATTACCCAATGGCACATACTACTAAAAAAGTATATTATTATGATAATGGTTCATTTACATGAAGCAGGGTTTTACACATGAGCTGTTTTACTCAGTATCTTTTAATAGAGACCTACATTGTTTGGGGGGTATAGTTTTCCTTTAAGTCTTCAGTATCTCACTCTCCAAGCTGTCACTCTTCATCCTGAGGTCTGGGTCAGATTTTGATTGACAGGTAGGTCTAATACATCTTTTAAGGGGGACTCCCTTTCTTAAGGTCCCCATAGATGCAAAGATTTTTCTTTGGTGAACGACCAATTTTAGTGCAATCCAACCAACCCGTCAAATTATCGTGAAGTTAGTGGGAATCGAACGATCGTGCATCTTCTGGCTTCAACTAGACAATATTGCTTGAAATGGTCTTTTTAGTTGATGGACAAATCGGATATTTAAATGATCGTTTCAAGATAATCTTGGTCTCATGATAACGAAAAGATCTTTTAAAAATCTTTCCATCTATGGCCAGCTTTAGGGGTAAATTTATCAAAGAGTGAAGTTCCGCCACTAGAGTGAAATTCCACAGCTCTCAACAGGGTCGGACTGGGGGGACCGGGGCCCACCGGGACTGTTGCCGAGGGCCCCCCTCCGGCCACCCGTCCCCCCACTGTGACGCGCCGGCTCAGCAAGGAAGCCGCTCGGTGCGCATGCGCAACAGCGCCGCTTGGCGCGCATGCGCAGGCGGCGCTGCTCAGCACCGATAATTTGTATTTATTTTTTTTAAATATAAATATTTAGAGAGGGGTTCTGGCCCGGCGGGGGCCCATGAGGGTCGGGGCCCACCGTGTATTTTCCCGGTGTCCCGCCGGGCCAGTCCGACACTGGCTCTCAATTAATTTCTGTGGGATTTTGAAAGGCGTATTTATCAATGGGTGAAGTGAAAGTTCACCCTTTGATAAATACGCCTATAAAAATCCCATAGAAATGAATGGAGAGTGGCGGAATTTCACTCTAGTGGCGGAACTATTATTAACTTCACTCTTTGATAAATATACCCCTTAGAGTTTAGAATAACTCAAATAACCAACTCCAGCACAAACAAAAGCTAACAAAATAACAGACTCTGGCAAACACCCTGCAGGATTTCCATCAGAGCCGGTGAGTACTTAGGTTAGGACAAAGCAGCAGATGAAAAGACAAGTTTATATAGCAGCCCTGTACATTCTCTGTATCCCTACCCAAATCTGATAGTTGCCCTTTCAGTGGATGCAGTGCATTGCTATTCATTCCCTTCAGCACTGAATGCTTCCATATAGCAAAAATGATATAAATATGTTTCCTCATACTGAAATAAGAAACTTTCTAAATACAATAAATTAAATATTCTGCATTGTTTCTGAAATAATCAAGTTTATGTTCACTATTCCTCTCTCAGCATCTGTTTCTCTTTATTCTGTCTTCATGCAGCAGTTGGGTGTCAGATAATCATTGACAGTTAGATCCAATATATCTTATAGGGGGCTTCCTTTCCTAGCAGATGTATTAGAGCTCACTCATATAACGGATTCCAGTACAAACAAAATCTAACAAAATAACTGCCTTTTGCACAAATCCTGCATGTAGAGAGACATGATGTCTGGTGGTTTTAATAGAGTGAGCTCTAATACATCTTCTAGGCAAAAGGAGCCCCCCTATAAGATATATTGGATAATTAATCTGACACCCAACTCCTAAATGAAGACAGAGTGAAGAGAAACAGATACTGAGAGAGGGATAGAGAAGATAAACTTGATTATTTCAGAAACGGTACAGAATATTTAATTGATTGTACTTACAAAGTTTCTTATTTCCGTATGCTTGAGCTTATATTAAATTTTCATTTTCGCGATAATGATTTTTGAGCACTAATGACATACAGACGATTTTATATCGTATTCTTACATATTATATATGCCGCACTATATATATTTTTTATTCCATAATATAAATCTTTAATTGGGGCAAACATTGGGAATGCCAGCATGCTTTTAAGGAAGGACTTAAATGATTGATAGCAAAAATAGAAGCTGAGCCCAGAATAGACACAGAATTATTGTGAGTGACAGGATAATGTTTGGATGAGCCGCTCTTTGTTTGGAGGAGCTGGTTTCTTGCATGACCTACTCCTGCCTTTGCCCCATATACAGAATGCGTTCCAGCTGCTTCCCTGCCGAAGAACCACAGCATTGTTGTGTGTGTAAAGAGTTCTAGCAGCGCAGACCTGGGTTCTCACTGAGATTGGAATGAACACACAAATAAAGCCAAGGCTTGTTTTACTAGGTCTACTGGATTTTAGAGACGTTTCACCCAGGGTGTCTGCTCCTCCTGCACTTGCCCTTTATAACTTGACTCTGTACATACACACACAGAAACTGGAGCAGGGATTGGAACTGTCATTCAGAAGAGAAGCAAATGTCAGTTTATATATGGAAAGCCTGTTGATAAGAAACAAACAGCAGCAAGTATTAGAAAAATGTTTGATTTCTATGGACAAAATTCCTGATTTGGGCTTAAAACAAAGAAATATTGGGGCACAAAATTCCAGATTTGGGCTTAGAACAAAGAAATATTGTACAGGTATTTAAACCTGTTATCCAGAACGCCTCGGACTTGAGATCGTTCCAGCTAAGGGATCTTACCATAATTTGGATCGCTATACTTTATATCTACTAGAAAAATCATTTAAACATTAAATAAACCCAGTAGGATTGTTTTGCCTCCAATAAGTATTAGCTATAGCTTAGTTGGGATCAAGTACAAGGTACTGTTTTATTATTAGGGAGACAAAGGAATTATGTTTTTAATTGGCATTATTTGATTAAAATTGAGTCTATGGGTGATGACCTTCCTTTAATTCAGAGATTCCTGGATAACAGATTTCTGGATAACAGATCCCTTACTTGTACATATATCAAATATAGTTTTATGGTATTTCAGTAAAATGGGCAATGTTAAAGGAGAACTAAAGCCTAACTAAAGAAGTAGCTAGAAATGTTGTACATTATGTTTTGTGCTTCTGTACCAGCCCAAGGCAACCACAGCCCTTTAGCAGTAAAGATCTGTGTCTCCAAAGATGCCCCAGTAGCTCCCCATCTTCTTTTCTGCTGATTCACTGCACATGCTCTGTGCTGCTGTCACTTACTGAGCTTAGGGACCCACTCACAATATACAGTACACATAGAATAGAAATGTCACAATATAAGGCTGATTAGTAATTAATACAGATAATTACTACATGGCAGCACAGAAACCAGTGCAATTAGCATCAGAATTTAATAATCAGCAAACCTGTAGCATCATCTTATATTACAGGGGAAGCTCATTTTCTGCTGGATAATTAGTGACGACCCCTAAGCTTAGCTTCTCAACAGCTGCCCAGAGCCCACTGAGCATGTGAGTGTCACAGACACTTTCCAAGATGGTGACCCCCTGTGACAAGTTTGAAGTCCTGGATCATTGCTGTTATTGACAAGCTCAAACTTTAGGCTGGTGCCATAAGTTCAGTATATAAAATATGCCATTTTAGCCATATTCATTTTTAGGGTTTAATTCTCCTTTAAGCCACTTGGAGTTATAATGTACTGTAAGAGTGATGTATCTTACACATAAAGAATTGCAAGGAGTAATCTGCCAGTGCTTACCCTGGTGTTAATGTTGGGGTGCATCAATGCTCTCAATGTGCATTCAGTCGGATGCAAACACCTGTAGTAGGAAATTATTATAATATTTATTTTGATGCTATAAAGCAAAATCTGCCTCATCTATAAATAACAAATGTTTGGTTTCTCTCCCATAATAATCATCTATCCTCAAAGCCATCCTGATAGTCTTAGTCATGTGCTCTGGGGGCTTTGTAGTATCTGGTGGAGTGGTCTTCCATAATTGTGCCAGGACAAGAATCTGAAGTATGTGAAACAGCCCCAAACGATATGAATCCCCTTGTTCTTAGTGCAACTAAGCAAATAGTTCTATTCAGTAAAATATAATGGGTAACCTTCTTTATTACAGATATCTGCTCATTCAAGCTTACAGACTCCTCATATGACAGCCTGGAGAATGAACTGAATGATGATGTAGATTCTCCTTTCAGTGGTCTGGCCAAAAAGTGCAGCCCTGACAACAGGAGCAGAGATTCTGTTTTGACGTTAAGCGATTGTGATCTCGACCATCCAGATGCTGAGGATGCGCCGACCAAACACTTGCTGGAGTCTCAACCATTCAGGGTGGCCATCGCTTTTCCTCACAGTTCCGTGTCACGTGAGCAGTCTGAAAATGAATCCCTCTGTTCCAATACTTCTGGTTACTCGTCCGCCACAGTGTCCGATGCTCTAAAGGATGGCAGAAGGGACAGGCGTTGTTCTGAGCCAGCCATAGGGATCCTTGTGTCTAGATTCATGAAGCTCAATGAGTCTCCTCATGAGGGTGCTACATACAAGACAAGCTGTGATGCTCTTCTGTCCAACTCTGGAGACGATTACCTGAAGCAGCATAGGGATTTACAAGTAGAAGGACAAAAGCTTATTAACCGCAGTCTGATTTTGGGGATTGATGTAAGTAAAAGCTTAAGCAAGAAGCAAACACCAGAGAAGAAGAGCACTCCCAATAGACTCTTGCCACCTCCTTCCATGAGGTTAAACACATGTTCTCAGACTAGTTGCTCAAGTTTGTCTTCTCCTGGAACTTCCCCATCAGGTTCTTCTCTGAGTTCCTTAGACAGTGCTTTCTCTCAGTTTTCAGATTATTCGGCTTTGACTCCCAACGAAGTGCCTTCCCCACTGGAATGCACCTTCAGGTCTTGTAAGAAACAAGGAAATATCACTCCAGACTTCCTAAGCTCTGGCTCTTTTTCAGGTTTTACATTGGATGAAGATATCAAACAGACTTACAGTGACAGCGGAAAAGATACTGACTTGGCACAGCACAAAACCCCTGCTGGCATTCACCCCGGTACATGGTTAAAAAACGGCACATCGACTGTCAAAAACTGGTCACTGAGACGAAGGGAAAAAGCAAACAAACTGGATGTAAAAAACAAAGCAGATGTCACTATAAATTCTGAAAGGCTACAACCAGACACGTCTAAGATTTCAGAACGTCCAGTACTTCAGGAGCAAATAATGGTGCCAAAAGATGATTTGGAAACCCAGCATCTTTTGGCAGTACAAAAATCTGAAGACATTGTAAAAGATACTAATGTGAGTGTTTCTCTGTTTTGTGAAGGATCTAGTGGAAGGAGAAGTGCCTCCAGGCATGTTCTAAGACACAATGTTATTATTGATAAAAATGGTAATGGGGAACATCAAGTGGAATGCAGCTCCTTCCTTATGCCATCTCCTGTGTCTATAAACATGGAAATATCTGCACTTAGCCCCCACACGTGTTGTTTTGCACAGGAAAGTACTTTAATTCCTCAGTCCTACAGACAAAAAACCAGTAACAGCTCTAACGCAGAACAAGCTCTTCTCTTAAACCACAATCAAAAAGGCCCCGCCGAGCGTGTGACCCATATCTCTGGCGAAGAACTTTCTTCTGTAAAGGAAGAGTCAACCAAATCCACAATTGGCAGCTTTCGGGTCGCCAGCTTAAAAAGAAATAAGGTTTTGCCGTCCAATATAGACACTGGATTTAAAATGGTCAATTGTGACTTGGAGAAAAACTTTTGCGTGTCTCCAAAATCTACGACCACTACAGCAAGCTTTGCCTTTCAGTTAGATAGCCAGAAGCACATTAGAAGCAGCCATGAAAGTGGCCGGAGCAGCAGAGAATGTCAGGCAAAGCGGTGCAGTGATCCCAAGTTTGAAGACATTGACCAAAGATTTTTTACTGAGGAGTCTTACGTGTAATGGATGGGATTACATACATGTAGAGGTCCTCACTGCCATATGTTGGTGTTGAATCTGCCTGACTTTAAAAAAAAAAAAAGCACTTGTCGGTGTTGTTTTTCAAGATAGAAATGCAAAAAAAAACTATTTTAAAGGGATACTGTCATGGGAAAAAAAAAATTCTAAATGAATCAGTTAATAGTGCTGCTCCAGCTGAATTCTGCACTGAAATCCACTTCTCAAAAGAGCAAACAGATTTTTTTATATTCAATTTTGAAATCTGACATGGGGCTAGACATATTGTCAATTTCCCAGCTGCCCCAAGTCATGTGACTTGTGCTCTGATAAACTTCAATCACTCTTTACTGCTGTACTGCAAGTTGGAGTGATATCACCCCCTCCCTTTTTCCCCCCAGCAGCCAAACAAAAGAACAATGGGAAGGTAACCAGATAGCAGCTCCCTAACACAAGATAACAGCTGCCTGGTAGATCTAAGAACAACACTCAATAGTAAAAACCCATGTCCCACTGAGACACATTCAGTTACATTGAGAAGAAAAAACAGCAGCCTGCCAGAAAGCATTTCTCTCCTGAAGTGCAGGCACACGTCACATGACTTGGGGCAGCTGGGAAATTAACAAAATGTCTAGCCCCATGTCAGATTTTAAAATTAAATATAAAAAAATCTGTTTGCTCTTTTGAGAAATGGATTTCTATTGAATTCTACTGGAACAGCACTATTAACTGATTCATTTTTTAAAAAAAAATTTTTCCCTTGACAGTATCCCTATAACAAGAAACCTACAGTTTTTTTTTTAGTTTCTGAGAAGGAACTTTAAGCACCAAACTCAGTAAGTCCAGTTAAGGAAAGGGAAAGGAGCTGTGTATATTGGTTTTAGAAGCAAATGCCAGCGTGGGATACCGTTTCATTTGTGTCATGGCAATGTTATATTCTGCATTTCATTTGTGATCTAGTAAGGACAGAACAGAAAAATGACAAAGGGTGAATCTGGGAAAAGGACCTTCAGTTGGGTATTGTCTATTCTTTAGCTGAAGGATTGCTACCCTCTGGTTCTCTGGCTGGTCCAGTTTTAGCTAGGCGACGGATTTTTTTTTTTTACTGAAATTACTTAAATTGGCTGTACATAGATAGAACCGCTTGTTAAGAAAGCCATACTTGGGCCCGATCAGTCTACGGCTAAATTGTTGGAGAACATATGAGGGGGCCACACACGTTATGGCCATTAAGTGAAGAGGAGCTATGGTTCTTCTTCACTTCATTTGCTGATGCACCGTTCACTAGTAGAGATGGTGTCATAGAAGATGAGAATTTATAACCTGCCAGATTCCAGAACAGACTAATATTCATGGGACATGGGTATCAGTAGAGCTCAGCATTCAAGTATCAGTAATCGTATTTGTATGGCCAACTTTAGGCACACACACCAAGAGAGTATTGATTTGGTCCACCATCTGCTGTCGCACCATGAACTGGCCAATGTAGTGCATCGAAATATGACATTTCTAACCAGTGAGATTCCAGAACTAGTAATACTAATATTTAGGAAAAATCACTAGTAAAATATTCATTTGACCCCTCCACTCAAGTGGTGAACCAAATCAGACTGATCTAGTTGTTTGACTGCTGGGCCAAAGATCACATCTATTTGGACTCTTGTGGAGAACTAACTGCCAGGCAAAGATTATATCCATTTTGATCAGGAAGACCTCTTGTACATAGGGCCAGTAGGATGCAACTGTCAGTTTTTGGTTCCCAAACTTCAGCTACAACCCAAATCATTCTCATGGATTTTGGGAATTACAAGTTCATTACAAGTGGAACCCCAAAAGCTGTTTATCCCTGTGGCAGGATTATTAAGACTAGGGTGCGCCTAATGGACTTACTTCTCCCTTGTATAAATGTGTCTTGTGTTGCGTCTGTGCTCATATTTTCTTTTGTACAAGAACATGTACCATGTACCGCCAAGTTACGTTACGGTCATTTCATTATATATTTAAGGCAAGTGAAAAGCTCAAACGCTTATTGGGTTTGTTTATGGCGTCCTGATGTTTTGCCATTATTACGTTTTGCTCTTATTAAAACAAATTGTGTATTTTTGTACTTGCACAAACTGCTGCTAACTTTATACAATGTGTATGTTGTTATGACACTGATGATAATATATGTATGTATTATATTCTAAAGTATTAAATCCCTTGTACCATTATGTAAGATACTGGTAACACCTCCATTGTAGCTGTGATTGCCGATTGGTTTAATGGGACAGCTCCATTGGCACGTTGTTTAACTGTTTAACATTAAAAGCTACGAATAAATGGCTTTGTTTGCAGAGAAGTCCATCCATAGTGCTGGTTTGGCTGTAGAACAACAAGGGGACAATGACGTATGTCTGGAAAGAACAGCTGTCGGTATTCCACTTTCTGCAGGTAAGACTTCCCTTTCATTAAAGTGCATCATTGTCTGACTATTAGCCTGTACGGGATTGAACCGGAGCCAGATAAGCCTATAACTAGTGCAGGAGGCCTCTATTAATTCTTATCAAGCAACATCACTTTCTCTGGTTGATGGCTTTGTTTTTACTTAATAAAGAACTGAAATACATAACAGTATTTAAATATTTAAGTGCTGGATCCTTTGATTTTGCCAGAACAAGAACAATTTTGGTAAGAAATCAGAGCCGTGGTTTCTGCTGCATCAGTATGATAGTAGTTATTATGCTGGGGCTATAGATTCTACAGAGGGGAGACTAAAAGGTGAAAGACCAAATGTAGTAATGTGTAGGGAGGTAGAAGAAGCATGCTTCCCAGTAAGTGAGTTCTTCTACTGTGTTTTGGGCTACACTCCTGCCAGGCAGCACAAAAGGCTGGATAGTACGTTGCCCCACTTGAGTTTTACCAACCGTGTCGGGGGTAAAAGTGTAGCAGGAAGGACTTGAGCAGGTCCTGGTCTGAATAGGCCCTGGAAGAAGGTCAAGCCAGGATCCCCATAAGTGAGGTGAAGACTATGTAAGAGGAGATTTACATGGCAGGAGCTAAAGTACCAGCTTAACTAAGAGAGCTGGTTAGTGGAAAGCCTGGACAAGGGGTGTTTGTGGGGTGTGAAATGCATTTTCTTTCCATTCTCTGGAAAGCAGAGGGAATTCAAGTTCCAGGATCTATTGCTTCAAAACGTGAAAACAAGTGAGGGAGGGGTGGTCTGTGAGCCTAAGGGTCAGGGCAGACCCGAAGATTCAGAGAGATTTTCACCCATCGATAAATCGCCTCTTCTTCTTCGGGGCGACTAATCTCCCCGAACTGCCTCCCGCCGACTAGAATTTAAATCGATGGCACTTAGAGCGCTTCATTTTCTGAAGTCGCCCAAAGTTTCCTCGTGAGGCCACTTCGGCCGATTTAGGAAAACGAATCACACCGATTGCCATCCCACCGGCGATTTACATTCTAGCCGGCGGGAGGCAGTTCAGGCATTTCCTCTCATAAGGCAACATGATCTCATTATGTATTCTGAGGAATTGAAACTGATCCATGATCCCTGGTATATGATAAATAGGCCCAACACCATAGTATGAGAAACATCCCCATATCATGATGCTTGTGCCCCCGGCTTCACTCTGTACTGTTACTTGAATTCAGTGTTTGGGGGTCGTCTGACAAACTGTCTGTGGTCTCTAGAATCAAAAAGAACAATCTTGCTTTCATCAGTCCAAAAAATGTTGGGCCATTTCTCTATAGGTCAATCAATGTGATCTTTGGCAAATTGTAAGCTCTTCAGCACATGTCTTCTTTCCAACAATGGGACTTTGCGGGGGCTTCTTGTCGATAGTTTGGCTTCACATAGGAGTCTTCTAATTGTAACAGTATCACAGGTAACTTTACACCTTCTTTCATCTTCCTGGAGCTGATCATTGGCTGAGTCTTTGCCATTTTGGTTGTTCTTCTATCCATTCCAATGGTAGTTTTTCTTTTTCTTCCATTTTTTCCAGGTTTTGTTGCCATTTTAAAACATTTGAAATCATTTTAGCTGAGCAGCCTATCATTTTCTGCCCTTTTTTAAAATATTTTCCCCTCTCCAATCAACGTTTTAATCAAAGTACTCTGTTCTTCTGAACAATGTCTGAAACGAGCCATTTTACTCAGATTTTCAGAGAGAAATACAGTATAACCAGCAGCACAACATTTGCTCCTTCCTTAGGTATACTCTCATGGAAAAAAAAAAAATTTCAAAATGAATCAGTTAATAGTGCTGCTCCAGCAGAATTCTGCACTGAAATCCATTTCTCAAAAGAGCAAACAGATTTTTTTATATTCAATTTTGAAATCTGACATGGGGCTAGACATATTGTCAAGTTCCCAGCTGCCCCAAGTCATGTGACTTGTGCTCTGATAAACTTAAATCACTCTTTACTGCTGTACTGCAAGTTGGAGTGATATCCAAATCAAGCATATATATATTCCCAAAGGGATGTATATAAGAAGAGATCAGTGCCTTTGGCAACAGAAATTAAAAACAAGCATAGCGTAATACGTTCATAAAATGGGATGTCACCCCGTGCATATAATAGATATTAATAGGTGTGTTCTCCCTTTTTCCTTCCGGTGACTATTAATGAAAGGATAGGTTAACGAAAAAAGTGGAAAAGGAAGGTGTCTTTCCTATGAAACAAGATATATTCCAGGGATAAAGCGCCTTCACCTTCTGTGCAAATTGCCTACTTACAAACCACTGATGTGGTATAACAAGAGGCCCTTTCTGATCCCTCCTCCAGATTCCAAACCAGGAATAAAACCAATAATAGGGTAATACCGTTTTTATTAAGAACTAATTAAAACCCAAAAAATTTTTGCACTCACATTTACCCTCACGGGTTTTGCGCATTCAGTCCAATAAAAAGTTTGTATGGGGTCCCAGGGGATAGTCCCGTCTGCTCGTTCCAGACTCCCTCGTGGTGCCTTGCTTTGGGCTGTTGTGTGCCCCAAACTGTGCCTAACGCGTTTCGCTGTAATCGTCAGCTTCCTCAGAGGCGTAGTTTCCATGCTGGTTTCTGTCCTTTTTAAAAGCTCATTCCGAAGTTGGAGTGATATCACCCCCCCTCCCTTTTCCCCCCCAGCAGCCAAACAAAAGAACAATGGGAAGGTAACCAGATAACAGCTCCCTAACAGAAGATAACAGCTGCCTGGTAGATCTAAGAACAACACTCAATAGTAAAAACCCATTTCTCACTGAGACACATTCAGTTAAATTGAGAAGGAAAAACAGCAGCCTGCCAGAAAGCAGGCACAAGTCACATGACTGGGGGCAGCTGGGAAATTGACAAAATGTCTAGCCCCATGTCAGATTTCAAAATTGAATATAAAAAAATCTGTTTGCTCTTTTGAGAAATGGATTTCAGTGCAGAATTCTGCTGGAGCAGCACTATTAACTGGTGCGTTTTGAAAAAAACATGTTTTCCCATGACAGGATCCCTTTAAATAAGGGTTGCCATTGACTCCTGTTGTTTTCACAGAATGAATGAACTGACTAATTTAACTCCACATTATTATTTGGAACAAGCCTCAATGAATGATTCAATGACACAGAATCAGCAGCAGGTCATGACTATTGGGTCTGTTGGTTTCTGTTACTCTTCTACACCTGCTAGTAAATTATTTGCCATGTAGAAATATCATTTCTACCAAAAATAGTGATTGATCAGGTTAGTGATGTCAGACTGATATTATTCTGAACGCAACTGTAAATCCGTAGCATTAGTTTAGGGCAGCTGCAGGGTATAAAAGGAGGAGCATTAAAGCATTCAACAGCACTCAAGTCTATCCAGCCCGGGTTCTCCTCTGCCTGTGATGAGATGTCCCAGAGAGAGGCATGAAATGCATCAGGTGCTCTTGCACAATGTGCCCATTATGGAGTCTGATCCGCATTTCTTTTTAATGAAGATTTAAAGTTGTTTTTTTTCTGCTTTTTAAATGTTGGAATCCGGAGGAGCACTTCTTTTTTTATGCTGGCAAAAGCTTTTAGAAATAGTTTCACAATTAGCCACAAATGACACTTTAAAAGCTCTGGCGTTCATGAAAGGGATTGTTCCTGTTTGAGTTCATTTTACTATGATGGAGAGGGTGATATTCTTAGACAATTTGCAATTGGTTTTCATTTTTTATTATTTGAAGATTTTGAGTTATTTTGCTTTTTATTCAGCAGCTCTCCAGTTTGCACTTTTAGCAGTCTGGTTGCTAGGGTCCAAATTACCTAGCAACCATGCTTTGATTAGAACAAGAGACTGGAATATGAAAAGGAGAGGCTATACATATAAAGATGGTTAATAAAAAGTAGCTATAACAATAAGGGAGTTATCAAAATCTGAATTCTTCTGATTATTTAAAAAAAAGTGATCAAACTAGAATCCACAATTTAACCGTATTTATTTAAAAAAAAAAGCTTGATTTAATCGGTTCTGGTAAAAACTCAATAAACCCCGAATCATACGATTTTTTCAGCGTTTTTTCCACTCCTTGCTCTATTTTTGCAGTAAAAGGTCAGATTTTTGGGCTAACTCCAGAAGAGACCACAAAAACTTCAAAATATGAAAGGGACCTCTCCCACTGACTTCTACACAACCTTGGCAGGTCTGAGATGGCGGATCTTTGGATTCAGACTTTTTGCTGCATCTGGCTTTAATAAATCTTGAAAAATTTCGAGTTATTAAAAGAAATAAAGAGAATTTGGAGTTTTGCACCAAAAAGTCAGACCAGAGTTTAGTAAATATCCCCCTAAATGTGTAGCCTGTGTAGACAGAGCATTTGTTTTCAGAAGGGGTCAGTGACCCACATTTGAAAGCTGGAAGAGGAAGGCAAATAATTCAAAAACTCTATAAAAAAAACAAAGACCATTTGAAAAGTTGCTTAGCACTGGCCATTAGTGAATTTGTCCTGTTTTGCTTCGCTGCGAAATTTGCGGAACGTCCGAAAAATTTGTGAAACTGGAATTTTGCCGCTGGCTTCAATTTGCGGGCGTCAACATTGACTTGATATTTGCTGCACATTAAAGTCAATGGGCGTTCGTTTACTTGTCTCCGGCGGCAAAATATGTTGACTCTGGCGAATCTTCGCAAATTTATTCGCCGGCGGTGAAACGTGGAAATTCACCACCAATTCGTGCCTGGCGAATAAATTCGCCCATCACTACTGGCCATTCTATAACAAACTAAAAGTTAGCTTAAAGGTGAAGCACCCCTTTAAAGGAAAACTATACCCCCAAAATGAATACTTGCAACAGATAGTTTACATTATATTAAGTAGCATATTAAAGAATCTCACCAAACTGGAATATATATTTAAGTAAATCTTGCCCTTTTACATCTCTCGCCTTGAGCCACCATTTCGTGATGGTCTGTGTGCTGCTTCAGAGATCACCTGACCAGAAATACTACAACACTAACTGTAACAGGAAGAAGTGTGGAAGCAAAAGACACAACTCTGTCTGTTAATTGGCTCATGTGACCTTACATGTGGTTTGTATGTGTGCACCGTGAATCCTACAATCCCAGGGGGCGGCCCTTATTTTTTAAAATGGCAATTTTCTATTTATGATTACCCAATGGCACATACTACTAAAAAAGTATATTATTATGAAAATGGTTTATTTACATGAAGCAGGGTTTTACATATGAGCTGTTTTATGCAATATCTTTTTATAGAGACCTACATTGTTTGGGGTATAGTTTTCCTTTAAAGTGTGATCCAGGCTATTCAGCATATGGTTCACTTTGGAACCCAAGCAATTTGCAACTCTCCAGATTTTGTTGTACTACAGCTCTCAGCATGCTTCCAACAGAGTCCGGCTGCTTGTGTCTGACACATGTGGGGCCCAGACGTTGCACTGAGCAGATCTGCTGGTCATTATAGTCGCCCCTTTGCTCTGTGCCGTGTAGCTTTGATGGATTTACTGTAATCCGCCTGCATTACCAACATGTGGGATGAAACGAGGTTGTCTGTCACCTACATAATCACATCAGTGGGTCAAGTATTTTTGCGGTGATGTCGACCATAATTACTATTCATTGGTAACATGCCTAGTGAGCTGTGAGTTGCAGTCGTGCAGATGTGCCGCCAAACAAACATGGGGCATGCAAAAGCAAAAAAAGAAGAAGCAAAGGAAAAAACAATGACAATGTGAACAGAAGCCCCCGGTACTATCAGATCAACTATAGAACTGCCCCATATGAATCTCCCATGTGGGACCTTAAAGGGTGACTAAACCTTTAAAATAAGTGAATGTAAAACTCATGAGAGAGCTATTCTAAGCACTTTTGTTATTTATAGTCATTATTATTATTTTTTTTTTCAATTCCAAGATATTAAGGGATACATGTACTGTTAATATGAATGAATTTTATTACAACAGCTCCACCTGCTGGTCAGTTTCCCACCAGTCTGACCACCAAGTAGTCAAGGAAGTTGTCAGGAGAAAGAAAGAGGCTGCTGATGTTCTTCTGCTTAGGAATAAAATTAGAAACCTTTCTCACATCTTTCCTAAGCAGAAAAACATCAGAGCAGCCTCTTTCTTTCTTACAGTACATGGCTTATAAATAACTATTGGCAGCTACTGTTATCATCAGGGTCGGACTGTAGCATCGGGGGCCCATCTGGGCTGCGACACCAAGGGCCCCCCTGGCAGTCACCGGGGGGGGGGACTTCCCAAACTCTGGACCAGAACCCCACCCCTCCCCCTGCGTCGTGCTGCAGCAACTTATACTTTAGGGGGCAGCCAATCAGGGAAGCACGTCTGGGTTGGCAGGGGCTCATGAGGGCTGGGGCCCAATGGTTATCCAACTCTGGTTATCACATATCGTAAATGCTAGAGGATCCAAGGTTACCCTCCATACCCCAACTCCCTCATCCCAGGAAACCTTACTCACAATAGTATTTGGAACAATAGAACGACCTGAAAACACACATCATGGGGGTTATTAAAGTCTGAATGCCAAAAACTCAAAAGATTCTAGTTTTTTTTACTATAAAATCTGAATTTTTAGTGGGAAAAAAAAAAATCAGAATAAAAAATCCTCCAACCCAGACCTGCCAAGTTAATGTAGAAGTCAATGAAGTCCTAAATATATCCTGATCTTTCATGATTTTTAAGAGTTTTTTTTCCCAGTACAGGAAATTACAGAAAAATGTATTAATAAATAAGGGGAAAAAACCCATGTGGATTTGGTTGTAGAAGTTTTCAGAAAATGTTAACAATTTTGATTAATAACCCCCCCTAGTGTTTCTTTTATTCTATATGGAAGGGAAGGTGTAGGAATCAGCAGTAGTGATGGGTGAATTTTTCCCATTTTGCTTCCCTGAAAAATCGCGAATTTCCAGCGGAATTCTAGAAACGGCACGGCTAACGCTAGCGACTTTTCGCCAGTGTTGCCACCCGCAGGGACTTCGCCAATTCAGCAACAGGTTCCGGCTAAAAGCCGCCTGGTGATAGAGTGCGAATGACCGCTAGCGACGGTCCTGTTCGCTAGTGATCATTTGCATTCTATTGGCAGTCGACGTTTCACTAAGGCAAATGATTGTTACTCCGCAAATTCACTAAAGTGCAGATTTTACAGAACGTTAACTCTTTCGCCAGAGTTGACTTCACCACCTCAGACCAGGCGAAAGCAGCTCGATCTTCCTCAATCTTCTGTCACTTACATCATATACTGTGCGCCAAAAATGCATTAAAGTTCCAAAAACGCTGGCGACTTTTCCTTTTTTTAAGCCGAATTTCCTGCAAAAGTCCTGACTTATTTGGGTAATTGGTTTTCTCCAGACATTTTATTACATATGGAACATTCATTTTTCAGTGGGCTCATGTGTAGGGCAATATATTAACTCTCTTGTCTTTATTAAGGTTCCCTGGACATGTGTAATAAAAAGTGGTAACTTCAACCATTTGCAACAACATTTATAATAAAGACGTCCATACAACTTTAAATTTCTCGCCCTATGCAAATTGAGCTGAGCGAAAGATCACTAGTGAATTTTCGTTAGGCACAAATGAACGCTAGCGCATCTTCGCTATGAAATGCTCGCACTGCCGAAGTAACGCTAGTCGGTGTTGGCGCCTGGGACGAAACTTTGCGTATTAGTGAATTAGTGTATTCGTATCGTATTTGCGCCTGGCGAAGTGATGCGATGGGTGCGAAGCTGACGCTGGCAAAAATTCGCCCGTGAGTGAATCTGCCCCTTTGTGCCAATAGCTCCAACTTAGTGACTATTAAGTCTAATTGGTGATAAGTATAAGAATGTGTAGAAATAGTAATTTGTCTGAATCCTCAGTAATAAATAAACTCCGGTGACTGCTAATGAGGCCACATGGACTGTTTACTGTTGTGTCTCCTGCACTATGAGCAGCCGAGCGAAACGAATTGATAGTTTGGAAAGAAAGAGAATTACTGTTCAGACGAGGACACTGGAATGAGAATCTCAATATGTTCTCACACACAATCCATCGTCACAAACCTAAATAAAGCCAGACCGGTCGTACAGCAAGAACACGGCGGCAACGCTCCATGTTATCTCAGACTCATATTGCTGCACTCTCTGCTGTCAGTGTGTCTCTTTCATTAAAGGGGCGGTTCACCTTTAAGTTAACTTTCAGTATGTTCTAGAATGGCCAATTCTAAACAACTTTTCAATTGGTCTTTATTTATTTTTTTTATAGTTTTTTAATTATTTGTCTTTTTCTTCTGACTCTTTCCAACATTTTAAATGGGGTTCACTGACCCCATCTATAAACAAATGCTCTGTAAGGCTACAAATGTATTGTTATTGCTACTTTTTATTACTGTCCTTTTTATTCAGGCCTCTCCTATTCGTATTCCAGTCTCATATTCAAACCAGTACATGGTTGCTAGGGGAATTTGGACCCTAGCAACCAGAGGGCTGAAATTGTAAACTGGAGAGCTGCTGAATAAAAAGCTAAATAACTCAAAAAGCACAGATAATAAAAAATGAAAACCAATTGCAAATTGTCTCAGAATATCACTCTCTACATCATATTAAACATTAATTTAAAGATGAACAACCCCTTTAAGCAATTTAATTCAATGACTTGTCAGTCTAATGGAGAGCAACACATGCCTGCAAAGAAATCAGGGCTCAGTGTATGAACATTCCCAGCACCAACCAGAACATGATCAGTAAACAAAGGAAAGAAAGAAAGAAAGAAAGAGGAATCTGGTTTTTGGGTTGAAGGTTCTCCTGGAGCAGTGGGAGGAGCTATACAGTGAGCGCAAATCATTGGCTGGAGCCTCTGGACTTGTATTAAAGGAGACATACTGGATACGATGAGTGAGCCCATCCTAATATTGTAGGCAATAATGAATACAAATATGGTGCTGGTTTTACCTTTGGGCTAAAAAGGAATATTATCTTTAAAAATTGCCCCTTTAGGGCAGTGACATCGGGGGAGATTTGTTGCCTGCTTCAACTGAATCTGTCTGCCCAGCTGAACCGAATCTGAATCCTAATTTGCATATGCAAATTAGGGACGGGGAGGGAAATCGTGTTACAAGGAAGAAAAAAATATTTGCCCCTTCTCACCCCTGATTTGCATATGCAAATTAGGATTCGGTTTGGTATTCGGGCAAATAATGAAGGATTCGGGGGTTCGGCTGAATTCAAAATGTGAATTCGGTGCATCCGTACACACAAGGCTATTTGAAATCACCTGTAGTCCCAAAACATCCTTTTTGGAGTGATTTATCAGAAATAACACGACTTTTCAGAAGTTAAAATCTGCGCTAGCAAAACACACATGGCGATTCGTAGCCGCGATAGTATGCAAATTCTTGTGTGCGCGGCATGTCGCAAGTATAAGATCATATGGATGTAATTTCGAAGGCGGCAATTTCGCATATTAAGATACTCGTGTGACAATACGCCGCGAAAAATGCCTTTTTTAAAACATTTCTGACACAGATAGGCTCATTGATCTTGTTGATGAACGTCCAGCCTGTGTGGGAGAAAGCACCGTGGTGCACTATGGGATGCAAATCGATCGGAAGCCAAAGTCGCCTGAGATCTTTGCAAAAAGACGATCGCTTGTTGCTGAAACAAGCTTTTTATTTAATTTAATTAATTTAATTTCAGATGACAAATCTCCCCGTGTGTCACTACCCTAATTGGAGCTCACTACTGATCTGCTACAGTCGCTGTTTGTGTTTTAAATAAGGGGTGGGTTCTAATGATCCCTGCCAGAAACACAGTAAGAGGGGACAGCCAATAACAGCCCTGAAGTAGCACAAGCAAAGACAGACCTGTTCCCTATCAGGTCCTGCTAGCTGCTGATTGGTTCCTGTCCTACATTGCAGTGAGCTGAGTGCTTCCGGCTCCCCTGCACAGCCTGGGAAAGGAGGCAGCAAGGACATAGGACAGATGGGTGGGACTTGTAGGGTTTTTGAGGAAATTATTAATAAATCAACAGAACGTCTAGTTGGTTACTTCCTTTTCTTACTATTAACAATGTAATCTTCTTATTGCTTAATAACCGTGCTGTAATTTGGATCTCCATACTTTATTTCTACTAAAAAAATAATTTAAACATTAAGGGAGTTAATTATCAAAATCCGAAAATATCTCGTTATTTTCTGAAAACTACTACGAAAATTTATTGTGCGGGAAAAAACTCATGAAAAACTCAAATCGAATTCAGATTTGATGCCCGAAAACTCTGATTTTTGCCCAAAACCCATGAATTCTTCAGATTATTGCATGAAACCGAGTGCAAATCAGGATATCTTCGGGGCTTCTCCCATTGACTTCTACATGAACTAGGCAGGTCTGAGTTGGAGTAGAGTACTTTTTTATTCCGACTTTTAACACCCTCAATTAACACGAAAAATTCAAGTTTTTTTTTCCACTAAAAATTCGGATATTATAGAAAAAAAAGACTAAAATTTTTCGAGATTTTTGGCAATCGGACTTTAATAAATAACCCCCTAGATCAGGGCTGTCCAACTGGTGGCCCTCCTTCTGTGGCCCCCCACATGCTGTGTCATTTGTAAACTTTAAAAGGTATCACTACAGAGATTGACTGGCCCCTGCATTGTTTAAACCTCAAATTCAGACTAATCCCCTGTATTGTTCACACCTGTGATCCCTCTGGATTGTTTACACTTGTGACACCTCTATTGTTTATATCCTAAAGCCTGTACTGTTCTACCTGAGACCCAGACTGAAACTGCCCACATTGTTCACCTGTTCACACTTTATACAAAATACTAATGGGGCACCAGCACTGTGTCACTGTATGTAGTACATATTAGACTGAGAGCTTTCCTTGTCTCCTGCTCTGTTCTACCTTCCCTCCCTTTGTGTGCCATTCTCTGCTTGCCCAGTGCTGCTTGTGTGTGCCATTCTCTGCTTACTCAGTGCTACTTGTGTGTGCCATTCTCTGCTTGCCCAATGCTGCTTGTGTGTGCCATTCTCTGCTTACTCAGTGCTACTTGTGTGTGCCATTCTCTGCTTGCCCAGTGCTGCTTGTGTGTGCCATTCTCTGCTTGCCCAGTGCTGTCTGTGTGTGCCATTCACTGCTTGCCCAGTGCTGCTTGTGTGTGCCATTCTCTGCTTGCCCAGTGCTGCTTGTGTGTGCCATTCTCTGCTTGCCCAGTGCTGTCTGTGTGTGCCATTCTCTGCTTGCCCAGTGCTGCTTGTGTGTGCCATTCTCTGCTTGCCTAATGCTGCTTGTGTGTGCCATTCTCTGCACAGAAGTTGGACAACACTGCACTAGATAAACCCAATAAGGTTGTTTTGCCACCAACATGGATTAATTATATCTTAGTTGGGATAAAGAACAACGTACTGTTTTAATATTTCAAAAACAGAGGGAAATTTCTCCCGCAGACCTAATAATAGCCTGGGAAATGATAAGCCCGGAATTGCTATGTGTGATATTGCCATTGGACGAAGGTGGCTCCAAAGGAATTGAAGATGGCGTTTTTTATGTACCAAGAGGAATTACATTTGGGAAGTTGTTTTTTTGATATCTTCTTGATTAGAATTAAACCCCGGGACATCTGAACCCCTGGAACAGGATGACACCTTTTGTGAAGATAAATTAGGTAGCCATATGTGTATGGTCCTTCATCCATCCATTTGTCCTGTGGGGGTACTGTATGGGTTGACCCAAGTATGGCCACCTTAAAAAGCTATACATTTTTAATCCCACTTATCCCATGATCCCACTGTGAAAATATCCTCCCTTATTCTTATTGACAGAAGAGAGAGAATTATTACACCTAGCAGTAGGACCAGTCCAAATGACCATCACTGAGTTCCAGAACCCAACTCAGTCCAGTTATCACCCAAAAAAATTATTCTAGCAATATTTGCAAGACGTTTCCAGAAATGTTTCTTATTAGGTGATTAATACAGGCCAGATTCATATTCTGCATTCCTGATACCTGAGATGACTTTGAAGTCCTCCCAAGATTTATATGGTCCAGATTCTTAAAATTAGAGACGGCTGCATCAGCCTTCCTGCTCCCGGCATTATATCATTGTGTGATGGAACAGAACTATGTACAATCCATGCACATTTATCTGGATACATTTGGACACTCAGAACCATCAATGTATTGTGTTTAGAGAACAGGCTGAAGGGAGGTATGTATATTTGCCCCTTATAAGGCACCGACAATGTCTCCAGTACAGTAACATACATAGTAACATAGTATGTAAAGGAAATAGAGCCAGGCACTCGCAGATCAAGGCCCTTATCAAGGGCCTTGCCCGAAACATGTCGCACTAATAAAACTATTTGCAGTTGATCTGCGAGTGCCTGGCTCTATTTTCTTTACATCGATTGATTTGCCTTATCTGGACTAAGGCAGAGCTTTGAGGCACACCAAGGCAATTTTGGATCCAGTATCTACATAGATCTACATAGTAAGTAAGGTGGAAAAAAGACACCTGTCCATCAAGTTCCACCTTTTAGATTTTTTTTTAATTAATCTGCCTATCTGCCAGTTGATCCAGAGGAAGGCAAAAAAAAATTTGCCTCAGAGGGGGAAAAAATTGCTTCCTGGCTCGAAAATGGCAGATCCAGTCCCTGGATCAACTTGTACTATGAGCTATCTCCCATAACCCTGTATTCCCTCACTTGCTAAACACCATCCAACCCCTTCTTAAAGCTATCTAATGTATCAGCCTGTACAACTGATTCAGGGAGACAATTCCACATCTTCACAGCTCTCACTGTAACAAACCCCTTCCCAATATTTAGGTGGAACCTCCTTTTCTTCTAATCGGAATGGGTGACCTTGTGTCAGCTGGAAAGACCTACTGGTAAATAAAGCATTAGAGAGATTATTATATGGTCCCCTTATATTTATACATAGTTATCATATCTCCCCTTAAAGGGGAAGGAAACCTAGTCGGCGCAAACCCCCCACCCCCCTCCCATTTGTTGCCCACCCTCCCTCCTCCCCCCTGGCCTACCCGTCCCGCTGGGCAAATGCCCCTAACTTGTTACTTACCCCTCTGTGCAGGTCCAGTCCAGGGAGTTCACAGATGACATCTTCTTCCACGCACGTCTTCTTCCTGCTTTGAACGGCGCATGCACAGTAGGATCATTTCGCCGGTACGATCTACTGTGCATGGGCGTGACTTTTGGCGTGCTCTAAAACGCCGTTCACAGCTGGAAGAAGATCGCGTGGAAGAAGATGTCGTCTGTGAACTCCCTGGACTGGACCTGTGCAGAAGGGTAAGTAACAAGTTAGGGGCATTTGCCCAGCGGGACGGGTAGGCCAGGGGGGAGGAGGGAGGGTGGGCAACAAACGGGACGGGGGGTGGGGGGTTTGCACTGACTAGGTTTCCTTCCCCTTTAAGAGCCTCTTCTCCAACGTGAACATCCCCAATTTGGCCAGTCTTTCCTCATAGCTAAGATTTTCCATACCTTTTACCAGCTTAGTTGCCCTTCTCTGTACCCTCTCTAATACAATAATGTCCTGTTTGAGTGATGGAGACCAAAACTGTACGGCATATCCTAGATGGGGCCTTACAGGTGCTCTATACAATGGAAGAATGACACCCTCCTCTTGTGAATCAATGCCCCTTTTAATACAGCTCAAGTCCTTTATATACAATATAAAAAAAGGGCCGCCCCACTGCCTGCAGGCCATATGTGTCCCTTTAAGAGATTTGTATGGCTCCCAGAGTGCTCAAGAGCTTTTTGGGATGACATCATTTTAATAATCTGGCCCTCAAATACTGTATGTAGTATAGGAATTGGCCCAATATCGACTCAGTTTAAGGAAACTCTTAAATGGGAGTATCTGGCCTTAAAATTTACAATAGATGGACAGAGGGGGGAATCCATGTGCCCATTTCTCAGTTAATAAGGAGATGCCTGAGGATGTTCTGGCTCCAACGTGTTGCACAACGCTTCTCATTTAAAATACGAGCTAATTGGGTATCCCATGACTGCACTCACGCATCTCACAAGGTTCTCACCATGAATTTGATTATCATGATTTTCTTTCTTCCAGGGACAGTAGATTTGGTTCATTTTTACATCTAGTACAACCCATGAACACGTGTGAGGCGGTAATTTAAGGCATCAGTGTTATTTTGGGACACTTATATTCAATACTTATGTAGCGCTATAGTAAATTGAGTGCACCTAACTCTACTATAGGCTTCACTCCTATTACATATGCTCCGGATGAGACCTTAAACCTTAGGGAGTGAGCCTTCGCATCGAGGTGGAAGCAGGGTGTAGTGCAACTGTAACTGTAATCAAGGTGCAAAGAATTGGGCGCCAGTGGTTCTTATAACTTAACCAAATAACAGATTTATTGAGCACAGTATACAATCCTCAGTGGAGTGTACATAAATCAGAACATTGCAGGTTCATACAGTACATTGAATAGGCAGTACTCACAACACCTTTGGTCAGTATGATTCTCCTCAGAGATAGGAACAATACATGCAGCTTTGAGGAGGTACACCCAGCTTTCAGCCTTTTCCCTAAGTGGAACCTGAGGGGAATCTATCTACCCTAGGTCTGTACACTTAGTCCCTACTTCTGGGCAATGAGTACCCTGGGATCTTAATCCCACTACAATCCTCGTAGGAGCCTCAGACTGCTCAGCTACATAAACTGACTGACTATCACTCCTAGAGTGATCTATAAGTGTGAGTAACCTATTCTTACTAGACCTGACCTGTCTAGGTTCCAACTCGAGCTCTGCCTCCTGCACAGGCTAGAGCCAGCACAAGATGGACACTGAATTCTGCCTTCAGAGCCTTTTTATACTCTAGCCCAGCCGCCTGCTGGTCACTAGGGGCAACACAAAGAGTCAATAGTACCCCTCCCAACTGTATTTTAGGACCCATTTAGGTGTCCATAACATGGAGGGACTGCCTGCACAAAATACTAGGGGTGACTATTCTACACATCCCTACACTTACATACACTCTCTGCTCTGCCATAGGTCACATTGTGACATCAAATTGCCAGGGGGGCATTCCTAGCTAATGACTTGTCTGGGGGCCTCAATGCTTTCATGTATTTCTCTTCCAAACTCAAAAAGTTCCAAATAGAAGAAGCACCAATAGAAGGAGAAATAGAGAAACCTAGGAAAACCCCCTAGAACCATACATTAAAAAATCAGATATGGCTTCTTATTAATAAATACTGTTTAATGTTTAAGGTTCTTAAAGTTTCATACACAGTAAAATACTAGCACCGTTAAGGTAGAAACAGTGTCAGACTGGAGACCCTTGGCCCTGATCTCCCACCGGGATTTCTCCCACTAAAGCCGAGTAGAAAACATTTGAAAAACCATTGTACAGGGCCATCTTGAAATCTTTGCAGCCCTGTGTATTGGTGGTTATCTGCAGAAAGAACGCAAATCAACCAATCAGCAATTAGCTTTGGTTGATCAACCATAGTTGACCTAATAAAAGCATACATCTGATTGGTAGTTATGGCGTCATACTTAAAGTATAAGTAAACCTTTAAAATAAATGAATGTATAATTGATGAGTGCTCTTCTAGCACTTTTGCAATTTACATTCATAATTGTTTAACTCAAAGATATTAAGAAATACATGTAGTGTTAATTGGTTGAATTTTGTTACAACAGCGCCCCCTACTCATCAGTTTCTGACCACCAAGTCATTAAAGGAATTGTTCAGTGTAAAAATAAAAACTGGGTAAATAGATAGGCTGTGCAAAATAAATAATGTTTCTAAAATACAGTAGTTAGTTAGACAAAAATTTAATGTATAATGATTGGAGTGACTGGATGTCTAACATAATAGCCAGAACACTACTTCCTGCTTTTCAGCTCTCTTGGTTTACACTGATCGGTTACCAGGCAGTAACCAATCAGTGTCTTGAGGGGGGGGGGCACATGGGTCATAACTGTTGCTTTTGAATCTGAGCTGAATGCTGAGGATCAATTGCAAACTCACTGAATGGTTATGTTCCATTTGGCCCCCCTTCAAGTCGCTGACTAACTCAGAGTTAGAGAGCTGAAAAGCAGGAAGTAGTGCTCTGGCTATTATGTTACACATCCAGTCACTCCAGCCTTTATACATTACATTTTTGCCTAACTAACTGTTTTAAAAATAGTTTTTATTTTGCACAGTCTGTCTATTTACCTAGTTTGATTTGTCATACTGAACTGTTCCTTTAAGGAGAAAGAAAGATGGCTGCTCTGATGTTCTTCAGGTTAGGAACGATGTGAAAACCGTTATCTGAGGTTTCTAATGTATTTCCTAACTAGAAGAACATCAGACATTGGATGGGGGAAATTAGGGCTAAACTCTACAGAACGATGGGGAAATATGTGTCACGCGACAACGAAACTCGTGCAATGTGTCGGACATGCTGAATATAATGGGACTGATCGAGAAATCGCAGGTACAAACTACATGTATCAGACACGACATCAATGGATAACTTCATACGATTTTCCATGCGTCTATGGTGGGAGACAAGCCGACCAACATCAGCAGAAGACTTGGATATTGGTTGGCTCGTTGATCGACCAATGCGATGAAAATGAAAATGTTTTGTTTTTCTCTGCAATAATAAATCTCGAAGATTCTTCAGAATAGCAAAGCGAATCCGAACCCTAATTTGCATATACAGATCGGGACTAGGAAAGGTTAAAGAAAACTTCCTTGTTTGTGTGAGGAAAAGTCACGTGAATTTAAGGATTCCGATTCAGTTTGGCCAGGCACTTAGATTCACCCGAAATCTGCTGAACTGAATCCTGGGTTTGGTTCATTTTATGTTTAAATCTTTTGTTGGTAGACAAGGTATGGAGATCCAAATTATGGAAAGATCCCTTATGTGGAAAACACCAGCATTCTGGATAACACGTCCCATACCTGTATTAGAAGTGACCTTTGAGTTCAATGACCTGTAAAACAGTACTCAGCCTTCATCCCTTCTGCCTTTATGTGGTCATTGAACTGCTCAGTGACTTATAATATCCTTATATTATGCATGGGGGTACATTATACACATTTATAACAGAGGTGATGTGTTTGTATGGAGAGGCAGGGGATCAACAAATACAGTGCAATCAAATCAGCCATCTCCCACATTAAAGGAGAAGGAAATGTTAAAATGAAGTAAGCCTTATCAGAAAGGTCTATATAAATACACCAGTAAACCCTCAAAGTAATGCTGCTCTGAGTCCTCTGTCAAAGGAAACACCACATTTCTTTCCTTCTATTGTTTATACATGGGCTTCTATATCAGACGTCCTGGTTCCAGCTTAAACCTCCAGGGCTTGGGCTTGAGCATGCTCAGTTTGATCCTCTCACCCTCTCCCATCCCTGCTGTAATCTGAGCTCAGAGCTCAGTGAGCAGGGAGAGACTCAGGCAGAAAGTGATGTCACACTAAGCTAATATGGCAGCTGCTATCCTAAACAAACATATACAGTGTCTAGAGCTGTTTGCTCAGGTATGGAAAAGCATTTTAAAGAATAAAAATGACGTTCTAGCTTGTACTGTTGTGGCTAATCTATTGGCAATAAAACTGCCTTGGTAGCTTTCCCTTCTCCTTTAAGAAAGCCACATCCTACACTATGACATTAAAATAAATCTTCTGAGTTCATTAGGTTCTAATTGTTCTATAAGTCGGTGGGTTTAAGGCTCAGGTACCGCTTCCCTTAAAATGCTTGTGAGGGCAGCTGTGTTTAAAGGAGCAGTAACATCAAAAATATTTTTTTTTAAAAAATTCGTTAGTATACCACAAAAAAAAAACACCAAGTCAAATTAAACTATAAAATCGCACAGCCTTTATTAAGAAATAACTTACCGAAACGAAAGTTTAATTTGTCCGTGTAGGTTTTTTTCGTGGTATACTAACGAATAAAAAATGTTGATGGTACCAGTCCTTTAATGAATGTCAGAGCAGGGCCAATGGTTTACCAGTAGGAGCAGTAATTAAAATACAGACAATTGATATATTTTTATATTGCTGTGTGTAAATAGTGATGTATAGTGAGTATAGTGATGTATAGTGATGTATAGTGAGTATAGTGATGTATAGTGAGTATAGTGATGTATAGTGAGTATAGTGATGTATTGTGAGTATAGTGATGTATAGTGAGTATAGTGATGTATAGTGAGTATAGTGATGTATAGTGAGTATAGTGATGTATAGTGAGTATAGTGATGTATAGTGATGTATAGTGAGTATAGTGATGTATAGTGAGTATAGTGATGTATAGTGAGTATAGTGATGTATAGTGATGTATAGTGAGTATAGTGATGTATAGTGATGTATAGTGAGTATAGTGATGTATAGTGATGTATAGTGAGTATAGTGATGTATAGTGATGTATAGTGATGTATAGTGATGTATAGTGAGTATAGTGATGTATAGTGAGTATAGTGATGTATAGTGAGTATAGTGATGTATAGTGAGTATAGTGATGTATAGTGAGTATAGTGATGTATAGTGAGTATAGTGATGTATAGTGATGTATAGTGAGTATAGTGATGTATAGTGAGTATAGTGAGTATAGTGATGTATAGTGAGTATAGTGAGTATAGTGATGTATAGTGAGTATAGTGATGTATAGTGAGTATAGTGATGTATAGTGAGTATAGTGATGTATAGTGAGTATAGTGATGTATTGTGAGTATAGTGATGTATAGTGAGTATAGTGATGTATAGTGAGTATAGTGAGTATAGTGATGTATAGTGATGTATAGTGAGTATAGTGATGTATAGTGAGTATAGTGATGTATAGTGAGTATAGTGATGTATAGTGATGTATAGTGAGTATAGTGATGTATAGTGAGTATAGTGATGTATAGTGAGTATAGTGATGTATAGTGATGTATAGTGAGTATAGTGATGTATAGTGATGTATAGTGAGTATAGTGATGTATAGTGAGTATAGTGATGTATAGTGAGTATAGTGATGTAGGGGCCACTACACAGTGTCTCCTCTAATGTACAGGGTACTTGTACTGCTGAATGTGGAGTTGTAAATATACATTTATTTATTCATTTATGTTATGATTTGATACAATGATGTAGAGAAGGAATGTTTTGTTGCGGCTGCAGGCATAAGATAAAGCAAGTAGCTCTTCATAATGAAAGAAGATAAAAGTCACAGCAGCAATAAATAACCAGCAGTGGAACAATGGGACTTTTTGGGCCGAGCGGGAGGTCAGGGCAGTTTCCAGTCAGCCGCTGGATATGGAGGATTTCACGCTCATTTGTTTGAGCAGCAGAAAGACACACTGAATTGAGCATTTAGCCCCATTTTAATATACTATCTACACAAGGGGCCCTCGGGCTCTAAACACAAGGAACAGCTTCTTAAAGCTACAGTGGCACAAACACGGAACGGCTTCTTCTATGAACCCCTCACATGAGGCTGTAAAATTCTATGGCACATTCTGGCATCCATTAGCCCTTTTCATGTAGACAGGTAGTGAGAAAAGTAGTTCAAAAGCACCTACAACTAGGGTTGCCACCTGCCCGGCATTTTACCGGCCTGGCCGGTAAAAACGATGGTTGATTCCGGAAAAGGTGACAACCCTACCTACAACTGTTTTAGGTTTAAAAAAAAAAAAAAAACAGAAGCAAAGTTATGGCACTCAGTTACATTTGCTTCAGCTGCTTGTACAGTTAGGAAACACATTATCACATATCTTTCATATATATATATATATATATATATATATATATATATATATATATTCAATAGGGTTGGAGCACTCACAGATAGAATCGTCAGCTGCCTGGGTGCTGGTTATATCACAATATAAATTATACAAAAATGAACCGCACTCACAGGACTTGTTTGATGCAAAAGACGGTTGTATTCCGATGTTTCGGCTCCTATACTCGAACCTTCTTCAGGAAGTGAAGTGAAGTGAAGTGAAGAAGGCTCGAGTGTAGGAGCTGAAACGTCGGAATAAAACCATCTTTTCTTTGCACCAAACATGTCCTGTGAGTGCAGTTCATTTTTGTATAATATACATATATATATATATATATATATATATATATATATATATATATATATATATATATATAAATATAAATTTCCACATAGAGCCGCGGCCCACCTTAGGGCCTTAATAAATCTCCACCTTCCCATGGGTTTTGGCGCCAAGTAGGACATCATACAAGCTAGAACTTCACATCATTAATTACCCATTGTAAAACATCAAAAGAAGTATACTTTCTCACCACTCTGTGTTAGTGATCTGTGGGTCTAACCCGCTCTCCTTTGACCCACACCCGCACTTCCGGGTTCCTTTTATAGACCTGCTTCTCCAATGATGTCACAAAAGGGGCGGGGCGAGCAGGCGCAGCGTCTATAAAAGACGAACCAGGAAGTGGCCGGGGGGAGAGCAGGAGAAGAGCTCAACCCGCACCCGCCTGCTACCCACGACGAAGTGTGCGAGGTCGGCCCGAACCACGGTAAACCCGCGAGTATCGGGTCGGCCCGCACATCTCTACTTGGTGTCACCGACAATTTCCACTAAAGGAGATAACACTGTCATATCTGTAACTCAATAGATATTTTGTATAAACTTCACAGATTCCTTGGCAGAAAGTGTTTCTGAATGGACTATTTTCGTTTTCACTGCAAGTCGGCGACACCAAGTGGTGAGAAAGTGTATTTCTTTTGATGTTTTACAATGGGTAATTAATGATGTGAAGTTCTAGCTTGTATGATGTCCTACTTGGCGCCAAAACTCGTGGGGAGGTGGAGGTATAAATACACTGTTAACACTGCATTTATTTATCCTTGATAAAGGACCTAAGGTGGGCCGAAACGTTGGACACACAGATTTATGCAATAAATGTGATACTTAATTTTGGAGTGCGACTCTGTGGACATTTATGTGTAAAATTTGATCCAGCACCCACTGTGAATTAAAGACTCACGATCAGAGTGCGGCTGCCTACAAGTGATTATATATATAGATATATATATATACACACACACACAGGTATGGGATCTGTTGAACAGAAACCAGTTATCCAGAAATTTTCAAATTATGGAAAGTCCATCTCCCATAGACTCCATTTTATCCAAATAATCCAAAATGTTAAAAATGATTTCCTCTTTCTTTGTAATAATAAACCAGTAAATTGCACTTGATCCAAACTAAGATACTGAAGATCCAAATTACAGAAAGTTCCGTTATCGGAAAACCCCAGGTCAGGTTTGGATAACAGGTGTCGCATGCATGTGTGTGTGTGTAAGTGCACACGTGCAGATGTAAATTCGACACAAGGAGAAACCATGCATTTTAGGATTACTGTCCCTTTAACCAAAATAAACATTAATACAAATATAGGACCTATTATCTGGAATCCTCAGGAGCTGGTGGGTGTTCCAGGACAAGGAACCTAATAAATGTTTTGAAATGAAATAAACCACCAGGATTGTTGTGCGATTGGCTTGTGCTCCGGGTTATCGGGTTTATTCTGGCTTAATTTATCATTCAGTACAAGGCTATACATAGGTATAAGCACAAAAAGCTAATTTGTATCTTATATATAAATCAAAAATTCTACAGGTCATGGCTGAGATTTCTTTTATGTATAAGGGGATTCCACACAATAGATCCTATACCCACACTATGCCCCTATAGCTAATGTTGGTATCACAGTTATAGAAGATGTTTATGGAGTAGGATAAAGACATGGGCACACACACATATTCTCAATTTGCTTCTCAGTACTCCCTTCTCTTGATCTGGTTACTACTGGTCAGTGACACGCGGCAACTAAAAAGCACATTCATTCCAAGGTTCGACTTTATTAGAATACTAAAAGGGAGATGCCATATGGTTTCCAGAGGCATTCTCCACTGACCAAGATCACGGCATGGCAGCTCCACTCTCCCTCCCCCCTACAGGAACCGATATGTGGAGAAAGAACAAACTTTGTACATATTCATTTATATCTTTATAATACACAAGATCCATGTAAAATCTGACACTTGCTGAATGAATGTAATGGCAACTGTTTAATGCAACCAGTAGCTCATGAGTAACATGTTGCTCACAAACCCCTTGGATGTTGCTCCCAGTGGCCTCAAAGCAGGTGCTTATGTTTGGAGTCCAGGCTTGGAGGCAAGTTTTGTTGCACAGAACCAGGTGTACTACCAAACAGAGTCTCCTGTCGGCTGCAAGTCCACATAGAACTTTTTGCAGGTTTATGTTGAGCTTAACTTCTTTTACATTTCAATATGGCTGAGGATCCCTGGTTTAAGGCCAGAGACTGTCACCTCTCCAGTCCATAATGAACACTGCTGCCAGGCTTATACACCTCAGCAACCGCTCCTCCTCTGCCGTGCCACTCCCTGCACTGGCTTCCACTACTTTCAGAATTGAATTCAAATTAATGACCCTGACATTCAAAGCACTTCCTAACTCTGCCCCATCCTACATCTCTGATTTCATCTCTAGATACTCACCCAAACACCTTACTACACTCCTCAATTCTTCTCTCATTACCTCCTCACACGCTCGCATTCAAGACTTTTCAAGGGCTGCACCCCTCCTCTGGAATTCTCTCCAATTGTCTGTCCGACTTTCTCCCAAACTTTCTGCTTTCAAAAGATCTCTTAAACTTCACTTATTGAGAGAAACCTACCCTCACTCTGTTTAACTACCAAATGCAATACCATATATTACATCTCTCACCTGCTTATTTCTGATCTTGCCCACTCCCGCACCGTGTCTCATCCCCTTCCCCTTTAGATTGTAAGCTCTTTTGCTTCTCACCTTTTGTACCGGTACTAGTTGGTATGTATGTAACCCTGTATGTTCTATGTATGTAATTCATGTGATTTCTTTGTATAAACACATTTATTTTACAGCGCTACACAATATGTTGGCGCTATATAAATACTTGATAATTAATTTTAGTTTAGCCTGTATCGCGCCGCCCTTTATAGAAGTATTCAGATTTGGGGCCTCCTGCCTTTTATTCCAGCACATATGTCTATACATATATGACATTATACATAAAAGACTATTAATTCTGCTGGTCCTTGGGGAACAGGTTAAAGTGCTGGCAGTGTGTCTGCTTCATCATTTAGTGAATGTATGGTATGAATTTATGAATTTGGTGAATGTATGGTATGAATTTAGTGAATATATGAATTTAGTGAATGTATGGTATGAAGCACAGAATGACAGCAATTATCACTATGGAGTGGGAAGGGGAAGCACAGTGGTCTCTCCATCACTCAGTCGGACACTGAACTGTGGAAATATAATGTACAAAATCTATGTATTTATATTTATAGGCAAAATTAGAAATACATTCAAACCATTGGTTCAGTCTAGCGCATAGAAGTTAGTGATAATTACACAGAATCATGAAATCTTATAAAAAGGCAGCGTTTTTTGAAGAAGTCTACGTCTCATGAATTCTTGCCCATATCCACCGCCTGCCGGACATCGGCCACAGAGTCTGGCACTTTCACCATTATTCCGTTCATGGATTTCTTCAGGCAGATCTGGCAGCCCAGCCGGGACCTGGAACAGAAACAAAAGAGATCCCTTATTAAAAGGGTGTTCACCTTTAAGTTAACTTTTAGTGTGTTATAGAATGGCTAATTCTAAGCAGCTTTCCAATTGGCCATCAGGTTTTTTTGTTTTTTATAGTTTTTGCATTATTTGCCTTCTTCTTCTGTCTCTTTGCAGCTTTCAAACTGGGGTCACTGAACCCATCTAAAAAACAAATGCTCTGTAAGGCTACACATCTATTGTTATTGCTACATTTTATTACTCATCTTTCTATTCAGGCCTCTCCTATTCATATTCCAGTCTCTTATCCAAATCAATTGCTATGGGAATTAAGACCCTAGCAACCAGATTTCTGAAATCGCAAACTGGAGAGCTGCTGAATTAAAAGCCTAGTAACTCTAAACGACAAATGATAAAAAAATGGAAACCAATTCCATATTGGCTCAGAATATCACTCTCTACATCACACTAACAGTTAATTGAAAGGTGAACAACCCATTTAAGCCTTCAGGGCAACATGATCCATAAACATTGCTTAATAATTTATTGTAGAACAACTCACTGGCCTATACATATGATTGGTATGTCAGTTTACATTCCAGAAAGAGGCTACTTTCCTACACTGATCTGATTAAAGGGGTCGTTCACCTTTAAGTTAAGGTTTAATATTTTATAGAATGGTCGATTCTTAACAACTTTTTCATTGGTCTTCGTTATACTTTTCTTTTGTATAGTTTCCATATTATTTGCCTTCTTTTTTCCCATCTTTTAAAAGGAGGTCACTGACCCCATCGTCCGAACAAATTAATGCTCTGTGAGGCTACAATTTTATAGTTATTGATACTTTTTAATCACTAGGGATGCACCGAATCCACTATTTGGGGTTCGGCCGAATCCCCGAATCCTTGGCGAAAGCTTTGGGCGAATACTGAACCGAATCCGAATTTGCATATGCAAATTAGGGTCAGGAAAGGAAAAAGTGGAAAAAAATTCTTCTTTTGTGACGAAAAGTCACGTTATTTCCCTAACTGCCACTAATTACATATGCAAATTAGTATTCGGATTCGGTTCGGCCAGGAACAAGGATTCGGTCAAATCCGAATCCTGCTGAAAAAAGGCCGAATCCTGGCCGAATCCCGAACCGAATCCTGGATTCAGTGCATCGCCATTAATTACTTTTCCTTCCATTGAGTCTCCCTCCAATTCCATAATTAAGAAACAGAAGAAAATAAAAATAAATAAAGTGAAGACCAATTGCAAATTCCAACAGCATATCAATATCTACATCATACTAACAGTTAATTTAAGGTGAACAACCCCTTAACCCCGCTAAGGAGCAGAATAGGCTATTCCTTTTTCAGGCCATCATAAACCCTATATATATATATAATAACATAGGTTATTAAAGGAGAAGGAAAGCTACGGAGGCATTTTATTGCCAATAGATTAGCTGCAATAGTGCAAGCTAGAATGCTATATTTATTCTGTAGAATGTTTTACCATACCTGAGTAAAAAGCTCTAGAAGCTCTCTGTTTGTTTAGGATAGCAGCTGCAGTATTAACTTGGTGTGACATCACTTCCTGCCTGAGTCTCTCCCTGCTCTGGGCTCAGATTACAGTAGAAAAGGGAGGGGGGGGGAAGAGGAGCAAACTGAGCATGCTCACGCCCAGGGCAATGAGGTTTAAGATGAAGACAGGAAGTCTGATACAGAAGCCCATGAGTACACAATAGAAGGGAAGAAATGCAGTGTTTCTTTTGACAGAGGACTCGGAGCAGCACTACTTTGAGGGTTTACTTGTGAATTTAGATGGACCTTTCTGATAAGGCTTACTTAGTTTCAACCTTTCCTTCTCCTTTAAGTGGCATCATCAGTTGTAACAGCAACTGGATGAACCCTGTGTATAATAAGAAATATGGTGCAAAATTTGAGGATTTTAGGGGGTAGGACCTGTATAAAAGCACTTTGCCTTCAGCCTTTATACGATCATGGAACTGCTTGGTGACGATCCTTATATATTTCAATAAAGAGTAAACACATTCTGATATCCACATCTGCATTCCTAAAACAAAGTACTAGACAGAAAATATAAGAAGAAAGACAGCGCCGCCATGAGGCAAAGCATGGAACTGCATTAAATTCCTAGACTACAGGCTTTTTTCTCAAATGGGACAGTTTAGTCTTATCGTTGTGTTTTAATGTAAATTATACAGAGTCGTGTTATGTTAGAATATACAGCCAGCTATCAGATCCAGGAGAGTGTTCTACAAATGAAATATGCTCTTTATGGTTTTGCATTTTCTTGCTATACTTTTTTGTGCTGTCTGTGAGCACTTCAGCTCTCAATCAGATGTTTACTAAGGCCTTGTAAGGAGCTTACACTTCTGTAAATATTATTTCTAAGATGGAAAGTTGGGGGTCACCCAGTACATACACATTTCCGTTAACTAACCTGTATGTACTGGGTGGCCCCCAACTAATCTAGCACTGAAACATGAGAAGCTTTTATGGCTGTTAAAATGAATAGTCTTTGATATCAAGTGCCATATATCTAGGCGTGCTGGGTGAATATGTGCTGATTGGGTTCAGTATTACTGTAAGGATTTGGCATTTCAGTATGTGCTGGTAAAGTTGTTGTGAAAATGTTACAGGGCAAAAAATAAAAACTAAAGTGGTATAAAGGTGACACCTTTTAATCATAGCAAGAGTAAAGAACATTTTAGTTCATTTTTCAAGCTGATTACAATAAAGCTATGGTGTTCTCTGGTATATATACATATATTTTATATATATATATATATATATATATATATATATATAAATAAAACTAGTGAAGCACCGAATCCACTATTTTGGATTCGGCCGAACCCCGAATCCCCTGAAAGATTCGGCCAAATACCGAACTGAATCTGAATTTGCATATGCAAATTAGGGATGGGAAGGGGAAAACATTTTTTACTTCCTTGTTTTGTGACAAAAAGTCATGCGATTTCCTTCTCACTGGATTCGGTTCGGCCGGGCAGAAGGATTTGGCCGAATCCTGCGGAGAAAGGCCGAATCCCGAACCGAATCCTGGATTTGGTGCATTCCTAATAAAAACCTGGAGGAGCACAACCTAAACTTGTTTAGCAACATGCCCGGGTGCTAGTAAATAAAGTAACATAGTACCGCACTCAACAGGAATACTTGGGGACATTTCAAACACCAACTTTGCTCTTTCTCAAGGATAATTATCAGTTGGTGTTCAAACCGTCAGATTCTGCAAGAGACAAGCAGGTAAGGTACAAGATAATGTGGGTCAGAGGCGGACTATAAATTAGGGCTGAATTACTGGAGTGTGGAATAAAGGCAATTCCATATGATCGCTTAGTCCCAGGTTTAGTCCCTTCTCCAGAGAATTGAAAGTTTCCATCCATTTGTATTCCCACACTTTTCTATCATTATCCGTTTTAAAATTTGCCCTTAAGAACCAAAATTCTTAAATCCTTTATGGAAATGGTTTCCTATTGGGTTGTCCAGTTTTTTATTGGTTATAGTGAATCGTGGTGTGTATTTCTCTTTCTCAGACTACTGTATGCTCAGTCTATCAGTATAGAAATTATACACAGCAATATACACATAGTAACAGCGACACCATGTGGCCACTGCTACTCACTGCACTTTGAACCGATATAAATACCCGGCTCCATTAATGAATTCTGGGAAATACATTATAATTATACCTAGGTCATATAACAATTACATCCTCCAGGTCTGTTGACGAGTGATGTATCAAAACATATAAAGGAGGGTTATAGTAAACTTGGTGAAAAATTCCTTAGGTGCCCTAATTGCATAGCTGAACTCTTAGAGGAACATTTATCTAGGGTCGAATTTCGACCAATTGAAATGTGTTAATAAAATAAAAAAAATTTCAGCTCGGACGAATTTAATCGATCCTTAAACTCAAACCAAATTCGATTAGGATTTGAAAAACTTCAATCGAATTCAAAAAGACTTGATTCAAGTTTTTTTTCCTGAAAGAAATGTCAGGAAGGCTGCAAACATCACCAAATTGATCCATGGACCTCTACCATTGACTTATACAGGAATTTGGCAGGTTTAAGGTGGTGAATAGTCAAATTCGAATTCTTAAAGGGCCAGAGTATGATAAATCTCAAACTTTGAATTCAAATTTAAACTTGAATCGAGTTTGGATAATTCACAATTCAAATTTGGAAAAAAAAAATTAGAATTTTCACTTCAACCCTTGTTCCTTAGTCTACTGAAAGCCTAACTGTACCTACATTTCTTGGGCTGATCAATAGGAAGTAAATATAAGGGCCAGTAACTCCATGAAATGGAAAAAAATGTCTGATTTACAAGAGATATCCGTATTTAGCTTTACTTATTAAATAAAATTAATTGTACAGCTACTATGAACATACTGGGACTCATTTATCAATAGCAACCAATCAGTGATTAGCTTTTAAAAGCAAGTTGCAAGTAGAACAATAAAAGCAGCAATGTGATTGGTTGCCATGGGTTGTTGCCCATGGGCAAATTTGCCCAGTATTGATAAATGACCCCCAACTGTATGTATTAAGCCGGCCATACATGTAGGAACCTGTATATCCAAGGAATGATAGGAGCATACAGGATTGTCCCTTAGACATGGTCGATTTGATTGGTCAGATCTGAAATTTTGGCCGACTGGGACAGACAGACACAAATATTTGATTGGTTTGAGTCGACCTGAAGAGAAGGACAGACAGAATGACAGTGGTTTTATGGTCTTTCTTACGAGGCATTTCCTCTCTAAAATGTGTCAATGTAATCACTAATGAAAACAGGATCAGTCTGGCTGCTTGTTATCTCTGCAATGTTGGTTCAGATTCCTGAAACAAAGTAGCAGAAGTCAGCTGGAGAAGAACAGACTTCTGTAACATTGTTTCAAGAATATTGTAGAATTGTAGTGTATATTGGAAAGAACCTTAAAGGAATTCTGTCATGATTTTTATGATGTACTTTTTATTTCTAATAAAAAAAAAATTCACTCAATATACAATATAATAATATAATATAATATTTACAATATAAAATTTAATTCCTGAACCAGCAAGTGTATTTTTTAGTTGTAATATTGGTGTGTAGGTGCATCTCAGGTCATTTTCCCTGGTCATGTGCTTTCAGAAAGAGCCAGCACTTTAGGATGGAACTGCTTTCTGACAGGCTGTTTCCTTCTCAATGTAACTGAATGTGTCTCAGTGGGACCTGGATTTTACTACTGAGTGTTGTTCTTAGATCTACCAGGCAGCTGTTATCTTGTGTTAGGAAGCTGTTATCTGGTTACCTTTCCATTGTTCTGTTGTTAGGCTGCTGGAGGGGAAGGGAGGGTGATATCACTCCAACTTGCAGTACAGCAGTAAAGTCACATGACTGGGGGCAGCTGGGAAACTGACAGTATGTCTAGCCCCATGTCAGATTTCAAAATTATAAATAAAAAAAATCTGTTTGCTCTTTTGAGAAACGGATTTCAGTGCAGAATGTTGCTGGGTCAGCACTATTAACTTTTTGAAAAAAAACATGTTTTCCCATGACAGTATCCCTTTAAAATTACATTTTCTTTCACACTGCAAACATGTTTGCTGGGTGGAGTTCCCCTTTAAATGCAAACTAAGCTCTTTAAAATTGTTACTGGCCCTTTAAAGTTGACTCGTTTCATCATTTGCTGTTAGAGAGCCCTCTGTCCCTTACGTATCAGTCAGTCCATAGGCGAGATCCAACATATCCATCTCTTCATCAGTGATTGGCTCCAGCTGCTCAAATACGTGGTCTTCAAAGATGAGGTGGCAGGTAGAGCAGGCGAGCGTTCCTTCACAAGCACCTGACGCATACACACAACCAGCATTAAATAGAATGTTACACAAAAGTAAAGTGCACATAACTTAAAAGGGGAAGTAAACCTATTCAATATTAAGCAGTTCTAAGCTTCATTCCAAAGCATTAATTACATTTTTGAAAATGTTATTTGTAAATGTAATTGCAATAAAATGCAGAATTTGTCCCATGATATCACCTGCACTGCAGGTTGTAACTACAGCCAGTAATCCATTTCCTACAATGTCTTGCGTGTTGCTGTGATTCTCCTCTTTTAGTTATGCTCAGATCATGCAAGACATTGGGGTAAATTTATCAAAGAGTGAAGTTCCACAACTAGAGTGAAATTCCGCAGCTCTCAATCCATTTCTTTGGGATTTTGAAACGCGTATTTACCAATGGTTGAAAGTAAAAGTTCACCCTTTGATGAATATGCCTTTAAAAATCCCATAGAAATGAATGGAAAGGGGCGGAACTTCACTATTAACTTCACTCTTTGATAAATATACCTCATTGTGGGAAGTCTAGGCTGGAGAGGAGAGGACTACTGCTGCCTTGTTTCTTTATGGTACATGTAGTCAGAACCAACAGAGATAAGAACTACAGGGGCTCATGCAGTCCAAGTTACTCACTATTATTGGCTGCCAGGGCCGCCATGAGTGGGGGACAGGGGGTACATGTGTCACTGGCCTAAAGGGGGGCCCGGCAGTGCTGCACTTTCGAAAGAGCCGGGCCCCCCTTGACAGCACCGAAGCCATGTGGCCATTTCCGAAGTCCCCAAACAGCCAAAATACGGAAGTGACCCAAAGCCGAAGTCCCGAAGTTGCGTAAAGACCCGAAGTCACGAAAGGAAGCGAAAATGTTGTTGTACGGGGCTCCGTGATTTCTAATGGCGGCTCTGCTGGCTCCTGTTTAAGAAATTGCCCCACCAGCACTAAACACTTATACTGGGAGGGACCTCCTGGGGCAAGGAGCCATATTGGAAAGAGCACACACGCATAACAACACTTCTGACATAGTAGGGATGCACCAAATCCATTATTTTGGATTCGGCCAAACCCCCAAATCCTTTGCGAAAGATTCGGCCAAATACCAAACCAAATCGGTTCGTCCAGGTAGAAGGATTCAGCCGAATCCTGCTGAAAAAGGCCGAATCCTGTCTGAATCCCAAAACGAACCCAGGATTCGGTGCATCCTTAATAATGAGTAAGTTGTGGCATTTGCTCATTATGCGCATGCGTGTGCCCCAACATGGCCGCTCCAACCAGGAACTTCCTCCTGATGCGGGTTGGCTAACACTGGCAGGGGGCATAAAAAAAAACCTAATGTTACCCCCCAACTGGAGTGCGAGCTCTATTAGCCGTATATACTCTATTTGGTTGGGGATATTATATTTTGGCAACAGGTGCCCTTTAAGTTAGAGTTGACCATAAATTTGCTTCTAAAAATCTCATAGGAATGAAGAGAAAGTGGGTGAGTTTTCTGTGGCGAGGTCTAATCTCACACTTAATCAATCTGCTCCTCAGAGTGAAGGGTGCAATTAGTAGATGAAAGGGGCAATGCTTTCACACTATACAGAGTGCTGGGTGCAAATGATCTGCTCATTAATAACAGGGGGCACAGTGCTTTGCTGTAAGTGATGGGTTTCTGTGCAGAGGGGGGTATGTAGAAAGCAGGTGCAGCTCCTCTGTACACACTGTGAGGCAAAGTATTTAGGGGGGTGCATGTAACTGAATTATTTGCCCCTGTTAGAGGCACAGCCAGGCAACAGATACTTACCGAAGCCATCAATGTCTAGGTTTTTTCCTACAACTACATCCAGCAGGGATTCCCCGACCTTTCCTTCTGCTACCAGGGTATCTCCATCTCGATTTATAAACTTCACTGTCACTTTATCTTCCGAGCTGCAAAACAAAGGACCAGTTTTATTTCTACAAGCACAAACCATTCCATTGATACTAGGCAATGTTTAGTATGCGAGATATATATATATGTGTGTATGTATAAAGCTATGGGCGACAGCTTGGGGAGCATGGTACTGTACTTTTAAAGGAACAGTTACACTAAAAAATAAAAGTTTTTAAAGGGATGACAATATAATGTACTGCCCTGCACTGGTAAAACTGGTGTATTTGCTTCAGAAACTCTACTATAGTTTATATAAACAAGCTGCTGTGTAGCCACGGGGGCAGCCATTCAAGCACAGGATACACAGTAGATAACAGATAAGTACTACTATAGTTTATATAAACAAGCTGCTGTGTAGCCATGGGGGCAGCCATTCAAGCACAGGATACACAGTAGATAACAGATAAGTACTACTATAGTTTATATAAACAAGCTGCTGTGTAGCCATGGGAGCAGCCATTCAAGCACAGGATACACAGTAGATAACATATAAGTACTACTATAGTTTATATAAACAAGCTGCTGTGTAGCCATGGGGGCAGCCATTCAAGCACAGGATACACAGTAGATAACAGATAAGTACTACTATAGTTTATATAAATAAGATGCTGTGTAGCCATGGGGGCAGTCATTCAAAGCTGAAAATGAGAAAAGGCACAGGATACACAGCAAATAAAAGATAAGCTCAGTAGTATACAATGGGATTCTTCAGAATTTATCAGTTATCTACTGTGTATCCTGTGCTTAAATGGCTGCCCCCATGGCTACACAGCAGCTTGTTTATATAAACTATAGCAGTGTTTCTGAAGCAAACACACCAGCTTTACCAGTGCAGGGCAACACTACATTATATTGTCATTCTTTTAAACCACTTTAATTTTTTGGTGTTACTGTTACTTTAAGGGGGAACACAATAGCCCCCTATTGATGTAAATGCCAACTGCCACCTTTGATTGCAACAAATTCCACTAATTGAACTGGGAGGAATTCAGAAAATGCCTGTGACTTTATCATTCTGGCACCCACAGTTCCAAAGCTCATGTGTATACATTACAACTACAAAAGTGTAACTGTAAAACTGTAAGTGCAATTGTCCAGTGTGAAATGCTTCTACCACCATCAGTAACAAATGCTCTGTAAGGCTACACGTGTATTGTTATTGCTACTTTATATTACTCCTCTTTCTATTCTGGCCTCTACTATTTGTATTTCATTCTTTTATTCAAATCAATGCATGGTTGCTAGGGTACTTTGAGCCCTAGTAACCAGGCTGCTGAAATTGCAAACTGAAGAGCTGCTGAATAAAAAGCTAAATAACCCGAAAACCACAAATAATAAAAAATGAAAACCAATTGTAAATTGTCTCAGGATATCCCTATCTACATCATACTAAAAGTTAACCTGAACATGAACAACCCCTTTAAAAGCATTTTCTGTGATATTAGTACCGATAGGAATGCCATAAGCACTATAATCTGAATATTGTAAAGCAGCTACACAATTCCTTCCAATGAGATCTCAGACAGCAGCTTGCTACAACCCCAAATCCCATCAGAGCTGGAGCCATAAAGGATTTATGTGGATTAAGGCAGAGATATAGGCTGCAATTTCCTCTGGTCGGAAAGCCATAAGAATTATGAATTGTTTGGCTGCTGATCGTTGGGTGAACTTTGCCTTAAAAATAATTAAAAGGGGCACTATGGTCCTTTGTTGAACATGAGTGCAATGAGCAGGGCTTGTGCTGAATAAACGCATTCCTAAGGTTTTAATTAAGAAATATCAGTGTTTTTAATTATCGCTTGCACTAAACAAGAAGTAGAATGTAAATGTAGTTTCAGTCTTCCTGTCTCACTTCCTGGTTCTGCCGAGTCACTGCCTGCAGAGGTGTAGTACGTTTTGTACCTATTGTACCTACACATGTAGGGTTGCCTCCTGTCCGAAATTCACCCGGACAGCCTGGTTTTTGGAAGGGCTATCCGAGTGAAAACTGTCGTTCCAGATTTCCAAATGCGGACAGGACATTGAAGTGAATGACATGGTGATCAGCCAATTGCTGATCACCAAGTTTTCAGCCCCACCCCTGACATCACCCACCCCACCCCCCGACAGAAACGACCCAGAAGCCGTTTATCCAGAAAGTTCCAAATTGTAGGAAGCCCAACTCCCATAGGCTCCGTTTAATAAAAAATAATAATTTCGATCAAAAAATGTAAATGTTGAAAAAGGATTTTCTTTTTTTTTTTTCCAGCTCTTCTTTTCCCATAATGAAATGAGCTCTGTAAAGCAATGTAATAATAAGGATGCTCTTTCCAGGTCTTTGAAAGCCCAGTAAATGCTACTTAGACATTGGTTGCTATTAGTTACCAGACCTGGAGCAAACTTTTCAGCTGAAACACAATTTCTCATAATGTATTTGCTGGATGGGACACTACAACACTATGCCCCATACTACAACACTATGCCCTATGCTTCAAGTGTCTCTGCGTCCAGTCCCTGTGTCCGTGGGATTGCGCTACTGCTCATGTGCCCCACGGACCGTCGTTACAAACTGCCTTCCACAATGTTGTAGCTACTTCCTGGACTTGTGTAGCGGGTTACACTGCAGCTTATATTTGAAATGACTTTCATCCAGTTGCTGCATTGGAAGGGGAGCGCATGCGCACTGTATCTAAAGCTTCATTACACTGCGAATGCCGTTTGCCATCAGGTTCGGCTGTGAGACCTCGCTGGTCAAGCGAACTTGAAAGGCAGGAGGGAGTGTATCACAGCAGCCGGGCATCTGAAGGGAATCCCCGTGGAAAGGCAGGTAGGCAGCGGCTATTATATGTGCAAGCGGAGAGTTAGAAGGAGTCCCAGCAATTCCTATATAATGAGGCAGAATAGTGAGAGGCGCCGGGCAGGGAAGATGCGGCAGGAAGTTGCTTAGCGGCGCTGAATCCTGGAGTGAAGCTGAATGAGCTGGGGGGGCACTGGCTGTTACACGAGTGACTGGTGTTGGCTGATTGGCGTCGGAACGGGCGGGGGGCGTGTCTCCCTCACGGGTTGCTAAGGTGCAGCCAACCAGGCGCACTCGCCGCTACCTTTACTTTGGGCTATAGAAGCAGCACCGAGGAGAGGGAGCGAGAGGCTCAGGTGAGGTGCAGAGTTAAAATGTAAAGGAGTGGTGCCTGATTGGATGGGAGCAGCAGAGCCACACCTCCAGCCTGTGATTGAGGCACCCAGCGCTGTGACACAGAGAGGCAGCATTGAATGAACTGCACAAAAGCACTGATGGGATCACACGTCACTCAGCTTTCCAATTTCCCTGACAAGCTCAGGGCTGTCCCAAAGCTTCACCTAAAAATGCTCATTGATTTATGGGATCTGTGTTCATTGAGCTGCTGTTCCACAATGTCCAGTCTCCATCCCTGAGAGAGAGAGTCAGTATGTGCAGCAAGTAATGGAAGTGGTGTGTTCCAGCAGCAAGTGCCCCTGTCACTCAGTCCCCTTAACAGCCCTACCCTGTGGCCAAGAGGAGGGATCCTATCCTATCCTATATAATAATCTTCAAGTGTCTCTGCGTCCAGTCCCTGTGTCCGTGGGATTGCGCTACTGCTCATGTGCCCCACGGACCGTCGTTACATATGTTCTAGCGCCCGTTAATTTAACGGGCTAAATGTCTAGTATGTAATAAAAGGCACCAAGTTTGCCCATGAGCAGTAAACTATAGCAACCAATAAGATGTTTACTTTTAAACAGGTGACCAGTAATTGCCAGCTACTGATTGGTTGCTGTGTGATACTGCTCCTGGGCAAACTCAGTGCCTTTTATTACATAACCCACTAAACTAAGTTATCCTCATACAACCCATAACAATCCAGCTCTCCTCTGTAAGCCGCTAGACCAACCAGATTTGATACCTGTACTGAAAATTATTTTTTTCCCCTAAATCTTCAGTATCTTTCCCTTTTGTGTCCTCATATTTAAACTTGAACTGGTCCCTTTTGGAAAGCTGACAAGTATTGCTCAAATGAGAAGGGGTGGCTCCATTAGTGCAGGCTATAATGGTCCCATAAACATGAATTATTGAATGGAATCACCTTTTTTCTTATAGTATCACTGTACTGTTGGGCTAAATCAGAACTATACATCTCAGTCCACAAATCAGATGAATCAGTCAGAGAGACACACTGATATAAAGCAGGGGACAGTCAGAGACACACTGATATAAGGCAGGGGACAGTCAGAGAGACACTGATATAAGGCAGGGGACAGTCAGAGAGACACCGATATAAGGCAGGGGACAGTCAGAGAGACACCGATATAAGGCAGGGGACAGTCAGAGAGACACTGATATAAGGCAGGGGACAGTCAGAGAGACACCGATATAAGGCAGGGGACAGTCAGAGAGACACCGATATAAGGCAGGGGACAGTCAGAGAGACACTGATATAAGGCAGGGGACAGTCAGAGAGACACCGATATAAGGCAGGGGACAGTCAGAGACACACTGATATAAGGCAGGGGACAGTCAGAGAGACACTGATATAAGGCAGGGGACAGTCAGAGAGACACCGATATAAGGCAGGGGACAGTCAGAGAGACACCGATATAAGGCAGGGGACAGTCAGAGAGACACCGATATAGGCAGGGGACAGTCAGAGAGACACCGATATAAGGCAGGGGACAGTCAGAGAGACACCGATATAAGGCAGGGGACAGTCAGAGAGACACTGATATAAGGCAGGGGACAGTCAGAGAGACACTGATATAAGGCAGGGGACAGTCAGAGAGACACTGATATAAGGCAGGGGACAGTCAGAGAGACACTGATATAAGGCAGGGGACAGTCAGAGAGACACTGATATAAGGCAGGGGACAGTCAGAGACACACTGATATAAGGCAGGGGACAGTCAGAGAGACACCTGATATAAGGCAGGGGACAGTCAGAGACACACTGATATAAGGCAGGGGACAGTCAGAGACACACTGATATAAGGCAGGGGACAGTCAGAGACACACTGATATAAGGCAGGGGACAGTCAGAGACACACTGATATAAGGCAGGGGACAGTCAGAGACACACTGATATAAGGCAGGGGACAGTCAGAGACACACTGATATAAGGCAGGGGACAGTCAGAGAGACACTGATATAAGGCAGGGGACAGTCAGAGACACTGATATAAGGCAGGGGACAGTCAGAGACACACTGATATAAGGCAGGGGACAGTCAGAGACACACTGATATAAGGCAGGGGACAGTCAGAGAGACACTGATATAAGGCAGGGGACAGTCAGAGACACTGATATAAGGCAGGGGACAGTCAGAGAGACACCGATATAAGGCAGGGGACAGTCAGAGAGACACTGATATAAGGCAGGGGACAGTCAGAGAGACACTGATATAAGGCAGGGGACAGTCAGAGACACACTGATATAAGGCAGGGGACAGTCAGAGACACACTGATATAAGGCAGGGGACAGTCAGAGACACACTGATATAAGGCAGGGGACAGTCAGAGACACACTGATATAAGGCAGGGGACAGTCAGAGAGACACAGACTCAGAGAGACTCTATGATCTTTACCTGAACCAGCGAAAGTGCCGGAGCCCCAGGCAGCGGCTGCTCTGGCCCAATACAGTGCGCGCAGCGGGGACACGGAGCCTGGAGCTGGCTAACAAGCAGCGAGAGATCCCCAGTAGCTTTGCAGCGGCTGCCATGTTCCCTGCTCTGGTCTGACCTTCCGGCACTAGGGAAGTTTACTTGGCCCAGTGAGTCGGTGGCTCCTCCCCTCTGTTCCAGCGCTTACCGACAGGGGGCGGGGTACAATAACACAAGGAAGCTGAGTACTGAGAGGCTGGATAGCTTGAAGTCTCGCGATAACTCCGCGCTGCTTCTTATCAGGGCCCTGCTATGTGAATGCTGAGGCCTCTGTTTCTCCTCTGGGTCCACTTGTTATTTGAACTGCCGGTTGACAATTCCGTGTGTTGCCATTGTAGCCCGTGTGACTTCTCTCTAGCGGCTGCGGGACGTGGTTATTACGTCAGTGTTGTTATGGGGCAGGAAGATATGACAAAAGGGCGAAATAGTAGGAAGTGCCAGCAAATAAAGCTAAATAAAGTGCTCTCTTTTATTTACATGGCATTTAGTGGTTACTAAGCAACCAGTCCCGCCCCTGAGGAGCCAATCATTCTGTCTGTGAGCAGAAACCAAACAAACTCCATGTACATCCTACACCTTTAAGTTAACATTTAGTATGTTATAGCATGGCAAATTCTAAGCAACCTTTCAACTGCTCTTCATTATTTATCGTTTTTTAACGATTTGCCTTTTTCTTTGGACTCTTTCCAGTTTTCAAAAGGGGGTCACTGACCCCATCTAAGGCTAGACATTTATTGTCAATGCTACTTTTTATTGTTCATCTTTCTATTCAGGCTCTCTTCTATTCATAGTCTAGTCTCTTATTCAAATCAATGCATGGTTGCTAGGGGAATTTGGACCCAAGCAACCAGATGGCTGACATTGCAAACTGGAGAGCTGCTGAAAAAAAAGCTAAATAAAAAATGAAAACCAATTGCAAATTGTATCAGAATATCACCCTCTACTAGGAATGCACCAAATCCACTATTTTTGATTCGGCTGAACCCCCGAATCCTTTGTGAAAGATTCGGCCGAATACCGAACCGAATCCTAATTTGTATATGCAAATTAGGGGTGGGAAGGGGACAACATTTTTTACTACCTTGTTTTATGACAAAAAGTCACGCTGTGTTGGGTAGTGCAGCAGTCACAGCAGAGAGTTTGCTTATGTGTTTGGTGGGACTCTGATTTGGTGAGGATCTAATGGGAGTTAGGTACCCCAGTCTGACACTGATTGCAAATATAAAATAAGGTGTGTCCCCCTCAAATTTTCTGTGCCTGATATCATAATGTTTCTGTGCATATAAGAGGGCATAGCTTATGGCAGTGATCCCCAACCAGTAGCTCATGAGCAACATGTTGCTCTCCAACCCCTTGGATGTTGCTCCCAGTGGCCACAAAGCAGGAGCTTATTTTTAAATTCCAGGCTTGAAAGCAAGTTTTAGTTTAGTATAAAAAACAGATGTACTGCCAAACAGAGCCTCAATGTAGGTTGACAATCCACATAGGGGCTACCAAATGGCCAATCACAGCTCTTATTTTGCACCCCAAGAACATTTTTCATGCTAGTGTTGCTCCCCAACTCCTTTTACTTCTGAATGTTGCTCACGGGTTCAAAAGGTTGGGGATCCCTGGCTTAGAGTGAGCATAGGCTGGAAGCTCGAAAAGCAGTGTTAAGAGATAAGTGAAGAATAGCAGTCCTGATCATGTACATGGTGGTGGAGGAGAGAAGCATTATTGATCCATTACAGGAGTGCTGGGAGAGACAGAGATTGTGTAATTATTTGCAAAGGTGCTGAGAAAGAAGCTTTAACAATCATCCCTCCCTATATTTCATCTCTGATCTTCAAATACACTCACGCAACCTTTGCTCTGCTCCTGACCTTCGCCCTCACGTCTCCTCTAATCACTTTGGCCCATTCTCGTCTACAAGACTTCTCTCAGGCTTCTGCTTTTGTCTGGAACTCTCTGCCTCCAGCTGTCAGACTTTCTCTTTCTTTCCAAACTTTCAAACGCTCCTTAAAGACCCACCTGTTTAAAGAAGCTTATTCAATGTACCTTAATTAATCAATCATTGCTGTATCATAAATCACAAAATTGTTTTTAAAATCTCAATTGTTCCCTAACCCTTAGTTTGTAAACTCTCGCATGTAGGGCTCTCTAATCCCATTGTACTCTGTAAACCCTTGTTTGTTATTCACCATTTATTCCCTGTTTGTTATAAACTAAGGTAAATATATATATATATATATATATATATATATATATATATATATATATATATATATATATATAGTGCTATATAAATTAATAAATGATGATGATAAGGCAAATTTTGTGAGAAATGTTATGATGCTTGGAGGGAAACTGTGCTATTTTGCATAATCAATATAGAAGGTGCTTGCTGTGGATGTCGTATTTTAGTTGTCTACAGAAGGTGTGGTATTGTATGTACATTGGTAGTGTAACCCTCCAATAGGATTACTTAAACGCGACCCGTCACCCAAAAAAATTATTCAAAATCCTATTTTATCACATTAATCAAGCAAAATGAACTTTAATTACACTATATAAATTATTTGAATCTTGCTTCCTTCAGTCTGGGAATTCATAATTATAACAAGCAGGCAGGAGCCATTTTGTGGACACTGTTATTAAGACAAGCCTTGCGTCATCTCAAAATCTTGTTTGTGCACCGGAATGGGGGACCTGATGTCCATTTCCATGTACTCGCTACACAATTAAATGTTAAAGAGAACAGGGGAATGCGGGGAGAGCAGACATATTTAGGAAGTGCTGAATGGAAAGTGAAAGTAATTGCCTGGCCCGCCTCTATGCCCATGGCATAGAGGAGAGGCAGACAATATTTGATTGACAGCTGAGATTTTTAAATGAGCTTACAACGGCCATGAATGCTTTAATAAAAAATAGAAATTGGATTTCATGTTTAATTTGAAAAGGACTTTTATTATACAGATTTTTGTGTCTGGGTGACAGGTCCACTTTAATAAGATGCATTGCTATCGGTAATGGACTTTACCTGGTGGAGCTAATAAGAGCTCATATATTATTGCAGAAATACAAGTATCCAGCAATGATTTTTTAGTACCATAAAGTTATACAGCATTGACTTATCTGGCGGATAATTAGATAATTGTTACAATAAAACAATAAAAACCTCTTCAAATTATCATTATACTTTATACCAAGCACTAAAGTGTTTTGTCCCTCTTACCCAAATTATATATTATTAACATTAAAGAGCTTGTTCACCTTTCCATTAGCTTTTAGGGGCAAATTTACTAAAGGGCGAAGTGAGTAACGCTGGCGAAAATTCACCAGGCGAATTTTCATTCTGGCAAATGGACGTAACTTCGCGAATTCACTAAGATGCGGATTTTACTTCTAGCGCCAGACATGCCTTCGCCACCTCAGACCATACGAAGTGCAATAGAGTAGATTGGAGTTCCCCAAAAAATGCTGGCGACTTCAGTTTTTCAGGGTGATAGGCTGCAAAAGATCGTAAATTTTTTTTAGGCTACCCAGCTTACCCCCTACATTTCCTAACATATGGCACATAAACTATACACTGGGCTCATGTTTAGGGCAATATAACAACTCTATTTTCTTTTATTAAAGTTCTCTGGGCTTGAGTAGTGTAATGTATTTGCTGCAACATATACGTCCATTGTACTTTAACTTCCCGCCGTATACAAATTAGCCAACTGGCGAAGTGTGGTGATGTGAGCGAAGCCATTGCTGCAGAATTTCCGGAGGTTAGTGAATTTGCCCCATAATACAATGTAGAGAGCGACATTATGAGACAATTGGTTTTATTTTTTATTATTTGTGTTTTTTTTAATTATTCCGATTTTTCTTCAGCAGCTCTCCAGTTTGCAGTTTCAGCTATCTGGTGGTTAGGGTCCTAATTCCCCTAGCAACCATGCATTTATTTGAATAAGAGACTGGAATATGAATAGGAGAGGCCTGAATAGAAAGGTGAGTAATAAAAAGTAACAATAACAATAAATGTGTAGCTTTACAGAGCATTTGTTTTAGATGGGTCAATGTCCCCCATTTGAAAGCTGGAAAGGCGAAGACAAATCATTAAAAAACTGTGGAAAATAAATAATGGAGACCAATTTAACTTGCTTAGAATTGGCTGTTCTTTAACATATTAGAAGTTATGTTCAAGGTGAACCACCCCTTTAATGAATGGGGTGTATAGTAAGTATAGATACATGTATTATGAGAAGGAAAACATCAGGTTAAGAATACAAGTCTTTTGGTGCAAGAACCATTTTCTTGCTCTCATGACTACGAACATATAAATTATTATGTTACCGCAGTTTTTTTCTCTAAATTTATTATGGTTCCATTCACTGTGACTCTCTTAAAGGAGAAACAAACCCTTGATAAAAAAAAACCCTACCCCCCATCCTACATAGACCCCCCCCAGCCTAGTTACCCCCATGGGCAAATGCCCTTAACTCTTTACTTACCCCTCGGTGCAGATTCTGTCCAGCGGAGTTCACGGGAGCCATCTTCAGACTCTTTGGTAATCTTCGGAATGAGAGCGGCGCTTCGGTAATTTTGTGAGTTTCGGCACATATGCAGTTGCTGCGAAACAGAAAAATTCCTTCAACTGTGCATGCGCTTCTTCGACCGTCTCATTCCAAGGATTACCAAAGAGAAGAAGATGGCACCCATGAACTCTGCTGGACAGAATCTGCACAGAGGGGTAAATAAAGAGTTAGGGGCATTTGCCTGGGGGGGGCAGCTAGGCTGGGGGGAGGGAGGGGGTCTATGTAGGGTAGGGGGTAAGGTTCTCCTTTAAGGGCAAATGTATTAAAATTCAAAAATACTTTAGATTTTTTTTTTTGGTGCAACACGTGTGCGAGAAAGAAAATACTTTTAGTTTTGGTTCCCATGGACTTTAAAGGAGAACTAAACCCCCCATTGTGAAAAGTCCCCATTGGTCCCCGCTCTGCTGGCTCCCCTCCCTGCCTCCCCCCCCTGCACAGCGGAGCTCACGGGCGCCAATACGCTGTTCACTTCACAAAGGTTACCAAAGAGAAGAAGATGGCCCCCGTGAGCTGTGCATTTACAGTCGCTATTTCTAGAGGGGAAAGAATTCAGGGGTAAGACTGTGCAGGGGGAGGCAGGGAGGGGGGCCAGCGGAGGGGGGCCAATGGGGACTTATCACAATGGGGGGTTTAGTTCTCCTTTAAGCCGAAGTGTGGGTATGAGGAGGGGCAGCGTCAGGTCTTCTGCCACCTAATGTCTCTGGGAATCCTAATGAATCTCACACTAATACCGTTACCTGTAAAATGACACAATTTACACCCACACTGATTGAAACAAGCACAAACAGAAGTATCTATGATTTACCAAATATCATCCCACGCTACTTTTTGCATGTGGCCACAATTACTTTGGAATTCTGGAAAATATTACTGCATTACTTGTATTTATTGCTTTATAAATGTACGGTTCGAAGGGCAGGGACTTAGGTGAATGATGGCTAATCTCTATAAAGTGCTGTGGAATATGTTACGGTACTTTCACTTAACACTGGGTGGCAGTAGCACCGCACTCACACTTTAACACATGCAGTTTCTGGCACAGGCACAAACGTTGTTAAAAATTAACTCAAATCTGCAGCAAGTTAAGATGGCCATACACGGGCATACTTTTATCGTTCTGCGCTGAACAATCGTTTCGGTAAACGATCGTCTGACTATTATTTTACCATAAGATATGCCATCCACGGAGAACGATTATATGAACAGATATAATCGTATTGTTTGCTTTGTGTACAGGCGAACGTTGTTCAACAAACGAGGAGTGGTGCAGCATTGTGTCACTATCTGTAGTATATAGTACGTTTCTCCTTCCCTGCGCCATGCAGACATATGGATTTATGTCTTGCTATGGCATAATAAACTTCCTTCACTTCTTGAGGTGATAGGGTGATATTACTGTAGTCAGCACCAATTTATTTCTTTACATAGTTCATATGGTTACAAATGAAGCTTTCAGCAAAGAACGTTCGGGTCCTTCCGTATATGTTCGTTGGCTTGTTCTACAATCCTGACATGCGCAAAGAGGGATTTTATCCCTGAACGACTAAAATTTTTAAACTCATCCGATCAATTTTGCGAACGATAATGTCGAGATGATCGCTCGTCCGAAGATCATCCGTACACCATCAACCATCTGGTAGGTTATCGATATTATCGGAACATTCTGGAATTGGTCGTTTGCAAGTGAAAAATCTGCCTGTGTATGGCCACCTTAACTCAGATCTACTAGCTCATAGTAACAGAGAAGTGTAACCATGTTCTCCAGGAAATTCCTTCATTCATCGTCCTACATTACCAGTAACTCAGAATCCATTTACTCTTGTGGACAGACCAGCCAAGAGTCTCTAACCAAAGAGCGCCCATATTTTAAATGGTAACTATTGCTAAAATGAAAATTTAATATAAGCTTCCTCATACTGAAATAAGAAACTTTCTAAATATAATCAATTAAAAATTCTGGACCGTTTCCGAAATAATCAAGTTTATTTTCACTATCCCTCTCTCAGCATCTCTTCATTCTGTCTTCATGCAGGAGTTGGGTGTCAGACAATCATTGACAGTTAGATCCAATATATCTTTTAGGGGGGCTCCTTTTGCCTAGAAGATGTATTAGAGCTCACTCTATTAAAATCACCAGAAATCCTGTCTCTCTACATGCAGAATTTGTGCAAAAGGCAGTTATTTTGTTAGATTTTGTTTGTACTGGAATCAGTTATTTGAGCGAGCTCTAATACATCTACATTCTACAGAGAGAATAAAGAGAAACAGATGCTGAGAGAGGAAAAGTGAATATAAACTTGATTATTTCTGAAACAATACAGAATATTTAATTGATTATATTTAAAGTTTCTTATTTCAGTATGTTGAAGCTTATATTACATTTTCATTTTTGCGATAGTTCCCCTTTAATAATGCAGGGTCTATTTTTAGTGACCTTGTCCCATTATGATCTACATCCATAAAAGCATTGTTAGCGTTCTGTTCCATGGAAAATATTACTTACATATGATATTGATTTTTGGAAAAATTTCTATTGCTATATTTAAGAAACAACTATTTCTTATGTAACCTTAACATAATACATATCTGAATGAAAAGAATGTACCAGGAGGGTGATTTAGACAAACTGTTTGTTGACAGTGTCTTGAGATCTACTGATCACCAGCTAAAGGTCTACTGGTAGTTACTAATCTACTTTTTGGGCACCCCTGGTCTAACCTCACCGTGAATACTTGATGGAGCGAAAGCTGCTTTCATCAGCTACACAATTTATTGTTTCTGCTTAGCATTAACCTGACTCTTACTACCCTCATTTACTGGGTAGTCCCCTAGCATTGCCACAATGAAAGTGGGAATATAAAAATAATTAAGGAAAGCCATTTAATCTTGTTTCATATGGAGCACTGAGCACTCTCACAAAAGAACTTACACATAGCAAAGCTCACTTATTGCCCCTTTCCCAGGGAAACATTACTTACTTGGCAAAATATTTAACCCTCCTTCTCTATAGATGCTACACCTCTTCTGATGAAGCACCCAATGGTGTGAAACGCGTCAGGAGGGAGTGGCTGACATGAAGAATGCGGACAGGGGGAGGGCACTGCCTTTTGGTATGGTATGAAGTTATCTGTATTATTGCTGTTTTTGCACAAATAAATGTGTGTATTGTGCATTTTTTGTGGATAGTTTGCTTAATGCTGTTGGACCCTTGCATAGTCCTTACCTACAGATGGCATGTATCCATGATATAAAATGTTTTATTAAGATGCTACATAGAGGTGGAACTATAAAAGAAGAAAAAAACATGCAACTGTCAGAGCACCCAGAAGCTATAGGGGGCTAAGTAGGTCACTGACTAATATATAAAAAATGTCTTATACCACTGAATCCTCGCTGTCTGGCCTGACGTTAGCCTGCCCCTGAAACAAATCTACACTGCCAGCCCTAACCTTTTTTTTTTTTAACAATTCGTGTTTATTATGTTTCAAATGTACACATTTAACATCATATCACTGATCAGTATTCGTTGTACATTGAATAAGATATTATGAAATGTCATCAATAAACATAAACAGAAATAACTTTGCAGTGTCTATCCTGAGAAATTTCCGGGTCCAACCATACTGCCCATATTTTTTCAAATTTCTGGGGACAGCCCCTCCTAATGTACTGTATGTTAATTTATAGTAGGGGATAGCTTTTTGAATCAGGTTCTCCCATGTTGAGAACTTTGGGCCCCTGTCCAACTTCCAATGAATTTTTTTTTGCATACATGCACAGTAAAGTAATTAGAGTTCTCTCACCACGCTTGGGTGACACATCTTCCACCTGGTTAAGTAGCATTACCATGGGGTCAAGTGGGAGGGTCATTCCTGTTTTTTCTTTTATGTTTTCCGCCACTTTTCCCAAAAATCGTTGTGACCGTGGGCAATTCCACACTAAGTGCAGAAAATCTGCTGGGTATTGGCACCTAGGACATTACTGACTTATGTTAGGGTTAATTTTATGCAGCCTTTGGGGGGTACAATATATATGATGCAAGTATTTAGGTTGGGTTAATCTATCCTGGCTACTGATGACTCCCTCTAGAGTGGCTTCCAGGACATCTTCCCATTGCTCACTATTGAGTTGTGGGATATCCTGCTACCATTTGTCAAGCAATTTGGGCAAAGTTGTACTGCCTGCCAGCATCAGTCGGGCATAAAATAGAGACAGAACTTTCCCCAGTCCTTCTGTATGCACCAGACTTTCTACAGCTCCAGGTGTAACATCCACGGTTTGGCCTCAAAATTGAGCCTCCGCAGCATGGCGCAGCTGTATATATCTAAAGAACATTGTATTTGGTAAAGAGAAGGTATGTTTCAGTTCCTGAAATGAGAGACATGTGCCTTCTGGCATTATATCAAAAATATAGCTGACATTATACCGTGCCCACAATTGGGGATCCGGAATAGTGTTGAACTGTTTTAGATTTGGGTTACCCCATAGAGGCGTGTATTGTGAGTAGTATGGTGAGGGTTTTTGGAAGTGCTTCATTGCCATCTGCCATGCTTTAACAACCGTTTTCATCAGTGGGGTGGCTAGTCGGGTGTAGGTCATGCCCCTATAGAGGAGATTTTTAAGTTCCTCTAGGGAGCCCAAAGTTTTTGCCTCAAGCAAAGTAGCTGCATTAGTTAATATGGGGGAAGTCCATCTCCATGCTATTGCTAATTGTGAGGCCAGGTAATATATATATAGGGATTTGGAGCGGCTAACCCCCCTCTCGTAGTTGGCATCTGTAGTGTCTACAGAGAGATCCGAGGTTGATCGCCATTCCAGAACAGTGACAACATGTGGCCAGCCCTAACCTTTAAACTGTTTTGACAATGATAGGGATGCAGGACTGCAATAAGGCATTAATGGGTCCATGGCATGCCCACCTAACACCTGCAACACGCATATGACAATTCTGTCTCCTCATTGGAGGATTGGTTTTGTTTTAACAGGGCCGCCAGCCCTGGAGTACTGGTAAAAAGTGTTATTGAGCAATATTGCTTTAAGACTATAACTGATTGTAATGTTATGTTTTTGCCTATGATCCAAATGATCAGTCATCTAATCTGACCCACACCCTGGGTGTGTGAAAAGATCAGCCCAGGTGTATTCGGTTCCTACCTTTTAGTGGCCTATATTGAAGATATTTTTCATATCATTACACTATTTACCTCTTTTGCACAATTATTAAATATTTTCTCTCATTTAATATGGTCAAGGCACCACCTTACCGATTTCTACATTCCTTATATTAATTATTTGTCCTTATATTAATGATATTATTATTTTAAATTAGAGAGTGTTTTATTTACTATAGGAATCATCACATCTTATCTGTCGTACTGTATATTGGGCAATAATAGGAAACAATACTCCAATCCAAGCACATTACAGTACTTCAAATGGTTTTAACCCTTCCCTTGCAAGCAAAATTTCTGGATTAAGGATGCTTAGTGAAAAGCATGTTTCTCATAACGGGAAAACATACAGTAGGTGCTATATCATTGGTAGGCTGTCAGTTTGCTTGTCCACCACGCAATACCTACGTCAAGGGCTCTCAGACTTTGTCACCTCGTGATCTACTCTTGCCACCTGACGTCCATAATGAGATCTACTTTACAAACTCATAGCAGGATGGCACAGAGGCAATTATATGTATAAATATCCCCAGTATCCCAATTCAACCAAATGCATTGAAGTCTATGGGTGACAACATTTTTTTTCAAGCATGGGTTTTTACTGTTTTTTTTCCCACAGGTTGAATTCTCCTTTAACACCCATGTCTCTTATTTCTGATACAGCTGTAACATCTCTTTTATATTCTGCTATTGTCTATTGGATCTGCTGTGCTTTCAAGACTGGAACTGGAACATTAAATGCCTCTTAAAGTGTCTTTACTCTGATCTGCAGGCGTGTAAGTGATACATGTGAATCAGAGTCACTATTGTGGTTATGGGAATGTCCTATCCTAAGGGCTATATGCTGTCACTGCTTTTGTAAGTAATATACAACAATATAACACAATATATTCAAATGCTTCTGCCGAAAGATTAACAGGCGGCAATACCCTAATAACGAACCCCTGTGTTGTATAAAGTATGGAGCTAGTTGGTAAAATAATGTGATATATTGAGTAAAAACTCCCAGTCTGTTTTTGAAAAGTTTTGAAAAATGTAGGTCAAAAACTAAGAATTACAAGCTTGATTATTGATTGCTTTATTGATTGGCTGTTTATCATGTTACATCCATGCAAACGAGCGTATAATCTCAGTGGGGCCGAAACGCCTTTAAAGGGCAACTATAGCCCCTGAATTGTTTCCTCTATAAACTGTGACATTTCCTTTGTACAGCAGAGCTGAAAAGAAAAAAAAAACACATTTCTTTCTTGCAGCGGGTATAGACACAGGGACACACATGATATCAAATAGAAATGAAGTGGGTAGATGAACAGCTAGAATTCTTCATTGCATAGATCTGGTGTATGTGGGTAAGTGTATGATAGCTTAATGCCACAAAACTGGGCTTAACGTTTAAAATAAAGGGCAAGTCTTCTGAATAAAGTAGGACTAGCAGCTGAAATATATATATTCCATATATATACAAGCAGCAGTTTTCACATATGGCCTGCGCTTTTACCCTGGGGAGGTGTCTACTGTTAGGAAGGAGTGACATTTGTTTTAACCATTCACACTACTTTCCTTTACTCACGATATTGGTTGCTAGGACTCCCTAGCAACCATCTTGGCACCAAAAAACACTGTATAAAGCGCCATCTTGTGCACTGTTACTATTCCTTTCCCTGATGAAGGTTCAAATCTAGAACCGAAACGTTGGAAATAATAAACCTGCTTTGATTCAGATCCTTTTTTATTATTTTGTTGCTGATTGTCCGTGGAGTGCTGTCATCATTGGATATATATATATATATATATATATATATATATATATATATATATATATATATATATATATATATATATTCCAAATATGTCATACTCATCTGCTGTACCTGATGGGAAATTTAAACTCTCTACACCCATATAGGAACCATGGAGAAATTATGAACTTCAAGTATGCAATAATGATACATGCTGTTTCTTGCTTAGGTTACTTTGCTCACTTCCCTTTTAATATTTACTGTAACCGCATGTGAAATGTTAAGGATAAGGAGGAAAGTCACCAGGCTGTTGCTCTTCCAGTGTCGGACTGGACAACAGGATAACAGGAAAACTCCCGGTGGGCCCAGGTGTCAGTGGGCCCCTCATGCTGCTAAACATTTGGCCTATTTCATGGCCATTGCCTATATCTATGAGAACAAAGAGGCTAAATAGTTGGAAAAATAGAGTATAGTATACAAAGAAAAGAGACTAGGAGAATAGAGGTTGAGTGAGGAGAGGAAGAAAAATATTACTAAGAGTGGGCCCCTGGTTTAAGAATAATTGGTGGGTTAGTGGGCCCCTGGTGTCCCAGTCTGACAAGGTGCTCCTCTTCCTTGAAAAACTCACCTGCCCAGGGCAGGTTGCTGCCATATTCCCTACCTACCTGGGGCAATTCTTTTCCTCTTGAGATCTGAGGCAACTCCTGCAATGCTTCCTCCCCTCACTCCCCAGCGATTACCTTTTTTGCACAGGAGTGGGTCCATACATTGCTAGTGCAGAGAGAGCAATTGTGCTCTCTACACTAGAAGAGACAATTTTTGGTAAGTCAGGGGGCCCTGATCCCCGGTGCAGAAGTCAGCCTTTCGGCAGGGGCGCTCCGCCAATGAGGCGAGCTGAACCGCTCACCTCAGGCAAAAAGCCACTTCTGCACCTTTAATTTCTGTTTTTTAAATCGAAAATTCAGCTGTACTATTGCGAGAGAGTGCAATTGTGGTCTCCGCAATAGTGTTTCTGCCACCCCTCCCGACAGGTAAGCCGGTGGGGGGGCGGCATTGCAGGAGCCGCCTCAGGCGGCTCCTTAGTCAGAATCAGCGCTGCCTTTCGGTTAGCCATTCAAGTCACTGACAGGTTCCATCAAAATCAGTAAGGCTGGTGCAGGCATTAAGGGGTCCACCTCTGTCCCTAAATATAAAGACAATAATAATAAATATAAAGGCAATAATGCAGGACAAATGGCAAAATTAAATCAGTTAAAAAACACACCTTTATATACACACATACATAATGCTTCATTATACATATTACAAAGGGACTAAGCTTTACCTGCAACTTACTCCCAAACGTAACACTCCCGAAACTGGTTGCCCTTTTATTAGCCACCTGTGGGCTCACCTGACTATAGCTGGGAAGGGTGGGAGCTACAACATGGAGCTGGTCACTGCTCCTATATGAACTATAACAAACAAGGGAAAGTTGTGCTCAACACTAATTTTTAAAAACATTAAGCGGGGGTGCAATGAGATTGTGACCACAAAATTCACATAGACAAATACAAGAGTCCTCTGCACTCAACCCATTATCAATATATTAAGGACATTGAAACATTTTGTGCCTTAAGCTACTAAAAATGCCTTCCCCTTTGTAATATGTATAATGATAGCAATTTAATTCTTAATGAATCAGATGAAAGTTGATTGTAGGACTGGCCATATCGGGGGTGACTTTGCCGTAGTTGGCCAGCTTAAATATATTGCAATATATGGACAAACAATCCCTATTGGACTGGATTACATTGAGAGTATTATCACATAACCAGCCAAGTGGCAAATACCCTGCCTATGTTTAGTTTCACCTGTTTGGTAGTGTGGAGAGGGCAGGGGTCACTGGTTCATATACTGCTCAGGGTCCTATGTGATACCATGCAAAAGTAACTCTTACAACAAATTTGAGAGAATTATCACTGACTGTTGATGAGTTTCTTTCATCAAAAATTCTTTATCCTCCTAGAGCAGGGGTGTCCAACCTGTGGCCCGAGGGCTGCATGCGGCCCAGGATTGATATGAATGCGGCCCAGCTTGAACTTCCACCAATCCAGGAAACATCATGTTGCAATGTCACGCACAGAGAGCGTATGTACGCGGTCGTTAATGTGTGGTTTCAATTTTACATGGGGTGTATGGTATGTGGCTTCCCAGAGCTGAAAAAGCAGTTAACAAGTGAGCGTTTGGTTATTTACAAAGGCAGGTAAGCATTCTTCAGCAGCATCGCCCACTATAATAGGGATATATGCAGCACCTACATTTGTGAGCAACATTCGATTCGAAGGATTTTAATCCATCGATCGAAGGATATTCCTTCGATCAGGAAATTGTTAGGAAGCCTATGGGGAACTTCCCCATAGGCTAACATTGGCCTCGGTAGGTTCTAGGTGGCGAACTAGGGGGTCGAAGAATTTTTTAAAGAGACAGTACTTCGACTATCGAATGGTCAAATAGTCGAACGATTTTTAGTTCGAATCGTTCGATTCAAAGGTCGTAGTCGAAGGTCGAAGTAGCCCATTCATTCGATGGTCGAAGTAGCCATATTCGACCATTCGAAATTCAAACTTTTCTTCCTTTATTCCTTCACTCGAACTAAGTAAATGGGCCCCTTAGAGTAAAATTAGAACCAAATTATCTGATGAGCACCTTGAGAATTCACTGAGAATTGCAACTAATTCCATTCAACCAGATATTGATACATTAGTTTCTCAAACACAATGTCAAAAATCTCACTAGGTTTATGATACCCTCTTTTCTTTTACTTTTACAATAAAATACATCAAAAGTTAGAGTCAGTGTTTGTGTGTATTTTGTGTGTATTTTTCTTCTTCCAATGTGGCCCAGGGAAGCCAAAAGGTTGGACACCCCTGTCCTAGAGTAAATATGGTAATGTGCTTTTTTTACAAACAGAACCAGTAATCCTGCAGTATCTTCAGCCTTCACATCTCAATGTACTTTAGAGAAAGTACCCCAGTGCACATTATTTAGGCTTGCTGTCAGTGTTTTATAGCCTCTCCATTAGTAATTAATTAAAGCGATGTCTGGATAATAGCTTTCCAAATTCCCTCGGGGGCTATCAATATTTTCTCTGCACTGACGGACAAAGCATGCATGTGTTTGCTAATATCAGGGTTTATCTTGTCACAGTCCAGAGTTTACATAGGAGTTACAGTATGCTAATTTTACTCTGTGTCTAATTAATTATGACTAGCAATGTTTTAACCTTTCATATGAATCTTCCTTTATTTGCATTATCAATTATCATGGTAAATGGTTCTCATTTTTCAAAAATGGGCGAATTTACCCATGGCCAGTAATCCATGGCAACCAATCAGTGATTGGCTTTTTTTCAGCCAGCTGCAGGTAGAACAATAAATTGATTGGTCGCCATACGTTGGTGCCTACTGGTAAATTTGTTGATAAATGATCACAACTAATTGGATAGCTTCTAAAAAAAAACAACAAATTGGCAAACAGTGAATATGAGCCCGTAGTAAAGTTCATTTAAGTGAGGCACCTCACCTTTTATATACAGTATAGCAGTTCATATTTAAGTAGAAATCCAGGGAAATACCACAGTCCATCCCAGTCTAAGGGTGTATATCGCAAATAAGGAATAAAAATATATAGTGGGGTTTTCCCAAAAATTCAAAAAGCAGAGTGTATTAAAGTAATTTATTAGGACAAAAAAGTAGGTCACTTTTAATACACTCTGCTTTTTGACTTTTTGGGAAAGACCCACTATACATTTTTATTCCTTATTTGAGTCGAGCTTCTACCCTACCATGGTACCAGCCACATAGTTTGGGATCCACTGATCTGAGGTCTCTCACGCACACACTGTGGCCAATTTTATTAGCAAACTTGCATGTTCGCAGGGGCAGGGAAAGTGAAGCTACTCCATGTTTGTTTCTTGCAAAGTAGATAATTAGATTCCCAGTGCACAAATAACCTATAATAATGGACTCCTATTATAATAAAGGACTTCTGCTGACAAAAGAATAACCACAAAAAAGGAAGAGAATCAAAACTTTCTACCTTGCAAAAACCAAGCATGGAGGAGCTTAAATTAATCTGTTTAGCTGAAGCAGTAACAGAAATAATTAATCCTTACTGGAAGCAAAATCAGCCTATTGGGTTTATTTAAAGGGCATGTAAAGGCAAAAAAAAAATAAAATCCCATTTTTACTTTCTTTAATGAAAAAGAAAGCTATCTCCAATATACTTTAAATGTAATTAAAAAACGTGTACCGTTTTTAAAAGAAACCTGACTGTATGCAGTGAAATTCTCCCTTCATTTACTGCTGTGGATAGGAATTGTCAAACGGTCCCTAACTACTGAGCAGGGAAACAATCATACTTATGAACAGCATGGGGAGCCCCCGCCTTGCTTCCCAGCCATGCAGAATTCAAGCAGCTTTATTTATGACGATTACTAAGCAGCCCAGACCACACTGAGCATGTGCACAGTCTTAGTCTTGCAAAGATGTATTATAGACTTTACATGCCCTTTAAAGTTTAAAGGATTTTCTAGTAGACTTAAATGAGAACTAAACCCTAAAGTTAAAAAGCCCTACCCCCTTACCCTACATAGACCCTCTTCCTCCTCCCCAGCCTAAATGTTCCCCATGGCAAATGCCCCTAACATTTTACCCCTCGGTGCAGATTCAGGAGTTCACGTACGCCATCTTCTTCCCCATGGAAATCTTCGGAATGAGACCGGCGTGGCGGTGCATGCGCAGTTGGAGCAATTTTCTGTTCCGCGACAGCTGTGCATGCACAAAACTCTCAAAAATTGCAGAAGTGCCCGTCTCATTCTGAAGATTACTGAATCGGCTGAAGATGGCGCTCGTGAACACAGATGCCTGAATCTACACTGCTGGGTAAGTAAAACGTTAGGGGCATTTTCCCAGGGTAACACTTAGGCTGGAGGGGGGAGAAGGGAGGGGAGTCTGTGTAGGGTAGGGAGTAGGGATTTTTTAACGTTAGGGTTGAATTCTCCTTAAAAGGAGAAGCAAATCCAAAAGTTAAAAAACCCCTACCCCCCCTACCCTACATAGACCCCCCTCCCCCCACCCTAAGTGTTACCCCGGGTAAATGCCCCTAACGTTTTACTTACCCCTCGGTGCAGATTCAAGAATTTTCATGAGTTTCGGCACATGTGCAGTTGTCGCTAAAACAGAAAATTGCTCCAACTGCGCATGTGGCGCTCTCATTCCGAGGACTACCGCAGAGAAGAAGATGGCGCTCATGAACTCCGCTGGACAGAATCTGCACAGAGGCATAGATAAAGACTATGGGGCATTTGACCGGGGTAACACTTAGGCTGGGGGAGGAGGGGGTCTATGTAGGGTAGGGATTTTTTAACTTTTGGGTTTGCTTCTCCTTTAAGGTATGAAGATCCAAATTACGAAAAAGATCCCTAAGGGTAGGACTACACGAATGATTCCGGCGCGATTTGACGTTGGCATCAAGCAACATTTTTACCGGCCAGGCGAGGTGGTGACCCTATCCACAGTCCTATTTGCAGCCTCCATGTTGCTCCTCTTTACCTTCTCCGCAGCAGCCTCTGCAGTTCTAGGGGTACAAATTGTGGGAATTATTTATGAATGTTGACAACTGTCCTCCATTCAGTGGCATATTTTTCCATCGGGTTTGAAACAAAAGTTTCGGCCAAAGTTGCCTCAGTGAGGCAACTTCAGGCGATTATAGAAAACGCATCGCCGCGTGTGCATTAGCGCAGGCGTCTTTTCATTCTAGCCTATGGGGAAAAACGCAGAGGCAGTTCGGGGAGATAGTCGCGCAAGAGACAAGGCGATTGGTCGCCAGGCGACAAAATCTCCCCGAATCTCCTCATGTGGCCTTACCCTAAATCACATTGGCATCAAGCGGCAATTTAGCCGGCCAGGCCAGTAAAACACCGGCCAGATGGCAACCGTATCTACAGCAACATTTTACCAAATCATGTGACAAAAATATCAATTTAAAAAAAAACAAAATACGCTACAAACTTTTTCTCGCTGGTTGAAATTTTATATTTTTTGTGGGAACTTTTTCCTTTTGTTTTTATCCTACAAACAATGTTGGCAAATACCAGTAAGACGCGGGAGAAAACAATAAGAATCGGTTTTATTAAAGGTCATTCGCTTCTGATGTTTTCTAAGCTCTGAACTACAATATTTTTCCTATACTTAAGTGTCTGGCGCTCGGGGGCCTGGAAAATATTCCCTAAAGGGAATATAAGCGGCTTTGTGGAGTATAAATAGAAAATAAAGTGAGTTATAAAGTTAGAGAGTGACGGACCATTAGATTTGGGCCAGACGAGCGGCCAAAACACACCCCTCGCCAAAGCCGCCACCCCCCCCTGAGCGTGTGTGAGTGAGCCCATCCGAGAAGTTCAACCCGAAGGCTCCGGGGCAGCCATGTTGTGTAGCTGTCAGTCCTGACTCTCTCTCCATCTCTCTGCCCCCTCCCTCCGCTCTATCCTTCCTCCCTAGGGAGACTGCGCGGCCCCAGCCCAGACAGAGCCGACATCCTCCAGAGCTGCCCGAGTAACGGAGCTTGCGGGAGGGAGGAGGCGCCCTCGGAGCTCAGGCCTTCTTACAGGTAACGGGAGCTTTAAGGGAGACACGGGGGAGAGGCAGGGCTGGCGGGAGAGCGCACTGCGCTGGAGAAGGGGAGCACGAGCAGCAGGCCGTGTGTGTGGGATATTGGCAGAGAGAGAGAGCGGGGAAGTTTGGCTTCTGCTGTTGTCTAACATTGACTGTCACTGACACGTTACTGGGGGAACTGTGCAACTTACCACTTTCCTACTCTGCTGCAAAAACTACTTCTCTGGTGGGAACCAAAGTCAGGGGGGGGCACAACATACTCAGTCAGCTAATACTGGGGCATAAAGTACCACTATACTCAGGGTAATCCTGGGTCACAGTATAAACTGCCATACGTACAACGTAAAGTACCACCATACTCATGGTATTCCTGGGACACAAGGGTTGCCACCTGGCCGCTATTTTACCCTCCTGGCCTGTAAGAATGATGGCTGATCCCAATGTTATTAATAGGGAGAAAAGTTAAATATAAAGGAAGGCCGGTATTTTTTCCCAGAAAAGGTGGCAACCCTATGAAGTACCACCATACTCAGGGTAATATTGGGGCACATCATAAAATACCACCATACTCGGTAATATTGGGGCACAGCAAAGTACAGCTATACTCAGGGTAATCCTGGGGCACAGTATAAAGTACCACCATACTCCGAGTAATAATGGGGCACAGCATAAATTGCCATACTCCGGGTAATACAGGGGCATAAAGTACCGCCGTACTCTGGCTAATCCTGGGGAAAAGAATAAAGTACCACCATACTCAGGGTAATATCGGGGCACAGCATAAAGTACTGCTGTACTCAGGGTAATATTGGGGTACATCATAAAGTACCACCATACTCAGGGTAATATTGGGCCACAACAAAGTAGTGCTGTACTCAGGGTAATATTGGGGTACATCGTAAAGTACCACCATACTCAGGGTAATATCGGGGCACAGCATAAAGTACTGCTGTACTCAGGGTAATATTGGGGTACATCATAAAGTACCACCATACTCAGGGTAATATTGGGCCACAACAAAGTACTGCTGTACTCAGGGTAATATTGGGGTACATCATAAAGTACCACCATACTCAGGGTAATATTGGGCCACAACAAAGTACTGCTGTACTCAGGGTAATATTGGGGTACATCATAAAGTACCACCATACTCAGGGTAATATCGGGCCACAACAAAGTACTGCTGTACTCAGGGTAATATTGGGGTACATCGTAAAGTACCACCATACTCGGAGTAATATCGGGGCACAGCATAATGTACCACCATTCTCGGGGTAATATTGCTGCACATAATAAAGTACCACCATACTCAGGGTAATATTTGGGCACAGCAAAGTACTGCTGTACTCAGGGTAATATTGACACAGCAAAGTACATCTACAGTATAAAGTACCACCATACTCAGGGTAATAATGGGGCACAGCATAAACTGCCATACTTGGTAATACTGGGGCATAAAGTACCACCATACTTCATTATTTATTTTTTCATAGTTTTTTTTGCCTTCTTCTGACTCTTTCCAGCTTTGAAATGGGGGTCACTGACCCCATCTAAAAAAAACTAAATAACTTAAAAACCACAAATAATAAAAAAAATGAAAACCAAATCTCAAGGCAAACCCCTTTAAAGGGATACTGTCATGGGAAAAATTTTTTTTTTTCAAAATGAACCAGTTAATAGTGCTGCTCCAGCAGAATTCTGTACTGAAACAGATTTTTTTATAGTCAATTTTGAAATCTGACATGGGGCTAGACATATTGCCAATTTCCCAGCTGCCCCAAGTCATGTGCTCTGATAAACTTCAATCACTCTTTACTGCTGTACTGCAAGTTTGAGTGATATCACCCCCTCCCTTCCCCCCCCCCAGCAGCCAAACAAAAGAACAATGGGAAGGTAACCAGATAGCAGCTCCCTAACACAAGATAACAGCTGCCTGGTAGATCTAAGAATAACACTCAATAGTAAAATCCCATGTCTCACTGAGACACATTCAGTTACAATGAGAAGGAAAAACAGCAGCCTGTCAGAAAGCATTTCTCTCCTAAAGTGCAGGCACAAGTCACATGACATGGGGCAGCTGGGAAATTGACAAAATGTCTAGCCCCATGTCAGATTTCAAAATTGAATATAAAAAATTCTGTTTGCTCTTTTGAGATTTCAGTGCAGAATTCTGCTGGAGCAGCAGTATTAACTGGTTCATTTTGAAAAAAAAATTTTTTTCCCATGACAGTATCCCTTTAACATATGGATTGGAACCAAAAATGTGTACCTGTGCTTTTTTTGGGCGGATCCACATGTTTTCCTTTAATTATGGTAAATGTTCTTTCTAGATTAGAAAATAGCAGTTACAATAAGGTACATCCTTGGTTTTAAGCTAATATTTGGATCACTAAGCTGATTCCTTGACTTCGTTTGGGTTCCTAAGAAAAAGAATAGGAAACGGTACCATAGACAATACTACTTAACCTCAGGAATGACTCAAAAGTGCCACTCATTTTGTTTTAAAGTTAGTTTCTGGGTTGAAAGTTTCTTGAATGAAAAGTCACTTTAATATTTCAGTTTTGAAAAAATTGTTTACTTAATTATAATGAAATAATCCACATTTTTAAAAATGATTTCTCTGTAATAATAAAACAGTCCCTTGTACACAATCCAAACTAAGATATAATTAATCTTTATTGGAAGCAAAACCAATTTACAGGGTTTATTTAAAATTATTTGATTTTCTACTAGACTAGGTACTAGGTATGAAGCTCTAAATTACAGAAAGATCCGTTATCCGGAAAACCCCAAGTCGCAAGCATTCTGGATAACCGGTCCCATACCTGTATATATGTAATGTTGACATTTTAAATGAATGTACAATTTGTTGAATTGTTGAGGTTGTAGTATAACTGTAATTGTCAATGTCTGAGACGACACGGACGCAACCCTCCGTTTAAAGGACCAGTAACTTAAAAAAAAATTTGTTTGTACTTAGAGGACCAGTAACATAAAAAAATTTGTTTGTACTTAATGAAAAAAAAACCACCAAGACACTTTTAACTTTAAATTCGCAGTGTCTTTATTAAGAAATAACTTACAGATTCTCCACTTGCGCTCCTCTTCAGAAAGGACGACAATCCACTGTACGGTGCTCGATTTCTCCTCCCTGGCTATCTCATACGAGAAATCGAGCACCGCACGATAGATCATCGCCCTGTCGCCGTTTCTGAACAGGAGCGCAAGCGGAGAATCAGTAAGTAATTTCTTAATAAAGACTTTGCAAATTTCAAGTTAAATGTGTCTTGGTTTTTTTTTTTTCTATGGTATTGGTCCTTTAACCAAACACCCCAAATTAGCCTAGGCGACTGCAGGTTTGTGAAAATCAGATCATTTCTCATATTAATTGGATATTACAGTGAATTGTGCAGGTGAATAGAATTCTAATCCCCCTTCTACTTTTCTGTTTGAATAGAGGGCTTTCTATGAACATGTCAGTGATATTTTTGAAAAGGTCTATTCGGAGAGGGATGATTTCTCTTGCAAATGCAAAGGGATATTCTAGGTCATTTTATTCTGGGTTATTTTATAGTTCATGATATAGAGGGCTAAGCTGCAGAGGATTCACCTGTTTGATGTAACTTTGGGAGGCCAGATCATTCCTCTTAATCTGCCCACCTATTGTCATAACAGATCTTTGTTTTTCTTACACCATAGATTTAAATATAGCAATTTGCTCTCTCCAACTAGTCACCGTAGGCCAGTTTTTTCCTTTTAGGTTTGGTCAGGTCAGGACATCCCTATCTGAATTACTGTATCAGGCAGTTGCTAGGGCCATTCCTTGCAGCAATATTTATCCATGGTCAAAAATGCTGCCATATTGTGCTGTAGTCTGGGTGATATATTCTTAACCTCAGTAGCCAGATGCTATAGACCATTCTTAGGAAAGTACTGATTATATACATTTTGTTTACTTATCACCTGTGTCACCTTGGAATACCACAAATTAACATAGAGATAGATACAGATAGAGATAGATACATATAGAGATAGATACATATAGAGATAGATACAGATAGAGATAGATACAGATAGAGATAGATACAGATAGAGATAGATACAGATAGAGATAGATACAGATAGAGATAGATACAGATAGATACAGATAGAGATAGATAGAGATAGATAGAGATAGATAGAGATAGATAGAGATAGATAGAGATAGATACAGATAGATACAGATAGATAGAGATAGATACAGATAGAGATAGATACAGATAGAGATAGATACAGACAGAGATAGATACAGATAGAGATAGATACAGATAGAGATAGATAGAGATAGAGATAGATACAGATAGATACAGATAGATACAGATACAGATAGATACAGATAGATACAGATAGATACAGATAGATACAGATAGATACAGATAGATACAGATAGATACAGATAGATACAGATAGATACAGATAGATACAGATAGATACAGATAGATACAGATCGAGGATTCGTACGATTTTCGGACCGTGGGCGGAGAGTCCCGACATTTTTCGTCCGGCGGAGATCGGTCAGGTTTGATTTTGTCCCGACCGATCCCGCCGGAGCCCATTGCGCTCTCATTGTAATCTGATCGTTGGGCCATAGGGCCGAACGTTCAGATTACCCCCGATATAGCCATGCCCGTTAATGGCATATCGGGGAAAGATTGGCTCGGTTTGCGATGTTGCCAATCGAGCGGTTTTTATCGTCTATGGCCACCTTTATATAGTCACTTATTGCTTTAAGGTCCCCATAGATGCAACGATTCTTCTTTGGTGAACGACCGATTTCAGTGCAGTCCGACCAATCCGTCAAAACACTTAATGGATGAAAATGGCCCTAAAAAAAACTGTTGGATTTATTCAATTTATTAACAATTGGTTTTATTAAACCTCCACCATTGCTTAACAATTCATTCAAAACATTAAATAAGCATTTGTGATTCAGAGCAATCAAATCACTGTCGATTCCAGGAAAACAGAAAATCTGCTAAGGCAGAATACATGTTCAACACAAGGCTTGCTCATTTAGTTCAGGTTGATATATCACCCCTTTAGTATTGTCATGAAAGAGCCTGTTCTGACGGTGCCCTTGCAGTTATAAATGTCTGATGATGAATGCTTACTGACAGCTGCTACAACTCCATTATATCAGTGTGTTTCCTTATCAAGGATTTCAGCTGTTCAGGAATACCTTCTGGCTCATGGGTGCTATATAGCCCTATATAGGCTCATTCGGATTTATGAAAATATATTTATAATTTACCTAACTTATTCACGGGTTTTAGAATTTAACTGTTTTATGAGTATTAAACCACTGGATATCTCAAGGGATTGGATATCTTTACATTGGACATTACAAGGAGCTTTGGTTTGTTCGGACGTTTTTTTTCACATAAGGACTATAAATAAAAAAGAAGAAAATAAGAAAAAGAGAACAAAGTATGATATAAAGTTTTATTATGGACTCACACTTAATGGTTAATTGTTTGGATTATAAAGATATGTTGGTGCACGCTAATCTGTATGTTTGGCGAAGGGGTCCGCCCCCGAAACGTTACATCACTGACGTGAATAAACACGCAGGGGTTCGCCCCGCTACATTTGCCCTCGTGTGTTTGGCGATTTCTTCCTACTGAATTCCTTGGAGAGGTATCGATCTCTTTTCCACACACCGGGCAGCAATTTTGGAGAGGCTGGGGAAAAATAGGTATCGTGTTTGCTATATAGTCTTGTAATGTAGGTGCCCAGTCAGGGATTTCGGATTTGGACGCCTCTTTGTTATGTTAGACATCCAGAGAGACGCTTATTGCCGCAGGCAGTGATCCATACCGGACATTTGTATGACCTTATGCCAAGTTAGTCTTTTGTGTGAAGTGAAATAAGCACATATACATGCCAGGACTGGGTTGGTGTCTCCCTGATGGCATGGAGTTTGCTGACATGTCTGCATTGTGCAAGAGGAGTCTGAAACAGACACACACACACAGCATAAGTAGCCCTGGGGGGATTAGGTTGACGTGATTAAAGGAACAGTTCAGTGTAAAAATAAAAACTGGGTAAATAGACAGGCTTTGCAAAATGAAACATGGTTCCAATATAGTTACTTAGCCAAAAATGTAATGTATAAAGGCTGGAGTGACTGGATGTGTAACATAATAGCCAGAACACTACTTCCTGCTTTTCAGCTCTCTAACTCTGAGTTAGTCAGTGACTTGAAGGGGGGGCCACATGGGACATAACTGTTCAGTCAGTTTGCAACTGATCCTCAGCATTCAGCTCAGATTCAAAAGCAACAGTTATGGCCCATGTGGCCCCCCTCAAGTCACTGATTGGTTACTGCCTGGTAACCAATCAGTGGAAACCAAGAGAGCTGAAAAGCAGGAAGTAGTGTTCTGGCTATTATGTTACACATCCAGTCACTCCAGTCTTTATACATTACATTTTTGGCTAACTATTAGAAACATTTTTTATTTTGCCCAGCCTATCTATTTACCTAGTTTTTAATTTTTATACTGAACAATTCCTTTGAATGTACTCTTCCTTCTTATATATCACAAGTGCTTGTAACATCTTTTTCACAAAGATTCATATTATGTAGTAACTGTTGGCCAAGGCTTTCGTGTTATTGTGTGAATATGTATTGTGTAACGTTTATTCTTTACCTTCCTAGTTGCTTGGTCTCCAGTAAGTTTTGGGCTCTCCGCAATGTTCTGGAGATAGTACAGGTATGGAACCTGTTATCCAGAATGCTCAGGACCTGGGTTTTCTTTCCATAATTTGGATCTGCATTCCATAAATCTACTAGAAGATTGTTTAAAAATGAAATAAACCCAATGGGCTGGTTCTGCCTCCAATAAGGATTAAAACTGGCCATAGATGCAAAGATCCGATCGTGCGAATCATCATACGATCGGACTTCCTCATCTCCTGACCTGCCACTAATCATTCAGATAAAATAGTTAAAGCCAATCTTCTGCCCCTGACAGCAATCGTACAATATCTATGTCCGACAAAGCTGGTGACAGTCTCCTTCTGAAAATCGTACGATCGGCAATACACGCAGAGATATTATCAGCAGCCAACAGAAATTTTCTAACCTGTCCGATCGACCGAACAACCGATCTCCGCCGGACGAAAAATGTCGGGACTCACCACACACGGTCCGAAAATCATACGAATCCTTGATTCGTACGATTCGATCTTTGCGTCTATGGCCAGCTTTAGTTGGGATCAGGTACAAGCTACTGTTTTAGTATTACAGAGAAAAGGGAAATAATCTTTAAAAATTTGGATTATTTGGATAAAATGGAGTCTAGGAGATAAACTTTCAATAATTTGGAGCTTTCTGTTTAATGGGTTTACTGGTAACGGATCCCATACCTGTACAGAAATCTGATGCATAATTTCCAATCTGAATGGATCGCGCAGGTTCATGCGCCAGGTGACCCACCAGAAAATTACACACATACTTTCCCAGGAGCAGTAACCCATAGCAATCAATCAGCAGGTAGGATTTACTTAATAGATAAGTCCAAATTATTGAAATTATTATAGCCATGGGGGCAGCCATTCAAGCACAGGATACACAGTAGATAACAGATAAGTACTACTATAGTTTATATAAACAAGCTGCTGTGTAGCCATGGGGGCAGCCATTCAAGTACAGGATACACAGTAGATAACAGATAAGTACTACTATAGTTTATATAAACAAGCTGCTGTGTAGCCATGGGGGCAGCCATTCAAGCACAGGATACACAGTAGATAACGGATAAGTACTACTATAGTTTATATAAACAAGCTGCTGTGTAGCCATGGGGGCAGCCATTCAAGCACAAGATACACAGTAGATAACGGATAAGTACTACTATAGTTTATATAAACAAGCTGCTGTGTAGCCATGGGGGCAGCCATTCAAGCACAGGATACACAGTAGATAACAGATAAGTTCTGAAGAATCCCATTGTATACTACATACCGGTAGCTGATCTGTTATCTGCTGTGTAGCCTGTGTCTTTTCTCCTTTTTTATCTTTGATAAAAACACCAGTTTTAGCAGTGCAATGCATCGCTGCATTATGTTTTCATTTTCAAAAACAAACAAAAAACAGGTATTGGATCTGTTATCTGGAAACCCATTATCCAGAAAGCTCTGAATTACGGAAAGGCCATCTTCTGTAAGATCCATTTTATCCAAATAATCCAAGTTTTTAAAAATGATTTCCTTTTTCTCTGTAATAATAAAACAGTAGCTTGTACTTGATCCCAACTAAGATATAATTAATCCTTTTTGAAAGCAGAACAAGCCTATTGGGTTTATTTAATGTATGTATGATTCTCTAGTAAGGTATAAAGATTCAAATTACGGAAAGATCTGTTATCCATAAAGCCCCAGGTTCTGAGCATTCTGGATAACAGGTCCCATACCTGTATTTTATGTATGGCTTGACAAAGGGCCTGCGTAGCCCGAAACGTTGGCCCATGGCATTTAAGTAAAGGTTTACAAATTTTCAAAAATACCGGAGTGCTGCTGCTTTATTTATTTAATACCTGTATTTTATAAACACACTGTCTTTTTCCAGCAAATCTTTTTGTCCCTCTTTCTATTTCCAAAATGTTGGGAGGTATGCAGTAGTTGTGATACAGCATGCAGTGGTTTCTATGTTGCCATGTAAACTGACTGTATTACTAACCAGCCTTGTATTGTGACTTTTATATTCTTTTTATACAGTATATGTGACTTGGTGCCTAAGCTCTGGTAACTGACTGCAGCTCAGAGCATGTGCTGTGAAACAGTAGAAACTGGGGGTGTATTTAGAGGCACATAGCTTCCCTGTTAAAGGAGAACTAAACCCTAAAAATGAATATGGCTAAAAATTCCATATTTTATATAGTGAACTTATTGCACCAGCCTAAAGTTTCAGCTTGTTAATAGCAGCAATGATCCAGGACTTCAAACTTGTCAAAGGGGGTCACCATCTTGGAAAGTGTCTGTGACACTCACATGCTCAGTGGGCTCTGATTGGCTGTTGAGAAGCTAAGCTTAGGGCTCGTCACTAATTATCCAGCAGAAAATGAGCTTCCCCTGTAATATAAGCTGATGCTACAGGTTTGCTGATTATTATATTCTGATGCTAATTGCACTGGTTTCTGTGCTGCCATGTAGTAATTATCTGTATTAATTACTAATCAGCCTTATATTGTGACATTTCTATTCTATGTGTACTGTATATTGTGAGTGGGTCCCTAAGCTCAGTAAGTGACAGCAGCACAGAGCATGTGCAATGAATCAGCAGAAAAGAAGATGGGGAGCTACTGGGGCATCTTTGGAGACACAGATCTTTACTGCTAAAGGGCTGTGGTTGCCTTGGGCTGGTACAGAAGCACAAAACATAATGTACTGGTATAGAAGCTCATATTTCTAGCCTAGTCGGTGCATCTGTGTGCTTGTGTGTGTCTTTACATATCATAGTACAGCCCAGGGGGTTGCAGAGCTGGAGTTCTTTTGTGAAAGACAAATACAAGATTCCTCTGCACTCAACCCATTATCAATATATTTAAGACAGAGACATTTTGTGCATACTGCTACTGAAAAATGTCTTACCCTTTAAACAAAACAGGGATTGTTTGTCCATATATTGCAATATATTTAAGCTGGCCAACTACGTCAAAGTCATCCCATATCTGGCCATATGGGCTTTTGTGAAAGCCCATATTAAAAGCACAAGTCAAATGCTGTTTCTTGTATTATTGTTGAAGTCCCTAAGGCACCGCACATTACAATCTAATCTCGAGTGAAAATGGCAGCTAAATGTCAAAGCCGAGTTCCCATATATCATATCAGTTTATGCTTCCCCCCCCCCAAAGCATTTGTTTAAGAAATTCTCTACATAGCTGTTTGACAGGGTATGAATAATTGAATATTTGTACAATAAATAGGTGATTTTTATTGCTACAGCCGTGCATAAACATTAGCTACTAAAGGGGAAATAAACTCAAAAATAAATTTTTACGTAACGGAAGAAAATATAATTTTGAATCGGCTTCAAAAAAGGAACAAAAATGCTATTATCATCCTACTTAAAAATGGTATCCCGTTCACGCCACTTGTTATGTTTCCTATTAACAGATTTACCTTTAAATGTAATGGACTAATATAGTACAACACAGGTCAAATTTATGTGAATTTTTTTTTACCCTAATAAATTTGACTATACATTGCAACTGGGAGGTTTTTTTAAGAAAAATTCAAATGTATAAAATTCGATTAATTGGTGCTGACCCGAAAATTCGAATCGTATTCAAATCGAATTTGAATCTTACAAATCGAGTTTCCCTCCGAACAAAAAACTTGAACGTCAGGAAGGAAATGAACATATTCAAATAGTTCCACGGACTTCTGCCATTGACTTAAAAATGAACTCTAAGGGGCAAATTCACTAAGATTCGTAGTTGCGCCAGGCGTAACTTCGCCGCACTTCGCCAGGCGTAGTTTCACCAGCGCTTCGCAAATTCACTAAAATCCGAAGTTGCACTCAGGGGTAGCGTAAGGTTGCGAAGTTGCGCTAGCGTTGATTCGCTAAGCGAAGCGAAGTTACGCTTGCGATGGTTAATTTGCATACGGCGCCAAATTCAAATTTCAATGGAGAAATATGTAGCAGCACTACAAATGCCTGGGAAACCTTCAAAACATCAAATAAAATTTTTATTTTGTCCTACACATGTGCCCACTGTATAGGTAAGTTGCCATGAGTTAAAAAAAACTCTTTTTCAGCCTATCACCCATAATATAGAAAAAACGCCAGCGTTTTTTGGGACTTAGAAAAAATTTGAACTTTTTTTGAAGCAATCCCTATCTACTCTGAGGTGGCGAAGGAAGTCTAGCGTAAAAGGTAGCGTTCAGTACACTGCGCGCGTTAGTGAATTTGCGTAGTTACGTCCGTTGCGCAAATTCGCCAGGCGTAAGGGTGCGAAGTAACACTAGCGAATTTACGCCAGCGTTCGTTAGTGAATTTGCAAAGTAACGATGACCAACGCTAGCGAATCAACGCTGGCGTTAGGTGCTTCCGCGCTTAGTGAATTTGCCCCCAAAGGTTTTAGGTGGTGAATATTTGAATTAGAACTGTTTCCATGGTCCGTGTGATAAATCTCATTCGAATTGGGGGATTAAAATTCGAATGTGTGAACTTTGACACCAAAAAAACATTTCAAGAATTCGAATTAACTATTCGACCCTTAATAAATCTGCCCCTTACAGTTATTCAAAATGTTCAGTGGTTTTAAAGTTATTTGTATTGTAAGTGAAGTTGAAGCAATGTTTGTTTATACCTTTTTTTTTGTTGCCTGACTCCTGAAACAATACAGTAAAATTCAGCTTTTCTACGGTCACCGGGGAGAAGAGGAGAGAGAACCGGGAAGATACTGCTTTTCGATAGCGGCTGTGTTTAGAAAAAAATGTTACAATGTCCATCTCCCGTGTACACACATTTTTCAGAAAATTTGATATTTGCTTTTGGGAAAAACACATGACTTTTTGTCACCAAACAAGGAAGTAAAAAATGTTTTCCCCTTCCCACCCCTAATTTGCATATGCAAATTAGGATTCATTCGGTATTCGGCCGAATCTTTCACAAAGGATTCTTTGGTTCGGCCAAATCTAAAATAGTGGATTCGGTGCATCCCAAATTAACATTAGGTATGCACCGAATCCACTATTTTGCATTCGGCCCAACCCCGGAATCCTTCGCGAAAGATTTGGCCGAATCCGAACCCTAATTTGCATATGCTAATTAGGGGTGGGAATGGGAAAACAATTTTTACTTCCTTGTTTTGTGACAAAAAGCCACACAATTTCCCTCCATGCCCCTAATTTGCATATGCAAATTAGGGTTCGGCTGGGCAGAAGGATTCGTCGGAATCCTGCTGAAAAAGGCCGAATCCCAAACCGAATCCTGGATTCAGTGCATCCCTAATTAACATTTTCAAAAGGTTCGACGGATCTCTGCCATTGACTTGTAAATGAACTCTGCAGGTTTTAGGTGGCAAAAATTAGAACTGTCTCAAGGGTCAAGGTGTGATAAATTTCCAATTCAAATTAGAGTTGGTGATTTAGAATTATTATTTGTAAATGTTAACCAAAGAAAAGTGAAAATTCGGATTTACCATTTTGCCCCTTAGTGTAAAATTAAATTAAGATTTATGATGGTGAACAAGCTTTTAATTAATACATTTTAGTACTGGTATGGGACCTGTTATCCAGAATGCTCGGGACGTGGGTTTTTCTGAAAAAGAGACCTCTTCTGTAATATGGATCTTCATACCTTGTCTACTAGAAAATCATGGAAACATTAAATAAACCGAATAAGATGGTTTTGCCTCCAATAAGGATTAATTATACCTTCGTTGGGCTCAAGTAAAAGCTACTGTTTTATTATTACAAAAAAATTCATTTTTAAAAATTTGGATAATTTGACTAAAATGGAGTCTATGGGGGCCTTTATGTAATTCGGAGATTTCTGGATAACGGGTTTCCAGATAATGGATCCCATACCTGTACAGGGATCTGATACATCATTTCCAATCTGAATGGATAGCGCAGGTTCATGCTCCAGGTGACCCACCCAAAAAATTACACACACACACACATACTTGCCCAGGAGCATTAGCCCGTAGCAACCAATCAGCAGGTAGGATTTACTAGTCACCTGTTTAAACCCAAACATCTTATTGTTTTCTTTTAATAAGCTTCCATTCCTTTGTACATATCTTTAGGCTGAAGGCACATGGGATATTTCCTACAGATCACTTATTATTATTAGTTTTATTTATCCTTGAGTGAGAGGTTTTAACTTTGTGAGTGTTACAATCTGTGGGGGAGGAAAAGCTTCTTTTTGGTACAAATTATACATTTTCCATTCTGTATTGCTGTTTTAAAAAGCACTGCCCTAATTAATAAAAGACAATAATTTACAGTCCGCCCCCAAATTCTAGCTGTATGCATTTGGGACCATCCTTTTTGCTTCCCATGGGTTTTTTACAGACACAGCACACCACTGGTTGTACAGGTATGGGACCCATTATCCAGAATGCTCTGGTCCTGGTGTTTTCCAGATAAAGGATCTTTCCGTAATTTAGATCTCTCTGCCTTAGATTTACCAAAAATCATGTAAAAAATAAATAAACCCAAAAGGCTTGTTTTGCCTTCAGTAAGGAATAACTTTGTTTGGATCAAGTTACTGTTTTATTATTACGGAGAAAAATGGAATCACAAAAATTACAGCATTACTTTAAGGGTTTACTGGTGTATTTATATAGACCTTTCTGATAAAGCTTACTTTTATCCTTTCCTTTAAGCATCCACTTTGGTTTTGTTAAAGATTCCCCTTTAGGTTGAAGGTTGTTGGCATATGAAGAGTTTTTTGTTTTTATCTGACCCTGATTTGGCATTCTTTTACACTTAATTGAATACTATTTTCCTGCTAATCCTGGGCATTAAATTCTTGCAGTTTATGTTCTAAGGCAGTGCTGTCCAACTTCTGTGGTACTGGGGGCCAGAAATTTTTCTGACCTTCACGGTGGAGGGCCGATAATGGAAGCCAGTGTTGACCACTCCCTGTTTTTAAACCACACCCACTTTAAACCACACCCATATTAACACAAGGCCATGTACACATTAATTGTGGTAGCACACCAAAAGATCAAATGATTGGTGCTCACTGCAGGGATATCATTTATCACTCATATGTGAAAAAAGTTGTCATATTAAAGGAATTGTTCAGTATAAAAATAAAAACTGGGTAAATAGACAGGCTGTACAAAATAAAAAATGTATCTCATATAGTTAATTAGCCGAAAATGTAATGTATAAAGGCTGGAGTGACTGGATGTCTAACATAATAGCCAGAACACTACTTCCTGCTTTTTAGCTCTCTAACTCTGAGTTAGTCAGCGACTATAAGGGGGGCCACATGGGACATAACTGTTCAGTGAGTTTGTAATTGATCCTCAGCATTCAGCTCAGATTCAAACGCAACAGTTATGACCCATGTGCATTGCATTCCAGTTTATGAAACCATAATTCAAACTTGAATAGCAGCAAAAATGACTAGGACGACTCTACCTCCAGTCATATACTGTGTTGAGACATAGGGGAGTTTCAGGCATTAAAGGAAAACTCAACCCCCGCCCTGCTAATAAAAACCTCTACACAGTACCCTACATAGTTCCCCCTCCCTGCTCTCCCCCACATAGGTGATAACATCTTTAAATGCCCCTAATCTTTTACTCGCCTACAAGTGAGTAAGCACAGCCGAGCTCGTGGGTGCCATTTTCTGGCTCTTCGGATTTCTCTGGGAAGTGAGTGCCGTATTGGCGCAGTCTACCGTTTCTTAGCAACTACGTATGCACCAAAAGTGATGGAAATTGACGAAGAGGACCCGAAGAATATTGAAGAGCTGAAAGATGGCGCCAACGAGCTCCACTGCTCTTACTCTGCACTAGGGGCACTTAAAGATGTTATCACCTATGCAGGAGGAGAGCATGGAGGGGGGGGACTATGTAGGGTACTGGGTAGGGGTTTTTATTAGCGGGGGGGGTTTGAGTTCTCCTTTAGCATATGAGGGCCAACTTCAGGCACGAAACGTGTTGGGCTTACATATGTCCTAATAAAGTCTTTTTAATTTTACAAATACTTTTGGCTACTGCTTTACTAGCGGATGGTCTCTTCCTATATTCCAGTTTTCTAACTATTGCTTAAATGATTGGGGTTTACTTTGGTAAGAGACCACTCCATAAGTTATATCATTTTTTTTTTTTTTCCATTTCTTGAAACAGAGCCACACACCATTGTCTAAGCGATTGAGTTCTCCTTTAATGACGCTTGTAGTTTGAAATTCCGCCCCCTTACCTTAACATCGCTGTTGGGGAGGGGGTGAAATTGCGCTCTCTTTGCTAGATAAAATGAATTTTCACTTCAATAACCGGAAATTTGGCTCTTAAAGTTAACAGGATCGGCTTTTTGCGAACCACTGCTTGAGTGCTCACCTTGCCTATTGGTATGGGCGAATTTTTTTCGCCTTGTTTCGCGCGACAAAACATTTTTGACACCCATAGACTTTAATGGGCGTCGGCGACAGGTCAAATTCGCCCATCTCTGCTTGCCTCATGTCATAAAGTACCCTGGTGAGATATTTATTGAGAGGTTATATTTGCTGCTTTACTTGCCCCTATAATATATGCACATCCTTTACTAGCTCTATCCTTGTTAATACAGACATAGAATGAACCTGTTGCTCATTCGGAGCATTACAATATTGTCCTTCTTAGAGCAGGTAGCCAGTCAGAGCTTTAAGGTCCCCATAGACGCAAAGATTTCTCTTGCCGAACGACCCATTTTAGCGAAGTCTGACCAATCCTTCGAAATTATCGTGCGGTTAGTGGATTTGAACGACCGAACGTCTTAAGATTTTTCGGCCGACATCTGTCAGGAAAATGATCGTCCAGGTTAAAAAAATCTTCGGTCCCAGTGCAATCTGTCTATCTTTGCAGGGCCAAATCGTGGTCTCACGATGAGGATCTGATCTTTTAAAAATCTTTACATCTATGGCCAGCTTTAGACTTCAATCAGTTCGAACCAACTACACAACCAGCTGCCAGTGCCATGTTTGCAAGCTGCTCTTTATGAAGCGGTGTCCATATATCCAAATTGTTTGTTTTGAAATCTTTGTTTAGTGTTAAATCAGAGTTCTTCTTGTAAACTGAACTTGTGTTTCTGCAGGCAAGGACCATCCATTTGTGAGTTAGAAGAAAGGCAGCCGAAAAAATGCCGAAACCGGTAAGAAAAATCACACTACTTTTTTTTGTTTTGTTTTATTGAAAAAACTCTTATTTTGTCTTACATGTGCCTAGTGGGCCAGCGGGGACAACAAGGCAGCATGTTAACAATGCAAACTTCTTTCTGTTGATTAAAGGGCTTGTACCAACACTTATTCGATCATATAACACGCTGCTGAAAATCAGAGTTGCTATTTGTTTAAAGATATAGATTTTTGTAGTGCGACTTTTTCACCAGCTTAAAATGCTTTGGCATCTCCCATAGGGAACAGTATCAAAGACAGATTTGTTCCACAGATGAGAAGCACAGTGTGCTGCAATATCTCTACTGCAAATCATTTGTCAAGAAAACCGTGATATAAACACTTCCAAGGCAAAATATTTTTGGTGCTGTGAAAATTATCTGACATGTATCGGGTTGGGGCTCACTGGAGGGAGTCATTTTGCCTAGAAGATGTACCGTATATACTTGAGTATAAGCCGATCCGAGTATAAGCCGAGGTACCTAATTTTACCTACGAAAACTGGGAAAACTTATTGACTCTAGTATAAGCCTAGACACAACTACAGCCCTGTCTCCCAGCAGCGCACATTCCGCCAAAGAGACTCCCCCAGCGATCAACTGGACTTCTTTGCAAAGTTGATGGTGACTGAGAATTGCCAAACGGATTACTGTGTGCATTGTCCCACTGTCCCACTACCATGTGCAGAGGGCGCTGTGTGATATTGCCATCACTGTTAATCTTTCGTATAACCAACAGAGGGCGCTGTGTGATATTGCAGTCTCTCCCCAAGTGAACTGTTGGTATAGGAATGATTAAAAGTGACTGCAATCTCAGCTACTGCCCGCTGACCCGAGTATAAGCCGAGGTAGACTTTTTCAGCACATTTTGGATGCTGAAAAACTCTGCTTATACTCGAGTATATACGGTATTAGAGCTCAGTCTATTAAAATCACCAGACATCATGTCTCTCTACATACAGGATTTGTGCAAAAGGCAGTTATTTTGTTAGATTTTGTTTGTTCTGGAATCAGTTATTTGAGTGAGCTCTAATATATCTGCTAGGAAAGGGAGCCCCCCTATAAGATATATTGGATTTAACTGTCCATGAATCTCTGACACCCAACTGCTGCATGAAGACAGAATGAAGAGAAACAGAAGTTGAGAAATGAATAGTGAACATAAACTTTATTACCGTATTTCAAAAACGGTAGAGAATTTTTTATTGATTATATTTAGTAAGTTTCTTATTTCAGTATGAGGAAGCTTATATTCATTTTTCATTTTCCTGACTGCACCAGGTCTGCTGGAGAATATTTAGTGATTTACATGTCTTTGAGAGCATTTTACCCAGGGGCCTATGTTCTGTATAAACACTGAAACACAGATACACAGGTGTTACTGTTCCTTTAAGTTGGTTGAAAAAAGACCAAAGTCCATTCAAGTTTATCCCCTGCAAGCAAACCCCAGCAATATTAGGGAATTCCAGCATTTTCATTTTAAAGGAGTATGTTTCAGGTGACCAAATGTAGTTGGCTAATTGCCTGTATCGCTGGCAGAATTGTCTTAATATACAGGTATGGGACCTGTTATCCCAAATGCTCGGGACCTGGGGTTTTCCAGATAACAAATCTTTCCATAATTTGGGTCTTCATGCCTTAAGTCTACTAGAAATTCATTTAAACATTAAATAAACCCAATAGGCTGGTTTTGCTTCCAATAAGGATTAATTATATCTTAGTTGGGATCAACTACAAGCAACTGTTTTATTATTACAGAGAAAAAGGAAACCATTTTTAAAAATTTGGATTATTTGGATAAAATTGAGTCTATGAGGCAAATTTACTTACCTCCGTAGATCCGTCATCGTTGTCTTCGCCGCACTTCGCCAGGCGTAGATTCGTCAGGACATCGCAAATTCACGAAGATCCGAGGTTCCTATTAAGTTACCGATTGTTTCCAAATTTACGCTAGCGAAGTTACGATGAGCGGTCCAAAGTTGCGCTAGGGAAGGCTAATTTGCATACGGCGCCAAATTTGAATCTCAATGGACGTGTATGCAGCAGCGCATACATAACACTACACAAGTGCAGGGAAACGTAATAAAAGTATATTTCGGTGTTCTAATGCTCTACACATGTGCCCATAGTATAGTTAAGGTGCCACAAATGTAGGGGGGAAGGTGGGCACCCTAAAAAAATTTCGATCTTTTTCAGCCTATCACCCAAAAAATGCCAGCGTTTTTTGGGACTTTCTGGCGAAGGAGGTCACGTTCAGAAAAAGACCAATGTTAATAAATTTGTGTATTTTCGCCCCCTTCGCCAGAGTGCAACTTCGCCAGCGTTAGGGTGCGAATTTGCCCTAGGCTATCATCATCGCTGGCGAATTTTCGCCAGGGTGACTTATAGTAAATTTGCAAAATGTCTTAATTTCGCCAGCGTTAGTCACTTCGCCCTTTAGTAAATTTGCCCCTATGGGAGACAGCCATTCCGTAATTTGCAGCTTTCTGGATATCGGGTTTTCGGATAAGGGATCCTATACCTGTATATTACACAATGTGTTGCTTACTGGCCACAGGCAGATGTTAACTCCTTTAATATTCAATTCCCTGATGTGATATTCAGACTTAACAAATACACTTTTTTATGTGTTTAAACCACATATATATTGTACTGAAACGTGCCGGGATTCTAGATCTGAGCTGGAAATGTACCATCATCTCTACCAGTTTATTTTTTATAGAAAAGCGTCAATAAACAGTGTCACTTGTTTCTCCCAGTGCCATGCCAATGTGAACAGTCAATTAAATGGGATGGTTCACCTTTAAGAAGACTTTCATTATGTTATAGAACGGTCAATTCTAAGCAACTTTTCTATTGGTTTTCATTATTTATTTTTCATAGTTATTTGCCTTTTTCTTCTGATTCTTTACACCTTTCAAATGGGCATCGCTGACTCCCTTCTAAAAAACATATGCTCTGTAATGCTACAAACTTATTGTTGCTTTTTATTACTGATCCTTCTATTCAGGCCTCTCCTATTCATATTCCAGTCTCTTATTCAAATCCATGCATGGTTGCTAGGGTAATTTGGACCCTAGTTACCAGTTTTGCAAATTGAGGAGCTGCTTAATAAAAAGCTAAATAACTCAAAAACCTTCGATAATAAAAAATGAAAACAAATTGCAAATTCTATCAGAATATCACTCTCTACATCATACTGAAAGTTATCTCAGAGTTCAACAACCCAAATGGGGGGGAGGGTTCAGTAAAAGATTCAGTGGAAGACAGGTTAGATGAGATAGTGGGCAAAGAAAGGGAAAATGGGGGAGGAGATTTGGCTGGGGATACTGTTAAGGATAGGGAGGACCACATGTCATATGTTCAATATGGTACCAGTATTAAATGTATGTTTGCAAGTGCAACGAGTCTGACTGGTAAAATGGGAGAGCTGGAGGGAAAATATGATGTAATTGGTGTGGCCGAAACATGGCTGAATGAGTCACATGACTGGGCAGTTAATATCAGTGGCTATACTTTGTTTCGGAGGGACAGAGGCAATAGAAAAGGAGGAGGGGTATGTCTGTATGTTAGGCAGGATTTAAAAAGCTTATATAAAGGAGGAGGTTATGTTAGAAAATGAGGGGGCAGAAGTCTTGTGGGTGGTGTTCTTCACCAATTGTAGTGTCCAGCAAATTAATTGTATATAGACCCCCCAATGTAAGTCAGGAGGAGGAGGCAAAGCTCTTCATGCAAATAGAAAAGGCTGCTAGTTTGGGTGAAGTAATGATAATGAGGGATTTTAATTACCCAGATATTGACTGGAGCAACAGTACAATCAGATCAGTTAATGGGAACAAATTTATAAACTTGTTGCATGACAATTTTATGGCCCAAGTTGTTGAGGAGCCAACCAGAAATAATGCTATTCTGGATTTAGTGATCTCAAAGGACCCAGAACTTATAGCAAATGTGCAAGTCATTGAACCCCTGGGTAATAGTGACCATAATGTTATATCTTTTAATGTCTGGTGCAAAAAACAAATATATACTGGGGCAACAAAAACCATGAATTTTGCAAAAGTTTATTTTAGTGCCTTGAGGGCTGCCCTACAGAGCATTGATTGGGGCATTAAGTTTTCAGCTAAAAACACAGAACAGAAATGGTTGTCATTTAAAATGATATTAAATCATTACTGTTCTCAATTTATTCCCTTAAGGAGTAAATGTAGAAGCTCTAAGAATCATCCTGTGCGGCTTAATACAGAAGTAAAGAAGTTAATGGGAAAGAAGAGAAAGGCATTTCAAAACTACAAATCTGTTGGGACAGAAGCTGCATTTAATGAATATAAACACTGTAATAAATGTTGTAAATCAGCAATCCGGAAGGCAAAGAAAGGAAATGAAGAGTTAATTGCGGTGGAGGTGAAAACTAACCCTAAAAAGTTTTTTAAATATATTAATAATAAAAAGATGCAGGTTGAGAGTGTTGCTCCATTAAATAATGGTACCAGTATGGTTGTAACATATACAGAAAAGGCAAATGTGTTAAATCAGTTCTTTTCTTCAGTGTATACAATAGAGGAGTCTGAGTTCACAGGCTCACTTTATAGCTGCACTAATGGCTCAGCTCAATCTAGTCAGTGGCTGACTCAGGATATGATTCATAAAGCTTTAATAAAAATTTATGTAAACAAGGCTCCAGGGCCTGATGGCATACACCCCCGGGTTCTAAGAGACCTTAGTTCAGTTTTAGACCAGCCCCTATTTCTGATTTTCTCAGATTCACTTTCATCTGGTATGGTGCCTATGGATTGGAGAAAAGCTGATGTTATTCCAATATTTAAAAAGGAATTACGATCTCAGCATGGCAATTATAGGCCAGTAAGCTTGACATCTGTGTTGGACAAATTATCTGAAGGCTTGTTAAGGGATCACATTCAAAATTTTGTCCTAGTGAATGGCATTATGAGCAGCAATCAGCATGGCTTTATGAAGGATAGGTCATGTCAGACAAATTTGATTGCTTTTTATGATGAGGTAAGTAAGATGCTGGACAGTGGGGGGGCAGTAGATTTGATCTATTTGGATTTTGCCAGAGTGTTTGATACTGTGCCCCACAAACGACTGCTTTCTAAACTAAGGTCTGTTGGGCTTAAAGGAGAAGGAAACCCCCTGGGCGCAAAACCCCTCCCCCCCTCCCCTGTGTTGCCCCCCCCGGCCTACCTGTCCCCCTGGGCAAATGCCCCTAACTTGTTACTCACCCCTCTGCGCAGGTCCTGTCCACGGAGTTCACAGTCGCCAACTTCTCCCACGCACGTCTTCTTCCTGCTCTGACCGGCGTCTTCTGGCGCATGCGCAGTAGGAACAGTTACCGGTACGGATCTACTGCGCATGCGCTGAATGTCACGAATCGGAAAATGCCCAGGGGGTTTCTCTCTTTATTTACCAGTAGGTCTTTCCAGCTGACACAAGGTCACCCATTCCAATTAGAAGAAAAGAGGTTCCGCCTAAATATTGGGAAGGGGTTTTTTACAGTGAGAGCTGTGAAGATGTGGAATTCTCTCCCTGAATCAGTGGTACAGGCTGATACATTAGATAGCTTTAAGAAGGGCTTGGATGGTGTTTAGCAAGTGAGGGAATACAGGGTTATGGAAGATAGCTCATAGTACAAGTTGATCCAGGGACTGGTCCCATTGCCATTTTGGAGTCAGGAAGGAATTTTTTTCCCCCTCTGAGGCAAATTGGAGAGGCTTCAGATGGTGTTTTTTGCCTTCCTCTGGATCAACTGGCAGGCAGATTTAAATAAAATAAAAAAAAAAGGTTGAACTTGATGGACGTGTGTCTTTTTTCAACTTTACTTACTATGTTACTATGTTAATGCACTCTGTATGCCTACTAAACGCATGAAGGTGGTCACATTGTAAAAACCATCGGAAGTATTGGGCACATTTCCAAAGTCAAACAGCCTCACAAATGCCGTAAGCAAGTCATCCTCAGAGGGTAGTTATTTGACTCTAAAAACATCAGCTGAACATCTCATATTGACAGAGGAGGGGTTTTCCACTACAAAAGTCTATTCCCAATAGCCTGTGTTCTTATAATGTTTTCTGTAGCCGTCTTGTTTATGTTGCCTTATGCAACAAAGCTAAATACATTCATTTGATTAGCTCTGCCTCCTAGTCTGTTTACTTGTCATTTTCTGACTGGAACATTATTTCATTGGTGTTTCCATCTAGAATGCAAGCTCTTTAGTCATAGTTTTGTATTTCTAAGGTGAATTTATTGCCCCATATTTCAGCAACACGAAGGAAAATGTTAGCGGTTTGTAAATCCCCAAAGTCCTTGTCATGGAGGCAAAGGCTACAGATAAACCTGGTTAGATGCTTTCAAGCAGGAGATCTGGGCCACTACATCATGTGCAGCAGCTGCTAGTAATCCTGCATTTAACAGTTTAACTTTAGCAATATTGGGAGCATAAATAATATATATTATAATAGAGAGCGTGAGGAAAAATAATAAAGTGATTAGCACCTTTAAAAATACACCAGGCAGATGGAAACATATCAGCTGTGCACTTTATGGAAAAACAAAGGAGAAGAGGAGCTTTATGATTTTTATGCCTAAAGCATGATTAAAACAAAAAAAAAAGTGCATGTTTTTCCATTTTCCAACATGTTCATTTAGCAGCATTATTTACATTATTACATTATTTACACACAATGGGGCAAATTTACTAAAGGGCGAAGTGACTAACACTGGTGAAAATTCGCCAGCGTGACAATCTTTCGGTACTTCGCTGATTTACTAACGGTCGCTGGCATAACTTCGCTAGCGAAGGAGATAGACTAGCGTTACTTTGCACTCTTAAAGGAAAACTATACTCCCAAAATGAATACTTAAGCAACTGATAGTTTATATCAAATTGAATGACATATTAAAGAATCTTACCAAACTGGAATATATATTTACATAAATATTGCCCTTTTACATCTCTTGCCTTGAGCCACCATTTCGTGACTCTATCTGTGCTGCCTCAGAGATCACCTGACCAGAAATACTACAACACTAAGGGGCTGATTCACTAAATTCGAGTGAAGGATTCGAAGTAAAAAAAACTTTGAATTTCGAAGTATTTTTTGGACTACTTCGACCAGCGAATGGGCTACTTCGACCTTCGACTTCGACTTCGAATCGAAGGATTCGAACTAAAAATCGTTTGACTATTCGACCATTCGATAGTCGAAGTACTGTCTCTTTAAAAAAAACTTCGACCCCCCTACTTCGGCAGCTAAAAGCTACCGAAGTCAATGTTAGCCTATGGGGAAGGTTCCCATAGGCTTTCCTACGTTTTTTTGATCGAAGGATATTCCTTCGATCGTTGGATTAAAATCCTTCGAATCATTCTATTCGAAGGATTTAATCGTTCGATCGAAGGAATAATCCTTCGTTCGTACGATCGCAGTATTTGCGCTAAATCCTTCGACTTCGATATTCGAAGTCGAAGGATTTTAATCCCTAGTCGAATATCGAGGGTTAATTAACATTTAAGACACGGTACAGATCGAAAATGATCGTTTGTGTGAATGCTATGTGATCAAGGCTAGGTGGAAATGCCATTGGCTCCATGAGATGTTGATCACACTGGGCTGAGTGTGTTATCAGGTGAGAATTGTGTGGAACCATAGTTACTATACTCATCCAAGTGTTCTTGTAGGACCTGCCCCTTCTCTTTGTGATCTGTTCATTGGCCCAGGTGTTGAGCATGTGGATTAGCCCCGTTTAGCCATGTTAGGTAACATAGTAATTTAGGTTGAAAAAGACACACGTCCATCAAGTTCATCCTTTTGATTCTTTTTTAACTGCTAGTTGATCCAGAGGCAAAAGAACCCATCTGAAGCTTCTCCAATTTGCCTCAGAGGGGGGAAAAAATCCTTCCTGACTCCAAAATGGCAATGGGACCAATCCCTGGATCAACTTGTACTATGAGCTATCTCCCATAACCCTGTATTCCCTCACTCGCTAAAAAGCCATCCAACCCCTTCTTAAACATATCTAATGTATCGGCGTATACGACTGATTCAGGGAGAGAATTCCACATCTTCACAGCTCTCACTGTAAAAAAAAACCCTTTTGGAATATTTAGGTGCAACCTCCTTTCTTCTAATCAGAATGGATGACCTTCTGTCAACTGGAATGACCTACTGGTAAATAAAGCATAAGAGAGATTATTATATGATCCCCCCTTATATATTTATACATAGTTATCATATCACCACTTAAAGGAACAGTTCAATATAAAAATAAAAACTGTGTAAATCGGCTGTGTAAAATATATTTTTTTCTAATATACAGTAGTTAGTTAGCCAAAAATGTAATGTATAAAGGCTGGAGTGACTGGATGTCTCACATAATAGCCAGAACACTACTTCCTGCTTTGCAGCTCTCTAACTCTGAGTTAGTCAGCAACTATAAGGTGGCCACATGGGACATAACTGTTCAGTGAGTTTGCAATTGATCCTCAGCATTCAGCTCAGATTCAAAAGCAACGCATGTGGCCCCCCATCAAGTCACTGATTGGTTACTGCCCAGTGGAAACCAAGAGAGCTGAAAAGCAGGAAGTAGTATTCTGGCTATTATGTTACACATCCAGTCACTCCAAACGTTATACATTGCATTTTTTTTTTTTTTACGCTGAACAATTACTTTAAATGCCTCTTCTCCAGCGGGAACATCCCCAATTTTGCCAGTTTTTCTTCATAGCTAAAACGTAGCTAGAATTTAGGCAAAGATTTGCTTCTTTAGACCCTTCACAATACAACAGACAGAATGGAACCAGGGCTGAGCCCCCTGCAGCACACACCCTGTCTCAGCCCTTGTAAACCACAAGAATATATGGCAAAGAGGCTTACGCTACAGAGTAGTCCTCTAAAGCTGGCCATAGACGGGCAGATGTTAGCCTTGTAACCGTCAACGATTGTACGTCGTAATTCTCCCGACCTTCCACTAACCATTCAGTAGTGAAATAACGAATCAGATGATGGATTGCCCATGACTGCAATTGTAGGAAAATGATGTCCAACAAATAGTAGTGACAGTCACCCATTGATATCATCAGATCATTCAACGACAGAAATCTTCTAACCTGTCCAATGGACTAAACAACTGATCTCCATGGTACGAAAAATTTCGGGATTATGCGAACGCAATCCGAAAATAAAACAAACCTTCGATTTGTGCGGCTTAATCTTTTTATCTATGGCCATCTGAAGCCATTATTCCAGTTAAGGCTGTGGAGTGTATTTATAAAGTTTTTATAATCTACCACTGTAGTGAGGATTATTATGTTTTTTTTTTAAATAAAATGCTTTGGCATATCGTCTGTCTTTCTTTTACTTTCAAAAGATCAGCAATTTTTCACAAGTGGATAGCTTTTCAATGTTTACTTTTTTGAGCTTAATATGAGCCCAGCATTTAGAGTTAATCCACGTTCCTTTTTTGAGTATAATCGTCAGTGAAGCATAAACCTTGGGTTTAAACTAGCTGGGAGGTATCACTTGAATTTATTTTTATGCTTAGTGGCACACACACACGATTTTACCTGAATTATTAATAGTCGCTACCTTTAAATAGTCCCCGGGTGAGATGACATAAAATAAAACAGTTCTTCTTTTTTAAACCAGCTTCGAAGGTTTGATGAGTGAAATTTTCCACCATGTTTTGACTCAAAAATTATGCCCATGGAATTCAATGGATGAAAAAAATAGTTGATGCGCCGCATGACACAAAAAAAAATGGACGCCCATAGACTTTAATGCATTTTGGCGAATGTTCGCTGTTTCGTAAATTTTAGTCGAAGCGAAACTGGTCAGATTCGCCCATTACAATTTCTTAGGCTTTTGCAATTCAGGCAGTTAATCATGCAGCAACACATACAAAAAAGCAAGTTATATACAAACAGTACATTTTACATGATAACATTTGCAGTGGTGAATGGCGAAGCATAATCGTTTAATTTTTCTTAAGTTAACTCAATAATTTATCCCATATAAGGATTTTTTTTTTTAACCAAATACTTTTTTTCTCCCTCCTTATCTGTGTAGATCAATGTACGGGTGATCACTATGGACGCCGAGCTGGAATTTGCCATCCAGCCAAATACAACAGGCAAACAACTCTTCGACCAGGTAAAATTGTTCCATTGTTTGCACTGGTACATCATTTTAGTTTTTTTTTTTTATATATATATATAAAACCATTTTTTAGTTTTTAAGCAGATTTTTTTCCAGGAACTGTTTTGCTGATCTGTTTGTAAAAGAATATTGCGATTTAAAAGATAGGTTTAAATGTAAGCTTAATATGAAAAATGTGTTTAGTATTAGTAGAAAGTTGTCTTTTTTGTTTATAGTAAAAGCGAAGTATGACCTCTGTCTCAATGTAGAGGGAAAATGTAAATGTAATTCGTCTTTTTCTTGTGTTTTAGGTGGTAAAAACAGTCGGTCTGCGTGAAGTGTGGTTCTTTGGGCTTCAGTACGTGGATAGCAAGGGTTACTCTACATGGCTGAAGCTCAACAAAAAGGTTTGTTGTGTTTTTCTCTCCCTTTCATTGTCTTTTCCTTTGTTCTTTCTGCAGTGCTCTTTGATATTCTTTATTAGGCGTATTTTCATTAGGGACATTAGATTTAATGCATTTATTTTCAGACGTGCAGTTTGCAGGCACACATGTTTGCCAAAGCAAGCTTGCTGAATAAATGTGTTCTTGATTATAGTCTGAAGAATTAATTATCTGCTAGAAGGCTAAACAAAATGTAGATTGTATGGTGAAAGAAATGGAATGAGGAGGTGATGAAAGGGAAGGTAGAAAATAATATAAGAATGGATTGATTGGTGTAGAGCAGGGATCCCCAACCTTTTGAACCCATGCTCAACATTCGGAAGTAAAAGGAGTTGGGGAGCAACACTAGCATGAAATATGTTCTTGGGTGCCAAATAAAGTGCTGTGATTGGCCGTTTGGTAGCCCCTATGTGGATTGACAGCATACATTGTGGCTCTGTTTGGCAGTACATCTGGTTTTTATACAGTGAAAATAAAACAGTGCAAATGTAAGGGGGAAGGGTGGCAGGGCAGAACGTTAGGGATTCGGAAGTGGGTCAGGTAAGTTGTGACTATGTTGTCAGAATACAGGAGGGAGTGGGGAAAGCATGGGGAAAATGCATTTTTATATTCCAAATAAACCATATATTTATGGATACTATAATTTGAAAAAATGCTGCACCCACTAAGTAGAAATACACAAAGGTGATATGCTTTTTGCAAATAAATGTTAAGTTACTAGCAAATTTAGTCAATACAATTTGTTACAAAATGATAAGACATATAACAGTCCTAAAAAATGCAGAATGTGACATAAATAACACCCATCAATAAAGATTAGATACCAGAAAGCGGATTCCTTTTGGGCAAATTGAGATCAGCCCAATGTTTCGGCACAAGTTTTTGCCAAAGGGAATTCTAGTGGTTCAGCACTTCAGGAGGATTTATATACCATATGAACACTGGTTTAAAATGCAAATTTGCGCGCCTGTGTCATGGCCCGTCTGCAAAAGTCGCCCAGCTAGGCACATGCACATAAACTAGGGATGCACCGACCGAATCCAGGATTCGGTTCGGGATTCATCCTTTTTCAGCCTTCTTCTGCCCGGCCGAACCGAATCCTAACTTGCATATGCAAATAAGGGGCGGGGAGGCAAATTGCATGACAAGGAAGTAAACCATGTTTTCCCACCCCTAATTTGCATATGCAAATTATGATTCAGTTTGGTATTTGGCCGAATCTTTCGCGAAAATAGTGTATTTGATGCATAAACTTTGTATATATTTTTTTTTTTTACCAGAAGGGTCTACAGAGTTTTTTTTAAATTACAGACAGATCAGCAATAACAAATAATGACCCAGGTGCAAAAAAAATTTAGACTGCAAGTTAGTCCTGCGCGGGTCCATTTTTTGGAACCTGAACCCATACCAGCAATCCGCAACCCGCATTCTTACCCGCTTGGACCCACTACCCGACCCACAAGTACCTTATCCGCAACCCGTACCCGCTGACCATCAAGAGTCAGGAAGTGCTGTCATTGTAAACCGGAAGTGACATCATCGGACGTAGGTGTGATCAGAAAAAAGGAGTAAAAAACCCTCAAACGCCGACCCGTGTCTATACCTTCACCCGGAACTTTTACCCGCAACACGCAGAGTACCGCAGGTTTTTGTGGGCAACCCGCGGGTACCCGACCCGCTGCAGGACTCTACTGCAAGTCTTTAGTTTTGTTAGTGACTCTGGAAGCCCGTCCTCATTTTGAGTACAATAGGCAAAAAATATGTTCGAACAGGTGGTATTCTGCCTTTTTAAAAAAGTTCCATCCAAAACATTTTATTAAAGATGAACTTCCACTTTTAACTTGTCAAAGATCAGTATTATAGACAGTGCAAGTATAAATATCCACAGGCTGATATGTACTTGTATTTATTTGGTTTCAGGTAACACAGCAAGACGTTCGAAAAGAAAACCCTCTTCAGTTTAAGTTCAGAGCAAAGTTTTTCCCTGAGGACGTGTCCGAAGAGTTAATTCAAGATATCACCCAGAGACTTTTCTTTCTGCAAGTTAAAGAAGCCTTATTAAATGATGAGATTTACTGTCCTCCTGAAACCGCCGTCTTGCTCGCTTCCTATGCTGTTCAAGCAAAATATGGAGACTACAGCAAAGAGATCCATAAACCTGGGTACCTGGCCAATGACAGACTACTTCCACAGCGGTAAGTGATAAGGAAATATTAGTACAGGTATTAGACCTTTTATCCAGAATGACCTGAGGTTTTTCGGATAACAGATCTTTCTGTAATTTGGATGATCATAGCTTAAAGTCTACTAGATCATCATTTAAACATGAAATAAAGCTAATAGGCTGGTTTTGCTTCCAATAATGATTAATTATATCTTAATTTGGATCAAGTACAAGGTACTGTTTTATTATCAAAGAGAAACATTAAATAATTGTAAAAAAATTTGGATTATTTGGAAAAGGACCAGACCGCCTTTCCATAATAGAGGTTTCTGGATAATGAGTTTCCGGATAACAGATCCCATACCTGTACAATGAAAAAAAGACTGCTGCCCACTTACTTATTTGTTTGGAATGGCCCATTATTCTTCTTTATATTGATTCCAACCTGCACAAATGACTAAAAGGAAATGCATCAACTCTTGTCCTACTTTGAGAAGTTAAATGCTGTGGTCTATTTCAGTTTTCAGACAATGGCTTAAGGTCACCAGTGCAGATTTGAAAGGACGGCTTTTAAACTAGTTTGCTTTCATAAATGTGCCAGACTATATTTGCCCTATATTTTGTTTGCTTTACAGTTTTTCCCCTTATGATTCCTCACACTGGTTATCCTTACAAGGTCTAAATCAGGAGTGCCCATACTTTATTAATGCGGGGTCTACGGCAGCCATCTTCTTCTTCTGCTGTAATCTTCGAGTATTGACAGCATTTTCGGCACAGAAAGTCACGAAAATTTCAGAAACATTTCCTGAAATTTTCGTGACTTTCAGAGCATGCACAGTGATCTGGGACTGGAAATTTACTCCAACTACGCATGCGTCGAAACTTCTGAAAAAGATCGAAGAAAGAAGATGGCTGCCGTGAACTCAGAGGCTAGAATCTGCACAGAGGGGTGAGTAAAAAATTAGGGGCATTTGCCCAGGGGGGGGGCAGGTAGGCTGGGGGGGAGGAAGGAGGGGTGTCTTCCCAGGATAGGGGGGAGGTTTTTTTTTATTAAGGCTTGAATTGTCCTTTAAGAAAAAAATGAGTGCCTAATATTCGATCGAATATTCCCAAAAATTTGAATCGCATTCGAATCGAGTTTTCCCTCCGAAAAAAACTTAAATGTCAGGTAGGCATGGTCAGTGTGATAAATCTCATTGGAATTTGCATTCGCATTGGAGGTTTAAGATTGAATGTGTGAATTTTGACATCAAAAAAAAATAATTTTGAATTCAAATTTACTATTCCTCCTGCCCGCTTGCTTTGGGTGTGAAAAAGCTACAATTAATTGATCATTCAGTAATTACTGTTTAGAGACTCGTATGAGACCTTTTACAGGGAAGAATCAAGTGCTAGCCTTTTCACGTGGTTGCTTCTGATAACAAGGGGGGGCAGCAGGGGGCAAATGTGTTTTTTTAGGTGGGGCAAAATGCCATGGTTACCCGATAACCAAAGACCAAAACAATTGATGAGACTTTAGTAAGAATATTGTAGCTTGCCATACAGTGTGAAGTGAACGCTGATATATGAAGTTACCCATTTTAAAAGAGAAGGAAAGGCTAAAATTAAGTATGCCTATGTGTATAAATACACCAGTAAACCCTCAAAGTAATGCAGCTCTGAGTCCTCTGTCAAAAGAAACACCACATTTATTTCCTTCTATTGTGTACACATGGGCTTCTGTATCAGACTTCCTGTTTTCAGCTTAAACCTCCAGGGCTAGGGCTTGAGCATGCTCAGTTTGCTCCTCTCTCTTCACCTCCCTGCTGTAATCTGAGCCCAGAGCTATGAGTGAGCATCGAGAGACTCAGGCAGGAAGTGATGTCACATCAAGCTAATACTGCAGCTGCTATCCTAAACAAACAGAGAGTTTGGTAAAGTATTCTGCAGAATAAATATAGCATTATAGCTTGCACTATTGTGGTTTATCTAATGGCAATAAACTGCTTCGGTAGCTTTCCTTCTCCTTTAAGGGTCTGTAAGCTAATAAGTGTTGTCTTTAGGATATGGAAAACAAACTATGGTTGCACCAGGGCACAAGAAATATCACAAATCTATTGGTAGGATCCATGATATAACTGTTGCTGATCAATAGTGTGGATTCCCAGGATCTGCTTTTTGCGGACTTCATTGCGGGATGTGATCAGGCTAGACGTGGCCTCACAGCTGGCTAGTCATATCACATTCTGTTTTGGACTACAACTCCCAGCATACTTACACCAGAAAGCCTGCGTGGTCTGCTAGGAAATAAGATTCTGTAGTAAATGTAAATATTGCTATCATTGCTTTAGGGCACACACTGGACAGGTAGTGTTGTAAACAGGTAGGTTATAAACAGCCTCTTTGTCCAAATGGATAATTTGGTGCCCATGGCATTGCTTATTACAACAGCTGGGTGCTCTCATTTTGAAAAAAAAATCACACGATTGAGATCACGGACCTTAGAAACATTAAAAAGATGGTCCTCGTTATATCTGCACTGGTATATTTACTGTTAGTGAATTATGATAACCACTAAGGATAAATGAACTTGTCGGCAGACTGGATTGCTTCTGTTAAAGGAGAACAAAACCTTAAAAATTAATATGACTAAAAATGCCATGTTTATATACTGAACTTATTGCTCCTGCCTAAAGTTTCAGCTTGTCAATAGCAGCAATGATCCAGGACTTCAAACTTGTCACAGGGGGTCACCATCTTGGAAAGTGTCTGTGACACTCACATGCTCAGTGGGCTCTGAGCAGCTGTTGAGAAGCTAAGCTTAGGGCTCGTCACTAATTATCCATCAGAAAATGAGCTTCCCCTGTAATATAAGCTGATGCTACAGAACTGATTATTAAATTCTGATGCTAATTGCACTGGTTTCTGTGCTGCCATGTAGTAATTATCTGTATTAATTACTAATCAGCCTTATATTGTGACATTTCTATTCTATGTGTACTTTATATTGTGAGTGGGTCCCTAAGCTCTGTAAGTGACAGCAGCACAGAGCATGTGCAGTGAATCAGCAGAAAAGAAGATGGGGAGCTACTGGGGCATCTTTGGAGACACAGATCTTTACTGCTAAAGGGCTATGATTGCCTTGGGCAGGTACAGAAGTACAAAACATAATGTACAAAATTTATATCTACTTCTTTAGTTAAGATTTAGTTCTCTCCTTTAATGGTGAATTCAAATGCTAATACAGAGCAGTATATTTTACCCCAGTGACACTGGAACAATCATTACACTGATCTATGAGGCATTTGGGTTTGTCATTGTACAGCATGTTTGCGCTGACCTTGCACTGAACTTTAGATCAGTTATGTCCTCTCTTTATTGTTGTTATGATATGGCAGCTCACATGATATTATTTTTGTTTAGCGTTCTGGAACAGCATAAACTGACGAAAGAACAATGGGAAGAAAGGATACAGACTTGGCACGAGGAACACAGAAGCATGTTAAGGTACGGCACATCCAGCTGAGTAATTCTATATGCCGAAACTCAGGGACTGCTTAGAGTATTTAACCTTTAGGCACAATCCTGTGTTCTCTCTATAAACTGATGGTCTGTCGTGGGAATTTTTTTTTTTCAAAACACATCAGTTAATAGTGCTGCTCCAGCAGAATGTTGCACTAAAACCAGTTTCTCAAAAGAGCAAACAGATTTTTTATATTTAATTTTGAAATTTGACATGGGGCTAGACATATTGTCAGTTTCCCTGGTGCCCCCAGTCATGTGACTTGTGCTCTGATAAACTTCAGTCACTCTTTACTGCTGTACTGCAAGTTGGAGTGATATCACCCCCTCCCTCCCCCCCCCACCAGCAGCCAAACAACAGAACAATTGGAAGGGAACTAGATAGCAGCCCCTTAACACAAGATAACAGCTGCCTGGTAGATCTAAAAACAGCACTCAATAGTAAAATCCAGGTCCCACTGAGACACATTCAGTTACATTGATTAGGAGAAACAACAGCCTGCCAGAAAGCAGTTCCATCCTAAAGTGCTGGATCTTTCTGAAATCACATGTCCAGGCAAAATGACCTGAGATGCACCTACACACCAATATTACAACTAAAAAAATACACTTGCTGGTTCAGGAATGACAAATATTGTAGAGTGAATTATTTGCAGTGTAAACAGTGTCATTTAGAAATAAAAACTTCATCATTAAAGTCAGGACAGAATCCCTTTAAATTGAAAGTTTCAATATATAGTTTAATATATCTAGTTTTATAGTTTTTTTTTTTTTTTTTATCTCTAAGGCATCAATGCACCCTTACAGTGATTTCTATGAATCTCCTTATTTATCCTTATTTATTTATGCGGTTGCATTCTATGCTGGAATGACTACTACAATAGAACCCCCATTTTACGTTTTTCAGGGGACCAGAAAAAAATGGTGCCAAATCCAGGAAAATGTAAAATAAGGGAAATGTATTATGCATAATATATTGGTGGGGCCACAAAACAACAATGTAAAATGAGGGAAAACTTAAAATCAAGGGATGTAAAATTGAGGTTCCACTGTATTTAAAAATGTTATGCCGTTTTGTCTGTTAAAAAGCCTAAACCTGTGTTATGAAGGTTTGTGCTCAGACAATTTTAATCCATATGTTTTCGCATATGTCACATAGATTTTTTTTTTTGGTGCCAATTGTATATTCACAGGGAAGACTCTATGATGGAATATTTGAAGATTGCTCAGGATCTGGAGATGTACGGTGTGAATTACTTTGAAATCAAAAACAAAAAGGGAACGGAGCTCTGGCTGGGTGTTGATGCTTTAGGTCTAAATATTTATGAGCACGATGACAAGTAAGTATAGGAATTTTTTTTGCAGTCATAGAACATCATTTAAAGGGGAATTATTGCAAAAATTTAAATTTAATATAAGATACAGCATACTGAAATAAAATCATATAATAGTCAATTAAAAATTCGGTACCGTTTATCTTCACTATTCCTCTCTCAGCATCTGTTTCTTTTCATTCTTTCTTCATGCAGCAGTTGGGTGTCAGATATTCATTGACAGATACAATATATCTTATAGGGGGCTCCTTTTGCCTAGAAGATGTATTAGAGCTCACTCTATTAAAATCACCAGACATCATGTCTCTCTACATGCAGGATTTGTGCAAAAGGCAGTTATTTTGTTAGATTTTGTTTGTACTGGAATCAGTTATTTGAGTGAGCTCTAATTCATGTGCTAGAAAAGGACCACCCCCATAAGATATATTGAATCATTCATCTGACACCCAACTGCTGCATGAAGACAGAATGAGGAGAAACAGATTGATTATTTCAGAAACTATGCAGAATATTTAATTGATTGTATTTAGAAAGTTTCTTATTTCAGTGTGACGAAGCTTTATTACATTTTTCATTTTCGCGATAGTTCCCCTTTAAGCTTGTTTTGTTAACCCACGATGCTCTGTATTAAAAGAATGAACAGACAAAACTCCTACACGTGACACAAGCCTTTAGGGACAATGTAACAGCAGTCTGGTTATTAGGTTATAGTTCCCTGAAAAAGATATCTACATTTTTTAGGCAAATGAGCAGTATATCCTTTAGCATAGCCTTTCGCCTCCTTACATATTTTACAGAACCTTTGAAAGGTATTATTGTTTTTGTTTTGGTATTTGTGAGTGTTCTTCCATAGGCATTGGTCCTCAAGCCACAACTCATGCCATAGTCCTAAAACAATTGTCATCAAATATTTTTGTGCGTCTTTCTTTAATAACATAAGGGGCACATTTACTAAGGGTCGAATATCGAGGGTTAATTAACCCTCGATATTCGACTATCGAAGTTAAATATTTGAAATCAAAGGATTTACCGCTATTCGTTCGATCGAACGATCGAAGGAATAATCGTTCGATCAAACGATTCGGATGATTTTAATCCATCAATCGAACGAAATTCCTTCGATCAAAAAAACCTTGGAAAGCCTATGGGGACCTTCCCCATAGGCTGACATTGATGCTCGGTATTTTTTAGGTGGTGAAGTAGGGGGTCGAAGTTTTTTTTTTAAAGAGACAGTAGTTCGGCTATTGAATAGTCGAATGATTTTTAGTTCGATTCGAAGGTCGAAGTAGCTAAAAAAAACCACTTCGAAATTCGAATTTCTTTTCATTCGAATCCTTCACTCGAGCTAAGTAAATGTGCCCCTATGAGTGCAGCACAGCAGTACACACAGCACTTTTTTGGTAGCATCAACTGCCTGTTTGGAGCCCTCTGCTATGACATTCTAATATTATGTGTAAAGCATGATTTTTTCACCTTCTGAAGCAGCCCTGGGAGGGGGGGGTCGCCGACCCTGTAAACTTCTAAATTGATACATTTCTTATCTTTGTCCCTGCTGAGCAGAATCTCTGGTTTTCATTACAGGCAGCTGTTAGAATTGATACAATAGTTGCTAATATTCCACAGATACTGCTGAGAAATGGATCAACTAAATGATAACAGTTTAGTCTGCATCTGAATTACTGAGCTGCCAGACTCAAACACCAGAGACACGAACATTTAACTTTAAACTTAGATTTTGGAAAAACATAAAAAAAATAATTAATGGAAAGTAATTGAAAAAAGTCATTATTTCTGGGGAACAATCTGAAAACAACTGAACTGAATAAAGTGTTTGGAAGGTGAACAACCCCTTTAATTGAGTGACAAAAGGCTTTGCTATCCGAGTGCGCGTAGATCTTAATCTACATTGGCACAGATTTATTAAAAGTTGGGGGAATAAGTTACATGCACTATAAGCCTCATTCGCACTATAAACAAAACTGTTTCTCTCTGGTAATTTGGCCCAAAGTATTTTGAAACATATTTTTGTTATGAAAATAAACACACACTGGGTTTGGTATTTCTGCTGTGGCTTGTAAATTAAGGCCTTGGATATATGTTTGCTAAGATGTATTTATAATTCACAAAGACTGTTATTATGGAAAAATGTTAGTCCAGGAATGTGCAATTTACTTGGATCTGTGCACCCTGCAATTTTATTGGCAACTTCCCAAATGCTCTGGTGCCTCTTTGTAATTTTTTTTCCCCTTTAAGGTTGACTCCTAAAATTGGATTTCCCTGGAGTGAAATCAGAAACATTTCATTTAATGACAAAAAGTTTGTTATAAAGCCGATCGACAAAAAGGCTCCGGTAAGATCTGTTTCTCATGTATTATTGCTGCTGCTACAATATTACTGCACCTTAAACAACAAGGAAAGTTAAACTAAAGAAGTAGCTAGAAATGTTCTACTTGATGTTTTGTGCTTCTGTACCAGCCCAAGGCAACCACAGTCCTTTAGCAGTAAAGATCTGTGTCTCCAAAGATGCCCCAGTAGCTCCCCATCTTCTTTTCTGCTGATTCACTGCACATGCTCTGTGCTGCTGTCACTTACTGAGCTTAGGGACCCACTCACAATATACAATACACATAGAATAGAAATGTCACAATAAAAGGCTGATTAGTAATTAATACAGATAATTACTACATGGCAGCACAGACACCAGTGCAATTAGCATCAGAATTTAATAATCAGCCCTGTAGCATCAGCTTATATTACAGGGGAAGCTCATTTTCTGCTGGATAATTAGTGACGAGCCCTAAGCTTAGCTTCTCAACAGCTGCTCAGAGCCCACTGAGCATGTGAGTGTCACAGACACTTTCCAAGATGGTGACCCCCTGTGACAAGTTTGAAGTCCTGGATCATTGCTGCTATTGACAAGCTCAAACTTTAGGCTGGAAACTTTAGTTCAGTATATAAAACATTGCGTTTTTAGCCCTACTCCTTTTTAGGGTTTAGTTCTCCTTTAAAGAAAGTATCATATTATGGCAAGATTATATTATGGCAATCTTTCAGAGATCAAATATTGGTTTTGTTTCCTATAAATATTAATTATATCTTAGTTTGGATCAAGTACATGGGACAGTTTTATTTTTACAGAGAAAAAGAAAATAATTTTTAAAAATTTGGGTTATTTGTAGGGATGCACCGAATCCAGGATTCGGTTCAGGATTCGGCCTTTTTCAGCAGGATTCGGATTCGGCCGAATCCTTCTGCCTGGCCGAACCGAATCCTAATTTGCATATGTAAATTAGGGGCGGGAGGGAAATTGCGTGACGTTTTGTCACAAAACAAGGAAGTAAAAAATGTTTTCCCCTTCCCACCCCTAATTTACATATGCAAATTAGGATTCGGTTCGGTATTCGGCCGAATCTTTTGTGAAGGATTCGGGGGTTCGGCCGAATCCAAAATAGTGGATTCGGTGCATCCCTAGTTATTTGGATAAAATGGATATATTTCCGTAATTCAGAGATTTCTGGTTAATGGGTTTCCAGATAACGGATCCCATACCTGTATGTGTAAAGAGAAGTAATGCACAAGGCCACCCGGGCACACAATTAGTTACATCAACTTGGCAATGTCTCCAGACACAATTTATAACCTGCAGACTTGGTTGTCAGATAAAATCCCTACTTTACACTGCTCTAGCACTTGATCTGGGTATTAAATCATGCAAAATCTAATTCCAGTTCAGAATGCTTTTAATGACCAGGCGTGACATTACAGCACACTAGTGTGCCAAAATGACATCTGTAAAACACAAACCTTTATAATGTGCAGTTTAGTCCCTTTTCGATCTTTTCGAAAATGGGGAAATTAAAGGACGAATAAGATAAGTGAATGTAAAATTGATGAGAGTGCTGTTCTAGGAACTTTTGTAATTTATATTCATTATTTATTTTCTTTTTATTCCAAGATATTAAGGGATGCATGTACTGTTAATATGAATGAATTTTGTTACAACAGCACCACCTGTTGGTCAGTTTCCCACCAGTCTGACCACCAAGTAGTCAAGGAAGTTGTCAGGAGAAAGAACGAGGCTGCTCTGATGTTCTTCTGCTTAGGAAAAATGTGAGAAATGTTTCTAATTGTTTTCCTAAGCAGAAGAACATCAGAGCAGCCTCGTTCTTTCTCCTGACAACTTCCTTGACTACTTGGTGGTCAGAATGGAGGGAACTGACCAGCAGGTGGCGCTGTTGTAACAAAATTAATTTATATTGGTACATTACACACATGTATCCCTTAATATCTAGGAATAAAAAGAAAATAATGATGAATGTAAATGACAAAAGTCTTTAGAATAGCACTCTCATCAATTGTTCATTCACTTATTTTAAAGTTTTACTTATCTTTTAAGTCAAAAGCATAAGGGCTTTAGGAGAAGCTCTTAGTTGATCTACTTTGATTTAATCTGAGAGGCAACTTCCCCTTTACAGCTGCAAAATGATTTGATGATTATGGGCCACCTAAATGTTTCTTCTGTTTCCTTCAGGACTTTGTGTTTTATGCACCCCGTTTGAGAATCAACAAACGCATCCTGGCTCTGTGCATGGGAAACCACGAGCTCTATATGAGGAGAAGGAAACCTGACACAATTGAAGTGCAGCAGATGAAGGCTCAGGCTAGAGAAGAAAAGCATCAAAAGCAGCTGGAGAGGTAGTGCCATACTCCTTCAGCTTCTCTCATGTTGCCCCTTTTCTCTCACTCAATAGTAAACTTTTATTCAAAGGTTACCTATAGCACCTGTTATTAAGTATAACCATGTATCAATTGTTTTTCCTTAGACATGCTTTTATAATTTGGTTTATGGAGAGATAAAACACAACAATTGTGAATTAATTCCTGCTGTGTCATATGGAATCCTGTGACCCTCTTCTCTCTGCCTTGTTGCCTGTTTTGGTGAAGGAGGGGCATAGTGATCAGAGTCCTGTCTTAATTATCTGGGGTGGAGCTATTAGCTCAGTGTCTGTATGAGATAATAACTATCTCACAGGATGTCCCATATGCAAGAAATTTGGTATGTTCTGGATCAGTTCCTTTAAGTTCTACTTCCTTTATATAAAGATTTATATTCCGGAGAGAGTATAACACAAACTCTGCACAATGATTCATAATGGGGACTGTGTGGATCTTTCATGCCGATGGGTGAGCAGATTACAATAGATTATATAGTACAGATCTAGTCTGCCTTGGTAACAAGTCATGTTGTGTGCTGATCACTATTTGGTAGTGGTGCATTTTACCCTGACCAAAATACAATATACTGCGTACAAATATTTACTTGTATTTTACATATGCACTAGTGCTGCTGCTGCATTAAAGGAGAACTAATGCTTAACTAAAGAAGTAGCTAGAAATGTTGTACATTGTGTTTTGGGCTTCTGTACCAGCGCAAGGCAACCACAGCCCTTTAGCAGTAAAGATCTGTGTCTCCAAAGATGCCCCAGTAGCTCCCCATCTTCTTTTCTGCTGATTCACTGCACATGCTCTGTGCTGCTGTCACTTACTGAGCTTAGGGACCCACTCAAAATATACAGTACACATACAAGTTTATTAATTAATACAGATAATTACTACATGGCAGCACAGAAACCGGTACAATTAGCATCAGAATTTAATAATCAGCAAACCTGTAGCATCAGCTTATATTACAGACCAACATCATTTTCTGCTGGATAATTAGTGACGAGCCCTAAGCTTAGCTTCTCAACAGCTGCTCAGAGCCCACTGAGCATGTGAGTGTCACAGACACTTTCCAAGATGGTGACCCCCTGTGACAAGTTTGAAGTCCTGGATCATTGCTGCTATTGACAAGCTGAAACTTTGGGCTGGTGCAATAGGTTCATTATATAAAATATGGCATTTTAGTCATATTCATTTTTAGGGTTTAGTTCTCCTTTAAAGTGGTCAGTAATAGTGTCTGAGAAAAGTTAAAGGCAGTTGCACTTTAAATGCTACTTCCTAGATAAATAAGCAGTAACACAGAGCTTCCATCGGCAGTAGAGTTCACAGATTTAAGATCTCAAGGATCATGTGTTAATTTGGAATTACAAGTGAATTTAGCAAATTCCGTATGTGAGCACCTGACGGAGCCCCATGTCCCATAAGGCCAGTTCATAGTCCTGCTATTGTGAATGTGACCTATTTTATTTTGACTTACACGTGACTCCCATTGTTTAGAGCACAGCTAGAAAATGAAAAGAAGAAAAGAGAAATAGCGGAGAAGGAGAAAGAGAGAATAGAACGGGAAAAGGACGAACTTATCGAACGCCTCAGGCAAATCGAAGAGCAGACGCTAAAAGCCCAGAAAGGTAATGGGAGTTGTCGTTCAGCATGCAGTACAATTTGGACACAGCAGGTATATATAGTTATTCAGCTCCGGATGAACTATAACTACCCGCAGAATTTGACTTAAAGGTTTAGTACAACAAAGCTTAATAAACACAGGGTAAAATTCTTCTACTACAGGTATGGGACCTGTTATCCAGAATGCTCGGGACCTGGGGCTTTCCGGATAACGGATCTTTCTATAGTTTTAATCTTCATACCTTAAGTCTAATAGAAACATTAAATAAACCCAATAGGCTGGTTTTGCTTCCAATAAGGATTAATTATATCTTAGTTGGGATCGATTACAAGCTGTTTTATTATTAAAAAGAAAAAGGTAACCATTTTTAAAAATTTGGATATAATGGAGTCTTTGGGAGACTGCCTTTCCGTATTTCGGAACTTTGTGGATAATGTGTTTCCGGATAACAGAACCCATACCAGTATATGATTAACACTGCTGTTATGGGCAAACCATCTCTTTTGTATAATGTAATCCAAATAATTTTTCTGAAGACTTGTTTTTTGTTAGTTTTTTTTGTATTTTTCTATTTATTCATTTATATGTGATTAATTGTTGGACATGCTTGGAACAATACAAAGGGAAAATGTTTTTTGTTAGTTTTTTTTGTATTTTTCTATTTATTCATTTATATGTGATTAATTGTTGGACATGCTTGGAACAATACAAAGGGAAAATGTGACCGGGTTAATCCATATTTAAGTTTTCTTGTTGGAGAGCTTAGCTGGAGGTTTGAACAGGTAATAAGAGCTATATACAGTGCTCTCAGTCATAGATACAGACAACTCATCCTATGCAAATACCTGCTCTTCAAAGCTGATTATGTGCTTGCCCTTTAAGAGAGATTTGACAAAATATTCTTTGCGTAATCATATAGCTGTCTTAAAGGGACATTAACCATGAAACAGAAGAGTACATTGGAACACATCGGAGAGATATATTCAGGATGTGTTTATTTATATTATTGTATACATAGCAAGAGATTGATTCACTCTATTACAATTGGTATATTAAATATAGTGTGTGTTTGTTACCAGATATGATTATCAGTTTAACTTTTAATGCCCCCTGCTATTGCAAGGGAAAATGTCATTCTAAGCAACTTTCCTATAAACATTCATGAAACATTTTCACTTGTTTTTAAAAGTGATTTTGAAATATAATTACAATTAAAAGCAGTAGTTTTCCCTTTCAGTACTGCAGGTTGTCTCTCTTGAAACAGTGTAGCAGACTGGCCTTACATTCTTCTTCACAGGTCTTTTAATTATTTGCAAAAACCAGAACTAGTGATGGGAGAATCTCGGCCGTTTTGCTTCATCGAAACCGCAGAAAAAATCTGTGAAACGGGGAAAATTTGCGAAAAAAGCATTGACGTCAATGGGCGTCAAAATAATTTTTTGACAATTTTTATACGAGTGACTATTTTGTCACGGCAGATTTTTGCGCAAATTTTTGCAAATTTATTCTCGGGTGGGGAAACACGGAAATTCGCTGCAGATCCAGGCCTGGCGAATTTATTTGCCCATCAATAATCAGAACCACTAGGTCAGTCAGATACCTCAGATGTGTGTGCAAATAACTACTGAAAGTTTGAAATTAATGTATTTTAGAAAGTTACTTTAGAATCATATTTTCTTTCATTAAGCAACATGTTTTTAGGCTTTCATCTTATATAAAGGGCAAGTCAACCCCAAAATGAAAATTCTCCTAATAAAAGAAAACTTTATTCTAAGCAAAATATATTTATTACAAATTTTCTATGGTTTTTAAGTTATCTGTATATGTATTGCTACTGATTGCAGTGTGTGTCTGTTAGTGATGTGTAGGTCGGTATTTCCCCGACCCTTACCCGCCCTCCCTTGGCTCGCATCCGCACTTCCGGGTTCCTTTTATAGACCCGCCCCTCCGATTACATCACAAAAGTGGCGGGGTGAGCAGGCACAGCGTCGATAAAAGACAAACCCAGAACCCGCACTTAATCGAGAGTGGTCTGCCCGACCCAAGGGTATCGGGTCGGCCCGCACATCACTAGTGTCTATCCCTTTCTATTCTCTGCCCTGATGGCACAGACTGTTGATCCAATGTAAGACAAGGCAGCAGATTAACAGACCTGTCTTTGCTGGGGAACCAAGACTTTTGCAACATTGTTTAAAGGACAAGGAAAGTCTAAAATAGAATAAGGCTAGAAATGCTGTATTTTGTATACTAGATATAAACATGAACTTACTGCACCACAAGCCTAATCAAACAAATGATTTATGCTTTCAAAGTTGGCCACAGGGGGTCACCATCTTGTAAATTTGTTAAACATATTTGCAAGACTAAGACTGTGCACATGCTCAGTGTGGTCTAGGCTGCTTAGCGATCATCATAAACAAAGCTGCTTGCGTTCTGCATGGCTGGGAAGTAAGGCGGGGGCTCCCCCTGCTGTACATAAGTATGATTGTTTCCCTGCTCAGCAGTTAGGGACCATCTGACAATTCCTATCCACAGCAGTAAATGAAGGGAGAATTTCACTGCATACAGTCAGGTTTCTTATAAAAACAGTACACATTTTTTAATTAAAGTATATTGGAGATAGGTTTCTTTTTCATTAAAGAAGGTAAAAATGGGATTTAATTTTTTTGCCTTTCCTTGTCCTTTAAAAAGCAACAACCAGGAGTCAAGCCAATGTTGCTTTCAATATCAATTGTTTTTACCAATAACTTTAAAAGCACTGAAAAGTAATGTAATTTATATTATTATAGAAAGTTGCCTATATTAAGTTTTATTTTATTAGGCAAATTTTTATTTTGGGGTTGACTTGCCCTTTCCAGATGAGATGATTGCAGGAAATGTGGTTGGTTTGCAGTTTGCTAAACATGAATCTAAAAGGCTTCTTTTTATGTCAATAACAGAGTTAGAAGAACAAACACGTAGAGCCTTGGAACTGGATCAAGAGAAAAAAAGAGCGAAAGAAGAAGCCGAGCGTCTGGAGAAGGAACGACAAGCTGCAGAGGAAGCAAAAGCTGCCCTGGCAAAGCAAGCTGCCGACCAGATGAAAAACCAAGAGCAGCTGGTGAGGAAATCACATGTTTTAAATAATGCTTTGTTCCATATGGAAGAATGCATTTACCCTGAGGATTTTTTTATAGCACCAGTATGGCTCGCAATATTAAGGTGACCAGACCTACCCCTTTGTCACAAATGAAACCCAAATGAAAATAATTCTGCTTACTCTGTGTTCCTTCATAATGTCTTTTAGTGTGGGGACGCTTGTGAAAATGATATAATCCGAACATTATAGGAAAACTGTTAATGAAACAGATGTATTAGCACTGTGCTGTACATTATGACAAGGTCTTACAGGGCATTACACCACTGCACAAAATATGGTGCAGGTCTCCAAACAACCATGTTCTCAGTTCCACCTACACCTGCATAAAAAAGAACTAAACCCTAAAAATTAATATTGCTAAAAATGCCATATTTTATATACTGAACTTACTGCACCAGCCAAGTTCCAACTTGTCAATAGCAGCAATGATCCAGGACTTCAAACTTGTCACAGGGGGTCACCATCTTGGAAAGTGTCTGTGACACTCACATGCTCAGTGGGCTCTGAGCAGCTGTTGAGAAGCTAAGCTCAGGGCTCGTCACTAATTATCCAGCAGAAAATGAGCTTCCCCTGTAATATAAGCTGATGCTACAGGACTGATTATTAAATTCTGATGCTAATTGCACTGGTGTCTGTGCTGCCATGTAGTAATTATCTGTATTAATTACTAATCTGCTAAAGGGCTGTGGTTGCCTCGGGCTGGTACAGAAGCACAAAACATAATGTACAACATTTATAGCTACTTCTTTAGTTAAGCTTTAGTTCTGCTTTAAGAGATTATGGACTATCCCACCCACTCTACAGTGTGTCCATGGGGCTCCCTAATTCTCACAGCCTGTTGCACCTGCAGCAATTCCCTTTTAGATTTCTGAATGTTTTAATGTAGCCCAATGAAAATGGAATATGAATAGGAGAGGCATGAATAGAAAGATGAGTAATAAAAAAGTAGCAATAACAATATATGTGTAATCTTACTGAGCATCTGTTTTTTAGATTGGGTCAGTGACCCCATTTGAAAGCTGGAAAGAGTCAGAAGATAAAGGAAAATACAGTAGAACCCCCATTTTACGTTTTTCAGGGGACCAGAAAAAAATGTTGTAAAATCCAGGAAAATGTAAAATCAGGGAAATGTATTATGCATAATATATAAGTGGGACCACAAAACAACAATGTAAAATGAACCAGGTGATGTAAAATGGGGGTTCTACTGTAGATCAAAAACTATAAAAAATAATAATAATGAAGACCAATGGAATTGGCCATTCTATAACATACTCAAAGTTAACTTTAAAGGAGAAGGAAAGTGTAAAATAGAATAAGGCTAGAAATGCTGTATTTTGTATACTAAACATAAACATGAACTTACTGCACCACAAGCCTAATCAAACAAATGATTTATGCTTTCAAAGTTGGCCACAGGGGGTCACCATCTTGTAACTTTGTTATACATCTTTGTCTGACAAAGGCAATGCACATGCTCAGTGTGGTCTGGGCTGCTTAGGGATCGTCATAAACAAAGCTGCTTGTGTTCTGCATGGCTGGAAAGTAAGGCAGGGGCTCCCCCTGCTGTTCATAAGTTTGATTGTTTCCCTGCAGCAGTAAATGAAGGGAGAATGTCACTGCATACAGTCAGGTTTTTTTAAAAAACGGTACACATTTTTAATTTAAAGTATATTGGAGATAGGTTTCTTTTTCATTAAAGAAAGTAAAAATTGGATTTTACTTTTTTGCCTTTCCTTGTCCTTTAAGGTGAACCACCACTTTAACAGTGTTCTTTGAGGGACAGTACAGACATATTTTGTTGAGTTTGTTAGACTGCTCATCTGCTGTTTTATAGGACTCTCTGTCGAAATTGAAAATATAATTTGGTAAAGCTGTAAATGATATTTACTCCTCTCACATTACGGGCTTTTTTCTCATTCTGTTCCAGGCCGCTGAACTTGCAGAGTTTACAGCCAAGATTGCCTTACTTGAAGAAGCAAAGAAGAAAAAGGAAGAGGAGGCTTCTGAATGGCAACACAGAGTAATTTATCAATGTTTAATATTATCTATGCAAACAATTTTCACAAATAGGAAAACAAAATATGACACTATCCCAATAGTAATTATTAGAATACCCTGCCCTGCAAGCAGTCTATCAGACAGTACACACAATTAACGATTGAGATTTGGATTACAGCGGTTTCTAGGTATTGCTATTGGTGCGTAACTGCATATATGAGTTGTTAATGACAACGGATTTGCACATTTGCTTCATCAATATCTGTTCCTTCACGACTTTGCTTTGATCCGGCAGTCAAGTAGGTTACAATAAAGATTAAGAGAGACCCACTAATAATGATGCAGTTGCAAAAATAATTACAAAAGTTAAAAATCTTTATTAGGACATTTATAGCCCAATGCGTTTCGTGCCAAATGGGCACTTACTCATAGGCTAATGGTCACACCCCTGTACATCCTTTTTAAAGGGCTGTTGACCAATCAAGATAAAATACATCACACAACATTTATCCAATCCAAGAAAAGCACATCAACGACACCTAAGCAAATTGCCAATCAAGATACATCATCCCAAATATATCCAATCAAAATAAAACAGAGCTTAAACCAGTAGCAATTCAGTGAATAAAAATGACCAATGAGGATGAAGACATTCATTGGTAGGAGTTGTAAAAGTGTTTCATCCTCCACCAAATGTGATAGTATATACCTCATATATTACCACAAGTACACAAATTGTAAAATATAAAATACGTATTTCAAAGTAGACCGAAATAAGGGAAAAACAAAACAGTAAGAAATAATGAATATTAACTTAAAATTTAAATGGAATTGAGGAGTAGCTAGAATTCATTTAGTGACTATAGTTATTTGATACCATGCCATGAGTTTAAGTACAATATAGTTCCAAAGACTTCGAATTAGTGGCTATAATTACCTGATACTATAACACAAAATGCCAAAATAAAGGTGACTGTTTATTAAAGAAAGCAGTTCCCCATAACTTTTTGCTCAATAGCGGCATGTTTAACTTTACATCAAGCAAAAAGAATTGATGCAGTCCGCATCGGAGCTCACCCGTTCGATGTTTCTCTCCTTCAGACACTGCCCTTAACTTTACATCTAGAGAAAAAAATAGCTCACATCATATTCACTATTTAAAGGGATACTGTCACGGGAAATAATGTTTTTCTCAAAACGCATCAGTTAATAGTGCTGCTCTAGCAGAATTCTGTACTGAAATCCATTTCTCAAAAGAGCAAATCGGTTTCATTTTGAAATCTGACAGGGGCTAGACATATTGTCAGTTTCCCAGCTGCCCCCAGTCATGTGACTTGTGCTCTGATAAACTTCAGTCACTCTTTACTGCTGTACTGCAAGTTGAAGTGATATCACCCCTTTCCCCCCAGCAGCCTAACAACAGAACATTGGAAAGGTAACTAGATAGCAGCTCCCTAACACAAGATAACAGCTGCCTGGTAGATCTAAGAACAACACTCAATAGTAAAATCCAGGTCCCACTGAGACACATTCAGTTACATTGAGTAGGAGAAACAACAGCCTGCCAGAAAGCAGTTCCATCCTAAAGTGCTGGCTCTTTCGGAAAGCACATGACCAGGCAAAATGACCTGAGATGCACCTACACACCAATATTACAACTAAAAAAAATACACTTGCTGGTTCAGGAATGACATTTTATATGGTAGAGAGAATTATTTGCAGTGTAATTTAGAAATAAAAACGACATCATAAAAATCATGACAGAAATCCTTTAAACCATTTGAAATTCTGGTGTGTAAATCAAAAACCACTGTCTCCAGTTGCAAATGTTTTGGGCTTGGGTCCCCACCTTTCAGTTCTCTTACCACCTTATTGATACCTGTAGCACATAACTTATTAGCATCTCCTCCGTTACACTGGTTAAAATGTTTTGCTTTATTTGAGTCAGGGTTGATTTTCTTTACATTCAAGATATGTTTTAGGTTAGTCCCCCTCATATTGAGAATAAAAAAAATAAGTACCGTGTATATACTCTAGTATAAGCCGAGTTTTTCAGCCCCCAAAATATGCTGAAAAACTCTACCTCGGCTTATACTCGGGTCAAGCCCAAAAACGGTCGCCGGCGTCTAAGAATAGTTGCTGGCGTCCAAGAATAGTCTCCAAGAATATTCGCCGGCGTCCAAGAATGGTCGCCGGCATCCAAAAACGAGACACCGGCACCTCCAATGGGAGCAGAAACCCTCAATTTTTTGATTGAAACTTACCAGAAGCTGCTGCATTTCTCACCCTAGGTTTATACTTGAGTCAATAAGCTTTCCCAGTTTTTGGAGGTAAAATTAGGTACCTCGGCTTATACTCGGGATGGCTTATACTCGAGTATATACGTAAATCGGGGATACCCAGCCTTGCAGCTTCTGTTTGGTACCAATAGCATTGTCTGGTTAAAGGTTTTGCTTTCAGTTTGGGGGTCTAATGATTACTCCTCTGTATCCTGATGACACCAGGACAGTTATGCAGGTCTAATTCATGGTTAGAATCAACCAAAAATGTAGTGCAACTGCAAGATGAAGTCGTCCTTTGACACAGACTTATTTAATTATTTGTGTCAGTGAAGATTTACAGAGTTCTTGCCCAGCAGAAATCACATTAGTATGATGTGCAGCCGCATAGCTATAGTGACAGATCAAACAGAATATCATTATTTCATCAGGAAATACTCTCATTCCTCTAACTAGGTCACTCGCAACATGTAAGATTCCTATTCCCACAGATAATGCAACACAGGCTGATAAAAAGTGTAATTACCCTTTGTAATTTGCTTCCAGAGAAGCCTGCGATTATAGCAGGGGAGATGAAATAAGTTTGTCTTTTTGAGGACATGCAGTCTTCTTGAAAGATTTTTGGAAGCAGCACATTGCGCCAATACCAACTCATTAATGCCCTTTAATACCAATACCCCCTTTAAAATAGATCATATAGGGTATAAAAAGCCATTTAGACATTTTCTAGAAGTAACAGCAAAAGAAAAAACATTTCTGTTTTCCCACGAATAGCAATATGTCTGGTTTTTAAAGGGGAACTATCGCGAAAATGAAAATTTAATATACGCTTCATCATACTGAAATAAGAAACTTTCTAAATACAATCACTTAAAAATACAGTTTCTGAAATTCTCTCTTATTCCTCTCTCAGCATCTGTTTCTCTTCATTCTCTCTTCATGCAGCAATTGGGCGTCAGATATTCACTGACCAATATTAGATCCAATATATCTTATAGGGGGGCTTCCTTTTCCTCGCTCAAATAACTGATTCCAGTACAAACAAAATCTAACAAAATAACTGCCTTTTGCACAAATCCTGCATGTAGAGAGACATGATGTCTGGTCAATTTTAATAGAGTGAGCTCTAATGCATCTTCTAGGCAAAAGGAGCCCCCCCTATAAGATATATTGGATCTAACTGTCAATGATTATCTGACACCCAACTGCTGCAGGAAGAGAGAATCAAGAGAAACAGATGCTGAGGAAGGAATAATGAAGATAAACTTGATTATGTCAGAAACAATACAGAATATTTAATTGATTATATTTAGAAAGTCTTAGAAATATCTTATTTAATTGATTGTATTTAGAAAGTCTTAGAAAGATCTTATTTCAGTATGATGACGCTTATATTAAATTTTAATTTTCACCATAGTTCCCCCTTAAAATGTATGCTGTGGGCATGAGGAACGATCCACAGAAAGAGAACTCATTTCCATCCCTCCTCTTGCAACTGTACCAACCAATGTATCAGGCTTGGTGGGGGGGATATTTTTTGCAGAACTGGGGCTTGGAAAGTCATTTTGAACCACTGGACAATACCTTGAGAAAAAGCTTATTTTCATAAGCCTCTTTGCTACTCTAAACATAGACTGCAAATCGCACCCCACTGTTCTGCTGATGGAGTAATTATTAACACGTGCACAAAGTACCAAGCCACCTTCATGAAGCAAATAAACTTCTTCCACTAACCTTTTCTATGAGGCCTCTTTTGTTTTTCCATTTCTTTCCTATCCCACCTGTTGTCTTTTTTCTCCTGCCAGCCTATCATTTATAGTTTACTATCACTGACAAGCTTATGATAGGAAGAGAGTTTTCTTTACAGGAGGTTGATTGGAGAAGTCTACTTTGCAAACAGCTTTCTGATTAGAGGAGACATTAATTCAGTTAATTCATGAATTTATAGGCATAGGCGTTTCTTAAATAATATATATATATGAGTAATTACTACTAAAGTATTGTTAATTTATTCAGCCTTTGTCTTGGTAGTGGAACTTATTTTTTTCCCCATTGCTTAGGCATTTTCTGCTCAGGAAGATCTGGAAAAGACCAAAGAAGAGCTAAAGACTGTAATGTCCGCTCCTCCTCCTCCTCCTCCTCCTCCTCCTCCTCCTCCACCACCACTTTTTCCTCCTCCACCACTTTTTCCCCCTCCACCCCTCACCCCTACGGAGAATGAACATGACCATGATGAGCAGGATGAGAATAGTGCCGAGGCCAGTGCAGAACTATCCTCTGAAGGGGTCATGAACCACAGAAGCGAGGAAGAACGACTGACAGAGACACAGAAAAACGAGAGAGTAAAGAAGCAGCTGCAGGTACATTAATTCCTAAGAATAATCATCTTCTATTAAAATGTTATGTGCTAATGCATAGAGGCACAGTTTGAGCATAACCCATGTCTCTGCAAGGGTACAGTCTAAATGTAAAGGTAAGAATCTACTGTAATGTTCGGGAGGATCTGTAGTTTGTAGATACAGATATGGGATTCGTTATCCAGAAAACCATTATCGGAGTTACCGAAAGGCCATCTCCCACACACTCAGTTTTAATCAATTTAAATTTTTGGAAATTATTTCCTTTTTCTCTGTGATAATAAAACAGAACCTTGTACTTTATCCCAACTAGGATTTAACCCTTTATTTAATGTTTAAATTAGTTTTTTAGAAAACTTAAAAATAGGCTGTGCAAAATAAAAAATGTTTCTAATGTAGTTAGTTAGCTAAAAATGTAATTATAAAGGCTGGAGTGACTGGATAATAGTCATAATAACATAATAGTCAGAACACTACTTCCTGCTTTGCAGCTCTGTTGGTTACCAGTCAGTAACCAATCAGTGACTTGAAGGGGGCCATATGGGTCATAACTGTTACGGTACTATTAAATCTGAATGCTGAGGATCAGTTGCAAACTCACTGAACAGCAATGACCCATGTGGCCCCCCATCAAGTCGCTGACTAACTCCGAGTTAGAGAGCTGAAAAACAGGAAGTAGTGTTCTGGCTATTATGTTACACATCCATTCACTTCAGCCTTTATACATTACATTTTTGCCTAACTTAATTAAAGTAGAACCCCCCATTTTACGTTTTTCAGGGGACCAGGAAAATGTAAAATCAGGGAAATGTATTATGCATAATGTATAGGTGGGACCACAAAACAACAATGTAAAATAAGGGGATGTAAAATGGGGGTTCTACTGTATATTAGAAACATTTTTTATTTTGCACAGCCTGTCTATTTACCCAGTTTTTATTTTTTACACTGAACTGTTCCTTTAAGGCAGTGATCCCCAACCAGTAGCTCATGAGTAACATGTTGCTCTCCAACCAATTGGATGTTGCTCCCAGTGGCCTCAAAGCAGGAGCTTATTTTTGAATTCCAGCTTTGGAGGCAAGTTTTAGTTGTATAAAAAACAGGTGTTCTGCCTAACAGAGCCTCAATGTAGCTTGACAATCCACATAGGGGCTACCAAATGGCCAATCACAGTACTTATTTGGCATCTAGGAACATTTTTTATGCTAGTGTTGCTCCCATACCTGTATTTATATGATTTTTTGTTTATAGCCAAGAGTATGTGGAGGAATTGTTGTACACAATAATTTCCCTTGTCAGGCAAACAACAGCATATTATAAATAAACTCCGTTACCAGCCAGCCATATTCTGTCAGAGTATAAAAGCGATTTTAGAAATCCATATAGATAATTCACAGATTAAAGGAAAACTATACCCTCCAAATGAATACTTGAGCAACAGATATTTTACATCAAATCAAGTGGCATATTAAAGAATCTTTTCAAACAGGTATATATATTTAAGTAAATTTAAGTAAATATTTCCCTTTTACATCTCTTGCCTTGAACCGCCATTTAGTGATGGTCTGTGTGCTGTCTCAGAGATCACCTGACCAGAAATACTGCAGCTCTAAATGTAACAGGAAGAAGTGTGGAAGCAAAACACACACATCTGTCTGTTAATTGGCTCATGTGACCTAACCTGTATAGTTTGTTTGGTGTGTTTGTGTGCACCGTGAATCAAACGATCCCAGGGGGCGACCCTTATTTTTTTAAATGATAATTTTCTATGTATGATTACCCAATGGCACATACTACTAAAGATGTATATTATTATAAAAATGGTTTATTTACATGTTGCAGGGTTTTACACATGAGATGTTTTATGCAATATATTTTTATAGAGACTTACATTGTTTGAGGGGTATAGTTTTCCATTGAGGGGCCTTTGCTGATTGGCTGTTTTTGTTTGGACAGGCATTGAGTTCCGAGCTGGCTCAAGCAAGAGACGAAACCAAGAAAACCCAGAATGACGTCCTCCATGCTGAGAATATGAAGGCGGGACGAGACAAGTACAAGACGCTGCGCCAGATAAGACAGGGCAACACAAAACAGCGTATCGATGAGTTTGAGTCAATGTGAGACTCTTCCTGTGCTATACATTCTACAGTATGCCCAACCATCGATGTAAGAAGCAGGCCTCTGCAGAATTGCCAAAGCACTTGTACCAGTCTGACTGTGGAGGTTAGATCTTAACCGAGTCCATAAAAGAAGAATAACGTTGCTTTATCCCCTTCTCATTTCCTCCTATAAGATCATATCAGATTTTTGTTCATGTACTTCTATTTTTGTTTGGAAAGTAGGCATCAACTACAAAAGAAAAAAAAAAAGACTTCTAATTTCAAGCCCCAAAATATGACCTGGCTTGTTTTTAGACTGTCTACTTAGTGCAAGATTTATAGGGATTGGATATTTATTGTTTCTTCTCATAATTCACAAAGTTACATTTGCAAGTAGGGATTATAATTTGCCTCCTTTTCCTACTGAAAGCTTCACACCGTAGCAATAAAACACTTTTTAGGTTCATTGTATCAGTCCTGAAGCAGTGAGCAGCATATTACTACCTCACTTATACACAACGACTGGTCCTTCACCTCGTAATAATAGATTTCATTCACTCATTTATCAACACTGGACAAATTTGCCCATGGGCAGCAACCAATCAAATTGCGGCTTTCATTGGTTCTACTTGCAGCTGGCTTTAAAAAGCTAATCACTGATTGGTTGCTATAGGTAACTGCCCATAGGCTAATTTGCCCAGTGTTGATAAATAAGCCCCACTATGTCCAACCTTCATTAAACTACAATTCCCAGCATCCACCTGACAGCTTGAAGGTTGGACTCTCTAGAGTTTGAGGGAATATTTTGTATTACATTTACATTTTTTGTTCAATGTTATTTTAGTGCTTATCACTGTTTAACTGCCTCTATATCTGTTTGTAAGTAGCCACAGGTATATTATTTTATAGACAAATGATAAAAATATAAATTGTAACCTAAAAGAACTCCCAGCACTATACCAGCAGTTATATTTACCCCGTTTCTCTTTATACCATTGCGGTTACAATCCTGAAGACATTTTTTTTGTTACCTCGTTCATTATAATCGTTAATTATACTTTTTTTTTTCCAGTAATGAAAGTATAATCTTACCAATGGGAATCATATCTGTACTAGAAACAATGTATGGACATTTTTGTCATTTAGAATGTTTTTTTTTTCCCTCATAAATCCCAATTAAAATGCAATATATATTATTTAATTTTCTGTAGACACAGAACTTTATTAGGCTGCTTTCAGCTTCAGAAATAAGGAAAGAATCAAATAGGTAAGCAAAAATTGTGTAAACTGCAAACATGAAATTATATGACACTTTTAATTCTGCTGACAACCATGACTTACTGAGGCTCATTTATCAACACTGGGCAAATTTGCCCATGGGCAGTAACCCATGGCAACCAATCCGATTGCTGCATTCATTGTTCTACTTGCAGCTGGCTTTAAAAAGCTGATCACTGATTGGTTGCTATAGGTAATTGCACATGGGCTAATTTGCCCAGTGTTGATAAATGAGCCCCAGTAAGTCATGGTTGTCGGCAGAATTAAAAGTGTCGTATAATTTCATGTTTGCAGTTTACACACTTTTTGGTAGTTTTTACACTGATCATGTGTAACTTGAGCGCCCCTTTCTTTTTGGCCTTTGCCGAATGACAAAAAGCTTTTTATACTAAATCATAAAGGGTGTGTTGTCGCTTTCCTTTTCTGTTCTATCTAGGGATGCACTGAATCCACTATTTTGGATGCGGCCGAATCCGAATTCTAATTTGCATATGCAAATTAGGGGCCACACACACTGTAGCAGACAGCACAAACAGGAATATCTGTTTAAAAAGCCTTTATTTTTGCTTTTCTTAGGCTTAATAATCAGGACAGTTAAAACGTTTCAAGCCAAACAATGATCCCCCCTACCCCTAATTTGCATATGAAAATTCAGATTTGGTTCGCCTGGCAGAAGGATTTGGCCGAATCCAGAACCGAATCCTGGATTTGGTGCATCCCTAGTTCTATCACTCGGTATGACTACAGGTATGGGATCTGTTATCCAGAAACCCATTATCCGTATCTATTACAGGAAGGCCGTCTCCCATAGACTCCTCTATAATCAAATAATCCAAATTTTTAAAAATGGTTTCCTTTTTCTCTGTAATAATAAAACAGTATCTTGTACCTGGTCTAAACTAAGATATAATTAATCTTTATTTGAAGCAGAACCAGCCTATTGGGTAATGATTACATGATGTTCTATTAGACTTAGGGTATGGAGATCTAAGCAACGGAAAGATCTGTTATCTGAAAAACCCTAGATCCCGAGCATTCTGGATAATAGGTCCCATACCTGTACTAATATTAAGAAATATGAAAAAAAGGAAGAGTATTACTCAGCAATGTTACTATGTTATACTGTACATAAGGTATATATCCCATTTAAGAGCTACATTGGCTTGTAGAAAGCTAAGTGATTCCTATAAGCTATTTTAGCGTATTTGCCTTGGAAGTATCTTTGTCGCTCAGGAACTTCCCGGCAAGCAGACTATTGAATGTGAAACTGTGTCTAAAGGGAAAGTTACACCTAGGTCTGCTGTTGTTGCAGCTTTAGCTTTAGTTTCTGTTGTACTTCTCTACAGACACTGCTTTATCCATCCAGAACATTGGAAGTCTGGAGTCTCCTTTATATTGTTTATCCTGCCCCTCTCCATTGTACAGAAATATGTTTCAGTGGAGACACATACATTTAATACTGTGCTGCAGATTCCTATATGGAATCCCCACTCACAAACTACAATAGTCATTCTAAGCAGCTTTCCGACAGACATTTATGGTCAGGGCATTCAGAAAGATTTGTGGACATTAGTCGCCCGCGACAAATCTCCTCTTCTTTGGGGCGACTAATCTCCCCGAACTGCCTCCTGACGGCTAGAATGGAAATCACTGGCAGCATGGCACTCGGAGCGCTTTGTTTTCCAAAATCACCCGAAGTTTCCGCGTGAAGCAACTTCTGACGACCTCAGAAAACGAAGTGCTCCGAGTGCCATCCCGCCGGCGATTTCCATTCTAGCAGACGGGAAGGCAGTTTGGGGAGATTAGTCGCCCTGAAGAAGAAGAGATTTGTCGCCGGTCGCTCAGTGACAAATCTTTTCTCCTGCAAATGACTAATCTCCCCGAAATGCCTTCCCACCAGTAAGAATACGAATTGCCAGCGGGATGGCATACAAATCAATTCAGATTTCAGAACTTTCCTCGTGAAGCAATTTCGGAAATCCAAAGCGATTCATATGCCATCTCATCATTCCTATTCTTGCCGGTGGGAAGCGCTCCAAGTGCCATCCCGCCAGCGATTTACATTCTAGTCGGCGAGAGACCGTTAGGGGAGATTAGTCGCCCCGAAGAAGAGGAGATTTGTTGCCGGGCAACTAATCTCCCCGAATTTGAGCGTGTGCCCTGACCCTTAGGGTGATGGCAGACTGGGAGATTAGTCGCTCAGTGACAATTCTCTCCTGCAGGCGGCTAATCTTCCCGAAATGCCTTCCCACCAGCAAGAATACGAATTGCCCGCGGGATGCCATACGAATCAATTCAGATTTCAGAAGTTTCCTCGTGAGGCAACTTCAGAATTCCGAAGAGATTCATATGCCATCCCGCAATTCGTATTCTTGCCGGTGGGAAGGCATTTCGGGGAGATTAGTCGCCTGCAGGAGAGAAGATTTGTCGCTGGGTGACTAATCTCCCCATGTGCCACCACCCTTATTGCAGATTTTTCATGGCATTAATGTTATTTCTAAACGTAATTGCTATTGATGGCCGTTGATATTGTCTCTACTACTAGTCCTGACTCCTGAAATAAAGTAGCCAAATCCAGGTGGCTAAGAGACCTAGAAGAGAATGGACATCACTGATGAGTGCTACATTTTTCCAAGAGTCAGAACCAGGAGAGAATGCATAGAATAGACATGTACTGCTTTCAGTTACAAATAAAAAACAAAAAATAGACCATAAGTAATAAATGTATACTGGAAGGTTGCTTAGAATTAAATTTTTATTTATTATGGAGAGAAGGCGGATCTCCCCTTTAATGTTATTACGGTGCATTAGAATACTGTACCACTAAAAAGCATTCAGTCACCAGCTACTCTGGGATTTGGGTAACGACTGTTCTACTCTTTCTAATGGAAAACCAGCCACTTGTGGACTTTTCTTCTAAATCCTAAAGAGGACATTTATCTACCAGATACTGGGAATTACAGAACTATGTTTAATATGATACAGGCATGTGCGGGACAAGGGAAATGGTCGTTATGTGAGGCCATTGCCTAAAAGGGAAGCTTTTAAGGAGTCATGCTGCTGATCTGTTAACCCATAAACTGATTAAATCTGAAGAGTCCTTTGATTGTATCTGTGCACTAGGACCCTGCCTGGTATTAGTCTCCCAGCATTTACTCCATGAAAAAGAGTATACATAGAGAGTCCTGATTCCAGCTGAGCAGGGTAAGCAAGGCTGAAGACTTATTCCATTAGGATCTGTATTTATAATCTTATCGCATAACATTTTTGTTTTCCATTCAAAGCTATGGATACAACTATTTTGGACTATATTGTTTAACAATAAAGATAAATTGGACATTTAATTGGACTCCAGGAGTGGTTCCTGATGCTTTTCGATTAATACAAACATACAAACCTAGCTTACACAATATCCTACCAAATGCTGCACAAATAGCAAAGGAATCTTACTTTAACCTTTTACAGGTGTTATCTCATGATTTTTTTTATTTCTAAATTACACTGTTTACACTGCAAATAATTCACTCTAACATAAAAAATTTTGTAAACATGTAATGTTGGTGTGTAGGCAGCCATGTGGGGTCATTTTGCCTGATTCTGTGCTTTTAGAAAGAGACAGTACTTCACAATGGGACTTGGATTTTTACTATTGAGTGCTGTTCTTAGATCTACCAAGGAGTTGTTGTCTTGTGTCAGGGAGCTGTTATCTGGTTACCTTCCCATTGTTTTATTGTTAGGCTGCTTGTAGGGGGGTGGGAGGGGGGTTGTATCAGTCCAACTTGCTGTGCAGCAGTAAAGAGTGACCAAAGTCTATCCACGCACGTCATATGACTGGGGCAGCTGGGAAACTGACAATATGTCTAGCCCCATATCCGATTTCAAAATTTAATATAAAAAAAATCTGCTTGCTCTTTTGAAAACGAATTTCAGTTCAGAAGTCTTCTGGAGCAGCACTATTAACTGGTTTAAAAAAAAAAAAATTACATTTCCCTCATGTTTCCCTTTAAGTTCCAGACATGGAATCGGTAGCAGGACAGTAGATTCTACTTTTCTGAGCTCTTTAATGGAAATGCAGGTTGCAGGTAATGTCATATCCTCTTGAGGTATATCACAACCAGATTAAAGTCATATTGAGATCATGTGCTAATAACAATAAGGACCAATAAAGCAGATCATTGAAAAAATTGGGCTGACCAAACCCACCATCCTTATGTAAAGTGTATAGATATAATAGAGTATAGTAGCAGGTGATGTTATTGTAACAAATGGAAATCAGTTAATCACACACCCAAATGTTTTTTGTGGGCAGTAGGTTTCTGAAATAGAGTACAAGCTCCTACTCATTTGGGATGAAAATCAATAGAAAAATCATAGTGCTCAATGTTAACGATGTCTGGTTCAGCCAGAAATTTCCTTTAAAATGAGCAGAGCATTTTGGATGCAATTAAAGGGCATGTAAAAGCAAAAAAACTAAATCCAATTTTTACTTTCTTTAATGAAAAAGAAAGCTATCCCTATACTTTAATTAAAACGTGTACCGTTTTTATAATAAACCTGACTGTATGCAGTGAAATTCCCCTTTCGTTTTACTTGCTCTGACTTTTGCAGATAGGAGATCAGACAGTCCCTAACTGCTCTGCAGGGAATCATCATACTTTCAAACGGCAGGGGGGAGGCCCCCACTTACTTCCCAGAACTCGAGCAGCTTTGTTTGTTTCAATGTAGAGCAGCCGGGGACCATGTAGAGATTTGTATCCGCAGACCGAGTGCCGTTGCAATATTCTGATTACTTATCAGTCTTGCTGTATCTGCTTCTGGCAGATATTATTTGACTTGTGCCGTTTTGATAATTTATGACGATCCCTAAGCAGCCCAGACCACACTGAGCATGTGCACGGTCTTGGTCCTGCAAAGATATTTAACAAAGTTACAAGATGGTAACCCCCTGCGGCCAACTTTGAAAACATAAATCACATAAATACATAAAACATACGTTTTAATTAGGTTTCTGGTGCAGTAAGTTGAGGTTTATGTTTAGTATACAAAATACAGCATTTCTAGCATTATTCTATTTTAGACTTTACTTCCCCTTTAATGCAATGTGCCTGGTCGCTACTAAGTTACTAGAGAGTAGCCTGATCTCCAGGCTTGAAAAGGGTTACAATTGATTGGGCTCCTCCATTAGGCACTAATGTTTTATTTGGAGTAGACGGATGAGCAGCCACAGGCATTCCCAAAATGAAGATCTTAATGTTTATTTTTTAATGCTTCATCTTAACACTAAACAAAAACAAAAGTGTTTTAAAGTAATGAAAATATAATGTACCAATTTTAACCGTGCAAAGCAACAGTACATTATATTGTCATTCATTTAAAACACTTTCCTTTTTTTATGTTACTGTTCCTTTAAGGCTGCACCGGTGATCTTGAGTGTTGGACCTTCTTCACAGATTGGCTGATTTACGAAAGCCCTAGTCCCTTGTTCTCAGAAGACAACTTCTGAAATAACCGCTTATGAGGACCAAAATGCCTGGGTTTGGCAAAAGCTAGCAGAGCCTAGATCCGCACCCTGCACTGGCTCTCGCCCCCCTGCCCCTGACCTCTCTTGTGCTGGTTGCGGCAAAACCAAACTGCTCGCTTACGCGAACATGCGCACATGCACATTGCAGGGGGGCCCTGAAGCTGTTGCCCTGGTGGGCCCCCCGTCCGACCCTGGTTGCAGCAGTACAGGCAGTATCGGACTGGGCTGGCGGGACACCGGGAAAAAACCCAGTGGGCCCCACCAACCCAGATCCGCGATCTTCAAGCGGCTTTCTCCCGTGACATGCTCGGGGGTGGGGCAGGGGAGTTTGGAGGGGGACCCTTGACAGAAGTCCTGGTGGGCCCAGGGCTCGCCAGTCTGACCCTGAGTACAGGGAGGACAAACTTGATCTTATTGACAGTGGTTTTGGAATGATATGTTAGACAAACAGATGTTGATATGTTTAGCCATATCGTGTATGTGCTTAATAATTAACTTCTTTTTATTCGTCACAATGTTTTCCCTCCCCTGGGAAATGCATGTTCAGAATGGAGTGCAAATAGTAACTCCTGTCTCCTTAAAGGAGAAGGAAAGGTTAAAACTAAGTAAGCCTTATCAGAAAGGTCCATCTGAAAATACCAGTAAACCCCCAAAGTAATGCTGCTCTGAGTCCCCTGTCAAAAGAAACACTGCATTTCTTTCCTTCTATTGTGTACTCATGGGCTTCTGTATCAGACTTCCTGCCTTCATCTTAAATCTCATTGCCCTTGGCGTGAGCATGCTCAGTTTGCTCCTCTCCCCCCCTCCCTTCTCTGCTGTAATCTGAGCCCAGAGCAGGGAGAGACTCAGGCAGGAAGTAATGTCACACCATGTTAATACTGCAGCTCCTATTCTAAACAGAGAGCTTCTAGAGCTTTTTACTCAGGTATGGTAAAATATTCTACAGAATAAATATAACATTCTAGCTTGCACTACTGCAGCTGATCTATTGACTATAAAATACCTCCGTAACTTTCCTTCTCCTTTAATGCTAATAGTACTCGCTCTTACCTGAGCGCAAGCCCTGTTATTGACAGAGCACCCTAAAAAGACCATTGTGACATCATTAAAAAAAATTTGTAAAAGGACTACTCGCTTTCCATTCCATAAAACACACCGTTTAAAACGTTTATTAAATCGCTCCATGTGATCAGTAACATTTGGCAAATTCAAACATATTGCTTTTGCAGTAAATCATAGTCAAGTTTCAAGTTGTGTTTAAAACGCAGCATTTCCCAGTGGTTGGACAAATCAATGCACAAACAAGTAAAACATGAGATGCTGGGAGAGGGAGGTATAACACACGGTACTTTCACATTTATCGGCACAATTCAACGCTCTGCTGAAAAATAAGATCATTCTTAAATCAAAGCGAATTCATAAACACAATACAAAGAATTTACAGCCGCTGCGCATGAAAATACAATGTTCTGCACCCCCCAGTTTATCCACTCTCACGTAATCTTTTATATTGTGCACAGGCTCAGTACAATACACAGTTTGCTTAAGTGACTCTTTCCGGCACAAACATTTACTTGATACTTAGAGGTTTATTGTACTTGCCATAGACCTTTAAACAACTTTGGAACAAAGCGCAAAATAATATACAAAAGAAAACTGAAGCGTCAGAGTTATATTTACATTTGTTTCATTCACAGTGACGCGTATTAACAAATACTGGATCTTATGCTTGTCAGCGCCTAGAAAAACTGTCCAAATAACACACACCGCAACATTTAAAAGGCACATTTATCAAAGGTCGAATTTCAAATTCATGTGATCTCTTTTTTTTTTTTTTAACTCAAATAAATTAGAATATATTTGAAATGCGATTGGGGGGTTATTGAATAAAAAAAAAAAAACTCGAACGAAGATTACCGACCTGAAAACTCGGCTAGTAACATCTTCAAATTGGTCACTGGGCCTCTCCCATTGACTTATACATGAACCCGTCAGGTTTTAGGTGGTGAAGAGTTGAATTTGAATTTTTAAAGGTGCAAGGTTTGATAAATCTGAAAATTCGAATTAAAATTGGAATAAAGCTTGGATTATTCACAATTCGAATTTGAAAGTTTTGCCCATAAAATACGAATTTTTAATGCGACCCTTAATAAATCTGCCCCATATTGTATGCAAACTAGGACACTCACAAAGCTTACAAGAAGTAGAGTTATATGCCATTTTAAGGAGAGGAAAAAACATATTCGCAGTGGGATTTTGGTCTCATCAGTTTTTTTCTAAAATAATTAATAATAATAATTTTTTTTTTCTTACTCCAGGGACAAGCTGGCTTGCACAAGACTACTAAATTAAATGCCTTAAATAATATACCAAAGGGGTAACTAGAGGTCCTCTAGGTGTTGTAGACTAAGAACTCTCACCAACCATTGTATGCCTTTGGCTTTTCTTCAAGTAGTGTTGCCGCCATGACCAAAGTGAGTAACCACCATACTGTGTTCTACTCAATGGGTCTCACTAGCATCAAGTCAATCTCCCATCAAGTTGTAGAAATGTTCAACCAGATATTCAGCTGTGAAAAAGCATTTAGGCTTTTGACACATGGATGTAAATTTGGCCAGCCTTTTGCAGATGATGGTGGGGAAGTGCCAAAACCTGGAGGAGAAGCCTGTCATTGGTGTTAATGAAAACGGCCACCAGTGTAGACAGGCGGTTTGTATTAAAATGAAAAAAAGGTTAAAGCACAAACGCCAAAAACACATCGGAAACCACACAATTGAGGCACCAAGGAGGTTGACTCATTTGAACTTCAACTATATTTAAAAAAAATTCCACTCCAAAGAAAAATATTGACATCCATAATGGTTGTTCAATGCTTTTCATCCCCAAACTTGGTCTTCACCAGGAAAAAAAAACACTTGATTTCATGTTCATTGCCTAAAATCAAGTCGGCACTTGGGGTCGAAACGCATTGAAGAACTATTACGGAATTTTTTTAAACCAATAAATCCGAGTGTGCATTTCATTGTAGTGTTTTTTTTATTAAAGCTAATAGACAGGCACGTCAGTCCAATGGGAGAATGCACTCAATGTACAGGTATAGGATCCCTTATCCGGAAACCCGATATCCAGAAAGCTCCCATAGACTCGATTTTATCCAAATAATCCACATTTTTTAAAATGATTTCCTTTTTCTCTGTAATAATAAAACAGTAGCTTGTACTTGATCCCATCTAAGATATAATTAATCCTTTTTGGAAGCAAACCCAGCCTATTGGGTTTATTTAATGTTTAAATGAATTTCTAGTAGATTTAAGGCATGAAGTCCCAAATTATGGAAAGATCCATTATCCGGAAAACCCCAGGTCCCGAGCATTCTGGATAACAGGTCCCATACCTGTACCATAAAACGTAGCGACATTTTGATTTCCTAGTCTTGTTTTTTATGGACGTTCTGAAGGAATTGCTTTTTGGGTGGGATTTTTTTTTTTTGCCTTAATCCTCTTTGAATAGATTGTCAGCAGTTCTTGTACATTTTGTAGAAAACAAGGCTTGTTAATCTGGTCATACCTGGATTAGCATTTTAAACCCAGAAATACAAAACTGCCAGCTTGCCCCTGGTCCTACTGTTCCGGAGAAACGATAGAGAACAAGCCTCTGAGGGCAGAGACACATGGAGATGCAAGAGATTAGTCGCCCAGAGACAAATCGCCTCTTCTTCGGGCGACTAATCTCCCTGCAATGCCTTCCCGCCGGCTATAATCCAAATCGCCGGCGTGGTGCCACTCGGAGAGATTAGTTTTCCCGAAGTCAACTGAAGTTTTCTCGTGAGGCATCTTTGAGCGACTTCGGAAAACTAATCAATCCATAGTGTGATTTAGATTTTAGCTGGTGGGAAGGCAGTTTGGGGAGATTAGTCGCCCGAAGAAGAGGCGATATGTTGCCGGCTGACTAATCTCCCCGAATCTCCACGTGTGTCTCTGCCCCGATTGTGAATTCTGGAAGATGGTCATCTGCATAGCATTGCGGGGAAAATTGCGAAAACACAGAAGAATTAATTCCCACCCCCCTACCCTTTCCATAGAAATATGGATAAAGTAATATATAAATAAAAAAACATTTATGTTTATAAAAACATTGCAAGGTGAAAAGTATAACCATGCACCAGCAGACACAATACAGTAAAGAGAAAAGTGAAATATACTTCAGTAGTATCTGTTTTTCATCCATGAGTTCCAGGTTTCCTCAAATAAAGGAATAAAAATGCAGACGCTTATCCAATGAAAGGAAAGGCATGCTAATCTGATTCGCTGATAAAAATATGCAGATTCCATATCACGTTTACCCCGGAAAAGCTGTTTATGAAGTCTTTGAGGTTCTTGTTATAACAAGGAAACAAAAAAAAGAAGTGCGCTCCAAGTCTAGTAACCCATAGCAACCAATCAATTCAAGCAGACATTTCACGTATATGTCCCCTCTTGCTATGGGTTTATGAAAACCGGAGCAAGTCGTGTTCCTTTTTATTACAGGACCACCATGTCCCGAAGAAAACATAGCTGAACATAGTTCAGATTACTAATTTTATCAAATAAGCACAATGCAGTGTAGTAGCATTTACTGTATTTCCAATCCCTACCTGCAGCAACACACGGTGTTGCCCAAATAGATAAATGCTATCAAAAAAATCAAAGGCATTCATTTTTATTTTAAGGCAACATTTTACCATATTTAAAGAATTTTAATCGAAGCCTGACCAATCAGGTGCCGGCTCCGTATATCTTGCAGAAAAATGATTACTATAATAACAACTATACGTTCCATCCAGCATCCTTTTATTTTTTGTTTTTAAATAACAGGTAAAACGTTGCCCCAAATCTACCTTTACATAAAAATTATGTTTAAAAAAAAAAAAAAAAAAAAAAGCAGATCTTAAAAAAAATGATACAATTTGTATCAACTTTTTACAAAGGTATATTCTGGTTTTGAGGATCTTTGTTAAAAATGTGCCATGTTTCCGCATCCATACTCAATGAGACAAAAATAATTGCAGTTCAGTGTATATCCAAGGTAATAAACGCTAAGACAAGGATTTCCTGCTCATAAACTGTCAGTTTTTCCTTAAAATTTCAATCTTTTTCAAATTTGTATAATACGCTCAGCGCCAGGTGCAGTAAAAAAAGTAACATGCAGAAGGGCAATTTCAAAAGAGATATTTGCATTTATTTATAAATCTGTCACATTTAAAGAGAAAACTACAATTTGAATTACAAAAATCTTATTTTGTTATGAAACGATTGCAAACTGGCGTACAATATAGAGTTTCTAGAATTCATTATGATTTTCCCAATTAAACCGGTGCAGTACCTGAGTCATTTAAAGTTTTTTTTCACTTACTCCAGAAATATAAAATAATGCTCCTCGTCTGTGATTTATTTCACACAAAACTTTCGCTTTTGTGCAGAATTAGCCATATTTTATGGACACAATGGTGGTGAAATGCAACAGGATGGTGTAGCTCAAGGACACTCTACTCTGCATCCTAACCCTACTCTACTGTATAGAGAAAAACTTTAAATTCCTAATTTACATGGGCATTTTTTGGGAAGAAAATGCATTTTCGTATGGTAGGATTTTCCATGTGTTACTCCAATTTCATGCTTGGCTAGGGTTCTTTCTGCCTGAGCACCAGCATTACATCCCTTCCAGATATTGATATTGTAGAGCAGTGACCCCCAACCAGTAGCTCAAGAACAACATGTTGCTCACCAACCCCTTGGATGTTGCTCCCAGTGGCCTCAAAGCAGATGCTTATTTTTGAATTCCAGGCAAGTTTTGGTGCATAAAAACCAGGTGTACCGCCAAACAGAGCCTCAATGTAGGTTGACAATCTACATAGGGGCTACCAAATGGCCAATCACAGCACTTATTTGGCACCCCAAGAACATTTTTCATGCTAGTGTTGCTCCCCATCTCCTTTTACATCTGAATGTTGTTCACAGGTTCAAAAAGTTGGGAATTCCTGTTGTAGGGCATCAAGACCATCTTAGAACCCACTATAGAATCATAAAACTCACCCTAGGAGAGATATGTAAAAACAAAAAGGGATCTACTGTACTTAAATAATCGATAAAGAACCCCTATTAATAGATGAGTGAGCTATAGCAGATTCCAAAATATCTATTCGCAAGAATATTCATCCTACATCGGTTAAAAACGGATCCATGAGAAACTAAACATCTTAATATCTGGTTTTCGGAACCCTATCTATTTGTTTGGGTGCATGGGAAATCCCTGCTATATTCGTGGCAATTTGGGCCTAGATTTATATGTAAATTTACTGGGGTGGGGAGGACCAAATGAAACAGCTGTAATATAATAGGTCCTTCATTTAATCGGGTCACCTGTTTAGCGTTCACTGGGCAAAGCTCCGAGTATTGGTGCCACATTCCTTTCCTGTTTGGCGTTAAACTTGGATATATACAAGGTTGATGGGCTACTAATTGTGAGGCACCATGAATCACATTTTCATCACAGCTGGAAGGAGATGGTGGTTTTTATTGGGGATGGACCACATCGGAATATTTAGATATTACTACCCTACAAAAAGGGCCAGGGATTTCAATGTGAAACTAAAGGTCAATTTTGATAAACCCTCGTTCTCTAGTATCGGTAGTAATATGCTCTATTACTGTCTATTCTTCATTCACAATGCATCGCCTATAGAGGACCTTACTGCAAGGCATCTTCTTGCTTCTTCACAATGACTCTATAATGCATACCGTTCCATCATGATACATGCTTTCCAACAATTGCACTTTTAATCCTAGAGTTTCAATCAGAACTTCTGAGCCGAGCCCTGTAATGAGCTTTTACTTGCACCACCACCCACCATCAATAAATCCATTGTTCATACTGTACATATGGACAGCATTTCTGAAGGATACAAGTTTCTGTCATCTCTCCAGTCGCATTCAAAGAGATATATACTCCAAAGACAACCATTTGGAATATGGCACAATCATCCAAAAATGATACCTTTATATACTGCTTTTTTTGGTAACATGACTAAAATTTCATTACCTATCTAAAAATCTCTAGAACAAACAGAAGTTTGAACTACAAATTCATCCAAAAATGTTTTCTGGGCACAACACAAAATATATATATATATATTCACAATCCAATACTTTACACAGTTTTTAGGTTTAGTGATTAAGACTCTGCCGCTTTTCTTGCTCTGGCTACTTCCGGCCCTCCACATACAAACAAAGCAAACAGCCAACAGAGCAATGATGACTTAATAATAACTGGAAGCTTTTTTTTAAAAAAAATACCACTTAATAAGGATGTGTAAGTGGCTTTCCATAGAGTTTCTAATACAAATGACAAATTCATTTAAAACATTTTAAGTTACACTTCAAAACCTAAAAACAGCAATAGCAACTTTAAGCCTTTTAGGTGCACCGCAGTTGGGTGTGAAGGCAGCTTTGTTACTTTATGGGGGTTATTTACTAAACTCTGAATACCAAAAACGCAAAAAATGTGTTTTTTTTTAGTATAAAATCCGAATTTTTAGTGAAAAAAAATTCAATTTTTTTGGAATTTATTATAGCCCGAGGAAGGAAACATTCACAGTCCGAAAATCCGGCATCTCAGACCTGCAGAGGTTGCATATGTCAATGGGGCAAATTTACTAAAGGGCGAAGTGACTACCGTTAGCGAAAATTCGCCAGCGTGACGTCATTTTGGTACTTTTACTAATGGCCGCTGGTGTAACTTCGCTAGCGAAGGAGATAGACTCTAGCACTATTTCGCACTCTTACGCCAGGCGAAGTTCCGCTCTGGCGAAAGAGCGTTACTTCACAAATTCACTAAGATGCGCATTTTACTGAATGTTACCTGTTCCGCCAGACTTGCCTTCACCAGCTCAGACCAGGCAAAGTGCAATGGAATGTATAGGACTTCTTCAGTTTTTAGTTGAAAATTTTTCTAAGTCCCAAAAAACGCTGGCGTCTTTTAGTTTTTTCAGGGTGATAGGCTGCAAAAGTCCGTAAAAAATTTTTTGGGTTCCCGGCACCCCCCTACATTTCCTAACATATGGCACATAAACTATACACTGGGCTCATGTGTAGGGCAATATAACAACTTTATTTTATTAAGGTTCCCTGGGCTTGTGTAGTGTAATGTATTTGCTGCAACATATGCGTCCATTCAACTTTAACTTCCTGCCGTATGGAAATTAGTCAGCGCTAGCACAACTTCGCCAGAGTTCGGCGCCCTGGATGCAACTTCGGATTTTAGTGAATTAGCATTGTCCTGGTGAATCTACGCCTGGCAAAGTGTTGCGTTGTGAGCGAAGCCGTCGCTGGCGCTGGAGGTTAGTGATTTTGCCCCAATGTGAGAAGTCTGGGATTTTGTGCAATAATCCAAATTTTTCAGGGTTTTCGGGCAAAAATAAAAAAAATCTGACTTTTCAGGGGGAAATTCCCAAAAAAACGTTATTTTCATGATTTTTTCTCGCAAACAAAATTTTTGGAAAGTGTATTAATAAATGTGAAAAACCCCATGCGGATTTAGTCTGAGTTTTTTTCAGAAAATATTGAGTTAAATTCGGACTTTGATAAATAACCCTCTACGTGTTTGTGGGCAGGCAGGTCATTAGAAAGAATAAAAATGCATTTAAAATTCTAAAGTTAAAAGAGCTAGCTGCAAAAAGAACAGTAGTCAATGTGCATTGTATAAGGACATTCATGTTACACAGCACTTTATGGAGATTGCTCATCATTCACATCAGTCCCTGCCCAGTGGATTCAGTAAATTTTTGTGTGGAACAAAAAAAAAAGAGCGTGGAAGGAAACTGGAGGAAAATTCAAATAGAAAGAGAGCCACTACTAGTAAAGCAGTAGCCCAAGTATTTATAAAGTTAAAAACACTTTATTAGGACATACATTAGCCTAATGCGTTTTGGGCACTTACTCATGAGCGGCCTAGGGGTGCACCATTTTTAAATCCGTCTTTGCTGCAGGGGCGATTCTGGCCCCTCTTCCACCCAAGGCCGATTGCTGTTGTCACTCCCCCCCACGCTCACCTTTTCAGTGTCGGAGGGGGTGCACGATGCTAGCGCGGAGAGTACAATTGCGCTTTCTGACTAGAAGAGTCTAATTTCTGGTTTGATAACTGGAAATTTGGCTCTTACATTTACCAAGAGCAGCGTTTTTGCCTCCCCTGGTAACCAGTGGAGGGCAGCTCCCCCCGCACTCTTTTATATTAATTAGTTTTAAATGTTTGCATTTTCTTTAAAGTGATTGCAGTTATAATTAGGTTAATTTGTTAATGATTTAAACATAGGATTAAGCAGAGTGAATGCACAAACCATTTTTATATGGTATTCCTTCTTTATCTGGGTACATACAGTATATAAACACCCCCACTTCTTAATGCCTAATTTTAGAATAAAATAAATACATCCCAACTGAGCGCTGAAGCTAAAAAAAAGTAAAATAAATATGCAATAAAAGTGCTGTACTGTAATTCATCAGTATTCTGTTGTTCTTCTAAGAGAAAATACAAAACCAGAGAGTAAAAAATAAATATAAAAATATATATCAGTGCTGTTTGGTGTTTGTTTGATATAAATAACCGCTGTAGGACACAAAAATCTATCTCCAGTGTAAAAATAAAAAACCCTCTACTTCAAATATTAGTTCAAATATTCATGAAAAGAATCCATTCGTTAACTGAAAAAAATATTCTAATAACGGAGTCTTATAAGGATGTACCCATTTAGTTACTGTGCAGACAACTAAAAACTTTCCAGCAGAACAGGGAAAGGAATCCATAATGTATAGTCTTGACTTCCAGGGTCGGACTGACCTGCAAGGGTACCTGAGGATCTCCTGGTGGGCCCCAAAGCAGGAACATTTCTAGTTAATTTTAAAAAAATTCCTTTGTTAATTTCCCCACAGACCTCTACACCTTTGGCAGTCTTTCCATTTATTGGTTTTGAGAGTCTCCCTTGCATGTCAGCTTCTCTGGCCCTGGAAGGTCCAGTCCAACACTTTAAGGTTTATTCAACCTTTAGACATAAAAAAACTGGAACATTAAAAGAAAGAAAAAAAACAGGGAAGTCCAACTAGTTTCCCTTCATCTGTTGAACTGAAACTAGAGATGACCAACAATTTGTGATTAAAAGTTTCAAGTTTCACTGAAACGGCAAAGCAAAACAATTCTTTTGGCTCTGCAACAAGCTATTGCTTCTAGCTGAAGAAATATGGCGTTCACTGAAGCTGGCCATACACGGGCCGATAAAAGCCGCTGACAGACCTAGTCGGCAGCTTATTGGCCCGTGTGTGGGCTTCCCCTATCGATGACAGCCATATGTTGATCGGGCAAGGTTAAAAATCCTGTCGGATCGCGTGACCACATCTGTTCGTTGATGCGGTCCCGCGATCCGACCACCTGTATTCCATTCATTATGATTTGATCATTGGGCCCTAGGGCTCAATGTGGGCATATCAGGGAGAGATACGATCGTTTAGGGATATCGCCAAATGAGCGGATCTCTATGTGTATGGCCACCTTTACACCAACCGATTTGAACTAGGGATGCACCGAATCCACTATTTTGGATTCGGAGGAACCCCCGAATCCTTTGCTAAAGAACCGAATCCGAACCCTAATTTGAATATGCAAATTAGGGGTGGGAAGAGGAAACCATTTTTTACTTCCTTGTTTTCTGACAAAAAGTCACGGGGTTTCCCTCCTGACCCTAATTTGCATATGCAAATTAGGATTCAGTTCAGCTGGGCAGAAGGATTCGTCCGAATCTGAATCCTGCTGAAAAAAGCAGAATCCTGGATTCGGTGCATCCCTAATTTGAACGAGCCAAAAAATATCTTTCCAAATCCAAATTCCCATCAAAATTATCTTCAAGCTATAAAATACCAAAAACTAGTCAATTCATGAAATTGCCTACTTTCATGACCCGCCAACATCTAGGGGCCGATTCACTAACTTCGAGTGAAGGATTCGAAAGGTAAAAAACTTCAAAATTTTTTTGGGCTACTTCGACCATCAAATGGGCTACTTCGACCTTCGACTATGACTTCGAATCGAAGGATTTGAAGTAAAAATCGATCGACTATTCGACCATTCGATAGTCGAAGTACTGTCTCTTTAAAAGAAACTTCGACCCCCTAGTTCGCCATCTAAAAGCTACCGAAGTCAATGTTAGCCTATGGGGAAGGTCCCCATAGGCTTGGCTAACTTTTTTTGATCGAAGGATATTCCTTCGATCGTTGGATTAAAATCCTTCGAATCGTTCGATTCGAAGGATTTAATCGTTCGATCAAAGGAATTATCCTTCGATCGTTCGATCGCACTATCTGCGCTAAATCCTTCGACTTCGATATTCGAAGTCGAAGGATTTTAATTCCTAGTCGAATATTGAGGGTTAATTAACCCTCGATATTCGACCCTTAGTGGATCGGCCCCCTAAAGTCAACTATAGCTGTAGGGTCTCACAGTGGACAAAGCAATGTTTTGAAGGGCGTTTCACCCTCGTGCACCTACGTCGTTACAAAGGGTTTTTCATGGAATCATTTGGTCACCATAAATTAAGACTGACCAATCACAGTATCAGAGGAATATAAAAGTGCTTCGCTGAAAACCCCAGATGCACCAAACATCCAAAAAGAAATAAATAAATACCTACGCTTATAAAATTAAATGAACTAGTCTTCAGCTGTACATTGAAACAATGGCGACTGAAGATACGTAATTATAGTTAAAAAAAAAAACATCAACCCACAATCTTTGATTCGAATGCGAATGTAGGACAACCGCGTGCTGTAACAGATTTGGAGCACCCTGTGCTACTCTTTAGCACTGCAAAGATCGCCGTATGGTTTCGGACAGGTGCATGGCTCAGTATTAACATACGTTGGTAACATATATATTTATATAACCCCCTCCAAGGAGGAGATTAAAGATGCTATTGTAGCAAACGTCCTTCAGCATGAGCTGAACAAAAGAAATGTACTTCACACCTCAAAAGGTGTATTTTTTTTCAGTATCCATACTGGGATTTCTCCACTAAAATGGCTGCCGCAAGCTGCTGAGCATCCATGACGTGTGGATTCCTTTTCATAACTAACCGAACAAGTTCCGCGGGAAAAATGTTGCATAGGTTTATAAAAACTTTCTCTCTGGCACCCAGAGGATATCTTGGAGGTTCTTGCTGTAGACCACAGTACGGTATCCGCCAACTATGATCCTGGTGGTCTGGTGGGCTTTGGAAAGCAAATTGCTCATAACATGGTTGTGAAGGGTTGCCAGACACAGAATAATTCTGACAGTAACCATAAGACTCCACGCCATAAGGCCTATCCCAGCTCCCAGTGGCTTCTTGGCTTAAAAATTGCTTATGATGTCGGGGTGGGGGACTTTGATACAAACGAGAATCCGAGACACTTTCCATTCTTGTGGAGACTAAAGATCTACCCATAATCCCGTTCTTGGAAATAGGGGAATTCTGGGAAATGCGATAATCATTTGGACAGCTTGAACGGGCTGCAACAGTAAGGTGTTGAGGAGGTCCTGACATGTATGGAGGCTGTGGCTTGTGGTGATGCTTTTGTTCCTGCTCATGACCAAAACTTTGGACTCTATTTAAAGGATCATGGTAGCAAGACATATATGTCTGAGAACCTGAGCGTGGGTGAGGATGCACGTGCTGATACTTTATGTTTTCATCCAATGGTGGATCTGGAGAGCTGACGTGAGAATGGTCATTGTAGCCGACATATGAGTCGTTGCTACCACAGCTCAAGCTTCCCTCACTGCTGCAGTCAGAAGCTACTGAGCTAATTCTGTAATCCGTGTCCAATGAGAAACGCCTTTCAGGACTTCGAGCTCCAGAAATACTAAGATTTGAATAAGCATTCATCATGGAGTAATATCCTGCATCCACTGGCGAGTCACATTGGGGATACTGATCACATGACATGGCACTGTGACTTTTTGTAGACCTAAAACCTGGAGAATAGAGGGCAGGAGATGCTTTATCCTGAGATGAGAAATGGCCAACTGAAAGAATTCCATTGCTCAGTGGTGTTGTGCTTTGGGGTTTATTAGTAGATATACTAACTAAAGATGGCACAGACCTGCTTTCAAACTTATTTTTGGTAGGAAGTTTTTCTTCTAAGTCATACGCTTGAGTCCTTATACTGGGGTCTGATTGCCTCTTTGGGGTAGAACGTTTCAAGTCATAGTTGGTATCCATCTTGGTATTGGAAGGGACACTGTTGCTTTTAACAAGTCCAACTTCACTCGCTGTTTTGGCTGCGCTGCTTCTAGACATGGCACGGAGTTCATCGGCAACTGAACGCTGCGGTTGGCTACCCCTTTCGGGGTGATAATATTTGCACTTATGCCCATATGTACATTTCTTTCCTATGGAGAAAAAAAAAAATATATATATATGAGTTTATATTGAACTCAAATTACTTTTACATGGAGAACTACAAGTCCACGGTGATTCTGCCTACATATAAATCTAATTTCACACATCTTCTAGAATGACTTTTCTTACAGGTATGGGACCTGTTATCCAGAATGCTCGAGACCTGGGGTTTTCCTTATAAGGGATCTTTCCGTAATTTGGATCTTCATACCTGAAGTCTACTAGAAAATCATTTAAACATTAAATAAACCCAGTTGGCCGGTTTTGCCACCAATAAGGATTAATTATATCTTAGTTGAGATCAAGTACAACCGACTGTTTTATTATTACAGAGGAAAAGGAAATGATTTAAAAATTTGGATTATTTGGATAAAATGGAGTCTATGGGAGATGGCCTTTCCGTAATTTGGGCTTTCTGGATAATGGGTTTCTGGGTAACGGATACCACACCTGTACTATGTTTTGTATTTTTAACATTTAAAGAAACCTCAGATCCTTTGAACTTAACCCTAAGGCAGCCATACAAGGCCTAAACTCACAGTGCTACGCAATATGTTGGCGCTATATAAATACATGTTAATAATAATAATAAGAAGAAACTCATACAGTATCTGACTGATTGACCACAGGCAAATGGAGGTCAGGCTCTTGCATGATGTAATATTCTGAAACCAGCTGAATACAACTCTGTGGCATTTTAAATCATTAACCATATATGGTAAAAGGGTGATTTGGGAAATTTTGATGCAATGCTTTTAATGGGTAAAAGTTGGCCAAAAGCTCCAAATTGGACCTTGTGCCATTGTCCTATGAGAAGGGTGATTGGGATGAAACAGGTTAGAAAGATAAAGGAAAATCCATTAATACTTGGAATCTACTACTAGGCAAGTGCCTGTCATTAATGAAACAAAAAATGAAAATTGGGTATCACATTGATCTCAAAATAAGACACTTATCAAAACCGAAACCGAGGGCTACATTTACTAAGGGTCGAATATCGAGGGTTAACAAACCCTCGATATTCGACCATCGAAGTAAAATACTTTGAATATCGAAGTCGAACGATTTACCGCATTTAGTACGATCGAACGATTGAAGGAAAAATCGTTTGATCGAACTATTAAATCCTTTGAATCGAACAATTTGAAGGATTTTAATCCATCGATCGAACGATTTTCCTTCGATCAAAAAAAGCTAGGAAAGCTTATGGGGAAGGTCCCCATCGGCTAACATTGGTGCTCGGTAGGTTTTAGGTGGCGAAGTAGGTAGTCGAAGTTTTTTTAAAGAGACAGTACTTCGACTATCGAATGGTCGAATAGTCGAACGATTTTTAGTTCGAATCGTTCGATTCAAAGTCGTAGTCGAAGGTCGAAGTAGCCAATTCGATGGTCAAAATAGCCAAAAAAAACATTGAAATTCTAAGTTTTTTTCATTTGAATCCTTCACTCGAGCTTAGTAAATGTGCCCCCAAGTGTCTTTTGTAAATTGCCACATGACAACTGCCTGTGCTGATGTTTCACACAATTCCCGTTGGCAGCAATGGGGATGCATTTTGACATTTTGATGCAGTATTTTAGTGCAAAATGTAGGCAAAATACTAGAAACCGATCCCTTTCCCATTGGCCTAAAATTGCCTTTAAAAACAGAATGTATATATACCATAAGGACATGGCTGCTTCTTGTATTCAGGGACTACAGGTTTCTTCCTCAAAAAGTTATCGAGGCTCGGCCCATGGCGCCCCAATGGATCATCCGGAGGCATAAACCTGCAACAGAGGGGTGGATACAATTAATCCACAGGGAAATTTTAGCAGATACCCAGATGGATGCTTTTTCATAAATACAGATGGAGCATGATCTTAATTTTTATCTGGTACCCGTTGCACAGCTCTAATTTTAGTAAAAAAAAAAAAAAAGGGGGGGGGTCAGTGACTGAGGAAGGGCCATGCCATCCCGAAACGTTTGATCAATGTAAAGTGTTGATAGCACCATGGAATAAAATTTGGGATCACCCCGTTTGCAGTAAAAACAGGTATTGGCTATCTTTTCATATATATAGGATTCATTGCTGGCGTGTGGCTAGGCCAGTGCCATATACCTGCTTCCCCTTAATTGACTTTGGATGAATTAAATGAATGGCTGCCTGGTTAAAGGAAAAATACAATTGTCCGTTAACTCCATATCCCATTGGATTTACAAATGTTATTTGTAAATCCAATGGGATATGGAGTTAACGTAGCTATAAGGGACTCCGGAATGGAAAAGAAAAACATTTATTGTGATCTATACTGCAACAAAATAAGCAGCTGGAAAGCAGAATGCATCTTTATTAACATTTACACCCCTAGGCACAGGCACAATTAAGATTTCAAAGCACTAAGGTCAGTGATTTACATAATAATAGACATTGTCCAGTCTTCTGGATGTGTCAGGTCCTTTGGCTCAAGACCTAAAAAAGTCTATTTCTGCAAACAAGCCTGGAGCTGCAGCTCTATCCACCCCATTGTTATTCTGACCTTACTGTCATTCATAAATACACACTGGATAATGGTACAGAAGAGAAGGAAAGGAGAGCAAACGGTCTCAGCAGGTTTTTTAGATGTGCCACCTTTATGCTGGCCCCAGGCTCCCTTCCAAACCCATTGAGAGCAGCTGGAACCTTAGCTGAGAAAATGATTCAACTTTACCGGTTTGCTAATCTCTTATTGCCTTTTTTTGCTCACATAGTTACATAGTTACATAGTTACATAGTTAAATTGGGTTGAAAAAAGACAAAGTACATCAAGTTCAACCCCTCCAAATAAAAACCCAATATCCATACACACACCCCTCCATACCCTCACATAAATTCTATATACCCATATCTATACTATAGAGTTTAGTATCACAATAGCCTTTGATATTATGTCTGTCCAAGAAATCATCCAAGTCCCTCTTATAGTCATTAACTGAATCAGCATCACAACATCACCCGGCAGTGCATTCCACAACCTCACTGTCCTGACTGTGAAGAACCCCCTACGTTGCTTCAAATGAAAGTTCTTTTCTTCTAGTCTGAAGGGGAGGCCTCTGGTACGGTGATCCTCTTTATGGGTAAAAAGGTCCCCTGCTATTTGTCTATAATTTCCTCTAATGTACTTGTAAAGTGTAATCATGTCCACTCGCAAGCGCCTTTTTTCCAGAGAAAACAACCCCAACCTTGACAGTCTCCCCTCATAATTTGTCTTCCCTCCCTCTAACCAGTTTAGTTGCACTTAGTCTCTGCACTCTCTCCAGCTCATTTATATCCCTCTTAAGGACTGGAGTCCAAAACTGCACTGAATACTCCAGATGAGGCCTCACCAGGGACCTATAAAGTGACATAATTATGTTTTCATCCCTTGAGTTAATGCCCTTTTTTTATGCAAGACAGAACTTTATTTGCTTTAGTAGCCACAGAATGACACTGCCCAGAATTAGACAACTTGTTATCTACAAAAACCCCTAGATCCTTCTCATTTAAGAAAACTCCCAACACACTGCCATTTAGTGTATAACTTGCATTTATATTATTTTTTGCCAAAGTGCATAACCTGCATTTATCAACATTGAACCTCATTTTCCCGTTTGCTGCCCAGATTTCCAACTTAGTCAAACCCATAAACATATTTTCGTCTTACTTGTCATTAACAAAGGAATACATTAGCAGCCTCTCATCAATGAACTTCTTCCACTCGGGCTTTTCATTTGCCAAATCCCTGTAATTGTCATTAGACACTATGATTCCATCCGACTCGAATGCCAGCTTCACTATAAAACGGTCATCATAGCACACAACCCTTCTGCCCTGAACACGCCGAGAGGGGGTAAAGACGAGGATCTTTTCCTTTTCCAATTTTCTTAAGACTTCCTGATCTGGGGAAAAAGAAGGACATTCAAAATGAGACAGGTGAAATATGCGCCATGACAGGAGTAGAGTGGACGTTGAAGGTGATTAGGAGGAAAGTGTAGGGTGGCTTTATCCCTACATGCTGTAGATCAGTGCCATCATATAAGTACCACTTGGCACCAATATACTATAGTTCCAGATCTCTTTGATCTGTCACATGTCTACTGGCAATGCACAGCACAGCAAGGTTCAACATGGACATGCAATAGATTGCATAGGGCCCCTGTCCACAAACTGACACTGTTCCAATATACTAAGTAAGGTATAAAACTACTGCACTGATTTCAGATCTCTAAACAACAGACACTTCTGCTTTATTGCTTTGTCCTTAAGGGCAGAGACACACAGGAAGATTCACCCGGCGACTAATCACCTCTTTTTCGATCGACTAATCTCCCCGTAAAGCCTTCCCGCTGGTTAGAATGTAAATCGCCGGTGGGATGGTACTCGGATCACTTAGTTTTTCGAACTTCGAAGAAGTTTCCTCGTGAGGCAACTGCGGGGGAATTGAGAAAATTAAGCACTCCGAGTGCCATCCCGTTGGCGATTTAGATTCTAGCTGGCAGGAAGGCTTTTCAGGGAGATTAGTCGCCCAAAGAACTGGCAATTTGTCGCCTGGCGATTACATCTCCCTGAATCTTAGCATGTGTCCTTAACCTTAAAGTCAGAAAACATTGTCAGCTGAGGAATACCTTAAAGAGACAGTATACTGACCAAATACCCAATCTGAAAACAGTGAATGCTTTGTTTGAATTATCATTCAGAGTAATCCTAGACAATCCCATCTCTAATTTAACAAGCAATGGCTTGAAGCAACAATTCAGTTTCCATGAACTTGGGGGCACTCTGCATTGGAACATTCTGCCCCTGCAAATGGTATTGGAAGTAATAAACAACATTATATTGCAATTACTAATCCCTTAGTGCATATACATATAAGGAATAGAGTAGATGAGTGAGAAGAAGACATGTTCACCTGTAATGAGTGCATCAGGCCTGGACTGCTCCTTCCGCCATGCAGGGACAAACACAGTCACATCTTTATGGCCCCTTTCCAAAAACCAGGAGACAGCCAACTTAATCCCACGGCAAGAAAAGACTTCTTTATTGCCATGACTGGAAGAGAAAGAGAGCATTGGGTTATGTGGGGAAATGCAACAACTGATTTTAGTACAAGTAAATGGGTCATTGACAAAACAGGATTCAATTTTAACTCCTAGAGACCCTTACTCCATTGTTGCCTTAGGCGAAAACTTTCTACTCCCTGAGTCAGAGTTGTACCGGCCCTTTCAAATAATGCATTTTACCAACACACACTGGAAACGCTCAACCACAAAACACCACCGTCTTTGAACGGTGGTGCCTATCGGGGAAACTGCCACGCAGAGTAATTTCAGTCTTATACTCACACCTAACCTCCCCTAAACAACTTAGCATTTTATCATATATTAAAGCTTGGAACAATGAATTAGGAACTGGTATTGAGGAGGAAAAATGGAATAAGCTTTGGCTAAATTTAAAACAAAGCACCATTAATACAATACTGCGCAAAGCAGGATATAAAGTGCTTTTTAAGTGGTACTTAACCAGGATAGTGAAATTTTCCCCAACAACATTGGGAAATTGCTTCCGAGGGTGTTCCAATTTGGGCACAATGGGCCATATATGGTGGTCATGCCCCCAGGCAATTAGGTTTTGGACTCGAGTATACAACCTCATATTTTCGGTACTAAATGTGAACTGAAGGAAAAACCCATATGAAGCACTATTGGGAGCAGTACCAGAGATGCTAACCATGGTTCTATTACATCTACTTCATTTTATTGGCAGCAAGACAAACCCTGGCTAAATCCTGGAAGCAAAAAGCAGTCCATTTTCCCAATGTAAAAATGAAAATTGATTGGATTTTTGTTAATGAAAAACTCACCAGCATAACCCTAGATAAACATCCTCAGTTTCTAAAAACCTGGCAACCTTGGATTGACTACAGATATGGGGTATGCTTTCACCTAATCTATTATCATAGAACATAAGCAGAGATAGACCATTTTCATGCATATATCAGGCACTTTTATTAGATATATGTGTTTTGTTTTGGTTTTTTTTTTAGTTTCGGATATGCTTTACAAACAGCAATAGTACCAGAGATGCATAACCAATGTAAAACATCATTAAAAGCCTTTATTGTCCTATAATGTAACATATGGTATAGCAGTATGTATGTTAAAAAACAATATTGAGGGAAAAAAAAAGATAAATAATATATGTTATCATATATTTAATGCATTATATTCACAAGAGGAAGCATGCTAATAACAAGGGCTAATTCATGGAAATATAATTGTCTTAAACTCTCCATTGAAATTGCCAATGGTGTGTCTGTTGACACGCTTTTGTTATTAGCCTTGACCCATATTATTAAGCTATTAATACATCAATAATAATATAAACAGTGCTGGAGGATTAAGATCAGGGGGGGTCAATGAAACACTCAAGAACAGGTTCATTTCCAAACAATTCCCACCAGGAACAAACAGCTTCTGTACAACAATTGACAGTCATTGATTGCTGTTTTATACTACCTCTCCCTCACAGAAGTAAATTACATTTCATGCAAAGAGTTAAAGGGATCTAATAACTGAATCAAAATGACTATAAATAGCACGTTATCTTGGCATTTGAAGGACATTAATCTGTTTCTATAAAATATGTAACAATATGTCACTATCTAACAGGGCTGAGTACAATGCACGAACATGGAGAGCTCAACCTAATCCCAACACACTTGTTGTAAGTGTAGGGTGCTTATCCGGAAGACCCTTCCCTCGCATAAGGGTCAATGGGTAAATGACAAAAGAAATTCGGATGCACACCTGTTAGTTGCAATTGTGTCCAAACGATCATTTATTTGAAGCCCAAAGTATACATAACAAAGGGGCAACGTTTCGGACCCCTCCGGGTCCTTTATCAAGCCTATGTAACAGGGCTGTCCAACTGGAGGACCACAAGCCTGATAGATCTTTTCAAGGAACCATAGTTCATCAGGGCTCAGTAGACTTATTTTTATGACATGATCACTGGCAGTGCATTTCCCATTCAAATGATCTACAATGTGGGCAAGAACACTCTCATTATTGAAGTTGGCATTGAGAGGACCAAGGCATTCAAAAGGCTATGTGCTCTCATCTTAATCAAGGAATACAGATTACTGATGTCAGCTCTAGACTACATAGTGAACCATACAAAGATATTTTTTAGAGCAGGGGTCCCCAACCTTTTTTACCTGTGAGCCACATTCAAATGTAAAAAGAGTTGGGGAGCAACACAAGCATGAAAACGTGCCAAATAAGGGCTTCGATTTTTCTCTTAGTGCTCATTTTGAAAACATCAAGCGCACACGAGATGCCACATCATTCCACCTTACCTCATTGCAACGTTGCTGCCATCAATGACAATAGGTCTTAGGTTTTCAGTATCATCAATCAGCTCTTGCTGGAAAGGAGATTCTGGTCTCTGAGACTCCATGGAGGAGGTCTCCCGCAAGACTGCACCATTTCCACCACCATTCTGTTCATTCTCACTCTTGCTACCAAGTTTGACAAGCTCCCCCAAAATGTCATTAATTAAAGCATTAGCACCAAGTTTGTTGAGGACAAGTAGAACCTGTTCTTCAGAGTAACCTAGTTTAAGTGCAAAGTCCAGTTTGGTTTGGTATTCCTTAACCACATCTGGTGGTTTCATTATTTCTTTAGTACTTGCTACATTTTCCTCTGTTCTAAGGTCTTGTATAATCTCATTGCGCTTTAGTATGTATGGTTCTATACAAGGGGATCTGCATAATTGTCTGTGCTTCTTAGTTACACGTTCTGCCACAAGTCTACCTGATAGATCAGATTCATTATCAGAATTTGTGCTTTCTTCTGAGTCCCCACTTGAGCTGCATGTCTCCCCAGAAGTGTCTTTATCGGAATCATCTTTCCTTGAATTTGTTTTATCCATTGTTGGTTTCCGCAAAATAGTCCACGGTACAATCGCACTTATGTGCGTTTCGCTGCTCTCCACATAAAGATGGCCAAGGCTATTCTTCCGATGGTCCTTTAATCCCATGAAGCTGCTACATGTGTCAGGTCCCACCTTTCTGAAGCTTTGATAAAGGGTCCTGAATTCCTGAAGAAAAAAGAAAAATTGATATCAATTGTGTTCATAATTACACACACATTTTAGCATTTGTGTCTTATCTAAAGGCTTATCCATACTGCACTTCTGAATGGACAAGATCACCCTAACTTCTGATTAGCCGACAGATTACTTAGTAGTGACCCACAGTATCTATAACTGGACAGTTTGTACAAACTAACACCAATGGATAGGCTCACCTACTATTACATGTTAGGGATGTTGCTGTCCTTTCCTAGAGTAAATAAATATGATTGTACTCGAATTAAGAATAGAAAATTTCTCCAACCTCCTTCGCTTTCTTCATTACTTAGACATCCCTGTCTTACCAAAATACCCCCCCCCTTCTATTAATTACCCTCTCCCTCTTTGACTCTCTATTCTAGCATCATTATCCAGTTTCATAATTCCAACATCTACAGTCTTTAATTTGCTATTCCTTAAAGGGATACTGTCATGGGAAAAAATGAATCAGTTAATAGTGCTGCTCCAGCAGAATTATGCACTGAAATCCATTTCTCAAAAGAGCAAACAGATTTTTTTATATTCAATTTTGAAATCTGACATGGGGCTAGACATATTGTCAATTTCCCAGCTGCCCCAAGTCATGTGACTTGTGCTCTGATAAACTTCAATCACTCTTTACTGCTGTACTGCAAGTTAGAGTGATATCACCCCCCCAGCAACCTAACAAAAGAACAATGGGAAGGTAACCAGATAGCAGCTCCCTAACACAAGATAACAGCTGCCTGGTAGATCTAAGAACAACACTCAATAGTAAAAACCCATTTCCCACTGAGACACATTTAGTTACATTGAGAAGGAAAAACAGAAAGCATTTCTCTCCTAAAGTGCAGGCACAAGTCACATGACCTGAGGCAGCTGGGAAATTGTCAAAATGTCTAGCTCCATGTCAGATTTTAAAATTGAATATAAAAAAAATCTGTTTGCTCTTTTGAGAAATGGATTTCAGTGCAGAAGTCTGCTGGAGTAGCACTATTTACTGATGCGTTTTGAAAAAAACATGTTTTCTGATGGATCCCTTTAACTTCGCTCTTTGCTCCCATCCATCTGTTCCCTTCCATCTTCTTCCTCTTTCCTCCCCCAGTCCAGCAGCCCTACCAATGATGACGACACAGAGGAATATAATGCTGACTAGTAATTGACTAATAACTGACTAGTACAAACTGCACCATCTGCAGGCCCATGGCCAAAGAAAATCAAATCCACAAATAATTAGATTTTAATTCAATCAAGTATTGAGTTTTATTCAGCCAACAATGGTATAGACATGCATGTGATCACTGACTAATTACTTTGCACCACCCCCCAAATATGATCACACCCTCCCCTCTTTGTCTTTGCCTACTCTCAGTATAGGAGGGTTCTCTCTACTTGAAGGTTTCTATTTGGCTTTCTGTCTGTTGTTCTCCAGCCATCTACTGTTGCCTTTGTCTGCCATTTTTGGAGCTCCATCTGCCTTAATGGCGACTGAAAACCAGAAGACTTACAATAAAGGGCAAGAGGACTTTAAAGGCTAAAGAACATGTTTAAAAAGAAGACCCCTGTGTCTCCACAAGGGTTTTGGGTGGATAAACATGACAGACTCTTATCCTACAACTCATATTACACATATCAATACAGAGAATTTTCTTGGTGTAGCAAGCGATATATATAATCCAAAGAAGGGACCAGACAGAAAGTCAGTAGAGCGATCAAACCCTTGACTCAAATTTCAGTTCATTCTACATTAAGCCATTCATTTTTAAATAGCAAGCTTACACGTTGTTGGCAAAGCCAGCAAAATGAGACAATAATGAAATCTGGGCTTTCCAGTAAGATCAACACTCTCTTTCTTTACCAGCCAGTATTGTTATTGTATGAATTCTTCTTATGCCTTTGTGAAATCTCCTGGAGCCAATTAAGATTGTATCCCAAATGAGGATTTTTTTTTCTTAAATTTGTGGCCTTCAGAGTATTTCTAATAAAAAAATAAAAAAAAGATTGTAAAAAGAAAGACTGACGAAGTGCTGTGTTGCCCAGCAACCAAGCTGCAGTTGCTAGGATGCACTCCTTTAACATGCCATAGTGAATGCTATCACAGTGAAAGATTAATTTGGTCTGAACAAAGGCCCATGAAAGGGAGTGGGACAGGAGTGCGTCTGGTTTACCCTCCCAGAACAATGGAGCTGCCAAACCAATCTGAAAGCTCTGACATTATTGTTCTCTAAGCCTCGCAGTTTTCTTAGGCCGGAGGAAGTATATTTAATAGGGGCACATTTTTAGACTTGACTGAAAAGTTTGAGAAAACTATTATTTAGCCACAGTTCTAATTCTGGGAGATGACAGGTCAATCCACCAATCATCCTGAAGAAGACAGAAATAAAGAAATCCCTCCCAAGCAAGCCTATTCTTTATGAAGGGAGGGAGGGCTTAGTAAATCAACCCAAATGCAAATCTGAAAAAAATGTTTTTAGAAAAGTTTGTTACTGAGGCCCCACCACTGGTTTTGTTACGCAAAATTAAAATTAGAAATAAAACCTGAAAAGTTAAGTGAACCAAAAAATAAATAAAAATGTTGATTTCTGGTCGTTAACATAACTTTACATTAAATAAAATTTTATCACATGTTTACAAATACCATATATTGTTTTTTTCCACAAAAAGAAATACTTTTTCCAATTTTTCCATATTTTAAAATGTTCTTCTGCATTTATATGTACTTAGTGAATTATAAACAAATTATTAAGTACATATCAAAATTGACTAACTACCACAATAAATATTTTCAATTTTTTCTTTTTTAAAAAGATGTATCTACATTTATAAATACTTAGTCAATTATAAGTAAATTATTGAGGACCTATCAAAATTATAAATGCACAAAAGCAAAACTGGGAAAAATATTAAGGGGCCCATTTACTTAGCTCCAGTGAAGGAATAGAATAAAAAAAACTTTGAATTTCGAATGTTTTTTTTTTTTGGCTACTTCGAACATCGAATGGGCTACTTCGACCTTCTACTTAGAATCGAATGATTCGAACTAAAAACCGTTCGACTATTCGACCATTCGATAGTTGAAGTACTGTCTCTTTAAAAAAAACTTCAACCCCCCTAGTTTGCCACCTAAAACCTACCGAAGTCAATGTTAGCCTATGGGGAAGGTCCCCATAGGCTTTCTAAAGTTTTTTAGGTTGAAGAAAAATCGTTCGATCGAACGATTTCTAAGGATTTAATCATTTGATCCAACGATTTTTCGTTCGATCAAACTATTTGCGGTAAATCCTTCGACTTCAATATTCGAAGTCGACGGATTTACATTCGGCAGTCGAATATCGAGGGTTAATTAACCCTCGATATTCGACCCTATGTAAATCTGCCCCTAAGTGACAAAAACCTACACACCCAAAAATAATTTTAAAATGATATGTATAATAACAATATTGCTACTTCTTCCATTTTGTAAAAAAAAAACCCCAAACTTTAAAGGTCGCAGTCCAACTGACGTCACAACAGTCATCACTGGAAAAATACCGGTCATTGTATATTAAAATAAATACATTTTCCATTTCTGAAAACCACAAGCATTGGCATAGTGATGTTTCTGTATAGATGGTCTTTAGACAAGAGGAAGAGTTCATTAGTCCCTAATAATAGCAATCCAATGGGTTCCTTTGATCATATTTGTTTTGATCAATTATTAACTTCTGTTTCTTACTCTGCAAATTTATTGCATATACTTTGACTCTCTCTTTATTACCAGGATCTACAACTTCATATTATTTATATATATACAGAGCGAGAGAGAGATAAAGTGATCCAGCATCTGGTCACAGAACTGCTTGTGTTAATAAATGGTGGGGATGATAGTTTTGTATAAACCCTAGTCATTAAACCAGGGATGAACGCATGGAGCTCTAGGTCCTGTGGTCATCATGCAAATGTGGTGGCCTTGCAAACACTCAGCAGCATCTGGCTCTTCAGTCCCTTCCCCAAGGAATTAGGGAAATGGAACGTTGTGCAGCTGCCTCCTACCTCTTCCATTCAAATGCTGAACATCAGAAGAAATTGGAGCTGTTAGTATAGGCTCACTCGTGCAACTGCTTCTTAACTGTGCCAAATGAGGTCCATCCAGGAGTTGCTTATACTATGAAGCCTTTTTTAGGTGATATGTTAGGGTCCCCCACTCAAAAATAAAATTTGCTAAATTTGCAAAATGAAAGGGAATATAATTCTGAGCATCTTTCCAATATACAACATACACACATTTTTCAGTCGTTTTACATTTATTTGCAATTTGCCTCTCCCTCTTGAAACAAAGTAGCAGAAGTCAGAAAACCATTGAAACTGATTCTAATGCAAATGCAATTAGAATGTTAAACTCACTTGTATTGGCAAGGCACTTAGAATTAGGATCTGTTTCATAAATAAATATAAAGGGTTTTTTGGCTGGAGAACCTTTTTAAGGTCAGCCACCCAGACCTGTGCCTGCCAGCCTCATTCAATTAGAGTAATAATGATTCACTTTGGATATTTTTGAGACCTTATTGCTGTTTAGAGTGCAGAGGACTTACAGTAGGGGGCACATTTACTAAGTTCGAGTGAAGGATTAGAATAAAAAAAACTTTGAATTTCGAAGTTTTTTTTGGCTACTTTCGACCTTCGACTACGACTTTGAATCAAACAATTCAAACTAAAAATCATATGACTATTCGACCATTCGATAGTCGAAGTACTGTCTCTTTAAAAAAAACTTCGACCTCCTACTTCGCCACCTAAAACCTACCGAGCATCAATGTTAGCCTATGGGGAAGGTCCCCATAGGCTTTATAGCAAATTTCTGATCGAAGGAATTTCGTTCGATTGATGGATTACAATCCTTTGAATCGTTCGATTCGAAGGATTTAATCGTTCGATCGAATGATTATTCCTTCGATCGTTTGGTCGAACGAATATCGCTAAATCCTTCGACTTCGATATTCGAAGTCGAAGGATTTAACTTCGATAGTCGAACATCAAGGGTTAATTAACCCTAGATATTCGACCAATAGTAAATGTGCCCCTCGGTGTCAAAAATGCAGGACGATACATGGATACATGATCACTCTAATGAAATGGGGATACTGAACATCTCTTCAAATATATCCTACCACCCAAGCAGGAAAATGATCGCTCCATGGTGCTCGCTGGAAGATCCCCGGGCTGATGCAGGTTTATCCTTATAAGTCAGGTAATAAATATAATCAATTGGGGGTGCCTAACTTTTGACACCCACAATGTAACAACACTTTCCTTCTCTTTTAACATTAGAATACAGAAGGAACAATCAATGTTGGGGTTCCTGCTGTGCCAGCTGGTGGCTTAATCATATCATTTACAGTGTAATTCATGGTACAATAGCTAATAGAACAAAGATAATTATGACCTCAATTAATTGAAATATTTGAATTATTTGCTTGGCCTGTATGGGAGAAGGTTTTCCTTTAATTTGGAGTTTTCTGGATATCAGGTCTGCATATAAGATACTTATACCTGTACCAGGGAAGGTGGTCGTACATTTTAAGGTAAGCAGATCCTTGCCCTCCAAAAGGCAGGTGATATCTGGCTAATCCAATTGTTTGTCCCTACTGCTAAATCATTGGATTACATTGATGGGCAAACCAGCTGGCAGGATGAGGACCTCATCAAACCTGAAAATCAAACCTGCCCAATTGAGATCAGAACGGTTTTTGGCCAGATATCTGTCTGGGAAGCCCCATACAAGGGCAGATAAATGGTCTACAGAACCTGAATCGGCATTTTAAATCTGCCCGTGTATGGCCACCTTAAAACATTTTCTGAGTTGCTAAAATGCTAAATAACCAGTAGATATTATCCCATGCTTTCAAACATGAAGAGGTGGCAAGTGCTTAAAAGTGTTTCTGCTGGTGAAAATGCCAAGTGGCGGTTACCAATATACTGCCCAAAAAGTCTCTAAAATCATCTACTATCAATTTTTAAAAAAACATTTGAGGAAATTTTCGATGCATTGCTTTATCTAACATGCTTAGTCCTAATTTTTATTTGGAATGTACTGAAGATCTCCTCTGCCAGTGCCGCATGTAGACCGGGCCAAACGGAACACAAGTCATGTCCTATTATGACTTTATCCTATTGTATTATTTTATATTATAATCAATGCCCATGTCAAAAAAAATAAAGATCGAGGGCCAAGATATATGAAATACCTGCAGTAGCCATAAAGGGGTAGTTTGTTGACCAAAATAGGACAAGAACGTATTAAAGAAACTCTTGTCAATTATAAATTAGTTTCCACTGATACCCAACGCTCAGATCTATCATTAACCAGGAGAAGAAGATTCTTTGTGTTGTCCACCTGTTAAGCGAAGACACAATTAACCTGCTTACATCTACAGAACATGACTATTTTAAATGGTAGCACTTAAAAAATTGCTTAGTAAGCACCAGGCACTTGTGCAGCTGCTGAGGCACTAATGTGATGCTCAGCACACTCCTCAGGAGATGGTTATCTTGCCATGCTACCAAGCAGCTGCCAGTAAGACCTAAGTCTTAGAGCCTGTATGTTAATGAGGGATATATATATATATATATATATATATATATATATATATATATATATATATATATATATATATATATATATATATAGCAGTGAACTTGAGGACTTGAGGGCTAGAGGGTATTTATGATTTATGTATTTTACCCCATGGTAGTCACTTCCTGGGGTTTTTTTGTTGCTCTTTCAGACCTGCATGCACATATGGACAATGGAAAACACACTATTCTGCAATTCTGAAGGTTAGAATTATTTTAGTCTTCTTTCATAAATGGAAAACTATTTAGAGGGAAAATATCATTTGAAATCTTAGTTGGACTTATGTAGAAATGACGCATTACCCCTAAAAATAAAGATATATAAAAAAAAAAATAAAGATACATGTATGAACCATTTTCCTATGCCCCTTAGGCTCACAATGTCATGCAACCCCTCTCTCGCCTTATGAAGTGATGGATTCTGGGAAGTCCCTTGGCTTTCTAGAGAATCTGTGCTCTGCCCACTATGGAGGGAATTCAAATCCTAGAACCCATCACTTCACAGTGCAACAATATAAGGAAAGAAGAACTAAAGTCTAACTTAAAAAGTAGGTAGAAATGTTGTACATTATTTTTTGTGCTTCTGTACCAGCCCAAGGCAACCACAGCCCTTTAGCAGTAAAGATCTGTGTCTCCAAAGATGCCCCAGTAGCTCCCCATCTTCTTTTCTGCTGATTCACTGCACATGCTCTGTGCTGCTGTCACTTACTGAGCTTAGGGACCCACTCACAATATACAGTACACATAGAATAGAAATGTCACAATATAAGGCTGATTAGATTACAGATAATTACTACATGGCAGCACAGAAACCAGTGCAATTAGCATCAGAATCTAATAATCAGCCCTGTAGCATCAGCTTATATTACAGACCAACCTCATTTTCTGCTGGATAATTAGTGACAAGCCCTAAGCTTAGCTTCTCAACAGCTGCTCAGAGCCCACTGAGCATGTGAGTGTCACAGACACTTTCCAAGATGGTGACCCCCTGTGACAAGTTTGAAGTCCTGGATCATTGCTGCTATTGACAAGCTGAAACTTTAGGCTGGTGCAATAGGTTCAGTATATAAAATATGGCATTTTTAGCCATATTCAGTTTTAGGGTTTAGTTCTCCTTTAAACTGCATTCCTTAGATGAGTGGTGAAGGTCCCTGCAAGCACATGCTGTCAATTATGATTTCCTTTCAATCTGTGGCACTAAGTTTATGTGAGTGAAAAATATTTATATATTTGGGCAACAAAAAGCCCTGTGTGGCATTGCTCCTAAAGTAACAAGGATACTCTCAAGTTTTGGAATCCACACAGCAAAACACTGAAGAACGTTACATAAGAAATCTGCGAATCTCTGATATTTCAAAGAAACCGAACCTCAGAATTTTTAGACCTTCTTCCCCGTCCTGATCTGGTCTCAACAATGGGCCATACAGTACATGACACTGGAAATGATACACAGGCTAAAAATGCTTAATAAGCACAAAACTTGGATCTCTGAGCTTGGACTCATGAACGGCTTCATCACTTTATAGTTTTTGAAACAATTATTCTTGGAGCAGGACTAAGGAATACTCCAATCCCGCTGCCTGTTGCCAACTCCAAAACAAGGTAGTTGAACCAATTGCTGCTGTCCTTGGTATGTTCTCATCTTCTGTGATAATAATTTTCCCATTAAACAGATTGCAGTCTACAATATCGTGGAATTTCACCACCTTCGTTCCACAAAGAACTGGAGGGTTTCCTTATTGAGCAAAGTCTGAAGCCAAAGACACCATAGTCCGGTTTATAACTTGTAGAAGAGAAGCCCAATCCAACCCATTATTTCATCCATACTGTATATTGTCTGGTGTTGCCATATTTTTGTCCACCTGGATATGTACCTCAGTTTCAGTCAAAATCATCATTCCTTCAGGTCCATGGATAAACTTACAGCCCCTTATCAGGATAATAGAAGCCGGAGTGTTGGTGTGTAGGGATGTTACATTTGTACTCTATATCCAGCAAAAACGTAGTAGGGAAAATATACCTGTAAACTGAATTTAACCAGCTGTGTAGGGATAAATAGTCACCAAATTCCAATACAACCCTGAACATTCAGCATTTTCTAGCTCTATCCTACACCAAATCTCGTTCAACAAATAGTACACAAATATGCTGCCATACTGTCATTGTGTGCTAAAGGGGACAATAAATAGAATCTCTTGAAATGCAAAGGCAGGCTGATGTCAGGCTACAACCTTCTGACCTTGTGTCTGTTTGTATGATGCCCCCTGCGGCCTACGATATGTCCAAAAATTGTGTGTGCAAACGTTCTGATAAGGCACAGGGTTGCACACTTTGTATTGATGGGTTAATGTTACATAATGAAAGTGTGATCTCTTGTGGCCAAATATATCTACTTCTGTTTGGATGTATGGATTTGTCCCTTATTATATAGAAGTGTTTCTATATCTATCTATCTGTCTGTCTGTCTGTCTATCTATCTATCTATCTATCTATCTGCCTGTCTATCTGTCATCTATCTATCTATCTATCTATCTATCCGTCCGTCCGTCCGTCCGTCTGTCTATCATCTATCTATCTATCTATCTATCTATCTATCTATCTATCTATCTATCTATCTATCTATCTATCTATCTATCTGCCTGTCATTTATCTGTCTGTCTGTCTATCTGTCTATCTATCTATCTCTTTTGGTTTCTGGTATGTATGCTCACATAGTTGTTAAATTCTATTTTTTATTTGAAATTTTAAAAAATTTAATATATTTTTTAAGAAAAAAAAATAAAAAAGACAAAATGATTCCAGGAATAATGATGTGTGTGTAGCTTGAATTCATTTAAATACACATCGCTGCGGCTTTTCTTTGTCAAATAAAAAATAAAGCATAAAGCATTTATCCCCTGTTGATAAACAATGGAAGAGAAATAATGAATACGTAATAAATACCCCCAGCCCTGCTTTCTCGGTATTTAATTACCATTGTGTCCCCAACGAGCGCTGTTGTCTGCAGACCTCCACCCTTACAAAGGAAAGATGTCCCATTGAACAGATTGGTTAATGCTCTGGGGTAACAGATGTCTAATGGAACGACAGGAGACCAGCAACTGGTGGGTTTACCCAACTTCTGAAAAACTTTCAATAAGCCAATGCATATGGTCACATAATGGGGCAATGTGTAGGGAATGCCTTTTAACTCTTTCAGCGCCTGCTGGAACTGGCCAAGCTTGATCCGAAGGGGGCGTTATTGCAAAGACCTGTATCTCCTTCTATATATAAAATGGAAAAAGTACCGAACTCACGGTAGCACAAAACCATTTACACCATTTTTTTCTGGTCCCTTGAAAAATGTAAAATGGGGGTTCTACTGTATATAACACAGTTAATGTCTTTTCTTCTGAATGGTGATTGGTTTTTTTAATTATGGGAGGGTCTATAAAAGATGGCATTTAAGTATCTGAAACAACTGTCACATTAGAGATTGCCTATGACTAAGTGCTAGGTAAGCATGAAACGCGTTAGGCTCCATGTGGGGAGTATTTGATATTTTAAAATGTTTTAATAAAATGTTATTTTTTATCTTATAAGCAGGCATGTTGGATTTTTTTTTAAAGCAAAATGTCTTTTCTGGCGTCTAAGCGTCCCCAAGGCTTCATTAGTGTCCCCTTATGGCAGAGAGGAGTGCACATTAATTTAGGTTCATATTGCATGGCAGTACAGACAGTGTAACAGCCTGCAGCATGCATCCATGGAGGTCCAGAGTTTAGCTACTACATGACCCTGTCCGACCCTATAAGAAAACTTACCATTAAAGCCACTGTAGCTTTTATATGGGTATTAGGTAAATTATCCACAACGGCTTTCAGGAGAGAGAAACAAACGGAGAAGCCAGGGAAAGCGCAGGAGCTCACGTGAGCTTATTCCCTAGGCATAAAGTAATCACATTCCCATTCACATGCCACCCGTTAAGCCTTGGGAATGATCAGCACTGACTTAACCCGGCGCAGCGAGAGCAGCCGATCTCACAAGTAGAGTGCAAGCTCCCTGCAAAAAAATGACCCAGTGGCAGGTAAAAAAATAAAAACACCATTGTCCTCCAGAATTGAAAAGCAGCAAATCGCATCCCACTGTCAGGGTAACTTGCAGCAATGAACAAGCACAAATCCACAGTGATCCCACAATCCAGGCACTTACTTTAAGAGGGGAGCAGACAGACATGGGGCCCCTGGAGCAGGTCCTTAGCAGAGTTCCAGGCAGCAGCAGTAGCAGCAGAACAATGACTGTTGGAACAGATGGAGAAGCAGAGTCTATAGTGAGCAGAGAGGCAGCCAATGGCTGGGCAGGAAGCTCACAATTACTGGGCCAGGCAGATGTAAAGCAACCTCCCCATTCTGTGGCAGGTTTGTAAGAAGAGCAAGTTGATTTCATTCCCAGGGCCCTGCCCCGGGGCAGCGTGTGCATTAACGAGGGGTGTGCGGCAACAATAGACCAACACAAAGGAGGCAGCAGGCAGCTGCTCAGTGAGAGGCCAAGTCATTAGAGCGCAAGCTGCTCGCCTCAGACACCTGGCTTTGTGTACTCTCTGCTTCCCGCATTGTTTCCCCTATTACAAAACAAAAATCTCATCTGTATTTTGAGATCTCCTACTCAATCTGCGGTACACACTGGAGAGATTTAAGAAAACTTTTGAAGGAAATAAAAAAACTGGGCAATAAGGGAAAGATACATTTCTGCTGACGATTTATATACAGACGAAGTTGCAAATACCGGCAATATTTTCAGGGCAAAACACCCACCCTTTAGAAATCAGGCCCCTAAGAACCGTGTGTATGAAAGAGAGATATATGCTTTCTTTCCCTTCCCCTCATTATTTGTCAAATCATTCCAGATTCTATTTTATTTAAATTAGCCCGAAACATTTCTAATTAAATGGAGTCGTGATGGGCGAATTTATTCACCAGGCATGGATTCTGGGTGAATTTCCGCACTTCGCCACGTGCAAATTTTTTCACTAAACTGTTGCAAAAATTCGATGCGACAAAAAAAGTCGCGCGCATAAAAATTATTGCACGGAAAAATATTTAGAGGCCCACTGACTTTACTGCAATTGGACAAAAGATTTGCGCGTGTAAAAATTGTCGTGTCTCAGAATTATTTTGATGCCCATTTACTTCAATGAGTTTCGATAATTTTTCGCCTTTTTGCAAATTTTTCCGGCTTTCGTGAATTTTTCAGCAATTTTTCAGCAGAACGAAAACGGGACACATTTGCTCATCACTATTAAAGGGGTTGTTCACTTTCAAATTAACTTTTAGTATGATGGAGAGAGTGATATTTTGAGACAATTTGCAATTGGTTATTATTTGTGGCTTTTAATTTATTTTGTTTTTTAATTAGCAGCTCTCCAGTTTGCAATTTCAGCAATCTGGTAGCTAGGGTCCAAGTTACCCTAGCAACCATGCACTGATTTAAATAACAGACTGGAACATGAACAGAAGAGGACCAGAATAGAAAGTTGAGTAGCTATGACAATATATTTGTAGCCTTACAGAGCATTTGCTTTCAGATGGGGTCAGTGACCCCCCCCATTTGAAACCTGGAGAGATTCAGAAGAAGAAGGCAAATAATTCAAAAACTATAAAAAAAATAAATAATGAAGGCCAATTGAAAAGTTGCTTAGAATTACCTATTGTTTAACACACTAAAATTAACTTCAAGGTGAAACATCCCTTTTAAGAGAGAAAAATGTTTAGTTTCCCTCCCCGTCATCAATTGTTAAATTATATCAGATTCTATTTTATTTCAATTAGACTAAAACATTTCCAGCAAATTAGACAGGGATGGATTCCGTTATCTGGAAAGTTCCAAACTACAGAAAGGTTGTCCTCCATAGACTCCATTATAATCAAATAATCCAAATTATTAAAAATTATTTCCTTTTTCTCTATAATAATAAAACAGTAGCTTGTACTTGATCCCAACTAAGATATAATTAATCCTTATTGGAAGCAAAACCATCTTATTGGGTTTATTTAATGTTTACGTGATTTTCTAGTCAGACTTAAGGTATGAAGATCCAAATTACGGAAAGACCCATTATCAGGAAAGCTCCATGTCCTGAGCATTCTGGATAACAGGTCCGATACCTGTATTTTTGTATACATACCGAAAAGATCCAAATTATGGAAAGACCCATTATCCAGAAAGCACCAGGTCCCGAGCATTCTGTATAATAGGTCCCATACCTCCCAACTGTCCCGTTTTTCGTGGGACAGTCCCGATTTTGACAGCTGAATTGTTTCTGAAATGTCCCGACTTTCTCTTTGATCTCCTACACTGAACAGCCAGAAAATGATACAAAGTTTCTGAAACTTACTTGGCTTTTGGCAGAGAGCCCAGAATAAGTGGCAGGTGCACTTATAGATACATTTGTAACAATTTAAGAAAAGCAAAGAAACAATTGTAACAATTTAAGATAAACAGGTCTCTTGGGGAAACTGGGACTTACAGTTTAAAGGACAATTCACCTACATTAGCAAAAGTGTAATAACACATAAAAACCACAGAAATATGTTCAAGATTTTTTTTTTTGCAGATAAGTTGTCTATTTCTGGGCAGTGTCATTCTGTGGCTACTAAAGCAAATAAAGTTGTGTCTTGCATAAAAAAGGCATTAACTCAAGGGATGAAAACATAATTATGTCTCTTTATAGGTCCCTGGTGAGGCCTCATCTGGAGTATGTAGTGCAGTTTTGGACTCCAGTCCTTAAAGGAGAAGGAAACCCAGTCGGCGCAAAACCCTCCCCCCTCCCCTGTGTTGCTTCCCCTCCCTCCTCCCTGGCCTACCTGTCCCGCTGGGCAAATACCCCTAACTTGTTACTCACCCTTCTGCGCAGGTCCAGTCTACGGAGTTCACCGACGCCATCTTCTTCCAAGCGATCTTCTTCCTGCTTTGACCGGCGTTTTGGCGCATGCGCAGTAGGAGCATTTCGCCGGTACGGATCTACTGCGCATGTGCCAAAAGTCACAAAGTGAAATCGGAAAACTTCATGACTTTTGGCGCACGCGCAGTAGATCCTTACCGGCGAAATGCTCCTACTGCGCATGCGCCAAAGTGCAACTAAACTGGTTAGAGGGAGGGAAGACTTTAATTATGAGGGGAGACTGTCAAGGTTGGGCTTGTTTTCTCTGTAAAAAAGGCGCTTGCGAGGGGACATGATTACAATTTACAAGTACATTAGAGCAGTGGCGTAACTTCCCGGGGGAGCAGGGGGTGCAATTGGGCCAGGGCCCGCACCCCGCAGGGCCCCCCAGCAGTCACGCGCCCACTGGAGTCGGCTGCAGCCGCACGGATGAGGGTGGGGGGCGGGGCCCGGCTGCAGGGCCTGCACCAGGGCCCGTCCCCACCTAGTTCCGTCACTGCATTAGAGGACATAATAGACAAACAGCAGGGGACCTTTTTACCCATAAAGTGGATCACCGTACCAGAGGCCTCCCCTTCAGACTAGAAGAAAAGAACTTTCATTTGAAGCAACGTAGGGGGTTCTTCACAGTCAGGACAGTGAGGTTGTGGAATGCACTGCCGGGTGATGTTGTGATGCTGATTCAGTTAATGACTATAAGAGGGACTTGGATGATTTCTTGGACAGACATAATATCAAAGGCTATTGTGATACTAAACTCTATAGTTAGTATAGATATGGGTATATAGAATTTAATTAAAAGTAGGGAGGGGTGTGTGTATAGATGCTGGGTTTTCATTTGGAGGGGTTGGACTTGATGGACTATGTCTTTTTTCAACCCAATTTAACTATGTAACTATGTAACTATGTAACCTTTCATAACGTGCCAAATTTTGTAAAATGAACATGGTTATTAGGGGGTGTGGCCACAAAATGGTCGTGGTCAAAAATTTTGAAGCACTCTGCACGGCAAATCTTTTTGTCCCTCTTTCCAAAATGTAGAGAGAAATGTATACCTGTAATAAACATTGTCACCTGTTTATGTTCCCTAACTGGAGGGCAACAAGCTGCATCTCTCTTTGTATACAGAGCTGGATTAAGACTATGTGGGGCCCTAGGCAGGGTAGAGCTTTGGGGCCCCATTTCCGTTCCACAATACTCACAATGCACTTTGTGCATGATCTGCTTTCTGATTTGCAGCCTCATCCCTGTGCCCCACCATCTCTGGACCCCTTGCAGCTGGTGGTCCCTAGTTTGGGTGATCTTCAACATGTAGTGGTAGTAACTATGGACAAGTGTGCAAGTCCTATATGTATGGGGTCCCAGAAAAGGAGGGGCACCAAATAAAATTATTTGTGTGTACTCCAGTTTGGTCCTCGTTGTTGTCACACCAGATGTTCCTACTCTCCCACCAGCTGTTCAGGAGTCCATGTAATGACATCTTTAGACCATGGCTGTGGGTGTGAGAGGGGCAGCTGCTCAATCTGAAATCTAAATCTGAATCTCTTAAACATAGGGCCCTGGCAGAATTGGGTGCCAGATACATATGCCACTAGATCCACCTATGGAACGCCAGTTGGTCCTACCTAGGGTTGCCATCTGGTCGGTATTTTACCGGTAAAAATGATGCTTGATGCTAATGTTATTAATAGGAAAAAACGGCAAGAATATAGGAAGGCCGGTATTTTTTTCCAGAAAAGGTGGCAACCCTAGTCCTACCCCATGTTGCCTTTTAGTTAAAGGAAAACTATACCCCCAAAATGAATACTAAAGCAACAGACCTAACATGTATGGTTTGTTTGTGTGCACCGTGAATCCTATGATCCCAGGGGGAGGCCCTTATTTTTTAAAATGGCAATTTTCTTTCTTTTTTCTTTTTTAAAGGTAATTCCTTATTTATTTTATAAACAATAAATATTGACAATACAATAAACATTGTTATTACATTTGTGTCACTGGATTTATTTTACATTGTAGCTTGTTCTTTATTCCTTATATAAAGAATGTTCTAACAACCATTGTATTTATTTTTTCCAAGGGGCACCTTTGTTCCTATATCATGTCACTGCTCGATTAAGTTAAATTGGCAACTTTCTATTTATGATTACCCAATGGCACATACTACTAAAAAAGGATATTATCATGAAAATGGTTTATTTACATGAAGCAGAGTTTTACACATGAGTTGTTTTATGCAATATCTTTTTATAGAGATACACGCTCAGATTCGGGGAGATTAGTCGCCTGGCCACAAATCTCCTTTTGTTTGGGGTGACTAATCTCCCCTAACTGTCTCCCGCCAGCTAGAATGTAAATCGCCGGTGGCATGGCACTCGGAATGCTTCATTTTATGAAGTCACCCGAAGTTTCCTCGTGAGGCAACTTCGGGCGACTTCGGAAATCGAAGCGCATCGATTGCCATCAAGTCAGAGCACTTAGTTTTTGGAAGTTTCCTCGTGAGGCAACCTTGGGCGACTTCGGAAAACAAATCGCACTGATGGCCTAGAATGTAAATCACCGGCGGGATGGCACTCGGAGCGCTTCATTTTCTGAAGTCATTTCCTCGTGAGGCAACTTCGGAAATTGAAGGGCACCGATTGCCATCCCGCCTTATTTTCTTTATTTTCTGAAGTTTCCTCCTGAGGCAATTTCGGGCAACTTTGGAAAACGAAGCACACTGATTGCCAAAATTTCCTTGCGAGGAAACTTCGGAAATTAAAGCAAACCGATTGCCATCCTGTCGGAGCGCTTCATTTTCTGAAGTTTCAACTTCGGGCGACTTCGGAAAACAAAGCGCACTGATAATGTCAATTGCCAGCGGGATGGCACCCGGAGTGCTTCGTTTTCCGAAGCCGCCCAAAGTTTTCTCGTGAGGCGAATTCAGACGACTTCGGAAAATGAAGCACACTGAATGCCTAGAATGTAAATCGCCAGCGGGAGGCAGTTCGGGGATCAGTTGCCCCGAAGAAGAGGAGATTTGTCTCTGGGCGACTAATCTCCCTGAATCTGAGAGTGTGTCTCTGACGTAAAATGTAAGTCTGAAAAGTTGTTGGTAAACATCACTGCTGTGTATGGGGCATCTCTACTCCTCAGCTTGAAATCCTGTACTCATATGCCTTATGTCAAATGGGAAGGTATTCTAACAATCCTTAGTGATGTAAAGTAAACACAGCAGGTACAGGCTGCACACTTACCCCCCAGGGCTCATGTCTTACCCGTGATTTGGCCTTTTCACAAGGGTCACGTGTCCATCACAAAGGCCACTGAGACAAAGCCATTAAAGCCTCTCTTGTTTTGTGTGGGGCAGCACCCCCCTTGTGTCACTCTCTTTATCCCAGCTCCTCTTATTATTGCTTTGCTAGTTGTACTGTACATTACTTAGCTCAGTGCCACAACTGAATATACCAAAATAATCTCATTAAAATCTATGTTCCACTAGGGGCCATATTGCACCGAAATGCAGTGCTGAACTGGCCGCCCTTTTCTGCTCTGTAAACGAAATAATGATCACAGTTTGCAAGAGATACTTTTTTAATTTTCTAATTAATTTTTAATCTATCGTTAATGGTTGGGTAATGCTGCAAAGTTGCCGAAAACAGGTGCAAAATGAATCCAAAGCAACACCGTATAGAAAACAGTTGCACCAGCCACTGTCTGTTAAAGGGGTTGTTTACTTTTAAATTAATTGTTAGTATGATGTAGAGAGCGACATTCGGAGACAATTTGCAATTGGTGTTAATTTTTCCTCCTTTGAGTTATTTAGCTTTTTATTCAGCAGCTTTCAAGTTTGCAATTTCAGCAGTCTGGTTGCTAGGGTCCAAATTACCCTAGCAACAATACATCGATTTGAATAAGAGCCTGGAATATGAATAGGAGAGGCCGGAATTGAAAGATGAGTAATAAAAATTAACAATAACAATACATTTGTAGCCTTACAGAGAATTCGTTTTTTAGATGGTGACCACCATTGGAAAGCTGGAAAGAGTAAAAGTAAAAAATAATTAGGGATGCACAGAATCCAGAATTCGGTTCAGGATTCTGCCTTTTTCAGCAGGATTCGGCCGAATCCTTCTGCCTGGTCGAACCGAATCAGAATCCTAATTAGCATATGCAAATTAGGGGCAGGAGGGAAATTGAGGGACTTTTTGTCACAAAACAAGGAAGGAAAAAATATTTTCCCCTTCCCACCCCTAATTTGCATATTCAAATTAGGATTTGGATTCGGTTCGGTATTCTGCCAAATCTTTCACAAAGGATTCGGGGGTTTGGCCGAATCCAAAATACTGGATTCGGTGCATCCCTAAAAATTATTTTTAAACTATAAAAAAATGAAAAAAAAATTTAACCACAGCTTAAATTGTGACGTCAACTCAAAGAACAATGCGCAGCTCTATACGGACAGAGGAACCCCTGCCATTGGTTGGGCATTAAAGGAGAACTAAACTCTAGAAATAAACATGGCTAAAAATGCCATATTTGATATACTGAACTTATTGCACGAGGCTAAAGTTTCAGCTTGTCAATAGCAGCAATGATCCAGGACTTCAAACTTGTCACAGGGGGTCACCATCTTGGAAAGTGTCTGTGACACTCACATGCTCAGTGGGCTCTGAGCAGCTGTTGAGAAGCTAAGCTTAGGGCTCGTCACTAATTATCCAGCAGAAAATGAGCTTCCCCTGTAATATAAGCTGATGCTACAGGGCTGGTTATTAAATTCTGATGCTAATTGCACTGATTTCTGTGCTGCCCTGTAGTAATTATCTGTATTAATTACTAATCAGCCTTATATTGTGACATTTCTATTCTATGTGTACTGTATATTGTGAGTGGGTCCCTAAGCTCAGTAAGTGACAGCAGCACAGAGCATGTGCAGTGAATCAGCAGAAAAGAAGATGGGGAGCTACTGGGGCATCTTTGGAGACACAAATCTTTACTGCTAAAGGGCTGTGGTTGCCTTGGGCTGGTACAGAAGCACAAAACACAATGTACAGCATTTCTAGCTACTTCTTTAGTTAAGCTTTAGTTCTCCTTTGAGTCCAGAGTTTTCCTTTCTGGCAGATGGAATCCTGCCCACATATCATTTAGGGAATGAGCCCTCTCTTGTGTTCTTTGTATCATTAGAATGAGCAACCTCAGTCAGTGTTAAGTCACACAGGACACCTGCATTTAGTGTAATGCTGCACGAGAGAAACTCAAGCCATGCAAGACAGTTAACACATCATAATACAATCGCATCAGATACAGCAGTTTTCTTTTCCACAAGTAATGACCAAATCAGTAACATAGTCATAAGAAAAAAAGTCATAAATCCACCAGCAACTCTCTACAATCTGATCCATAAAAAACAAACACCCCCCCAGCAGACCAGCTGTCAGTTCAGCCTCATAATGGGAAACATTGTTTCCTTAACTCAAAAGGACAATCTGATTGTTCTGATCGGTTGCTACAGCTTGTTTAACCAGTTATAATTATATGTACTGGAAACCCACATCACTGGCTTCTCCATAACCTGACTGCCCTTACAGTAACAAAACCCTTCCTATGCTGACAGTGAAATCCCCTTTCCTCTACTCTGCTCACCTTGTATATTTGTACATGTGGTATATGTTACCCTCCATGTTCCCCCCTCTAACAGTTATGCTTCAGCCTCAGGTGGAGAGGGGTATAAATGTGTAAATTTAAGAAAATAATGCAAAAGGTCTTAGTGACAAACATCAGCCAGATTGCACCCCATCAATGATCAAACAAGGGTAATTAGGTAATTAGAAGTTGTTAAAGGGGAACTATCACAAAAATAAAAATTTAATATAAGCATCAGCATGCTGAAATAAGAAACTTTCTAAATACAAACAATTAAATATTCTACATTGTTTACTAAGATATATTGGATCTAACTGTCAGTGATTATCTGACAACCAACTGCTGCATGAAGACAGAATCGAAGAGAAACAGATGCTGAGAGAGGGATAGTGAAGATAAACTTGATTATTTCAGAAAGAATGACGGATTTTTAATTGATTGTGTATTAAAACGTTTCTTATTTCAGTATGATGGAGCTTATTAAATTTTCATTTTCGTGATAGGTCTCCTTTAATAACGGGGCACTGGAATAGGATATATAGGTAAATATTATACGGAGCCGCACAAAGGCTGAATCTAGAGTTACATATCCAATCAGCGCGACTCCAAACTTGGTATGTAAGGACCTGAAAGGGAAACCATTATGACATCTGTCACATAATTAGCTAAGAGGATGTCACAATGAAACCAATCTATATTTATCATAATAGCACAAGACGCATTGTGGTATCAAAATACTCCCCCAACGGCACTTGAAGCCGCGGGTTGGATCTGCAACATAGTAACTTGTTCATGGGTAAGGCAGTGGTGACCCATTGGGAACAGCTCTTTGTGGGGCCCCATATAACTACAGTTGTATAGAGGGTTTAGGTACAAAGTATAAGGCAAGGAAAGGGACAGTAACTATTGGGGAGTAGATATAGTAATATACTGTAGTAGTAGTATAGTAGATATGTAACTATTGGGGAGTAGATATAGTAAGGCAAGGAGGTATTAGGGGCTGCAACTGCTGGTTAGTGTGTATAGTGCTAAATTGTCATGGGAAAGAGGCTCCAATCTGGCTTAGAATGTGGCATCAGGGGAAGGGAATACAGTGAAAAGACACAAACATGGAATAATGTAAGGCATGATAGTATTTGTAACAATTTGTACCAAAGCTACAGCCCCCTGCTGTTGTTGCACTATAACTCTCTGTAACTACAGAGTAAGCAGACCCTGCGGCTGCGGGGGGGGGGGCAGGAGGTAAAGGGCCCCATGAGGCCCTAAATAATGAGCAATTTCAACATATATTGGTAATAAAGGACAACCCCTGGTTATGTTGGGGACCCTAAAATTAATTGGCTTTGGGGCCCGGTAACATCTAGTTATATAGCTGACTCTCACACCCCACAAGTTTTAGTGTAATAACAGCGTCATGTTTTGATAAAGAACAGGGTCGATGTAGAATATTTAGCCTGGGAATGTGATAGCACTGAGGATCATGGGAAGAGTCCCACTATATCCATGCAGCTTGTCCTTTGCATTAATGCCAAAAGTGACTGTGGATATCAGGCCAAAAATGTGCATTTGACTGACTGCCTCTCTAAAAAACACCAGCCATTCAAATGGAAAAAAATAAAGGGGAAACATTCTTTATTAAAATACAAAGATGGAGGCTAAAAGTCTAATGTTCTGCTCTAACCAATCAGCAGAGACGTTATGGTGTCAGATGAGACTCAGGCATGTGTGTGTTTTGTGCTCTTATCTCTCAGGCGCCTCCCAAGGCACAGAGGGGATCATTCATGTTAATTGTTGTTCCATATGGATGCTGGAACACTTGCTACAGTCACACACAGTCCTCTGTTATCTGGGAGGAGGAGGAAGATACAGAGGAAGCACAGTGTATAATCTGTTCCTTCAAGGTGGGCGATATCGGGAAAAGCTCGCTATGGGGTATATTTATCAATGAGTGTAGTTAGAGATCACCACAGTCCACTAGAGTGAAATTCCGCCACTCTAATTCATTTCTATGGGATTTTGAAGGGCCTATTTATCAAAGGATGATTTTTCACTTTCACCCATTGATAAATAACCTTTTAAAAATCACATAGAAATGAATGGAGAATGGCGGAATTTCAATCTAGACTGTGGTGACCTCTAATTTCACTCTTTGATAAATATACCCCTATGCGTATGGCCACCTTTATGCCTTAGCTGCATTGTGGAAAAGGCTGTGTTTTGCTGTAAGCCAATGAGACGTATCAGAAGATTGGTCCAAATGTTGGATGTAAAAGTGGCACTTGGGGTGCAGGTAGATTCATGGCTCTTCATTGACTAAGAGGAAAGGCTGACCGACTGGGGGTCAAAGAACAAACTCATCAGTTGTTATTGACCTGGCTGTACTTTAAAATCCAGTGAGCAAGCTTTAGCCTATAGGGTATTTAGGGAAATTGGACATTTTAGGGGCAAAACTGTGTTTCTTTCCCAGCATTCCCTTGTACAAAGTCAAAATTTGCTGCTGCAATTAAATTTTTTATTATTATGCAAAAAAAAACCCTGAACTATTGTTCCTACTGGTTATCACTCAAACAAAACTGATAGCATGAAGGATCAAAGTATAAGACCAAATATAAACATAAGTCAGGGCAGCTGTTAGGATTGGGTCTGTGAGTTATACATATAAGTGTATAATGGGATTGCACTTTCTCATTCATCAGAGAGACGGCAGAGGCAGGTGCTCTGATCTCCAGCATTGGATTAAGCATCTTTCCACACTGCAAAATAACAGGCTACGATCTTAAAAAGCTAATCAGTGTCTGGATTAGTTCCTGGCATCAGATAATAGTAATCATATTAGAACATCTGTAGGTGAAAGGGAGAGCAAGTTAAGATTACCTTGTTGCACCCCATGGCTCCCTGGGACAAATGCATGTGGCAGTTTAGTTTAAAGGGATTCTTTCTCGATTTTTTATGGTGCATTTCTAAATCACACTGTTTCCACTGCAAATCATTCACTCTACAATGTAAAATGTAATTCCTAACCCAACAAATATATGTTTTTGAGTTGTAATATTGGTGGTAGGTGCCAATTCAGGTCATTTTGCCTGGTGATGTGCTTTCAGAAAGAGCCAGCACTTTAGAATGGAACTGCTTTCTGGCAGGCTGTTGTTTCTCCTACTCAATGTAATTGAATGTGTCGCAGTGGGACATGTATTTTTACTACTGAGTGCTGTTCTTAGATCTACCAGGGAGCTGTTATCTTGTGTTAGGGAGCTGTTATCTGGTTACCTTCCCATTGTTCTGCTGATGGGCTGATGGGGGATGGATGGTGATATCACTCCAGCTTGCAGTACAGCAGCAAAGAGTGACTGAAGTTTATCAGCGCACAAGTCACATGACTGGGGGCACCTGGGAAACTGACTAGACCCATGTCAGATTTCAAAGTTAAAAAAAGTCATTTTGCTCTTTTGAAAAACAGATTTCAATGCAGACGTCTACTGGAGCAGCACTATTAACTGATGCATTTTGAAAAAACATGTTTTCCCATGACAGTATCCCTTTAAGTAACGTAAATGATCCTGTCTGTGGGGTTTTGTTAACCCCTAGCAACCAAGCAGATGCTTGCCTTTATTGTTTTACTAGTACTAGATCAGTAAAACATTAATGATGAGAAATAGATACAGTAACAAGAAATGGTACCTATAGTAGCTTCTTGGAAGTGACTGTGGCTGTGGGATAGCAGGTATAGTAGGGAGAGATGGTGCCTATAGTAACAGTGGATAATAGTCTCTGGGAAGGGACTGTGACTGTGGGATAGCAGGTATAGCAGGGAGAGATGGTGCCTATAGTAACAGTGGATAATAGTCTCTGGGAAGGGACTGTGACTGTGGGATAGCAGGTATAGTAGAGAGAGATGGTGCCTATAGTAACAGTGGATAATAGTCTCTGGGAAGGGACTGTGACTGTGGGATAGCAGGTATAGTAGGGAGAGATGGTGTCTATAGTAACAGTGGGATAATAGTCTCTGGGAAGGGAGTGTGACTGTGGGATAGCAGGTATAGTAGTGAGAGATGGTGCCTATAGTAACAGTGGATAATAGTCTGTGGGAAGGGAGTGTGACTGTGGGATAGCAGGTATAGTAGGGAGAGATGGTGTCTATAGTAACAGTGGGATAATAGTCTCTGGGAAGGGAGTGTGACTGTGGGATAGCAGGTATAGTAGGGAGAGATGGTGCCTATAGTAACAGTGGGATAATAGTCTCTGGGAAGGGAGTGTGACTGTGGGATAGCAGGTATAGTAGGGAGAGATGGTGCCTATAGTAACAGTGGGATAATAGTCTCTGGGAAGGGAGTGTGACTGTGGGATAGCAGGTATAGTAGGGAGAGATGGTTCCTATAGTAGCAGTGGGATAATAGTCTCTGGGAAGGGAGTGTGACTGTGGGATAGCAGGTATAGTAGGGAGAAATGGTGCCTATAGTAACAGTGGGATAATAGTCTCTGGGAAGGGAGTGTGACTGTGGGATAGCAGGTATAGTAGAGAGAGATGGTGCCTATAGTAACAGTGGGATAATAGTCTCTGGGAAGGGAGAGTGACTGTGGGATAGCAGGTATAGTAGGGAGAGATGGTGTCTATAGTAACAGTGGATAATAGTCTCTGGGAAGGGAGTGTGACTGTGGGATAGCAGGTATAGTAGGGAGAGATGGTGCCTATAGTAACAGTGGGGATAATAGTCTCTGGGAAGGGAGTGTGACTGTGGGATAGCAGGTATAGTAGAGAGAGATGGTGCCTATAGTAACAGTGGGATAATAGTCTCTGGGAAGGGAGTGTGACTGTGGGATAGCAGGTATAGTAGGGAGAGATGGTGCCTATAGTAACAGTGGGATAATAGTCTCTGGGAAGGGAGTGTGACTGTGGGATAGCAGGTATAGTACTGAGAGATGGTGTCTATAGTAACAGTGGATATAGTCTCTGGGAAGGGAGTGTGACTGTGGGATAGCAGGTATAGTAGGGAGAGATGGTGTCTATAGTAACAGTGGATAATAGTCTCTGGGAAGGGAGTGTGACTGTGGGATAGCAGGTATAGTAGCTAGATATGGTGTCTATAGTAACAGTGGATAATAGTCTCTGGGAAGGGAGTGTGACTGTGGGATAGCAGGTATAGTAGGGAGAGATGGTGCCTATAGTAACAGTGGATAATAGTCTCTGGGAAGGGAGTGTGACTGTGGGATAGCAGGTATAGTAGGGAGAGATGGTGCCTATAGTAACAGTGGATAATAGTCTCTGGGAAGGGAGTGTGACTGTGGGATAGCAGGTATAGCAGGGAGAGATGTGACTATAGTAACAGTGGGATAATAGTCTCTGGGAAGGGAGTGCGACTGTGGGATAGCAGGTATAGTAGGGAGAGAATAGTGCCTATAGTAGTTTTTCTCTAATTCTTATACTGTAACTATAAATCTTCAACTGAATGACTTCTGAATGGTACTGAATGAGTTGAAGGGTTAGTAAACATTTAGTACAGGGGTGTCCAACCTTTTGGCTTCTCAGGGCCACATTGGAAAAAGAAAAATTGTCTGGGGCCACACATGAAATACACAAACACTTTTGATTTGCAAAATTAAAGAAAATACACAGAAAAGAACTACAATACCAGTTGGACAACCAGATGGAACTATACACTGGAATATGGGACACCTGGATATTAATCAGACTTATTATTATATTATTATTACTAACTGGGAAATGGGCAGAGTCCCCCATCCTCACTACTCCATAGGTAACCACATTGTTACAACCTGGCATAGTAAGCCTGTACCTAACATGACGACAGACTGAGGTGATTAATGTGTCTTGATTTAGAGAGCACAAAGTCTTCTCTGTATTTTCTCTGTATTTCCATACATTTATTTTTTAATTTCTTTCTTGTTTTCCCTTCTCTTCCTTTTCTCTCTCCTTCAAGCTGGGCCACATTCATATTTATTCTGGGCCGCATGCGGCCATCGGGCAGCAGGTTGGACAACCCTGGTTTAGTATGTGATTGATTTTCTTATTTTACCAACTTTTCAGTTGGTCCTCTTTGCCCCTTTCCAGCTGTGAAATAAGTGGAGGGGGTCACTGACCCTATCAGACAAAAAACATCTCTATGGGGCTACAATTTTATTGTTATCTTTACCATTTTTATAACATAACTTTTATGTCTCTCCTATTCAGCTTCCAGTCTTTCATTGAAACCACTGCCAGGGTCCAATTGTTACCAATATGTCTAAGTGCACCTGCCACGTATTCTAGGCTCTCTGCCAAAAGCCATTTAAGTTTTAGAAACTTTTAGAAACTTTGTATCTTTTGCTGGCTGTTCAGAGCAGGAGATCAAAAAGAAAGTCGGGACATTTTAGTAACAATCCGGGACTGTGGGTTGAGCTGTCAAAATCAGGACTGTCCCGAGACAGTAAAGATAACAATAAAAAAAAAAAAAAAAAAAAGAACACAAGTTGCAAATATATGACTGCATGCATCATACAGTAGTTAAAGTAAATTTAAAGGTGAACTAAATCATTTAAGTTATTGAATTAGTAAATGTAATTTTTCTCCGCCTGGATGTTATACTGAATCTCACACTGAATACAAATTTTGTCTTTTGGCCCAGCCAATAACAGTTTGGGCCACAGTAGATCATTTTTATCATATGAACAAATTCTATATGCTTTCATAATTTGTTTCCTTAGAAGAATGCATTTAGACATTATTATATTATTATTTACCTTTCTCTGATATCAGCCTGGCATCAAATGGTTATAACCTGGTATTTGGCATGAGAAAGAATAAGAATAGAGAATGTATTTACTCTTGTAAGCAGTGTCCCGGATTGCAGGATCCAGGAGTTGATATATAATTTATTTCATGATTTTTAAATGCAAATGTGATGCTTTTTGGTTCCGGAATGAAAGCAGCAGCTATTTATATCCCTAGAAATATTCTCATCCCTTATATGCATTTAATCTTTGCTAAGTGTGTGCTGTGAAGGGAAGAGCGGAGTTGTCTTTGTTCCCTATTCAAGATGTTCTTCTTGTACCTGAAAATAGACAGAGAAGTGAGCAGCTGCCTTGGATAAAGCACCCCAGCACTTGTAGCAGGCAGGAGACTAGAATAACACAGGCCGTACTGTATTCTTGGCATGCAACAAAGTGTTTATTGTTTTGTGCAGACAGGTTCCCCATCAATAAAATGAGCATGGCTGTACCTAAGAATATTCTTGATGAATATCAGACTGGAAGCCCATGGACCAGCTGGGGGACATCAACTCCGGGGCTTCAACCCTCCCTGCAAATGATGAGGATCAATCCTTCCAATGATCACCTGTAGGTTTGTTGGGTGAGGCCCAACAGTGCAGGGGTCCACCAAAATTTCTCGCCTCATCCCAGTGGGCCACTTTCAGTTGGTCTCCAGGATTTATGTACTGTATTTTGTGGTGTTCAGATTTATTGGTTTGTTCTGTATCTTTGAATTTAAAATGCTGTCTGGTGGCTAGGGTCCTACTGACTAGCTTCTAGGCTTTGGTGTATGACAAATAAGAGTTTGGACAGCCCTGATCTGAATATGGTCTTAAGGCCCTCCATACACGACCGATAAAAGCTGCCGACAGACCGGAGGGCCGTTGAAGTTGCAGTCCAGGTGTGGTCAGCCGTCCAACCCTAATGGTACATTTAATCAGGAGTAATGGAGGCCATACACAGACAGGTTTAAACTGAAAATCCAGGTTCTTCAGACTGATTTGGCAGTTTATCTTAAGGCCAGATTTTGATTTGGAAGGTTTGATTTTCCTGACAGATTTTGAGCCGCATTGGTTAGTTGGTAATCCGATGTAATCCGATTGTTTGGCCCTAGGGCCAAGCGACCAGTGTAGCCCGCTATCTCCTGCCTTTGGTGGCATGGCTCTATTTAGGTCCAATGCCGCCCTAGGCGTCTGACCTAAACACGCTCCTATGTTTTGCGCACTGACGTCACTCGTTGTGCACGCTGACATCACGTGGCATGCGTATTGATGTCACGCAACGTATTCAGCGGAAGTTACATAGTTAGTTACATAGTTAAATTGGGTTGAAAAAAGACAAAGTCCATCAAGTTCAACCCCTCCAAATGAAAACCCAGCATTCATACACACACCCCTCCCTACTTTCACATAAATTCTATATACCCATATCTATACTAACTATAGAGTTTAGTATCACAATAGCCTTTGATATTATGTCTGTCCAAAAAATCATCCAAGTCCCTCTTATAGTCATTAACTGAATCAGCATCACAACATCACCCGGCAGTGCATTCCACAACCTCACTGTCCTGACTGTGAAGAACCCTCTACGTTGCTTCAAATGAAAGTTCTTTTCTTCTAGTCTAAAAGGGAGGCCTCTGGTACGGTGATTCTCTTTATGGGTAAAAAGGTCACTGTGACGTCACTTCCACATTCTTCCTCGGTCCCCCTCAGCGTAGTCACCGGATTTCCTAAGGAAATCCATAGCGGAGAGTGGGATGGTTTAAAAAAAAAAACGTAAAAAAATAGGCTGCCCCCCAAAGCCATGCTGCCCTAGGCACAGGCCCTCGGGGGCCTATATATAAATACGGCCCTGTTTGGTGGGCATATCAGGTGAAAGTGTCACTTGTCTGGTGACTTTGCCAATAGAGCACTGACTTTCAAAGCACTTCATAACTCTGCCCCACCCTACATCTCTGAACTCATCTCTATATACTCACCCAACCGCTTACTACGCTCCTCTACTGACCTGCTACTCAACTCTTCTCTCATTACCTCCTCACATGCTCACATTCAAGACTTTGCAAGGGCTGCACCCCTCCTCTGGAACGCTCTTCCACGGTCTGTCCGACTTTCTCCCAACCTTTCTGCTTTCAAAAAATCTCTGAAAACGCACTTCTTTCGAGAAGCCTACCCTCACTCTGCTTAACTACCAAACACAACACCACATACAACACCACATTTCTCACCCACTTAATTCGATCTTGCCCACTCCCACACCTTGTGTATTACTCCCTTCCCTTTAGACTGTATGCCTATGCATAGGGCCTTCCTCACCTTTTTGTACCTGTATTGATTGTAATGTATGTAACTCCATATGTTCTATGTATGTAATTCATGTGATGTAGTTGTATAATCACATTTACTTTACAGTGCTACGCAATATGTTGGCGCTATATAAATACATAATAATAATAATAATAGAGCAGATCTTGTAGCGTATGGCCACTTTTACAATGCAAAGAATAGTACTAGGCACACAGATTTTCAATACATCTACCATACTTCCCAACTGTATGGGGGCACACGCCATGACTGCAGCTCGGTAAGCGAGTCTCCAAACCTGTAGTCAGAACAAACCGTCTGGAACCGCTCTGGCTGCGGTCGTGCAAATGCGGAGCAAACTAGGTTGAATGGACGGCATGGACACACAGGGCACGGGGAAACCAAACTTGATAAAACGAAGAAACTTTATTGTTCATCTTAAAACACACCATGTGCACAGGCAGGTGAACAGCTTAACGCGTTTCGTTACCATGGTCACTTCATCAGAAGCTAAAACAATAAATACTTCCCATCTGTCCCGTTTTTCTCGGGACAGTCCTGATTTTGACAGCTCAACCCACAGTCCCGGATTGTTACTGAAATGTCCCAACTTTCTTTTTTATCTCCTGCTCTGAACAGCCAGCAAAAGATACAAAGTTTCTAAAACTTAATTGGCTTTTGGCAGAGAGCCCAGAATATGTGGCAGGTGCACTTAGACATATTGGTAACAATTTAAGATAAGCAAATAAACAACTGTAAAAATTTAAGATAAGCAGGTCTCTTGGGCAATTCACCTTCATTAGCAAAACTATAATAACATAAAAACAACAGAAATCTGTTCAAACTTCCATAACCTGATCAAATCAAATTGTGTAAAATTAACAATGTAATTAGGGGCATGGTCAATACATTTTTCGCCATGTGTGCGGCAAATCTTTTTCTCCCTCTTCCTATTTCCATAATAAATGTTGGGAAGTATGCATTTACAAATAACTTTAAAATCATTAAACATTTTTGGTTGCAGTTCGTCTTTAAGCCGGTCCTTTGGCTTGATAGAGACTGAAATCCTATAGAATGTCAGTGCTAAAGCTGAGAAACCATATGATGCATCGAGTGGTGATTCCAAGCAAACAGTGCAACATTCCATCGGCTTTAATTTGCACAGTCGCCTCCTCCTTTGCTAATGAAAAGACGCAGAGCTCACACCGTGATTTCAATTCCATAGAATGGAAGGACAAGAAGAAAGAAATGCAAAATCCATCTCAGCTGCATTGTCATTCATAAATCCGCTGCCCCTGTGTCTGTGTAAGGCCCAAGCAATCAGAATTAAATGAGAAAGCAGGGAATATGAGCACGGCGGGCTCTTTAGAATAAAATTCAGGGATGTCACATTTCTTATTCAGGTTCTTGTTCAACAGCTCTCTAGTTTGGGACTACAGCTGCTTTCTGGTTGCTCTGGTCCAACTTACCCTAGCAAACAAGCACTGGTTTGAATTATAGTCTGGTAGATGACTAGGAGAGGGCCAGGACAGAAAGAGAAGCAATAAAAATAAACAATAATGATAAAATGGTAGTCTCTCAGAGCAACAGGTTTTTGGCAGCTGGGGTCAGTGACCCTTGTTTGCAAGAGAAAGGCACATCATTCAACATTTATAAAAAATAAAGACCAAAGAAAAAGCTGCTAAGAAAAGACTATTCTATAATATACTAAAAGTTGACTTTAAGGGCAGAGACACACGTGGAGATTCAGGGGAGATATAGTCGCCCGGCGACAAATTTAGATTCTAGCCGGCAGGAAGGCAGTTCGGGGAGATTATTCGCCTGAAGAAAAGGCGATTTGCCGCACTCGGAGCAATAAGTTTTCTGAAGTCGCCCGAAGTTGCCTCACGAGGAAATCATACTCCAGTGGGTAAAATTGTGGGTTGCAGGTCGCAGGTCCGGGATTTGGGACCACGCAGGACTAGTAACACTAGCGCCAATGTAGTTATTTCCTAGATCATCTCCAAGGAGTAAAGAAGGCAGCAGCCCTAGTTAGAATGGGACCAAAATAAGAAATGACACATTCAAAAGTCTTTTTACTCATGGGATTCAGCAGTAGGTGGAATTGGGCCTCACCTCACCTTGACACTGAGAATTACAACCAATCGATAACCATTGGCCAACTCTCGTATCCTTCATCTACTCCAACAGTTGGTGCCTCAGTGGATCAATAATAGAACACTTTTAGCTCATTTGCTGAGTTCTATCCTGCTTCTCTCTTGTATCCAGTGCTTAGTACAGGTATAGGACCTGTTATCCAGAATGCTCAGGACCCGGGGCTTTCCAGATAATGGATCTTGCTGTTATTTGGATCTTCATACCCTAAGTCTAATAGAAAATCATGTAAATATTAAATAAACCCAATAGGCTGGTTCTGCTGCCAATAAGTTTGGATCAAGTACGAGGTACTGTTTTATTATAACAGAGAAAAAGGAAATCATTTTTAAAATTTGGATTATTAGTACATGTATAGGATCCCTTATCTGGAAACCCGATATCCAGAAAGCTCAGAATTACGGAACGGCTGTCTCCCATAGACTTCATTTTATCCAAATAATCCAAATTTTTAAAAATGATTTCCTTTTTCTCTGTAATAATAAAACAGTAACTTGTACTTGATCCCAACTAAGATATAATTACTCCTTATTGGAAGCAAAACCAGCCTATTGGGTTTATTTGATGTTTCCATGAATTTCTAGTAGACTTAAGGCATGAAGACCCAAATTACAGAAAGATCCGTTATTCGGAAAACCCCACGTCCCGAGCATTCTGGATAACAGGTCTCAAACCTGTATAAAATTTAATCTATGGGAGATGGCCTTTGGATAATTCAGAGCTTTTCGGATAACAGGTTTCCGGATAACAGATAACTTTGTGTGTTGCATTTAATGCATACATGTACACACGCATGGTCTATATAACATATGTTACAGGTATACATAAGGTCTTCCATTCTGAAGCAATGGTACCAATCGACTTATAGGGGAAAAAAAACAGGGTTAGCAGGAAATTTTAATGGGACTACTTAGGCCGCCTACATTCTTTACTGCTGTCATTTCCATTTAGACAGTTGTAAAGTGTCAAAAGAGAAGAAATACTCATCATATTGTCATTTGGGTACATGAGTCAGAAATAGTGTGAGGTGTAGAATGATGTATCAGATGAAGTCAATGCACTCCCCCTCTCTACATATATAAATGGTCCCACGCCTCGATATCAGGCTGTATACCTTCCAGAATAAACAGCTCTATGCATATACAGCTCTAACATTATCTCTGTTTCCATTTAACGTCAACTTGTCTCTTACTACAAAATATGGTGGGTAAGGAGATGCCTTTTACACTTTTCTGTTTGGATTCCCAAATCTGGAATCTGATTAAAGTGCATGAGTATAGGGAAAAAAATTATAGCTTTCCTATATAGCTGCCTCCGTTATTGGGTCTCAAAGCAATGGATGTGGGCCTAATATATAAGATACATAGTGAATAAAGTACCCCCTCTTGTAAAATATAAGGATATTATAAGTTACCGAGGAGTTTCATGACCATATAAAAACACAAGAGGGGGTACTTTATTTATTATAATACACAAGTTTCAGTGAGTCATGTGACAGAAATGACATCAGAACTCACCATTTATAACTGATGACATCAGAACTCACTGTTTATAAGGATATAATTTACAAGATATTCATGGCTTTTGTGTATTATATAGTGAATAAAGTACCCCCTCTTGTAAAATATAAGGATATTATAAGTTACCGAGGAGTTTCATGACCATATAAAAACACGAGGCCGAAGGCCGAGTGTTTTTATACAGGTCATGGAACTCCGAGGTAACTTATAATATCCTCATATTTTACAACTGGGGGTACTTTATTTATTATAATACACAAATTTTAGTGAGTCATGTGACAGAAATTACATCACTACTCACCATTTATAACTGATGACATCAGAACTCACCGTTTATAAGGATATAATTTACAGGATATTCATGTCTTTTGTGTATTATATAGTATATAACACACAGAAGCCATAAATATCCTGTAAATTATATCCTTATAAACGGTGAGTTCTGATGTCATCAGTTATAAACGGTGAGTTCTGATGTCATTTCTGTCACATGACTCACTGACACTTGTGTATTATAATAAATAAAGTACCCCCAGTTGAAAAATATGAGGATATTAGAAGTTACCTCGGAGTTCCATGACCTGTATAAAAACACTCATGTTTTTATATGGTCATGAAACTCCTCGGTAACTTATAATATCCTTATATTTTACAAGAGGGGGTACTTTATTCACTATATAATATAATATAAGCTTGACTGTATTCAGGGATCTGCAGCCGTGCTGTGAGATAAGGGAACCCTAAGCAAATGTTGGTCCCAAGACTGGGATGGGGGAGGGGTTCAGCTTATTATATTCTGGAATATTTTTAGATTTCAAAACCTGTTTTTATAAATGTCAGGGCATTTCATGCCTCCAGTTGTTAAAAAAAATATTTAAAAAACGTATTATATTGGAAAGGGTTAAGCTGACCATACACGCACCAATAAAATGGTTTCATACAACATTCATTAGGTGTGTGATACCCCAAATCTATTTGATCTATTCCGAATCTCTAGCTACAATGGCTATTAGTTGGTCTGTAAATCACGCAGTTTTGAAAATGTTATCAGCCGATACACCAGGTGTGGCTGATGTTAAAGAGGTTGTTCACCTTCAAACAACTAGTTGGTTTCAGATGGATCACCAGAAATAACCACTTTTTTCAATGACTTTCTCTTTTCTATGTGTCACTGTTTTTTCAAATATTTAAGTGTAAAGTGTCATTTTTCACCTTCTAAAGCAGCTCTGGGAGGGGGGTCGCCGACCCACCAACTTCTAAATTGATACATTTAGTTGATACATTTCTTATCTTTGTCCCTGCTGAGCAAAATCTCTGGGATTCATTACAGGCAGCTGTTAGAATTGATACAATAGTTGCTAATGCTCCAGAAATGCTGCTGAGAAATGTATCAACTAAATGTTGCAAAATTGTAACAGTTCAGAATCTGCACCTGAATTACTGAGCTGCCAGACTCAAACACCAGAGACTAGAGTCCTGCAGCGGGTCGGGTACCCGCGGGTTACCCGCAAAAACCTGCAGTACCATGCGGGTTTTTCGTTGAAGTTCAAGGTGCGGGTATACCCGCGGGTCGGCGGTTCAGCGGGTTGCGGGTCGGGCTGCGGGTCTTCTCAATATCAATATTTGCTCCTTTTTTTCTGGTCACGTAAACCTCCGATGATGTCATTTCCGGTCCACAATGACAGTACTTCTGGTTCTACTCCCTTTTTTCTGATCATATCGACTTCCGATGATGTCACTTCCGGTTTATAATGACAGTACTTCCTGATTCTTGATGGTCAGCGGGTCGCGGGTCCGGGTTGCAGAGAAGGTACTTGCGGGTCGGGTCGGGTTGCGGGTCCAAGCGGGTAAGAATGCGGGTTGCGGGTGCGGGTTGCAGGTTGCGGGTAAGGGTCGGGTTCGGGTCCCAAAAAATTCAACGAACATTCATCGTTAAACTTAGATTTTGGAAAAATAGTAAAAAAATAAATAATGGAAAGTAATTGAAAAAAGTCTTTATTTCTGGGGAACAATCTAAAAACAACTGAATTGAAAAAAGTATTTGGAAGGTGAACAACCCCTTTAAAAATATTGCAATGTTTGGGCATAAAACATGATCTTAGTGTTCTAATTCCAAACTTAGCTTACTCTAATACAGGTATGGGATCCGTTATCCAGAAACCTGTTATCCAGAAAGCTCTGAATTACAGAGCGGCCATCTCCCATAGACTCCATTATAATCAAATAATTTTTTAAAAATGTAAAATTCCCTTTTTCTCTGTAATAATAAAACAGTAACTTGTACTTGATCCAAACTAAGATATAATTAATCCTTATTGGAAGCAAAACCAGCCTAGTTGGTTTTTTTAATGTTTAAAGGATTTTCTAGTAGACTTGAGGTATGTAGTTCCAAACTAAGGACAGATCTGTGATCCCAAAAACCCCAAGCCACGAGCATTCTGGATAACAGGTCCCATACCTGTAGTACCCACAGTGCCATTATGAATGTAAATACTGTACAAACTCACAGCTTTCCCCTTGCACTTTTATGGAGGCGCAGTTTATTTACATATCCAGGAGTAGTTTAGTAATGTTCCCTCTAAACTAATCATCAAGGAGTCAATAGCTGACAGCTAGAGAGGCAGAAAGCTCAGCATGTCATTTATTCTATATGGAAGGGAATTCAGAGTCGGGTGCAACCCTCTCATTTACAGTATATCATAAAGTAGAGTCCTGCGCAGGTCCATTTTTTGGAACCCGTAACCGGCCCGTACCCGCAACCTGCAATCCGCAACCAAGACCGATAACCCACATTCTTATCTGCTTGGACCCGTTACCCGACCCGCAAGTACCTTATCCACAACCCGCGACCCGCTGACCATCAAGAATCAGGAAGTGCTGTCATTGTAAACCGGAAGTGACATTATCATCATCATCATCATTTATTTATATAGCACTGTCAAGATACGCAGTTATAGAAAATAGGCGTGATAAGAAAAAAGGAGTAAATATTGAGATGACCCGCGGCCCGACCCGCTACCAGAAAACCCACAGAACCGCCGATCCGCGTCTATACCCGCATTGTATTCTAAGGGCAGCACTTCTGAAAATGAATGTCACATCACTTGGCACACCTGATGCAGGTGGTCGGGAGTAGGAGGGCCCCGTATAAAAGAACAGCCATTGACATTTTGTTTCTTTTCATGGTTGTTGTATGGCGCATTCTGCTGAACACTATTCATTTGCCTCCGATTACAATTAGCACATAGCAATACTGTGGGCTGAGACACTTAAAAGGAAAAGCCAGCTAATTATGAAATCCATTTTTATGCAAAAAGTTGATGGAGTGACTGGATTATAGCGGCCTGTAAAGCTCAGCGCCCTATTATTTATCCTGTATTACATGGTTTGTTGGCAGCTTTAAAGTCTATTATTCTTCCGTGGTGCAAAGAGAATGAGCCCAACCTCCAATTGGCTTGTATTCCTTGCGAGTGAGGTCTGACATCTCATTCAATAGCTCTACTATGGTGCAATTACCATGTAATTCAATCGCTCCATGCGTTCACGGTTCTGCCAAGCTGCGCTGCACGTTAACCCTTTAGGGAAGCATATCTGGCTTTAGCTTTCTCCAGTGCAGCTTTGGGGGCAGATTCACAGGTGGCTCATGATTTAATTCTGGGATAAACTATTTTTCTTTTTATAATATATCACTCTGTACTACTGGATCCATACTATGTAGAGTATGGATCCAGTAGATCCAAACATAGTGGGGCTCGTTTATAAACTTCGGGTTACATTTATAAAGCTGAATAAGAGGGTGCAAACAGAATTGAAATTTTTTTTCACAATGCGAATGTCTATAAGAGCTTTTTAAATATGTCAAAAATCGCAAATTGCAAATATTTATGTGCGCACTCTACGTTTGAATTACGCCACAACTTTGATGGCAGTGAAAATATTTGCAAAACAGTTTAGCAAATTGCGAATTTAAGTTACTGTCAACACTATATTGGCGCAGTGGGCGCACTCATGTAAATACCCGTCTCATTTGGGAGACATTTGCAAAAATGTATTCACAATACAAATCGCAAAAACCGGAAAGACGGGCAGAGAAGTGCAATATATTAGCGTTCATGAAAAAACATGGGCAATACAACCATTTGCGACCCCAGTCACCCAATTATTCATAGATATGATTTTTGTTGGCCCCATGCACTGCGTGTGTGTATGTGTGTGTGTGTGTGTATGTGTGTTTGTGTGTGTGTGTCTGTGTGTGTGTATGTTTGTGTGTGTGTGTCGGTGTGTGTCTGTGTGTGTATGTGTGTATGTGTGTGTGTATGTGTGTTTGTGTGTGTGTGTCTGTGTGTGTGTATGTTTGTGTGTGTGTGTCGGTGTGTGTCTGTGTGTGTATGTGTATGTGTGTGTGTATGTGTGTTTGTGTGTGTGTGTCTGTGTGTGTCTGTGTGTGTATGTGTGTATGTGTGTGTGTGTGTGTGTGTGTGTGTATATCAAATCAGCTCTGAAGACTTATATCCAATCAACTTAGAAAAGAACCAGTCGTACATTGATTCAAAGGTGGCTCATGATTTAATTCTGCGATAAACTATTTTTCTTTTTATAATAAATCACTCTGTACTACTGGATCCATACTATATAGAGGTGAGAGCAGATACATTTATTTGCATCACCCTGAACCAACAGGTCAAGCCAGATCAGTTGGGCCTGTTCTCGTGATTCTAGGGTTGCCACCTTTTCTAGAAAAAAATACCTGCCTTCCTATATATTTATCTTTTTTCCCTATTAATAACATTGGGATCGACCATCATTTGGCCAGGCCAGTAAAATACCGGCTAGGTGGCAACCATACGTGATTCTTGTATATTTAGTCCTTTTTTCCCACTTATTTATGTCGCAATAGCTAGGCAATGACCATTCTCCTGGGGAAAGGTAATATCTAGGCTCTGAGGCACTTACAAAGGACCTGCTGTTATGCTGGTTATGTGGAGAAACATTTTGCTCCACATGAAATCCAAAGGTGATCATTTGCCCAGTTAGCCAGCCATGTATCAGTTCCTGATAAGACCTATACTTTGGGTACATGGACAGTGACTGACCCATCCAACCCAGGGACCTATGGGAGATTTGTACATGGAAGGTGGACTCAAAGGTACAACAGATAGGCGCACTCAAAGCGTAGCTGGATCCAATTAGGATGGTGTTTTCTGGTACAATAAGTACTGGTAAAAAATCAAATTTTATTAAATATACGTTAAAAACATTGTTACTATATGGAGTGGATGTAAAGAGCAGGGAGTGCATGGCTCTACGTGTTTCCTGACTGCATAGGTCACTTCATCAGAAGTTGGAAGGTGGAAGAAGAGTTTGCATATCCAGCTACAGGTTCCCTAACGTTAAAGCAACAGTAACGCCAAAAAAATGACAGTGTTTTAAAAGAATGAAAATATAATGTAGTGTTGCCCTGCACTGGTAAAACCGAAGTGTTTGCTTCAGAAACACTACTATAATTCATATAAACAAGCTGCTGTGTAGCAGTGGCAGAAATTAAAAAAAGTCTACATGGCACAGGTTAAATAGTGGATAACAGATAACACCATTATGTTCTACAGAGCTTATCTGCTATGTAACCTGAGCCTTTTCTCCTTTGAATGGCTGCCCCCATTGCTATATAGCAGCTTATTTATATAAACAATAGTAGTGTTTGTGAAGCAAACACACCAGTTTTACCAGTGCCGGGCAACATTGCATTATAATTGTATTAATTTAAAACAATTTAATTTTTTGATGTTACTGTTCCTTGGCTTAAAGGTGGCAATACAATGACCTATAAAAGCTGCCGATATGGTCCTTCCAGACCAAGTCAGCAGCTAATAGGCTTTTACGGAGAAGGAAAGGTAAAAAGTTAAGTAAGCTTTATCAGAAAGGTCTATATAAACACATCAGTAAACCCTCAAAGTAATGCTGCTCTGAGTCCTCTGTCAAAAGAAACACAGCATTTCTTTCCTTCTATTGTGTACTCATGGGCTTCTGTATCAGACTTCCTGCCTTCAGCTTAAACCTCCAGGGCTAGGGCTTGAGCATGCTCAGTTTGCTTCTCTTCCTCCCCAGAGCTATGTGTGAGCCCAGAGCTATGAGTGAGCAGGGAGAGACTCAGACAGGAAGTGATGACACAACAAGCTAATACTGCAGCTGCTTTCCTAAACAAACAGAGAGTTTCTAGAGCTTTTTACTCAGGTATGGTAAAACATTCTAGAGAATAAATAGTTACCGTATATATTCGAGTATAAGCCGTCCCGAGTACAAGCCGAGGTACCTAATTTTACCTCCAAAAACTGGGAAAAATTATTGACTCGAGTATAAGCCGAGTATAAGCCTAGGGTGAGAAATGCAGCAGCTTCTGGTAAGTTTCAATCAAAAAATTGAGGGTTTCTGCTCCCATTGGAGGTGCCGGCGTCTCGTTTTTGGACGCCGATGACCATTCTTGGATGCCGGCGACTATTCCTGGATACTATTCTTGGGCGCTGGCAACTATTCTTGGACGCTGGCGACTATTCTTGGACGCTGGCAACTATTCTTGGACGCTGGCGACTATTCTTGGACGCCGGTGACTATTCTTAGACACCAGCGACCGTTTTTGCGCTTGACCCGAGTATAAGCCGAGGTAGAGTTTTTCAGCATATTTTGGGGGCTGAAAAACTCGGCTTATACTCGAGTATATACGGTAATCTATTGGCAATAAAATGCCTCCGTAGCTTACCTTCTCCTTTAATAGTATAGACAGACAGCCTGCCCAACTGATATCTGAATGATGATCATACAGATATCTAAGGGGCAGACCTGAGTTTCCTGTTCTCTTCTGAAGAGTCTGTAGGCCCCTTTATATGATAGTTGACCCCCCCCCTCGGGCCCAATGATTGTGGGTGGCCAAATTCTCCCTGAATCTGCTCATTTGGCAACCTCATCCAAACAAGTGGATCTTGCAGTGTGAGGTCAATTTAAGAAAACACGAGTGCTATAAAAAGCTAATAGCTCAGTATGGAGTACGACAACTCTTTCACTGAAAGTAATAACGTAACATTATTCTGTATTTGGCTCAGCAGAGACAGGGAGCAGCAATGAGGTGAAACCCCCAGTGTAAAGTAATTTGCCATAAGTGATTTATTCATTAAAGTTCTTATTTATTAGAATTGCAAATCAAGCAAAAACAGTCTTATGTTATTATAGTGCCATGTTAGTTTGCACATAGGATTGTGTGGTTAATCATTGATACACAGGGACTGCCATACCGTTTCCTGCTACAAAGTAAGGAATAGGGATGGGTGAATTTTTTCACCTTGTTTCGACAAAAAAATTACGCCCATAGACTTGTATGGTGTCGTGCGTCAAAATAAAAAGACGCACGTCGACATTTCGCAGGCGAAACGAAACGGGTCAAATTTGCCCATCCCTAATTCTGATTCACATCTAGAAGCTGCTTCTTTATTCTATGATTTTACCAGTGGCATAGGGTGCCCGTTTGTCCATTGCAGCAGCGATAGATTGTCCATTGGGATCTGGACCGGATTGAACAGAGATGGACTCAGGTTCTCAACAAAAGTTGTCATAAAAACAAAGGGAAGGGGTAGCAAAACTGCTCCCTCCTGTAGAATATATGCAGAGGAATGTACTTAGACAAGGAGAGACATTTTGTTGCAAGTGGAAGATCTATAGGTTGTTCTAGTGATGTATTCAACCAACCACCCTCGCTCCTACTGGAATATGTCACCTGCAGGATTGTCCCAGGTGAATATTGTAGCCATACAGTATGTCTCGGCTGCTATTTCAGGGTGATACATATTCACAATCAAGGGGAGCATTTTGTCTCTAATTTATGGGGATCTAAACCTCTCTTTTCAGTACAGGGTCACAGGGAAGACTCGAACCTGTCATTTTAATTTGCAAAGCATGGAACCACGCCTCTCATTTTACTTAAAAATAAGGACTTGATCCTCTCAATTTAGTTGCAAGGAGGGCCTAGAGTCTTTTGTTTTAGTTGAAAGAAGGACCTGGCCCTATTATTTAAATTCCTAAGAATAAACCGCATCAGTTGCAAAGGAGGAGCCCAGCCTCTAATTTCAGTTGAGAGGCAGGAACTGGGCCTTTTATTTTGTTTATGAGTGAAAACCCAAACCTCTTATTATTTCACCCCTGACCGACCCACATAAAGGAGACATAGCATAAATAATAATCCCCCCAATTCTTGTAGGCAATAATGAATACTAATATGACCCTGGATCTATAGGTAGCAGATCTACCTATAGATCTGCTGTGGTCTATGTTCATGTTTCAAATGGTGGGTGTGTCTTAACGGCCCCTGCCAGAAGGAAAGCGGGGGGGGGGCGAGGGTAGCCAATCATATACCTGTAGCCACAAAAACAAAGTTAGGCTTCAGTTCCCTATCAGGTAATCCTAGCAAGTTGGATTGGTTGGTTCCTACAGTGCAGCTTGCTGAGTGCTGCCTGCTCCCCTGCACAGCCTGGGAAAGGAGGCAGCAGGAAGGGAACAGATGGGACAGATAAATAGATTTTTTGAGAAAATTTTAATTAAATCACCCTGAAACATAACTTTTTTTTTAGCACACAACATCTATATTTGAAAGAGTATACTGGCACATTCTTGTTTTTTATTCAATATGTCTCCTTTAAGCCCTGATCCATCCCAATTCAAGCTCCATCTTACTTCTTCTCTATTACAATAAATCCAGAATCTGCCCTGTGACCCACCCACCTACTGTATATCACTTACCTGTCCCTTACTGACCTGCCTAGTTACAAGGAATGACCGACGGCTTTCAGTTGGGTACATGTATATAAACGGGGTTGGTTTGTTCAACATAAAATTACTAGACTGGAAATGAACTCTCCTTTACACCCTTCAAAAAAAGCCCCCCCATAAGCAGCAATAACCAGCTTCTGTATATCTTCTTTCTAGCAAGCACTGCTGGAACCTGGATATTTTCATTGGAATTTCTAGTAGAGGAAAGTTCATACTCTGTATTATCTCCATTTTTGTATGAAAATACAGAACAGGAAGAACTTTGCAATGTTATATATATATATATATATATCTTGTAGAGTATGTAGCTAATTAGCATTCAGGTCACATTGGGGAAAAGCAGAAACCAGCGACAGCCTGGAAGTGTCAGGGAGAATTAGGAATCAATCAGTTCCTAAGAACAAATAGCATCCTATGAGCTGATGATCAAAGGCAAAACCTTCTGCGGATTATGGAATGTCAGTCTTCCCAATACCAGTCAACTTTATACCCAAAGCCATCTTGTTGTGTTTATACACACTGCCACTTGGACACAATCCCCCCCCCCTAAACACACATTGACTACACACCCTCACACACACACACATTGACCACACACACTAACTACACAACAGATGTGTTGCTGCAAGTCATTACCTTTCAGTAGTACATCTGATCCCTCTGGAGCGGCTCCAGTTTGTCCTGCTGATTCCGCATGGATTCCAGAGAGAGGCAACGCTGCTATAGTGTAACATTCCATTAGCAGTTGTGAGAACACCAGCAATGCAGCTCTTACACTTACACATCAGGAACTAGTCACACCTCCAATGATATCATGTGCCGCTCATGCACAATCTGCAGCAAGATGTGGAGTGGACTGAAAGTGCATACAGAGCACATCTGACTCCTATATATATTTATATATTACACACACACCGGCCTCTGTACTCTAGCCAAACAGCAGGCTCATAATTAACCATTTCAGCACAACACAATGCAGACAAAGGTACATTGATGAGTGGAATAAAATTTATTTTAATACATATAATACTAACATTTCCCCATTAAACAGTGGCAAGCCTTATACAGTACAACTAGTTGAATGAATTATATGTCTATAGGTAAATGTAAACATATAGTATATAAGGTCCCTATCACATTCACACAATGCACTAATTAACCTTTCTGTAAGATACATAGACCAATATTAGATTGTGTAACAGTTGTTGGATAGTATCAGTATATACAGTATATCGTGCTTGCCTTCATCTCTGCCCTTTGAAGGGGAATTTTAGTTATAAAACAGCTGGGGGGGCATAGACAGGACATTCTTTTTCTGTGCAAATCTCCTAACTTTGTACCCCCACCATTTATGTATTTCCAGGGTCTACTCTCTTTTATCTCTGGTCCTACATGCAATTGTACCTTCTCTTCTCCTTCAACCTACCCCTTCTGTACTCCTATGTGTGCTCTTCCTTCCTCCAACCATCTCCTCTTTTCTTATAGTGTCCTCCCTCTCCTCTCTTTGCAATTTGATGAGATCAGTCTGTCAGATTTTGGGAGCTGTAGATGACTGGTCAGAAGAAACAACTAATCAATTTATTGCCCAGAGACAAGGAGATACCTCCAGAGGTTATAAAGGGCTCCTTGCAGCCATATACCAGGAGAGTCACCTTTTGGTTGCAGTGGAACCTGGCAGTGACTCAAGGGGTTGGTGATAGAGTCCTGCAGTGGGATAACCCTCAGGTTACCCGCAAAACAAACCAGCACCCTGCGGAATGAGGGGAGCATTTTCAGGTGCAGGAATACCCGCTGGTCTGCGGGTCAGGTTGCGGGTCTTATCTAAATTTCTTATCTTATGTAATATTGTCTATATTTTACTCCTTTTAAAGTTTTACAAAACTTGTTTCTGTCCTATCCCACTTTTGATGACGTCACTTCTGGTTTGCAGCACCATCACTTCCTGTTCGATGATGATCAGCGGTTTGCGGGTCAGGTTGCAGATAAGTTGCGGGTCCGAGTTGGGTAACGGATCAAAGTGGGTAAATATGCGGGTTGCGGTTTGGGTTGCGGGTTCAGGTTGGGTCTGGGTCTTAGAAATTGGTTCCGCGCAGGACTCTAGTTGGTGACATCAAAGGGGCAAGGCAATAATGTCATAGAGTGTTGATGTCTATGGCTGTGATGTTTCCAGTGGTGATTGCCACATTTCGGCTAGGGTTGCTGCCTTTGTTGAAGCCAAAACCCTGACAAAGGGGGGTCTGTTTGGTTTAAAGCTGGCCAGGTGGCAAACACTAATTTGGGGTTTCCTATTGCTGAAGTTATGCAGTTCTGAACCAGACAACCAATGTTAAAACCTGACAGGTAGCAACCATAGGAGATGCTCTTGATGAGCTTGGCCAGAATGTTCTATTGCTATGAGACATACTGACCCAACTGGAAGATGTGACCAAGTGACATAACTGTGGAATCTATGGAGAGCATGTCCCTGCTAGTGCCTCATTGAGTAAACTGTCATTAGGACAATACTAGCAGCATTACAAACTTGTGGCTCCCATGTGAGGGCCCCTCAAAGGCTATGTAGAAGAGTGTGTCTGTGAAAGGCCTTTTGAATCCACTATTAGCTGCTTTGTATGTAGTAAATCTGCATGTTCAATGTATGAATCTATTTGTTGCTCATATGCTAACACTTTATAAATAATGATATAAATAATAATATTATCTATATACCTAAAGTATAGTTAGTTAGCATTAGCAGCCTAAATATATTAATATTATGATAAGAGAAAAGCCTATGGTGGGAGTGGCAGTTAATATTGAAATGAATGTAGGTGATGCCTACCCTTGTTACAGGTGGAACAGAATGGCACCTGCTCTACAGACCTTCTTCCCCCTAAAATAATGTGTAAGAAAAAAAAAATGTGTTTGATTATTTACTGACAATGACAATAAATTACCTTTTTTTCCTACCAGGCTTGTTATAAATAATAGCCTTGAGATTTCAGTGGCCTTTTGAAGTATCTTAACTATAATTGCTTTTATTACAAGCGGAGCTATCACATCTTCCATTCTGTCTAATCTGGAACACCAGCCATAAGGCCGAGTTCTAATACAAATCTGCAGCGAGCGTGGTGGTGGTGGGGGGGGTCGTTATTTGGCTCAGAAGGGCATCATAATATCAGGCAGGCAGTGGACCAGGCTTTGGATAATATGGGGTTTCTGGAACACAGTGGTCTAAATTCTGAATTATTTTGTTTCCTTCCTATATGTATAAATAATACAGGCGTTGGGATTTAAATTAGAACGGTTCAAACGCTGACAGTTTAGCTCTTGACTTAGCTGGCATTTTGAATGCTGAATGTTTTATTTATTAAGAGCAAATGAGGGAGATCATGTAACAGAGTAAAGAGATTCCATACAAAAACTTAGGGATTGGGGCCCAGCAGGAACATTTTCATTCGGAATCCGATATTCATTTCCAGACTCCCATAGTGTATGATAATGCATTAAAGGGATATCTCACACTTTATCTGAGATGAATGCTTGAAAGGGGCCTAACCTCAATTTTCCATAAAATTCTCCAAAAAAATATTTTTCTACCCAGGGCTGCCCCAAGTGCCGAACCTCAGCCTTAATCGGCACATGCACAGAAAGACCTGCTGTTCTGCATATGCCCTAATTATGGAGAAACAGGTACCCCTGCCCCCCTCCCTCAGTTCTGCCATCGAGGTTTAGCTGACAAGTACCTGCCAGTGGAAGGGGATGAGCTAAACTGTCAGCTAAACTGTCAGCATTTGAATAGTTCTTATTTAAATCCCAATGCCTGTATCATTTATACATATAGGAAAGAAAGACCTGCTTTTCAGTTTTTGGCTGAATAACTGAATCCAGGGTTATGGATTTGACTGAATACCAAACCAATTCCGAACCCTTCTCTAGCACCGGAAAAGCAGGCAGCACCAGCGGAAATCCCTGATACATGTGCAAAGCTTTTGAATTCAACCAAATGCCAAACCAAATCCAGGATTCGGTGCATTCCTATCCACCCAAGGCCCTGTGACTAGAGACGTGTATGGTCAGTTAGCCGCAGCTCTTAAAGTTCCCGCCCTGAAAAACTTGACCCATACAGAGTCAGCCTATGGGGTTTCTGTCAGGCAACATCTACTGGACCGTGAGACCCTTTACATTATCATTGCCTGCACACGATACCAGATCTGGCAGCATAGGTGCAGGAGATCCTTTGGCTTTGCTGGTGCTACTCCTGGTAACATTATTATGGCAATTCTGGCTCAGTTGAGTTTCCTGAAGGAAAATGAGATTAGAAGGTCAGAGGCTAATGAAAAGCGATGGCGATGGGTGCACATTCCTCCGTAAACTTGCATCTTGTTATACGCTGTATGGAAACTGTTGTATTGGTATTGTCTCCCACACTCTGATACTGCTCTTCTTTTATCCTCAGGGTGATGGCAGAGATATTGCACAGCACAATGTACGAGCAGAGAAATGTCCTGAGATTGTTCTTCATGCATTTCTGGAAGGGTGGGGGAGTTTAGTTATTGTTTTTGTGTTGGGGTGGTACAAAGGCCATATGGACAAAAACAAGACTTTGCAAGTTTGGCCTTGTGAATTGGTGGTTTGGACTATTGCCTATGGACAGAGGGATGGACTCGGCGGGCAGGAGGGTGTATGGGTGGGTTTGTTGCTTTTTTGATTTTCTGATATGTTAACGTTTTGAATTAATGTAAGTGTATTTTTATAATAAAAATCCCTATCCACCCAAGGGCCACCCTCCTTAAATTGTGGCCCTACACCCACAAGTACTTATAAGGTAAATACAGCCCTGTTTCCACCCAATTCACTTGTATAGGCTTTTAGTCGCCAATTACCGAAATCTACTAGGGGAACACCTCAAGTGAATGAGAATGATATGATAGGGACCTCGGACTTTAAGCTCCACTGGGGCAGGGACTTATGTGAATGATGGGGGAGGGACTGATGTTGGCCCTATATTAATAAAGTATAATAATAACTGTATTGCAGTCACCACTTCTCCTTTTGTAAATAATCCATTGGGGAGATAAAGATGGAAGGCCCAGTGCCTGGGTAGTCTCTGTAATTAATGGTATAAGAGCTGGTGCTAGGTTGCTGCTCTCTGTTTCTTGGCCCTTAATTATTAAATGCCTCAAAGCCGAATCAGAACAAAATCAATTAATTTTATTAGCTTAGTTTGGACTGCAGGCCCCTTGCGCACATCGGGCTTCAACTGAATGGGGACAGCAATTTATCAAGAGTTGTAGTCAAAATTCCAACAACCCCGAGCCCTGACAGAGAGGATGGATTGCTGCTTGTATTTCCCATGTGGGGCGCCTTTCCCTGGCATCTCATTACTGCCACGTGGATTACCCCCTCCATTGCTTCATTTGTATACCCTCGCCTACGAATGGAGCTGCCTAGGAGACATTTATAGAACAGAGTGTATGTGCTGAGATAAGCAAGTGGCACTATTCTGTCAGATTAAGTGGGTCAGACACATTTGTGACTGTGTATAGGCTTTGGCTTTGGCAGCTCTGACCTCTATTTCAGTGCTACAGATGTGAATGGTAAGTTCTCTAAGGAACAATGTAACGTGTAAGAAATCTCTTAACTCTCCGGGGAGTTCCATAACCATATAAAGTCAAAGGACCGCTGGCTGAGTACTTGTATACAGGTCATGGAACTCCAAAATTACAGTACTTTTAATATCCTTATATATTTCAATAGAGGACAGGGATGGACTGGGCCGGCCACTACTTTCTGACATGGCCCCAATCATGGGCACAAAAAGAATTAGGTACAAGGGTGGAGTCCTACCGGGTCCATTTATATAAAAAACCCATACCCGACCTTTACCTGCAACCCAAACCCACAACCCGAACTCGCAATAGGCCAGCTAACCTTCCGACCCTGGGGACACACGAAGGCCCGGACACACATGCAGTTTTACGGAAATGTGGCATGGTTTTTAAAAAAACCAACGGCCGCGTTAATACGCTAAGCGGTTTCATGCTTAGGCAATGGCACGTTAGGTTAGCGTATTTACGTGGCAGTCAGTTTTTTTAAAAACCACACCGTGTTTCCGTGCCAAAAACCGAATGTGTGTCCATGCCCTAAAGGAAATATATTCTA